>NC_138982.1:64471244-65098189 GCF_964341445.2 Mesoplodon mirus
CTGATGTGAATGTGTCTGTGTTATAATAGTTTATAAAATAGTTTATAAAACACAGGTGTACCTTGAGTCATTACATCTCAATACTATAGATATCCTATCTTGATTCTCAGGTTTTTCAAGACAAATTTCTAGCTACAGTTCTTATTCTTCCACTCCCAACAAAACAAAACAAAACAAAAACCCACTGGGTCAAAAAAGATCCTCTGACCATATGTGAGATTAAATTCTAAAATAAATTCATATCTTTGATCCTTTCCCATTACACAAAACATTTAATCAATAAAAAACTTATGCTTCATAACTTATTTTACATTAAAAATTTCAGTGATGAAAATTATCTGAATCTTTGTGGTATTAAATACCTGAAGGCCTTCAATTTTTTGACAATTATCAAGATTTGTATAATTAAATAGAAATTAAATTTATACTTTATTTTTTATATTAAATTCAGTATATTCATGGTAAATGCTCAATTACTATTATATGTCAATTAATTAATAAGTAAAGAATATATTTGATATTTTATTATCTTAAGGGTATATATTTTTAAGTATCACACATAATTCATATTTGCATAAGGCAAAGATCCATACAGTATTTAAATCTGGAAAGACCAAATTTTAGAGAAACCCTAAACAACCCTATTGTTTCCAATATCCAATTACAAGATATTGTTAGATATGGGATATCTCAGACAATGCCTATTAATTACCAAAAAAGTAATTTATTAAAGTTTTATCAAATACATGATGAAGAGAGTCAGTTTTGTAGTGGCATGTATACATAATCACAGATTTGTTACAAACAAAACTAAACTAAACAGGTTTTGAATATTTGACATTTCAATTGTAGAAATGGGATGCAAAGTTAAGTACTTCATTTTTAAAATCCCAGACTGAAGTGCTCAAAGAAATGGATGTATTTTAAAAATATATGTAATCCTCTCTATGTCTAAAAAGAGTGAATTGAAACTGAGAAAAAAAACTTTAAGAATGGAACACTAACTAATACATTTATAGGAGAACTACTGATGAATGGTGACATTTCTGCTTCGTGTTTCTTCTGGTGGGAACAATGGATTCCTATGCATCCCAATTAATGTCATGACCATAGAATTGTTATGTCATGATGCTTGAAAATCACTGACTCATAGTAAACCTTCACTAAACCTATAGTTGCAGTTGCATTCCCATATTACTATTCTGGAAAATACCTTCAGTTGTTTGTTTTTTTGTTTGTTTGTTTGTTTCTCTTTTCTTTGTTTTTCTTTTTTTTAACTTATAAAGGTAGTTTCATAGTTGCTATTTTTGAAGAAATATAATTAAAAACAAAATCTCCTCCCAACCTAGAAAATCCTCACCACAAACGTGGTAGAGAAAGAAAACAATTTTATTATTGAACAAGCTTTTAAACCAGAATGTGCTGTGCATCCCAGGCAATCTGCTAATAGATTGCAAGGATAAAAGAAATGCTACCCTTTATAGAGCCAAGCAGAATTTACCCATTACATGCATGTTCTCAAGATAAACAATTACTAATCCTCAAGTAAGAGAACCTGACAGCAGAATTGGTCATACATAGTTCATTCTAACTTTACCTGATAATTGAATTGACCCCCTGTGTTACCTAATTGGCTTTATTCCTAGGGAAAACAAACCTCTCATATCTTTATGAAAGAAATGGTTTTGCAACTTGGAACAAGGTGCCTACTTCTAATCTTCCACAGAAACTGGGAGATAAGGGTGGTATTTCCCTTGATGTTTCCAGGTCTTTGAGAAAGGCATTCTTTGGTCATAAAGCTGACAAAAGGTCTCATTTTCAAAAGAATGTACTTATATTTCTAAAAGAGGAGGAAACACTTACAATTTTAAGTTTTCTAAAGTAAATGCTCTGATAAAAAGGAGGGAAGTGTATCTCTTCCTTTACTTTCAAGAGAGAGAATTAAGCCCTTTTTTTTTTTTACTTATTTATTTATTTATTTTTGCGGTACGTGGGCCTCTCACTGTTGTGGCCTCTCCCGTTGTGGAGCACAGGCTCTGGACGTGTGGGCTCAGAGGCCATGGCTCAGGGGCCCAGCCGCTCCGTGGCATGTGGGATCTTCCCAGACTGGGGCATGAACCCGTGTCCCCTGCATCGGCAGGCAGACTCTCAACCACTGCACCACCAGGGAGGCCCTAAAGGTCTTTTTGAAGTATCAGCTAGGCCCAAAGCTGGGAGTGTTTTTTTTTTTTTTTTTTTAACCTAAATGTTAGTAACCAACATTAGGTCTCATTAGTGTTTTGACCATAAGATCTTTCAGTTACCTACTTCATATTATTATCATTACCCCAATGAAACATAATATTAAAAATAATGTAATATTTTAATAAAACTTTGCTTTGAAAAAAATACTTTATTACATGATTGCATTTTTATATTGCAAAAAATAACATGCTAATGTGCTTTCATTTGAAGATTGTTAAGAGAGGCACTAAAATATTTGGGGGGGATGGGGATTGATAATATGGTTAAAAGTAAAAAAGAAAAGACCAGGAGGAAGTGTTTTGGACAATTTGCAAGGGAACTATCTGGATTATAGGTCTACATCAGAAAGGTTGTAATAATTTGTTATCAAAAGTTGAACTAGATAAGCAGAGATTTTAGAGTGATAAGGATTGGAGTACTTAGAATACAAAGATATACCTAAAGAATAACCATTAGGACAAAACTTGGCAGTATGAATACTAGACTCTGTATTTCATTCAAAGATTATTAATATTTGACCTATAAGTACATTCAAGGATTATAAGCATTCAAAAAAAAGCCAATAGGAGTTATATATATATATATGTACATGTATATACATTTTAAGAAAAAAGAAAAATGACGTTTCACAAAAAGGAACTTTAAAAAACTCAGGAATTCCTCTATTTTGTAAGATCAGCATCTTATAACTCATTAAGGAAAACTCTTATAAGTAATCTTTAATATATTTTCTTCACTGAATTCTTATATCCTCTAAAACCTTCCCTAGCCCCTTAGGTAATGATTTTGTATCTAGAGCAAATGAAATCTGAAAATCAAATTACGGATTTGACTTCTGATTGAAAAAACTAAATATAGGTGATTCATTGAATTCTGTATTCCACGAAAAATTAAATAGTCTTTGGGTGCAGGCATAATTTGTCACGAGAAGTTGAAAAACTGCTCAAGTTTTATATTCATGGGTAAAAGTCAATTATCTTATTCAATCTAAAGGATCACAGAGTGTAATATAATTATAGAAGAAATTATATATTATATGTTTATACCATGCTATTTACATTCAAATGTATATATCTATATCCATATCTATATTTCTGTATTAGACTGTTAATTTCCAATTAATCACTGTGAGGCAAATATTATAGATGAGGAAAGTGATGCTTAATATGCTAAGAACTTTTTCCAAACTCACAAGGTATATTAATGACAGAAACATAATTTGAATCCTAGATATGTTTGCTTTGGAAATGCTTCATTCATTCAACACGTATTTATTACATGTCCTCAATGTCCCAAGTGCTTTTTATTCTAGAGGTAAACTGGTGAAGAGGAGAAATTTGTCCCACCCAGCCTTCATGCTCCTTCCTTACCTAGTATCCTGAAGGCTGGTTAAAATGTGCTGTCCAATCTACTTCCTCATTTGTTCCAGTGAGGGCACACCCAGCTCTTGTGATAAGGACACTCAGCTACTGCAGTTTGTGGCTGAGGCCATTCCTCTGATTCCCAGTTTATAAGTCTTTTTTACCACACCACAAACTGATAATACAGGTCTTAGTGTGTTTTTAACATTCTGTTAACTCACTCAGTATATAATGTAGGCGTCCAAACAGGTATATATATTTACTTTTCCAAGACACCCCTGTGTCGCCTCTGTAATGTGGGGAAAAATAAAGTTTCTACCTCATCACAGCTGTCTTCACAAAGGATATGAAAAACTGCTGTCAAATTGTCCTTGTGGCAGCACTCATGGATTTTTAAGACAGTCAATATAAAGAGATCACCCATGCTGTGCTCAGTTAATTTTGCATGTATAGACAAGATGCCTTATAGAACCCAGTGATTAGATAACAGCTGATTTAATTAAAGGACAACGTGTAGAAGCAGCATTCCTATTTGATTCACATAAAAAAAGAAGACATACAGCTAGTTAAAACATCACAGTATTGCCTAAAATCTCAGTATTATCTCTTGCAAATGAGACAGAGAGAGGAAAAACAACAAGCAAAACATTGTGTATAAAGGATCTACTGGCATTGGAAAAGCTAGAAACAAGAAACATTTCACAGTTATGCTTACTTGATCCTAACAGCCAGCCTGAAATTCTTTGATAGAGTAAAGAATATTAGTTATTAGAATATTTTAAGAAAAAAAAGAATGTTGAAAACACACAGCTGGAAAGTGATTCCATTTGTTTCTATGTTGAATCCCCTCCCTCACCCTTAGAGCTTTACAATTGTAACATTCACAGGGAACAAAAGTGGCCATGAAGTTAAAATGAGATAGTGCATATAAAAGGCACATGGCTCCTATGGAACAGATGCAAACTTTATGTTAGAACTTTTACATTTTCTGTTATCATTAAGAGTTGGTGATTTTTATAGCTAACAAGAACTAATTTGATCCATCATGCTATAAAATTTCAAAGTATGTGGAGTAGAGCCACTTGAGTAAAGAGAAACCACTAATTTTCATGGTTTAGGTCAAATTCTAACCTAAAGCAAGATATTTGTTATACTCTGTGCAGAAAATATGACTACTTCTCACTAAGAAATCAGGGATGCATGCATAGCAATGTAAATGTTTTGCTAGCAATTTAAAAAAAAATGGAAAACAGAAAATGTGATAGTTTCTATTACAATAAATTGAAGTGCACATACAAAAATAAAGTTGAAATATGCATATATAATGTAACAAAAAGGTAATGACCTTCTCCACAAAGAGTATTTCAATTTTATGACAACCCAGTTTACTTCAATTAAACACAGGTAAAAGATAAAGGAACCCTTTAGAAATACACCAGTACTGGGACTGGGTACTATTGATTCTCATAGTGAATCCTGAGCTGCAAGTAGGTAGAAATATTATATTCATTTTAGTATATTTATATAATTATAATACTTGCACCTATTTTTCTGGCATGAGTTACAGATTAATTGTATTTCCCAAAAAGGTGAGCAATATTTCATATTTATTCTTTTAGAGTTTTGTGGATTTTTATTAGGTATATTAGATTATTAGGGTTGCCATAACAAAATACCACAGACATTTCTGTAAGTTTTAGGGGCTAGAAGTTCAAGGTCAATGTACTAGCAGGGATAATTTTTCCTTAGCTTGAAGATGACCGACCACCTTCTCATATCCTCACATGGCCTTTTCTCAACTTTCTGTCATCTCTGGTGTCTCCTTCTCCTCTTATAAGGACACCAGTCATATGGGATCAGGGCCACACCTTTATGACTTCATTTAACCTTGATTATCTCTTTAAAAGCCCTATCTCCAAATACAGTCACATTTTGGGTTAGGGTTTCAACATACTAATTTTGAAGGGGACACAATTCAGCTGCCTAGGACTCCCTTTCACTAGGAAAGGGAGAAGCAATTACATTTTAAAATGTTAGTGGGTGGATGTGCAGTAAAAGTTTATCCTTGCTCAAAGAAAGGTTTGACTCTTGACCAGGTCCTGGGAAGTAACTTCTAAGCCCTTTTAATGTCCTGCCTACTTAGAGTGTCTTTGTTTACCAGGAGACCTTAGAGTGTGCTAGATAGTCCAAGCTGGCAATGGGATTTATGGTAGAGGCCTAGGGCCATGTGATATCAACTTGATCTCTGGAGGGGCTGGAGAACTACAATACAAATGATTTTAGTCAAACTTGAAGTTAAAGGCACAGTTTTTCAGACTGCCAAGACTGTCCAAGCCTTCTGACCCAAATTGTGAGTTTGGGGCATTTTCAAAACCATCTTCAGATTCAATAATTTGGAAGAGACCTAAATGTAAAAGTCCTGGAGAATTACAAATGCAGAGTTTCTACCTTTCTCTGGGTAAGTGTGGCAATACACATGGATTATTGACAACTCAGAAAGCTTATGCAAGCTTCAGTATCAAGAGTTTTTTTCTTGAGACTTTACTGACTAGACATAATTGTCTGATTTGCCCAGTGAATGAACTTAATCTAAAGTCCACTCCAAACCCTCCCCCAGGTCAGATAGACATCACATGGCCCAAAGCCCTAGCCCTTTAATCATGATTGGTCTTTCTTGCCTGTCCAGACCCCACTCTGACACATCTTGTCCCCATAAACTGTCAGTTGTGATCCAAGAGGCCCACTATCAATAACAATGGCACTCTTGGCACTCAGGAAACTCCAAGAGTTTTAGAGGTTATCTCCTAGAAGGCCAAAAAAAGACAAAACCTCTCTTTAGAGGACGGATTCCTTGCTATCCATAGACTGGCCACATGAGTGGTCAACCACGTCTCAGTGACCAACTCCTAATAAAAAACCTGGACCCCAAGGTTCATGTGCCTTTCGCTGGTAAGCAATGCCAAATATCAGGGCCAAGGGGAGTAAGCACTCTGGGTGCACTCTACTGGGAAGGACAACAAATAACTCCACTCCTGGTCTTCCTAGACACTGCCTTATGTATTGCTTCCCTTTGATGATTTTAATCTGTATTCTTTCTGTTTAATAAAATGTAACTTTGAATGTAAAGGCTTTTCCGAGTTCCCTGAATTCCTTTAATGAGTCACTGAACCTGAGGGTGGTCTTGAGGACCTCCCAAAAAGAGCAGTGAACATATATGATCTGAAGTATGTCTTTCCCATGGCACTATTTTGAGGATGAGAAAGAAATTGAGAACTACCACTGTACAATGATTCTTTTGGTTTACCCAGGAGTTACAGAAACTATAATTCCACTAATTATTTTATCACATCATGATGACACAGAAGATCCTGAATCACAATGCTAACTCTCATATTTCCCTTTTAGAAGCAATATATGAGAAGAAAATCAATCTGATAAACCTCCAAACTTTCCGGCTTGGCAAACCACAGGTAATACTTGATTTGCTCACTGTCCAGTTAAATTTAATGACAACACCCATGTTTTACCATTCCTTATCAACAACAAGAACTTCCAAGGCAGAGATAGCAGGACTTTTCTTAGTAAATATACCAAAGAATGTTTCCTAAACCATAAACACTGAAAGAGAGAGCAAATTTAAGCTTAACCTAAAATATATGGTAGATATGAAAATGCAGATGATAATTTAACTTCAACATATTCTAAGTCCATATATCTGTTGTCTATAAATATACAAATAGATTCACATAAAATAGTGCTTGTGTATAAATATATATATAAGTAAGCACTTATACCTATATACATGCCTTTTAAACACTTTACATATATTAACTCATTTAATCTCCACAATAATGCTGTGCCTTAAGCTCAGCATTATTGTAACTGTTTTGTAGATAAGATAATTTAAGCATAGAGGTTAAGTAATTTAGCTCACTATTTCATGATAGATAGATGGCTGTTCTTTTCAATTCTTGACAGCTTGGCCCCAGAATAAAAAATCACCATGCTGTGGTGCAATAAAAACCACATATATTGGGGGAAGAGGGGGAAGATGGCGGAAGAGTAAGATGTGGAGAAGAGCACAGTAACAGGGGTGCGGAGGGCAAAGTGGAGAGATTCCCGCACAGAGGATCAGTGCAGACCAGCACTCACTAGTCCGAGAGGCTTGTATACTCACCCACCGGAGTGGGCGGGGGCTGGGAGCTGAGGCTTGGGCTTCAGTCGGAGCACAGGGAGAGGACTGGAGGCATGAACACAGCCTGAAGAGGTTAGTACACCACAGCTAGCCGGGAGGGAGTCTGGGGAAAAGTCTGGACCTGCTGAAGAGGCAAGACACATTTTCTTCCCTCTTTGTTTCCTGGTGTGCAAGGAGAGGGGATTAAGAACTCTGCTTAAAGGAGTTCCAGAGATGGGCGTGAGCCGCGGCTAAGAGCACGGAACCCAGAGACGGGCATGAGACACTAAGGCTGCTGCTGCTGCCACCAAGAAGCCTGTGCACAAGCACAGGTCACTATCCACACCTCCCATCCCGGGAGCCCGTGCAGCCCGCCACTGCCAGGGTCACGTGATCCAGGGACAAATTCCCCAGGACAACGCATGGCACACATCAGGCTGGTGCAATGTCACTCTGGCTTCTACTGCTGCAGGCTTGTCCCGCATCGTGCCATCCCTCCTCCCGGCCTGAGTGAGCCACAGTCCCCGAATCACCAGCTCCTTTAACCCCATCCTGTCTGAGCAAAGAAGAGACACTCTCCAGCGACCCACACGCAGAGGTGGGGCCAAAACCAAAACTGAGCCCCAGGAGCTGTGCGAACAAAGAAGAGAAAGGGAAATCTCACCCAGCAGCCTCAGGAGCAGTGGATTAAATCTCCACTTGATGTACCCTGCATCTGTGGAATACAGGAATAGACAACAAATAATCCCAAATTGAGGAGGTGGACTTTGAGAGAAAGATTTATTGTTTTCTCCCCTTTTCCTCTCTTTGTGAGTGTGTATGTATATGCTTCTATGTGAGATTTTGTCTGTATAGCTTTGCTTTCACCATTTGTCCTAGAGTTCTATCTGTCCTTTTTTTTTTTACTTTTTAAAATATTTTTTCTTAATAATTATTTTTTATTTAATAACTTTATTTTATCTTACTTGATTTTATTTTCTTTTATCCTCTTTCTTTCTTTCTTTCTACTTTTTCTCCCTTTTATTCTGAGCCTAGTGGATGAAAGGCCCTTTCTTAGCGCTACAGACAGGAGTCATTGCTGTGCCTCTGAGGTGGGAGAGCCAACTTCAGGACACTGGTCCACAAGAGACCTCCCAGTTCCACATAATATCAAATGGTGAAAATCTCCCAGAGATCTCCATCTCAACACCAATACTCAGCTTCACTCAAAGACCAGCAAACTACAGTGCTGGACACCCAATGCCAAACAAATAGCAAGACAGGAACACAAACCCACCCATTAGGAGAGAGGCTGCCTAAAATAATAATAAGTCCACAGACACCCCAAAACACACCACAAGACGTGGACCTGCCCACCAGAAAGACAAGACCTAGCCTCATCCACCAGAACACAGGCACTAGTCCCCTCCACCAGGAAGCCTACACAACCCAATAAACCAACTGTAGCCACTGGGGACAGACACCAAAAACAACGGGAACTATGAAGCTGCAGCCTGCAAAAAGGAGACCCCAAACACAGTAAGATAAGCAAAATGATAAGACAAAAAAACACACAGTAGATGAAGGAGCAAGATAAAAATGCACCAGACCTAACAAATGAAGAGGAAATAGGCACTCTCTGTGAAAAAGAATTCAGAATAATGATAGTAAAGGTATCCAAAATCTTGAAAATAGAATAGAAATAATGCAAAAAAAAATATTAACAAGGACCAAGAAGAACTAAAGATGAAACAAGCAACGATGAACAACACAATAAATGAAATTAAGAATACTCTAGAAGGGATCAATAACAGAATAACTGAGGCAGAAGAACAGATAAGTGACATGGAAGGTAAAATGCTGGAAATAACTACTGCAGAGCAGAATAAACAAAAAATAATGAAAAGAACTGAGGACAATCTCAGAGACCTCTGGGACAATATTAAACACAACAACATTCGAATTATAGTGGTTCCAGAAGGAGAAGAGAAAAAGAAAGGGACTGAGAAAATATTTGAAGGGATTATAGTTGAAAACTTCCCTGATATGGGAAAGGAAATAGTTAATCAAGTCCAGGAAGCACAGAGAGTCCCATAAAGGATAAATCCAAGGAGAAACACGCCAAGAAACATATTAATCAAACTGGCAAAAATTAAACACAAAGAAAACATATTAAAAGGAGGAAGGGAAAAACAACAAATAACACACAGGGGAATCCCCATCATGTTAACAGCTGATGTTTCAGCAGAAACTCTGCAAGCCAGAAGGGACTGGAAAGACATATTTAAAGTGATGAAGGAGAAGAACCTACAAATAAGATTACTCTATACAGCAAACATCTCATTCAGGTTCGATGAAGAAATTAAAACCTTTACAGACAAGCAAAAGCTGAGAGAGTTCAGCTCCAGCAAACCAGCTTTATAACAAATGCTAAAGGATCTTCTCTAGGCAAGAAACACAACAGAAGGAAAAGACCTATAATAACAAACCCAAAACAATTGAGAAAATGGGAATAGGAACATACATATCGATAATTACCTTAAATGTAAATGGATTAGATGCTCCCACCAAAAGACACAGACTGGCTGAATGGATACAAAAACAAAACCCACATATATGTTGTCTACAAGAGACCCACTTCAGACCTACAGACACATAGAGACTGAAAGTGAGGGGATGGAAAATGATATTCCATGCAAATGGAAACTAAAAGAAAGCTGGAGTAGCAATTCTCATATCAGAAAAAATAGACTTTAAAATGAAGACTACTAGAAGAGACAAAGAAGGACACTACATAATGATCAAGTGGCCGATCCAAGAAGAAGATATAACAATTGTAAATATTTATGTACCCAACATAGTAGTACCTCAATACATAAGGCAAATACTAAAAGCCATAAAATGGGAAATCAACAGTAACACATTCAGAGTAGGGGACTTTAACATCTCACTTTCACCAATGGACAGATCATGCAAAATGAAAATAAAAAAGGAAACACAGGCTTTAAATGATACATTAAACAAGATACACTGAATTGATATTTATAGGACATTCCACCCAAAAACAAGAGAATACATATTTTTCTCAAGTGCTCATGGAACATTCTCCAGGTTAGATCATATCTTGGGGCACAAATCAAGCCTTGGTAAATTTAAGAAAATTGATATCGTATCAAGTATCTTTACTGACCACAATGCTATGAGACTAGATATCAATTACAGGAAAAGATCTGTAAGAAATACAAACATATGGAGGGTAAACAATGTACTACTTAATAACGAAGTGACCACGGAAGAAATCAAAGAGGAAATAAAAAAAATACATAGAAACAAATGACAATGGAGACACGACCAACAAAAACCTATGAGATTCAGGAAAAGCAGTTCGAAGAGGGAAGTTTATATAATAAAATCCTACCTTAAGAAACAGGAAACATCTCGAATAAACAACCTAACTTTGAACCTAAAGCAATTAGAGAAAGAAGAAGAAAAAAACCCCAAAGTTAGCAGAAGGAAAGAAATCATAAAGAACAGATCAGAAATAAATGAAAAAGAAATGAAGGAAATGATAACAAAGATCAATAAAACTAAAAGCTGGTTCTTTGAGAAGATAAACAAAATTGATAAACCATTAGCCAGACTCATCAAGAAAAAAAAGGAGAAGACTTAAATCAATAGAATTAGAAATGAAAAAGGAGAAGTAACAACTGACACTGCAGAAATACAAAAGATCATGAGAGATTACTACAAGCAACTCTATGCCAATAAAATGGACAACCTAGAAGAAATGGACAAATTCTTAGAAATGCACAACCTGCCAAGACTGAATCAGGAAGAAATAGAAAATATGAACAGACCAATCACAAGCACTGAAATTGAAACTGGGATAAAAAAAATCTTCCAACAAACAAAAGCCCAGGAGCAGATGGCTTCACAGGCGAATTCTATCAAACATTTTGAGAAGAGATGACACCTATACTTGTCAAACTCCTCCAAAATATAGCAGAGGGAGGAACACTCCCAAACTCATTCTATGAGGCCACCATCACCCTGATACCAAAACCAGACAAGGATGTCACAAAGAAAGAAAACTAGAGGCCAATATCACTGATGAACATAGATACAAAAATCCTCAACAAAATACTAGCAAACAGAATCCAACAGCACATTAAGAGGATTATACACCATGATCAAGTGGGGTTTTTCCCAGGAATGCAAGGATTCTTCAATATATGCAAATCAATCAATGCGATACACCATATTAACAAATTGAAGGAGAAAAACCTTATGATCATCTCAATAGATGCAGAGAAAGCATTCGACAAAATTCAACACCCATTTATGTTAAAAACCCTCCAGAAAGTGGGCATAGAGGGAACTTTCCTCAACATGATAAAGGCCATGTATGACTAACCCACAGTCAACATCGTCCTCAATGGTGAAAAACTGAAAGCATTTCCACTAAGATCAGGAACAAGACAAGGTTGCCTCCTCTCACCACTCTTATTCAACTTAGTTTTGGAAGTTTTAGCCATAGCAATCAGAGAAGAAAAGGAAATAAAAGGAATCCAAATCAGAAAAGAAGAAGTAAAGCTGTCACTGTTTGCAGATGACATGATACTATACATAGAGAATCCTAAAGATGCTACCAGAAAACTACTAGAGCTAATCAATGAATTTGGTAAACTAGCAGGATACAAAATTGATGCAGAGAAATCTCTGGCATTCCTATACACTACTGTTGAAATATCTGAAAGTGAAATCAAGAAAACACTCCCATTAACCACTGCAACACAAAGAATAAAATATCTAGGAATGAACCTACCTAAGGAGACAAAAGAACTGTGTGCAGAAAATTATAAGACACTGATGAAAGAACTTAAAGATGATACAAATAGTTGGAGAGATATACCATGTTCTTGGATTGGAAGAATCAACATTGTGAAAATGACTCTTCTACCCAAAGCAATCTACAGATTCAATGCAATCCCTATGAAACTACCACTGGCATTTTTCTCAGAACTAGAACAAGAAATTTCACCATTTGTATGGAAACACAAATGACCCCGAATAGCCAAAGCAACCTTGAGAACAAAAATTGGAGCTGGAGGAATCAGGCTCCCTGACTTCAGACTATACTACAAAGCTACAGTAATCAAGACAGTATGGTACTGGCACAAAAACAGAAAGATAGATCAATGGAAGAGGATAGAAAGCCCAGAGATAAACCCACGCACATATGGTCACCTTATCTGTGATAAATGAGGCAGGAATATGCAGTGGAGAAAGGACAGCCACTTCAATAAGTGGTGCTGGGAAAACTGGACAGGTACATGTAAAAGTATGAGATTAGATAACTCCCTAACACCATACACAAAAATAAGCTCAAAATGGATTAAAGACCTAAATGTAAGCCCAGAAACAATCAAACTCTTAGAGGAAAACATAGGCAGAACACTCTATGGCATAAATCACTGCAAGTTCCTTTTTGACCCACCTGCTAGAGAAATGGAAATAAAACCAAAAATCAACCAATGGGACCTAATGAACCTTCAAACCTTTTGCACAGAAAAGGAAACTGTAAACAAGACCAAAAGACAACCCTCAGAATGGGAGAAAATATTTGCAAATGAAGCAACTGACAAAGGATTAATCTCCAAAATTTACAAGCAGCACATTCAGCTCAATAACAAAAAAACAAACAACGCAATCCAAAAATGGGCAGAAGACGTAAATAAACATTTCTCCAAAGAAGATATACAGATTGCCAACAAACACATGAAAGAATTCTCAACATCATTAATCATTAGAGAAATGCAAATCAAAACTACAGTGTGATATCATCTCACAACGGTCAGAATGGCCATCATAAAAAATCTAGAAACAATAAATTCTGGACAGGGTGTGGAGAAAAGGGAACACTGGTGGGAATGTGAATTAGTATAGCCACTATGGAGAATAATATGTAGGTTCCTTAAAAAACTACAAATAGAACTACCATATGACCCAGCAATCCCACTACTGTGCATGTACCCTGAGAAAACCATAATTTAAAAATAGTCATGTACCAAAATGTTCATTGCAGCTCTATTTACAATAGCCAGGAGATGGAAACAACATAAGTGTCCATCATCGGATGAATGGATAAAGAAGATGTGGCACCTCTATACAATGGAATATTACTCAGCCATAAAAAGAAACGAAATTGAGTTATTTGTAGTGAGGTGGATGGACCTAGAGTCTGTCATACAGAGTGAAGTAAGTCAGAAAGAGAAAGACAAATACCGTATGCTAACACATATATATGGAATTAAAAAAAAATGTCATGAAGAACCTAGGGGTAAAACGGGAATAAAGACACAGACCTACTAGAGAATGGACTTGAGTATATGGGGAGGGGAAATGGTAAGCTGTGACAAATTGAGATAGTGGCATGGACATATATACAGTACCAAACGTAAAATAGATGACTAGTGGGAAGTAGCCACATAGCACAGGGAGATCAACTCGGTGTTTTTTGACCACCTAGAAGGGTGGTATATGGAGGGTGAGAGTGAGGGAGGCACAAGAGGGAAGTGATATGGGAACATATGTGTATGTATAACTGATTCACATTGTTATAAAGCAGAAAGTAACAGACAATTGTAAAGCAATTATACTCCAATAAAGATGTAAAAAAAAAATAAAGAAAAAGAAACCCACATATATTTATATATACAGAATATTTTGTCCAGAATCAGTATTTATCAGTTCAGTGTTTAAAACCAGTAGCATGAGAATTAAAAACTGGGCTCCCACATTTTGTTCCTGTGTGTTTTGGTACATGATAATAACCTCACTGTGTCTCAATTTCCTCATTAATAAATCAGTGAAGTCATTGTAATCACTACAGGGTATAACATAATGGTTAAATGAGCAAATACATGTCAAGCGCTTAGAAATTTTCCTGGATCATAGTAAACACTCAATAGATATTACAATTACAATTTTATAGCTCAAATTCACAAAGAAATTGTAGATAATTCTTAGACAAGGATCTAGTATTGAAATAGCCTCATATAAATTTATTCACATCATATACGATAGGAAGAATTAAAATCAGAGTATTTGTGATGGCCCTGTCTCGTAACGTTTTACTTAACTTGAATTTTAAATATGAGTATGCATACTAGGAATGGATCCCGATGCATATTATTTCTACATCATACAAATTACAAATTCTAAGTATATTTCAGAATCACCTAGCGCCAACTACAAACAAGCATTTCTGTGAATTCAGATATAAGTAGCATGTGGTTCAGCTTTACATTAAATATTGCAAGCTCTTACAAAATTTGGCATTCATACATTTTCAAAATTTGATCAAAAGTATACAACAAAAAAAAATCTTATTTACACAAACAAAAGTGGCCTCTGAAAGTACATGACCTTAGCTTAAACATATGTTCATCTCTGCCGAGAGTTTACTTTTGTTGACGAGATAACAGATTTGACTGAGCAGTTGGGAATCTGGGTTGTGCTGATGTGTCCCTCGGGATGGAATCTTATCTGAAGATACAAATAAGCCAGAATTAGACTTTTTCTATTGATAAAGCTTTAATTGATGGATGAAAGAATTTCTAAATTCATTGCTTACATAATGCCGATTTCTTTAAAAAATCTAAAGAAGTGGTTTGCACTTAGTAGAACTTGAGATATTTGTAGACCTTAAAAAAATGTGATTGGAATAGTAAAAGAGTAAACTAGGATAAGTTAGGAGCTGTCAGATCAAGACTAATGGGTGAGGAGACATTTTCAGAGTAGATTCATTCTGGAATATGATTTACTGCCCAAGACAGTCAGCAATTTTACAAGCTAAAAGAGCACATTTTTGAGGGACACGGCAGTTCAGAGAGAAAAACAGAAACACAATGCCATGACAATAGATTAAGCATTAGCATCAACATCTTCCAAAGGATAATGGACCATAAAAATCATCATGGAGGACAAAAAATAAAGCATCTGTTTGCAAAACATGAGCTATGAAGATCTAAGGCATGAAAGTACATTCTTTCTATTTGAAATTAAAAATGCTAATTAATGGAGGACAGCATTCCAAGGGGAGCCAGTATATGACCCAAGAAATATAAGGGAAAAACGAATGGACAGGATAAAAATCTTTCCTGTGACCACTCATGATTGAGGATATGTCAAATTGTTTATAGGTGAAATCCTGAAGTTAGAAGTAGCTCTATCTAAAACATTAACTTTAGTCAACTGTGTATAAATTTATTGTCACTCAGTAATCAGGCGTACACTGCTGTGTGTGTAATGATATGATTTTAATGTCTGTGGTCATGTTGAGGCTGTGAGTCATGTTAAAGTGGCTGAAAACTTCAAGATTGAACCATTCTACTTTTCAAAAAGGCTTGGTTTTCCCTTAATAAGTAATAGAGTCATAAGCAAGGATAGTCTTTTATACTTCACAGAGAAATTGAATGACACTTTTGCTCAAAATGATCAATTTTATATATTTCCAGACTTCAAGGATTCTATGGCTATTATTTCCTAATTTGAAGCAGCTTTGCTCCATTGCTCCTATTTTGTCCTTCACTGTGTCCTTATAGGGCTCTTGATTCTGTCTTCTCTGCCTTTGCACACCCAACCTGAGATTATCTACGAACACTGCTGTCCCTGTCATTGAGGTGAATTCAACCCCAAATAGACAGTTGCTAGAAGTGCAACTCCACTGCCAAGAACATGGCTATATTCTCAGAGGTGGCATAATGTAGTGGAAGTTGTATAGGCCTTGAAGCGTGATCTCTGCCTCTGTTAAGGTTAAGACTCTTAACCGGGCCTGTTAATTTCATCATTTCAACTTCTGTGAGGCTTCCTTCCTGCAATGTCAGGAGCACCAATTTAAAAACTGCTTTGATTGACTGAACATGGAATTTGCGGTAAAGACACGTTTTCTGGCTTTGTCCCTAAAGAATTCTCTGAAGAAGGGTACATATGATACTATTATATATCTGTCTTACCTGAAGCAGCTTCATTTTGATGTCAAAGTTTATCTATAAAGCATGTGCATTACACTAAAATTCGTTGATTGATAGCCTTCTGTAAAGATATATACCAAGTAATTGCTATATATAAATAGCAGCAGCAAACTATAATAATCCTGTCAGGTAAGGGCATGAATGATGAACTACTATTGACTTTAATGATATGGCTGACAGAAACTGTCAACATTTTATTCAAATCTATGAGTGAGTTGTGTGTGTGGGCATACCTAATTTTTAACCATTTATGAGGTAATAAGACTTCTCTAGACTGCACTAAATCAAAGTTTATACCACAAGTAACTACAAAGTATTAAATAAATGAGCATGTCAAAGCTCCAAAGTGCTCTAATTTTCACTGGTAGATTCAAGCATGCTGCTGAGTTTTGCACCCATGCAAAAGAGAACTTAGTAGTATTCACATGGGAGATTTTACTCTCTGTGTAGATAGTGCCAAAAGCTCTAGTGGGTATTTTATTGGTACTTTCACAGGCAGGTTCAAAGGGTGAAATGTAAAATTATTCCAAAGCCAATATACAAATGGAGGCAATACTTCATGCTGCAATCTCTATCTCAGGATTGGGAAGGTCATTTTTTCCCCTGATTTAAGAATGTCATAATTAACTTACAGTCAATTGTTCTTTTGCATGGGATCCACTTAATATGCCAACCCCTCTATAATTTTGGATTTCTTTTCTTTGGTTACTTTTGAAATAATTGTGCATTAATATAATAATCTAAACTGCTATTTTCCATTGTTTATAATTCTATTCCTTTAGGGAAAAATGTATCCTTATATCAAGAAACATTTAATCTTCAACTACTATCCCATGAATACCTCAACAGAGAGGATGAAATAGCATATAGATTGAGGCATATATTAATAGTTCATAGATATATTTAAGGCATATACTATTCCTAAAAAATTCATTTTTTCAACTGATCTTTAATAAAAATATACAGAGTAGCTGAAGAACTCTGAGATTATGATTTTGGAGTCCATACACTAAAAAAAATAAATATATGCCAAAACTAAAAGAGGAAAGGTCAATGAAATATTTCTATTCAGTTCAGTAAAATTAATGTTCCCATTTCCTCTTCTTAGAAAAGTAAAGAGTAGTTTCTATATAAAAACATTCCTTGGGAAACTCTCACAATTTGAAAAGTAAGTTTATTTTTTTGTAGCTTTGCATCTATTTTCAAAATATATAGAAAGGCAAACGTATATCTTATTGCTACTTTTACATTGATTTCACTGTGTACATTTTATATTAAGCATTTTCCCATGTTCCTTTGTGATGTTCTTCTCAGACTGTCATCCATACATAGAAGTGTCACTAAGAGTAACATGTGTTAAGAATTTCTAAAGGAGCAGCAAATAGGATTTCCAATACATGGAAATTAGAAAGCACATATTGAAAAATGAGAAAATTTGTAATTTAAGTAACCTGAAGGTTCCACATCTTTCTATCCAATATTTTCCTTTCTAGGAGAGACATTTTTGCTAGGAGCAGCAGAGAAACTCATTTTTAAAAATAAACTGATAGTGAGGGCTAGCATATTTCCATTTACTTAGATAGAAGAGTTTGACTTCTAGTGTGGTTGGATAATCCAGAAGATGGAATATATACATACATGTGTGTGTGTGTGTGTGTGTGTGTGTGTGTGTGTATAAAATGAGATATATAGGATCTATCTATCTAACTTAGATATAACCTACTCAAGGATGTTTCATGGTTGCTTTGGAGATTTTATATATGTGTGTGTGAGTGTGCAATGAAGAAGAAAGGAAAAGAATAAGAAGTATTTCTTTTTTTCTTAAATGGGAGAATAGGAATTTAATAAGACTACTACCAATCATCTGTTATTAACAACAGGATTCACTGGCACTACATTATTTTCAGTAATTTATTAACTTTCTTTGTACACTTGGTATTTTACAGAAACAATTAAATGGCTCTGCCTATCCAGGTGGAATGTAAAACCTCAAATATTTTGCCATAACACCATTAAACTTCTCTCATTTCTAAGTATCTTGGATAGAGTTCATACTGCTTGATACATTTCATGTCTTAATCACCAAGAAACATGACTCAAGAGCTCATTTCTTCAGTGACAAATAAAAATTGCCTTATGAGTTTTCAAAGTATAAGTAAAATGGCTTACCAAAGCATGAATATCACATTAAAACAATGCAATGCTATTAGCATGCCCCACCTTCACCTTTTTGAGATGAGATCAAGCACAACTGCAAGAAATAGAGCAGAAATCATTTCAATTGAACACATAAAATCTTTCTTCACAGAAATGAGTTAAATAATACAAATAGGGAGTTATCAAGTTTTTTTAATAATAAGTAAATGGCAATAGTCAATACAATGCAACTCATTGAAAAAAATTTGCATATTAATCTTGGAAATGAATTTTTTATTTTTATAATTAGTCCTCCATTGTTGCTCTCTCTACACGTGAACAGCAAGTTTAAATTTATTGCAAATACAGGGATTACTATTAATATTAAAAACAATTGCTTCAATATACTAAATAATTTTAATCAGCAACAAATTATTTGTGAGAGGAGGGAAAGACGGTATTCTTGAAATAAAACAAAATAAAAGCCACTCAATAATGTTTTATTGGCAATATTCTACTCATATTGGGCAAATTTTTCCATATTTTACATAATAAATATGTAATGTTACTTACCTCTCTGCTCATGCACTGATCAGGAGGCTTATTCCTTTTAATTGACAACTAAAGCAATGAATTCTTGCAGACATACTAGTTAAGCAGGTCATTGGGTTACATAGTTTTATCAATGGAAACACATAGCAATAAACCATAAAAGATTCCAGTTTCTTACTTAACATAGTGAAAAAGAATGACTTAAATTCTTACAGGCCAGAAGCCAAAAACACAATCCATATATTAGCATTTACCAACATAAATGTATTGCTAATAGTTGAAGTTACCACGAAAATAGACAGTAGCTGAATTTGTCCTCACATCTGTTCAATTCATTTTACACACTAATGTATACATTTACACACACACTATCTAAGCCTGTGCTAACTACTTGAGTATTACACAAAAATTACAAGACACTGGTACTGCTCTTAAATTGGTTTATAATGTCAAGAGAAATCATCATAAAGGGAATACATAATTAAATTAAAAAGTGCATTTACTATGCACTATATTGTGTCTCTTTCAAAAAGGGATTGGAAAGGTGAACTAGATACTTGAATACTTTAAAGTATTCAAAGAAGTTAAAACTATTAGAAATTTGAAACCACCAAAGATTTCCCAGCAGAGAACCCTTCTATATGTATGACCTTACTACATAGTATTTTAGCGACATATATCTTAAGTTCCTTAAAATCTGGAAGTGGAATTTAATCTATCATAATATCAATACTACCTAAGTCAAAAGACAGATAGTAGACATTGATCCAAACCAATATTGACAATTCCTCTTTAGGAAACTGCCCCCTGATCCACAGGGGTGGCTCCTCATTAGCCACATTGATAATGTATAACCCACTCCTCACCCACAACAGTGAGCATGACTATTGGATTTGGTATTACACTCCTTACTTAAGCTAGGCCAGTCAGAATTATTTTCTCTGAATTATTTAATTAGAATTTTTACATTGAGTTTGTGGCAAATGGAGGTATTGGAATATAAATTTTAAAAAATGGAGGAGCTATGGGATAGTCATATTCCTCCATTAATTCAGGGGATAGAGAATGCCAAAAATCTGAGAAAGTTTCAGTTCCTAATTCCAGTGTCTTCTGGCAATCTGGCTGCACTGGAGAGTTTGAGGTCTGAGAAGAACACATGCATTTTTAAACTCAGTTCCCTCTTTTTCTCTACTACTTGACTGGTTTACATTGTTTGAAAAAAAATAATGTAAGATTATTCAGCTGAGTAATGAACATTATGACTTCGGTACAAAAATTTAGTGGCATAATGTAGTAGTAGGTTGGAGGGAAGAAAAACAGGGTAAGTGCAATTAAAATTAGGTAAGGAACTAATAAGTCTCTATTATGAAATGCCTAGTCACTCTCTTTTTGTAGGTCCCCACCCCAAGTAGGAGTCTATGACTGTATTCAATTTGAGTATAGCAGGTATTTATATTTCCTTAACCTATTTTTAATAGTAAATAATAATGAAGCATCTTTATGTCAAACAAAGCAAACAAGACCAGGTCCAATTTCTTTCTCTTTCTATTACCTGGAAACTGTATAAGCTTAGGAAGCTTTTTAAATAGTCTAGATATTCTATCCCCTAACTCTAAAATGAAATATTTGTTTATAATGATATGAGTGGTTTAGAAGAGGCAGGGTTAATATTTGCAAATTAGAATAAAGCCAAAGCTAATTACTAGTGTGGTTATTTGGGAAAATCATTTCTCAATACTTTTTAAATTAATTAAACTTCTAAGAGGAATTTTTGGTTTACAGAAAAATTGAGCAGAAATTACAGAGAGTTCCCATACACCCAGTCTCCTCTCTGTGCACAGTTTCCTATTATTTATATCCTGCATTATTGTGTTACACATGTTACAGTTAATGAGCAGATAATGATACATTATTGTTAACTAAAACTCAAAATTTATATTAGGACTCATCTTTTATGTTGCACACTTCTATGGTTTTTAAAACTTTCAAATGACAACTTTGGCTCAAGGTAAATTCTTAATACACCAGTCTTATTTTTAAAAATTAACATCCATTGAGTATTTCAGTTCCCCTTGTCTTTTACTATAGGCTTTTACTACACTTAGCTTTGTCTCACATAATATCTATAAATATGATTTCTTCTTCATGTTTATTCTTGAACCAACAGAGATATTTTTTAAAGTGATGTTTTTAAAATTCCAATGAGTAAGAAAATAATATATTGAGCTCTTGAAAATGAAAAATGACAATGGATAGCAAAACCTTGTTGGATTCTCCCAGTGTCCCATTTATTTTCAGCCCAGATAATGTAACTGTTCAGAACAAAAACAAAACATAGCAAGAAAATCTTTGGTATTTTTGAATTCAGTTATTTTCTGTCACTCTGGGACTTTCTAATGACCCTTCACATTACAGCTTAAATTCTAAATATCATTATTATTGAATCTTTTGTGAACTATTTAATCTGTTTGAAAGCTGAGACAAATGAGACCATCAATACTTAAATGATTTCTATTCCACATGGTGATTTCAAAATGAATGAGAGCTTACATTTGAGAATCTGAACCAAGAAACATTTACCATCACAGACTCAGCACATCAACAAGGCAGAATGTATTGTTGTATTTGAGATGCATTTGATATGAGGAACATATGATAGTGACTCTGGCAAAGAAAGGGGAAACAGATTTTAAAAAGTAGTAATTATTTTAGGTTATTTTTGTTAACACAGAAGCCGAGAGTACCTTGGAGATTCAGTTTATGGCAATTAACAGACAATAATTTCAAGATGTGCTTTTTTAGTGCTGAGCTGTATCTGAAGACTTTTTGCCCTGGAAGAAAGGAATATATATCCTTCTATATGTGCTTTTCAATATTTGACATTGAAAATAGTTTTTGTTCTTCAATTAGAAATTATTAACCATGCACTTATATTTCATGGTCTTTCAAGAAAACCCTCTGTTGAATGATGCTACTAGAATCCACATACTTCCAACTTTTTCTACTCCTACCTTTGCTTAATATATGTGGTCTACCTTCTGTAAACTACATTATTACTTTTATTATTGCCAAGTTATTAATGCTATGCTTTCTCCTATGACCAAGTCTTCTGCATTTTTCCCCTGGGTTGATTCTAAATGTTGAAAGAGAAATAAATAGCATTTATCTTATGTGTTTATGTAATTATTTGTTTTATTATTGGATCAAATAGAGTTCTGGGGTTTAATTTTTTCTCTATGGATAATATGTCTAGATTTCTGGGGCACTTGAAGGAGAATTTTTCTGGAATCAAGACCAAACTAATTATTTTTCTCTCTCTCTCATTTTTTACATTTTTCATTTAAAAAAAATTTACAGTCAGTCCACATTATAATTACCTTGATATTTGAATTATGAATTTCTTTTAAAATATTTGTTTTTCCTGAATTTTACATTTTTGTTAAATATTACTTTTGTATTATTTTTTTTTAAATGTGTCCATCTTTTAAATCAGGAGACTCTCCTAGGAATTCCATCCTCACAGAAACTTTATGTGCCAGAAACTTTATGTTCTCCTAGATAAGGATGTTGTTTTCTGGATCTCATAACTTCCAATTTTTTTGTTTACTCCCTCATTTTGCTGGAAGTAACCTTTAGTAACTGCCTCAGAAAGGATATAAAAGAGGAAAATATTTTGAGAATTTTATGTTTGATAATGTTTTTAATCTTTTATATAAAATATTTATATAAAATATCTAATATTTTATATTGTCTCAAGGCTTTACCTGGCTATACACTTCTAAGTTGTAAATATTTTCCCAAAACTTTAAAGATGTTGCTTCCTTGCCTAATTTTTAATTTCCAACAGCCCTATAGAGTTTTCTGCTCACTTTTCATAGCACAAAATTGTCATTTTAAGAATATTATAACTTCTCAATGTTTTGAGTATATTTATTAAAGATTTTAAAGTTCTTTGCTAAATTTTATAACTTTTTCTTATATTGTATTTTTTTCTGATCATTTGCCTTTGCTTTTTTCTTACATATTGTTCTGTTCATATGTATTTTTTATTTATTTTTTCTTTATTGGAGTATAATTGCTTTACAATGGTGTGTTAGTTTCTGCTTTATAACAAAGTGAATCACCTATACAAATACATATGTCCCCATATCTCCTCCCTCTTGCATCTCCCTCCCACCCTCCTTATCCCACCCTTCTAGGTGGTCACAAAGCACCGAGCTGATCTCCCTGTTCTATGCAGGTTCTTCCCACTAGCTATCTATTTTACATTTGGTAGTGTATATATGTCCATGCCACTCTCTCTCTTCGTCCCAGCTTACCCTTCCCCCTCCCCGTGTCTTCAAGCCCATTCTTTTTTTTTTTTTTTTTTTTTTGCGGTATGCGGGCCTCTCACTGTTGTGGCCTCCCCCGTTGCGGAGCACAGGCTCTGGATGCGCAGGCCCAGCGGCCATGGCTCACGGGCCCAGCCGCTCCCCGGCATATGGGATCCTCCCAGACCGGGGCACGAACCCGTATCCCCTGCATCGGCAGGCGGACTCTCAACCACTGCGCCACCAGGGAGGCCCTCAAGCCCATTCTTTATGTCCCCTAGGTTCTTCAGAACCTTTTTTTTTTTTTAGATTCCATATATAAGTGTTAGCATATGGTATTTGTTTTTCTCTTTCTGACTTACTTCACTCTGTATGACAGACTCTAGGTCCATCTACCTCACTACAAATAACTCAATTTCATTTGTTTTCATGGCTGAGTAATATTCCATTGTATATATGTGCCGCATCTTCTTTATCCATTCATCTGTCAATGGACACTTAGGTTGCTTCTATGTCCTAGCTATTACAAATAGAGCTGCAATGAACATTGTGGTACATGATTCTTTTTGAATTATGTTTATATGTTTTTGATCGTTTTTCTTTCATAATTAAGAAATAAGAACAAAAGAGCTAGTATCTGTCCTGTGGCATATTGTATGTACGACATTTACACTGAATTTTGTTGAGGTGGAAAAATCTTTCCTTCTTCCCTCCTAGGTTCTTTGGCTGGTCTAATAATTAAACTGACATTGACATTAACAGGAGTAAAACTAATTTAGCTTCATATGTACAGGAGCCTATAAAAATATGAGACTAAAGAGTAGTCAAGAAATGGAGACTTATCCTCTACCCTGAACAGAAGAAAAGAGATGGCGTCTGAGGCTTCAAAGGGGAGGATAGCAATCCACAGGAAGAGCAGATATTTGGTGATCAGATATTTGCCCTGCCATGCAGATAAGTCATTCAGATAAAAAGTTATCTCTAGTAATTTTTTTTTTCTGATATAGGTACCCTATCCAAATTCTTTTAGACAGTTAAGGGAGGGGAAAAAAGCTTTTTCTGGGTTGCTGGGTCTTGATTGCCTTCAGTTCAAAATAATCCATTTGCCAATGTGACACAGTTTGCTGTGGAATATTCTGCTCTCCTTCAATACCTTGTAGTGGCAGTTGTTACTGTGAGAAGTATATATTTTGTCAGGACAAAATTTACATTAAGAAGAGTTAGCAGGCTGTGGATTGGCAGGATAAAATTCCTTCAACACATGAATAAGAGGTTTTTATTTGATGGAGCTAACGCACTGAAAGATTCACCTTTACTCAGAATTTTTTTTTTTTTTGGCATAAGGAGTGCCCTGTATTTTGCTTAGGGTTTATAAATAGGCTGTCTCTATTTTCAGTTGAATCCCTCTATGTTCAGTACACATTCACTAAACCTGTATGAAATTTTGTACTATGCAATCATCAGTAAACCATACTCTTCCTCTTTGTTTTTGAAAAATTAGTTGCAATATCTTAACCACTAAAGATGCCTTCATTCCCTTAATTACCTTTGGATTTATGAGATTCACTTTTTTTTCTTTTATTTTTATATTTTAAACAGGTTTTCAGTGAGGCATGGAGTAGAACTGAGTGTGCACTTCTTTGGAATCACTTATTGATTAAAAAATAATACTACTTAATGGAAAACTTTATTCTGAGATTTGGCATATTTTGGATCATTCAACACACCACGTAAAAGTTTATTTATAGAAAGTTCTGTTATTTGTTCTATATTCTTGTTTTCTGCTTTTATTATATTTAAGTATCCTTCCAGAAATTCTTATTTTAATGTGTCTATAACTAAAATTTTCCTACTGATTATGAGATTCTTAAGCATAGCAATCAGGTTTTACATTATTTTTAATTTTTTCTTGAGTCATACACAATACCTCAGTTGCTACATTAAACACTGACTTAATGAATGAATTGAATTACAGTAGCAAGAGCTTACTGCTAGCTTTAAAGCTATTATTAGGTGGTTCGATAATGAACATTTCATATTTTGCCCTAAGTGTACGGGAGGAACAATAATTTCTCTTTACTCCTCTAGGTTCTTGGCTGAGAACTCCCTGTAACAAAAGACAGATTAACAGGAGAAAAAAAAACAATTTTAATTATGAACATACAGGAGCCCCACAAAGGTATGAGACTCAAAAGGCAGCCAGGGCATGGAGGCTTATATACATACCACTCTGAGGTAAGGAAAATGATGGATAAGGGACTAGGGATTGAAAGGAGGGAAAGCAATTCACAGGATGGTGAGAAGAGGAAATGTTTGTACATATGCAGATAATTCTCTCAGGTGAAAAAGTCATCTAAAACTAAAAATACAACTACCATATGACCCAGCAATTCCACTTCTTGGTGTATATCCAAAAATAAAATCCAAAAATGATAATTTGAAAATATACATGCATCCCAATGTTTATAGCCACATTATTTACAATCGCCAATTTATGGAAACAACCTAAGTGTCCATCAACAAATGAAAGGATAAAGAAGGTGTGGTATATATATATATATATATATATATATATATATATATATATATATATATATATATACACAATGGAATACTACTCAGCCATTAAAAAGAACCAAATTTTGCAATTTGCAGCAACATGGATGGACTTGGAAGGCATTATGCTAAATGAAATGTCAGAGAAAGACAAATCCTGTATGATATGACTTTTTGTGGAGTCTAAAAATATACATAAAACAGTGAATATAATTTTTAAAAAAAGAAGGAGATTCACAGATATAGAGAACAAGCTAGTGGTTACCAGTGGGGAGAGTGGGGAAATATAGGGGGTGGGGAGTGAGAGGTACAAACTATTGGGTTTAACATAGGCTCAAGGATGTATTGTATAACACTGGGAATATAATCAATATTTTGTAATAATTGTACAGGAAAGTAACCCTTCAAAATTGTATAAAAAATAAAAATGTTATTTAAAAAAAAACTTTAAAAAAAAGAGTTATCTCTGGTAACAACTCTTTTCTCAGTACCACAGCTTATCTTCTACTCTGTTTTTAAGCTTCCTCTATGTCCACAATTTCTCAAAATAATCATCTCAAAATAATGCTCATGCCAGAGACATATTTTAGGGTGGAATTCTGCTAACTTATGTAAGAATGCAAATACGTAATATATAATTAAATGTATGAATATATATAATAGATTATAGCTAGAGATTATCTAACTATCTAGAATTATACATAGCATGGGAAAGAAACAAAACTTTTCCTGTACCATTTCTAGATTCTTTTGGCAGTCTAAGAATTAAATTGAAAATTAGACTGGTTAACAGGAGACAAACTAAATTTTATTACGTACCTAACAGTTTCTCCCTAAGAATATGAGGCCCAAGGACAGGTTAGGCAATTGAAACTTGTATGGTAACAGAGACAAGGAGATTGAGTAGGGGTTTGGGATTTCAAAGGAGAGGAAGGCGATTCACATGGAGATGGAAAAACAAACGTTTGGTAAAACTGTTTGCCATGCTATGCAGAGACAATGGGACACAGAGTAGACATTGGTCAAGGTGGGCCTTACTAAGTTTCCCCAGTCTGCTACAGCTATTTCATAGTATACTTTAGTTATCTATGGTGATAGTTCTTCTTGGAACAAGCCCTTTGTGTAAATTATTTTAGGCAGTTAAGGGGAGGAGGTAAAAGCTCTTCCTGAGATTTTAGTTTCTTAAAAACAATCAGGGCCTCCCTGGTGGCGCAGTGGTTGAGAGTCCGCCTGCCGATGCAGGGGATACGGGTTCGTGCCCCGGTCTGGGAGGATCCCATATGCCGCGGAGCGGCTGGGCCCGTGAGCCATGGCCGCTGGGCCTGCGCATCCGGAGCCTGTGCTCCGCAACGGGAGAGGCCACAACAGTGAGAGGCCCGCATACCTCAAAAAGAAAAAAAAAAAAAAAAAAAAAAACAATCAGCCCCAATAATTCTCAAGCCAAAGAGGCACATTTTGGTATGGCAAGTTTTGTTCTCCTAAAACAGCTATATCTGTATCTACTCCTATTTGTACTTTTTTTTTTTTCAGCTGTTATTTCTATGTCTGATTCTGCTTGTTTCTTATATGCAAGGAAGGATGTGCAGTGTTTGTTATGTTATGTTGATTTAGAAGTCAGGAGATCCATGCACTATTTTTATTTCAACAGCAATCACGTCTTATGGTTTATAAGTTCTAGTCCTTTTCTATCCACAACATATGGGTAAGAGACAAGATTTTATCTCTTGTAATGTGTAAGGTGTAAAAGTAAAATTACTTTGGACCTCATATAAATATAATTTAAGGGGCTTCCCTGGTGGCGCAGTGGTTGAGAATCTGCCTGCCGATGCAGGGGACACGGGTTCGAGCCCTGGTCTGGGAAGATCCCACATGCCACGGAGCAACTGGGCCCGTGAGCCACAACTACTGAGCCTGCGCGTCCGGAGCCTGTGCGTCCAGAGCCTGTGCTCCACAACAAGAGAGGCCGCGACAGTGAGAGGCCCGCGCATCACGATGAAGAGTGGCCCCCACTTGCCACAACTAGAGAAAGCCCTCGCATGGAAACGAAGACCCAACACAGCCAAAAATAAATAAATAAATTTATTTAAAAAAAATTATTTAAAAAAATATAATTTAATTTCATGTTTGTTGAGTTCTGGACATTCTGAAATATTGTAAATATTAGCTTCCTCTTTAGGTTCATTATTAAAACACATGCTATATATTTTTAAAATATGGTATCTTTTATAAATCTTAATAATTGTACACTTAATCATTATAACCATGGTATTTGAATATATATCTAGCCTGATATTAAAATGTTGTCTTCAAATCAATGATGTTTAATTTGTGATACAGATATGCCTGAGACATTTTTTTCTTGTCACACAAATTTTTTAAAAACATTGTTACAGCCAACACTTAAAGCTACTCCATAGATCTTTATATATACTAGAAGAGATTTGTAAAAGGTTTATAATTCAGATTGGATGAGAAATGATACTCTGGGAATGACTTTTGTGTTATATTTTAGGTTTTCTGCATAGCATCCCATCTACAACCTAAAATAATAAAAGTTTCAGAAAGCAAATTGAGAATTTACAAAAACTTTTCTCCATAAAGTAAAATGGTGACTGAAAATTTAAGAGAATGAAAAAGGACAGGTTATCATTTAAGCTTGAAAATAATACATTGCTGCCTAATTACTGTTATTTCATTGTATCACTGGAATTAGGTATAACAGTAAATATAGTTATAAGGAATTATAAATTCTTTAAAAAGATTTTAATGAACATAATATTTATTTAAATAATAGCAAAATAATAGCAAAAATACTCTGCAATACTTTAATGTTTTGATGTCTTTCTACAAGATCATGCAGATTTAGTGCCCATTATCTATTGCCAAGTCATCGTTTAAACCTAAAATTACACATACAGATTAATTTATTTTTATTATTAAAGGCAAACATTTGTAGTGAGGTGCTGAGATTATATTTCTTAAGTTCTTAATTGTGATATCATGTGTTTATACACTTTGAAGCACTAACATCTAAAGCAGTACAAAGGAAGACAAAACAACCAGTTTTGAGTCCGTTAAGAATGTGGATTCAAGGTCAAACAAAGCTTTGGATACTTAAGAATAAACCAAAGTTGGAGACACAAGCTTTTAAGAGTCATTAAGTATTTAACAGTTATTAGTCAAAAGGCTCTGGCAATTTTGTTTACTACAAAGAACTTTGCTTCAGTTATTCCATATAAAAACATTTTAAGAGTTTTGATTGATTTATTTAGGGTGACTTTGGTTTATTTAGGAAAAATGGTAACATAATATCTGTGTCTGGGTTATTGTTTGACTTTTTCTCATGATACAATGATTTTATGGCTTTAAGCAGTCCAAAATGTACAAATAAACACAGTCGAAGGACACAATCCAGGGTAGAAATTATCCCTATTATACAAGCATCAGAGATATTGCAGGTTTGGTTGCAGACCACAGCAATAAAGCAAATATCACAATAAAGCAAATTACATGATTTTTTTGGTTTCTCAGTGCATACAAATGTTATGTTCATACTATACTGTAATCTTTTAAGGGTGAAATAGCATTATTTCTAAAAAACAGTGTACAAACCTTAATTTAAAAATATTTTCTTGCTAAAATATGTGAATCATCATCTGACCCTTCAGTGATTCGAATCTTTTTGCTGGTGGAGGATCTTGCCCCGATGTTGATGGCTGCTGATTGATCAGGGTGGTGGCTGCTGAAGGGTGGGGTGGCTGTGGCAGTTTCTTAAAATAAGAAAACAATGAAGTTTGCCACACGCGTTGATTCTTTCACAAACAAATTCTCTACAGCATGGCAATGCTATTTGATAGCATTTTACCCACAGTAGAACTTCTTTCAAAATTGGAGTCAATTCTCTCAAAACTTGCCACTGCTTTATCAACTAAGTTTATTTAATAGTCTACATTTTTTGTTGTCATTTCAACAGGCTTCACAACATCTTCACTAGAAGGAGATTCCATCTCAAGAAACCACTTTCTTTATTCCTTCATAAGAAGCAGCTCCTCATCTGTTAAAAGTTTCATCATGAGATTGTAGTAATTCAGTCACATCTTCAGACTCCACTTGTAACTCTAGTTTTCTTGGTATTTTAATCTCGTTGTACATCTCCATCAGAGCTCTTGGATGACCAGGTGCATTGTCAATGAGCAGTCATATTTTAAAAAAAATAATTAAAATATAGTTGATTTACAATGTTGTGTTAGTTTCTGCTGTACAGCAAAGTGATTCAGTTATACATATACATAAATTTTTTAACATTCTTTTCCATTATGGGTTACCACAAAATATTGAATATAGTTCCCTGTGCTATACTGTAGGACCTTGTTGTTTATACATTCTGTATATAATAATTTGCATCTGCTAACCCCAAACTCCCATTCCATCCCTCTCCAATCCCCCTTCCCCCTTGGCAACCACAAGTTTTTTCTCTATGTCTGTGAGTCTGTTTCTGTTTCATAAAAGTTCATTTGTGAATGAGTAGTCATATTTTGAAAGGAATCTTTTTTTCTAGCAGTGGGTCCTACCAGTAGGCTTAACAACATTCAGCAAACCATGTTGTAAACAGATGCGCTGACATCCAGGCTTTGCTGTTCTATTTACAGAGCATAGGCAGAGTAGATTGAGCATAATTCTTAAGCAGAATTTTCAGGATAGTGAATGAGCATTGGCTTCAACTTAAAATCACCAGCTGCATTAGCCCCTAACAAGAGAGTCAGACTGTCCTTTGAAGCTTGGAAACCAGGCACAGACTTTTCCTCTCTAGCTATGAAAGTCCTGGCTGGCATCTCCTCCCAATAAAAAGGATATTTCATCTATGTTGAAAATCTGTTGTTTAGTGTAGAAACCTTCATTAATAATCTTAGCTAGATCTTCCGGATAATTTGCTGCAGCTTCTACATCAGCTCTTGATGTTTTACCTATCACTTTTAAGTTATGGAGATCACCTCTTTCCTTCAACCTCACGAACCAACCTCTGCTAGCTCTGGACTTTTCTCATGCAGCTTCAAAGCTGAAAACCCTCTCTGCTTTCAAAGAATTGAAGAGAGTTAGGGCCTTGCTCTGGACTAGGTTTTGGCTTAAGGGAATGTTGTGGCTAGTTTGATCTTCTAACCAGACCATTAAAACTTTCTATGTATCAGCAATAAGGCTGTTTTGCTTTCATACCATTTGTGTGTTGCCTTCAGTAGCACTTTTCATTTCATCCAAGAACTTTTCCTTTGCATTCACAGCTTGGCTAACTGTTTGGCACAAGAGGCCTAGCTTTCAGCCTATCTCAGATTTCAACATGTCTTCCTCACTAAAGGCATAATTTCTAGCTTCTGATTTAAAGTGAGAGACATGGCACTCTTCCTTTCACTTGAATAATTAGAGGACATTATAGGATTATTAATTAGTTTTATTTTAATATTATTATGTTTCAGGTAATAGGGAGGGCCTAGGAGAGAAAGAAAGACAGGGAAACAGCCTATAGTTGGAGCAATCAGAACATACATAATATTTATCAATTAAGTTTGCTGTCCTATATGGACATGGTTCATGGTGCCCCAAACAATTATAATAGTAACGTCAAAGATCACTGAGCACAGATCACCATATCAAATATAATAATAATGAAAAAAATTGAAAGACTGAAAGAATTACCAAAATGTGATAGAAACACAAACTTAGCAAATGCTTTTGGAAAAATGGTGTTGATAGACTTGCTCAATGCAGGGTTGCCACAAACCTTCAATTTGTAAAAAACACAGTAACTGCTAAGCACAATAAAAGAAAGCACCATAAAAGAGGTATTTCTGTATTATTTTACCATATGTCTCACCATTGCATTATGTCTTTGATATTAAAATGAATTAAAATTATATATTTTAAATTTGTCTTTGAAGCAAAGTTAGCCTGTGAGGTACAGCATCAAATATGAACAAGGATCAGGATAATCATTTGTTTGATAACCATACTTGTGGTATGATTATCCACCACCATGCTAAAGTGGTGCTAGTGAAATGAATTCTGACCCAACCAAAGAGCCCCACCTACTTGGAAATCTCTTCCACACCAGAAGATGTCAACAGAAACAGAACAATTTACATTTTTTAAAAACTGGTTGTATTCTGGGGAAAGTTTACTAACCATTATTTAGGAGAGCACTAGAGACTTTGTGAATTCAGCAGAATAGCAATTGAATTATCCTCTGGGGATGATGACCTAAATATGGACATAAATAATATTCATGTACAATAAAAATCCAGGTGTGTCTTAGATTATGCATATAAATCACTATATTTAACTAATATCTATCAATTGACTTCAGATTAAGGTTTTATTCTTACAAAATCACCTACATAGTTAATGTTCTTTGGCATTTTACAATTCCAGTGATTAAGCAGATGTACTCTAATTATACATTATATAAATATGTAATATAAGTATATATAAGAATGTGATACAGTATATAATATATGATATATAATATGTATTATAATTTTATACAGCATTATATATTTAATTAAAATATATCTTAAATTTATTCTTGTTAAAATAAAAGAAAGCATTACTTCATAACCAGTTATAAAGACAATAAATATCTATCAATGATTGTTCTTTTTATCCCTTTCTTTTCATTGAACCCCACTATTTAAAAAAGATTATCTCTAAAATTTTTAATTTTGCTTTAAATTATATTTTAATAATAATAAAATATGCTATTTCTTCACTTATGACTTACTTAGTTCATACTATATTGTGTTAAAGTATTAACACAAAATAGTATGAACTAAGTAAGTCATAACCATATATTTGCAAATAGATTGAGTTATAAGAATAAGTATTTCAGGTGAATCAAAATAAATATTGTTAAAAAATTTAAAAAAAAATAAATATTGTTAATGATTAGATTATTTCATTTCTTAGAGAAAATGACTATTGCCACAAACTTTCCTTTCTTTTATCTCTTTAATACTTAACATCACCTATGAGGATATGAGCCTATAACAATAAATCAGTTCTAAATTGTAGTTAAAATAGCACTTTATTAATGGAAGTTTATTATGTATTGTACATCATATTCACATTAAAGGAAGACAGATAATGAGGCATTTTCCAAAATAGAAGCTTTTTGCTCATTACTGATATTTATTCTACTCAGAACTTAGTGTGAATGTGTCCTGTGATCCTTGGTATCTCTCTTTTTTTTTTAGATGTTGGGGGTAGGAGTTTATTAATTTATTTATTTTTGCTGTGTTGCATCTTCTTTTCTGTGCCAGGGCTTTCTCTAGTTGTGGCAGGCGGGGGCCACTCTTCATCGCAGTGGGCAGGACTCTGACTATCGCATCCTCTCTTGTTGTGGAGCACAGGCTCCAGAGACGCAGGCTTAGTAGTTGTGGCTCACAGGCCTAGTTGCTCCGTGGCATGTGGGATCCTCCCAGACCAGGGCTCGAACCCATGTCCCCTGCATTAGCAGGCAGATTCTCAACAACTGTGCCACCAGGGAAGACCCTGTATCTCTCTTTTTAACATTAAAAATAGTTGCTTAAGAAATTACTTGACCCTTCTGGCTGGAGTGAGGTCCATTCTTTTTTCTTCAGGAGATGGCTACCTAAATGCTTTACATATGGCATGAATTTAACAAATAATTTAAGAAGCTTAGGATAAATGCATATATTTAGGTATCTGATACACAATGCACCTCAAACTGAACTAATACATCCCCCAAATCCTACTGTCTTGAATCTTAGCTCATATCCTCTGGAATCTCCAGTTAACAGGGTTTTCTGATTTCTTCCAACAGATATAACTTCCCTGTGGACCTGTCAAAGAAATTCAGAGCTGGACAGTAGTTAAAGTGGTAAAACAAATTTTACTCAAGAAGTATTGAAATAGGGGAAAAAAGACTTCAGTATAGAACTGGGCTCAATTCTGAATACAAGAAGACAAAGTTGGGATTTATGGCCAGAGTAATTTGGGTGGTCAGTGGAGGGAAATTTTCTGCCTAAAATGATGTAACAGGATTCTTGCTGAAGGCAAACCAGAGTGATTAGCTATCACCTGGGAGATGGTGGAAGATGAAAAATTTTGATTATATATTGATCAGACATCCAGGTAGGAGATTTTGGCTAAACAGACTAGCAGGACTTTGGCTAAAATCAGGCAATGTAAAGACAGACAGAAAGGCTGAAGGTTGAGACCTAGCTGGGAAGAGGATTCAGAGGAGCCTCACTAGAGTTTGGTCAAGGAGAGAATTTTTGTCAGAGCCATGACACTTTATTACTTTGCTCTCAATGATTTTATTATACACCACATTCCCCATAATCATGAGAGGTCACTGTAGGTCAGTGGTTCTTAATAGGGGGCAATTTTGTGCCCAGTGGATATTTGGCAATATCTGAATTATTTTTTGTTATCTCAACTGGGTGAGTGCTACTGGCACCTAGTGGGTAGAGGCCAAGGATGCCGTTAAACATCCTACAATGCACAGGACAGCCCATCACAACAAAGAATTCTCTACTTCAAAATGTCAATAGTGCTGAAGTTGAAAAATTTCACAGTAGATCAAGAATTGTGTCCCATTTTCATGTTCTTAAAACTTCTGTGTGTATGTTTTGTATGAACCCCTTGCAAATTTTAAATATCAGCGCTTGAGGAAACTATAAGCTCAACAGTCTTCTAGAGGTAGCTCATGGCTTCCACATACTATAATGCATTTTATACAATAAGATTAGTTATTTACCCTGTTGACTTACTTGGTTCTTTTATTATAAAATTTTCTTTATAAAAATGTACATATTTATTAATTATGTCACATGCTATATGCTGTAATGGAGAGGCTCAAAATATGGAGGCTTCAACGAGATAAACATATATTTTTCTCTTTAACAGTCCAGAAGTAAGCAACCAGTAAGTAGGATGGTCCACATTGTTAGTACAACGTTTCCTAAATCTAAGGTAGCTGCTCTGGATCTTTTCACTCCCAGCCAGTTGAAAGGGAAAAAAGCTTGATGAACACACATGCGTTTCTAATTAGAAACATGGGCTAACAATCTCTTAGATAAATTTAGGTCCAGTTGATCACATTAAAGCTGAGAAATGTTTGTCTCTTGCTGGAAGACAATGTGCAGAGCTAAAATGCATACAGAAGTGATAAAGAAAGGTAGGATGGATACAGGCAATTGACAAGTGAATTAAGGTAAAGTTTGAAAGATATGGATAAAAATATAAAATGACTACTCTTTATTTTCAGAGTATTGACTTCTAGTCTTTTTTCTCCTATTTTAACAAAATACATCAGTATTATACCTGGATATTGTTTACTATTTTATCACGAACAACCCTTTATGTAATGAATGCTCGTCAAAACAAAATTAAAGGCTTTAATGATTACAAAGTGTTTCATTATAAACTTATGGTATTATCGTCTTAACTATTAGTTCTTTATAGATATATCAGTAGTTTCTTATGATTCACTGCTACACAAATCACTATTGAACATCCTCTTACACAGATATGCATCCACCTCTATGATTATTCCCTAAAATATGATTCTTAGAGGTAGAATTTGTGGAACAAATATTATAAGTGTTTTATAAAAATCTGAAGGCACATTGCCAAAGTGTCTTTCAGAATGGTTATACAAATTTACACTCCACCAACAACATGGGCGTCTGTACACTTGACTAAATCTTTGCCAACTGTTGTATTACTGCTAAAATAAAACAGTTGTCAATTTGATAGGAGAAAATAATTGCCTTTTTTAAAATTACCCTTTTAAGTAGGATAGTTAATATTTTCAAGTATTTATTCGTCTTAACTGTTGTGCTTTTAAATAATTATTCTTATCTTTCCAGATAATATTTTTCTCCCTGTATAAGTAAAAATATTACCTTTGCTTAAAAAAGATTACAGTTTTCTTTAACTTGTCAATCAGTAGACCTTAAGACCAAGAATATATCTCAACTAACTGCCACTTCTATACATTTCTTTAATCTTTTCCTTTTTTCCCCCTAATTCCCAAACATTTCCAGTAAATGAAGGAATATAAGTTGACAGTAGTTGGTCCAATTTTATTACTCTCTCATTAAGGTTTCTCACAGCAGTCTGCCTCCCCATTTCCCACAAAGGATTACCTAAACTGACCTAAAATAGGGAAAGTCTCTGGAGAAGCCAAGAGTTGAGACAGAGAAACTAAATTAATTCAGTGCAAAAATGGATAATGATTGAATGATGCGACTAAAATTGTGGAGCCAAATCAAGGTAATATCAAAGCAGCATGAGTTTGGGAAAGAATCACTAGAAACCCTCATGGGTATGATCAGTTTGCATTCATGAGGTGTTAGGTGGATGGAGTTTGAATGCAACAAGCTGGCTTCAAAATTTTCAGAATAGAAAGAGAAACTGATCAGTCATAACTATCAGAAGATCAACATTATACTTTAAATTAGAATTATTTATGCTTACTGTTTGTGCCGAATTGTTTCTCATTGCTGATATATAAGATGAACTGATTTAATGTTTGAGTTGGCGTATGCCTGCTACATGTGACAACTTAGTCACATGCTCATAATAAGAACAATTCCACAGCTGGCTATGAATGTTTTATACCACTCCATAGTTATTTCATTCGTGCTCATTCATTATTTTTGGCTTTTTAAGAAGTAATGTTTGCTGGAACTCATGTCAATCTCCTGACAGTGACATTTATGGAAACTTTAATTCATACAAAGTCTAATTCAGTGCAAGCATATTCAGAATTTAAATAGTCACATTTAGGTACATTACTTACCAAAAGTTAGGAAAATAATATTTGAAAGGAAGTTAGCATCTCTTGCAGTAAAAGAAATCATTTTTATTTAGCATATTATGAAAATAATAGCACTCATTAAAATTTACACATACTTCAGGTTGCTTTCTCTCTTGAGAGAGAGAAACTGACTTTCCAGTGTCCTTTTATTTGCATTGGTACTTCTGTAGAAAATCAATATGTCTATGTTGCTTGTTGTCTAGATTCTCTATTCTCTTCCTTTGATTTATTTGTCTATCCTTTGCCAGTGTCGGAACCAGTGTAGCATACCAGTAAGTTCTGAGGTCACATCATGTACTTATTCCAATTTTGTTATCCTTTTTCAAAGAAGTTTTGGAGACTATTCTATGTCCTTTACATTCTCATATAAATATTAAATTAGCTTGTCAAATTCTACCAAAAAAGAAAAGCCTGACAATTTTGACTGGGGTTGAGTTACTTTTAGATTACTTTGAAGTGAACTGACATCTTAAGACACTGAGTCTTCCACATTTTATAGGAGACTTAGCAGAACTTTTATTAAATGTATTTCTAAGTGTTTTACAGTTATTGTTATTATTATACATTTTAAATTTCATTTTTTGCTTTTATTAAAATATAGTTGATTTAAATTTACATTTTGTTATAATTTCAAATTTACAGAAAAGTTGCTAGGATCATACAAGTAATTCTTTATCCAGATTCACCAATTCTTTACATTTCTTCATATATGTTTTATGATTTTTTTTTCTAAATCATTTGAGAACAAATTGGAGATAACTTTGTCACTTTACCCTGAAATAATTCAGTGTGTACTTCCTTAGAACAAGGACATTCTTTTACATGACCACGGAGCAATTATCAAAATTAGAAAATATATCATAGATACAATGCTATTATCTAAGTTCAGTCCATTCTCATATTTTGTCCGTTGTACCATTAATGTCCTTAATGGCTATGTGTTTTCCTAGTCCAGGATCATGCATTACATTTAGTTGCCATTTATTTTTAGTCTCATTTAACCTGGATTATTATCTATCTCTCTTGACCTTGACATTTTAACAATACAGATTACTTTTTTTTTTTTTTTAGAATGTCTTTCAGTTTGTTTTTTTCTGAAAATTCCTTATGATTGAATTCAGACTATGCCTTTTTGGCAGAAATACTATGTAAATGATTTTATGTTCTTCTCTGAGTATCATATCAAGAAACACATGATGTTGGCTTGTCCTTATATTGGTACACATAAAATTAGATCACTTGTTTTAGATGGTGTCTGTCAAGTCTCTTCACTGCTAATATTATTTTTCCTGGAAATTGATGTGTTTTCTTGAGATATATTTCAAGACTACATAAATATGAGATATTTTGAGAGCATGCAAATACTCTGTTCTTTATCAAATAGTCACTAACTAGTTTTAGGATCCACTAATACTTCCTAATTCCATTATTTTTTCCACCGTTACCAGTTGACATTCTACTTTAAGAAATAGTTTTCCCTTTTTTCCCTATTTATGTATTTATTTATTTATATCCAAATGGACTCATGGAAATTTTTTATCTAATGGGTTATAATTCATTATGACTGCTCTTTATTTTGATATCCAAATGCCCCAGATATGACTAGCAGGAATCCTTTAAGCTGGTTCTCATATCATTTTGATAAGACCCTTCATTCTTTGAGAACTCTTTTACTTTTTGCTATAGTGAGATTTTCCAAGCTCATATCATACATTCCCAGACCCAACTCTGGAATCAAACTTTTCTCCAGAGTCCTGGCTTCTCGTAGTAAAAATCAAAATTGGGGTTCTCTGTGTGCTCATTGCTAATGGTGTATTCTTGCTTCTAGTTCTGTGCTGCAACTATAATAGACATTATCAACACATAGCTATTTTAACATAAATATTAATTATAATTACATACAATTAAAAGTAAGTTTCTCAATCATACTAGTCACATTTCAAGTATTTAATAACCAAATGTGACTAGTGACATAATGGACAGCACAGACATAAAACATTTCCATCATCACAGGAAATTCTATTAGATAATGAATACTATTCTAAAACCACTCAGTGGAAAAAGCTTGAAGATAAGTACACACACGTATATAATACACATACTATTATATATGTATAACATAATTTCAGAATTCCTACTAATATTCTAATTTGTCCCTTTGAAAAGTTTAAATTCCTATCTTTAATAGTGAAAATCACATCTCCTTGTGATCCTTGATTCCTTACATTGATATCTGCACATTTGAGTAATGGGACTCCTTTTCCAGACATTGCAGGTTTGCTTTGGCAGAGACAGTTCTTCACAAGTCAGCTCAGTTTGGGTTTCTGGGTATGTTTGCTGGTAATGTGCTTGGGCAGGTTGGACCTGTCATTATGGTCTATTTGGGCACAAGGCAACTGTAGTAGCTCTAAGGATGGAGATTAGGGTGTGCGCTAGAGGCTGAAAAAAGTTGGACAGGAGTGTTGACTTGGTTCCCTACCCAAGTGGAGCTGTAGGATGAGCTTCATGATTGCTTGAATTCTCTGGGCAAGCTTAACTAGATGGTTGAGTCTAGGTTCTATATGCAGTTGAAAATGGGGCTATGGGGTTTCCCTGGTGGCACAGTGGTTAAGAATCCACCTGCCAAGGCAGGGGACACGGTTCAAGCCCTGGTCTGGGAAGATCGCACATGCCACGGAGCAACAAAGCCCGTGCACCACAACTACTGAGCCTGCACTCTAGAGCCCGCAAGCCACAACTACTGAAGCTCTCGCACCTAGAGCCCCTGCTTTGTAACAAGAGAAGCCACAGCAATGAGAAGCCCATGCACCACAACAAAGAAGAGCCCCCGCTAGCCGCAACTAGAGAAAGCCTGTGCGCAGCAACGAAGACCCAATGCAGCCAAAAATAAAATAAATAAAAAAATAATTAATAAATTAAGTTTAAAAACCCACACACATACAAAAAAAAATAGAAAATGGGGCTATGAATAATGTTCCCTGCCCTGACAGGGCAGGAGGTCAGTGCCCAGGTGCTGTAAAGCTCATTATTTGGAGGCCCAAATCAGGCCTGAGTGTGTACTGAATTCCCTGGTCAGGCGAGGCTACCAGTTTTGCTCTGCTCCATGGGTTGTGCAATTTGTTCAAGTGTCACTTTACATAGCACCAATGAATGGGTTACCCAGCTTCCCACATGCTATAGTTAGGTTCCCTGGTTGGACAGGCTGAAGGCTGTATTCAGAGATGAGCAGAGATACACATTAGATGCCTTGCTTGGACATAGTTTAAGAAGCACCTCTAAAACTGGTAAAGCTCTTAGTTTGCTGTCTTAACTTGATCCACACTCCAAGTTTCCTGGTCAAACAGAGTGACTGGATTTGCTATGCAAACTATCAGTTCAGTCTGCCCTTCTCTCAGTTTGTACATTGATGAGCCAGTGCAGCTTCCAGGAGTTGTCACCAGCCCTTCTGGTCAGATGAGGCCAGAAGTCACTCTCCACAGTGAGTGAATCTATGACTCAACACCTTGCCTGGATGTGGGCAAACCAGGCTCTAGGGCCAGAAAAACTAGTTTGAGGATCCAAATCAGGCAGATCTGGACCCTCTAAGTTTCCTAATCAGAGTGCACCCTTGACTTGATTCTGTAGATAAGCAAAGCTTCTGCTTCTACTTGGCCACTGCAGGTAGGAACTATATTCTGGTTTTTGCAAGCTCCTCTCACTTTCTTCATCATAGTAGGATTTCCAGTGACTGGGACCCACAGATTCTCTTGAAATCCCTGTGGTGTAAGAACATAGTAGAAGCTCCCATAAAGCAGCCCACAATGGTGGGAGAGGCTGGCTCTCCTCCCTGGGTATTTTTCCCATTGGAGGAACCTAGGGCTCAGGGAAGACCTCTCTGTGTGATGCTGCTGAGGAGGTGGGAGGGGCAATGTGGTCAAATGTAGTCACTTCTCTTACCCCTCTAATGCAGTCTGTCTAGGCCTCTGTGATGCAGGGGAGTGCTTCAACTTTATCCCCATGTTCTGGGATTCCCTCATTGATTGAATACATGTTAGCTCTTCTTGTGAAGGGGAGCAAGAACGACATATGTCACCATTTGGTGATGACACTCTTTACTCATGATTTTTTTCTTATATTCCAGATGTAGTGTAGAAAAGAAAAGTAAAATCCTGTTTGTTTTTTCCACATAGTATAAATTCTTTCATTTTGGGGATAGTTGGCAGGAGCAAGAGCCCAGCTGAGTTGGAGGCTAGCCTGTATCTTTGATTATAGTGAATTCACCTTTGGCTAAACTAACTCTGATATTTCCTTTGGTCTTGACAATGTTTAGGTTGGAGTGTAGTCAGGCAGTAGTTCTCCATGCTTTTGCTTTACATTTAGCTTTGTTGGAAAAAAATGTTTCCTCCTACTCTTCTAGTTTCTTTGGATGGTCTAATAAATAAATTGACATAAAACAAATTAATAGGAGAAAAATACATTTAATTTTATATGTGTGAGATCCCTTTAAAATATGAAACCCAAAGGCAAGTCAGGCAGTTGAGGCTTATAGGCCTCCTGAGCTAAGGAAAGGGATAGGGGCCTGGGACTAGAAAGGGGAGGAGGGTAATTTACAAGACAATGAGAAGAGCAGATGTTTGGTAATTAGATGTTTGTTCTGCAAATTAGATAGGTCTTTCAGATGAAAGTTATCTTTGGTAATAGTTCTCTCTCTGAGCCAGGATGCCTATCTAAATTCTCAAGGGAGCGGTAAACATTTTTCTTTGAACCTGCTGGGTGTTGACTGCCTTCAGCTTAAAATAACCCACATGTTGAAGTGGCAGAGTTTGGAGTCATGTAGTCTGATCCCCTTTGGCTGCACCTCTGGAAAGGTCCAAGAGACCAAGCACCATAATCATGTGATAATGTGAAGATTGAATAAATTCTTCTGTTTTTGTCTCTCCCTTGAATTCCAATTATTTTGTAAATTCCTGAGTTGAAAAGGACAAAAAAAAATTTGGAATTTTAATGACATTTTATTATGTCCAAGGCACTATTAGATTTCAATTTTCCCTAAATGTCCACAGTTATTATAGTCTCTTGATTTCTCTTTATGCAAGTCTCCTTTCCAATTGCAGACACGCTTCTCAACCTATCTACATCCTAAATATGTATTTCCTCAGATTTTGCTACTATGACTCTCCACTTAATTAGGAAAGTCTAGCATTAAGTTTCCCTTCTGTCCACCAATCTTCAGTAGTACTGTAGAGAGTATGGTTGGATAGTTGTTTGTTTTTTTTTATTCCAGAAAGGAAAAGGTCTATAACATCCTTCTGCATATTAAACATCATTTGAAGTTTAAAGTTACTTTTACAATTAAAACCAACACCTCATTATTAAACATTATACCAATAATAACCACAAAAATCTTACTTTTCTATTTTCTAAATATCAACAAGTCATATGGCCTTTAAGTAAAAGGATTGTGATTTGCATATATTGAACACTTTAAATATTAGAAAAAAAGTAACTCAGGATTATATAAATTTTTTTGTTTATTTTCATAGCACAATTGAATCAAAGTTTATTAAAAAGCTAGACATTTCATTAACATCTAAAAAGGTGTAAGTATTGTCCTTAGTAACTATATTTTCCAAGACTATGACTCAACCTTATCAATACTGTTCAGTCTCAGTTCAAAAACACTCCAACAAAATAGCTTTAAAAGATTTTATTTTTAAAAAATGCTTGCTTTTGATGGACACAGATGAAAAATAGATAAGAAGTAAAAAATCATGTTTTGAACATCTCATTCAGGAACATTGCCATAAACTCAATGGAATTAATAGATCAGTTTATGTAATGAGACTTACTGTCATATCTGAAGTCAGGAAGATTCAAATATTGAAATCAACTTCATTTACAAAACTTAGAGATGCTCTCTTTGCTAATTTATTGCACCAAATTATCCATTAATTCAATTTTACACTGACCATTTCTACTCAAAGGATCATTTTAAACAGAGAACTGGAAACTTCATCTATGTCTTATTTTTTAGTTTTACAATTTAAAAATTCGTATTTGTCATGGTACTTTCAATAAACAACAAAATATAATTTACTGTAAAAGTTATAAACATAATTAGCTGGTGATATATTGAATTGAGTGTCATTAAGACTCCAGGACATTTCCTAAACTCAATTAAATAGGATTTAGTGAATGAACACTTACCTCTCTCTCATATAGTTTTATTTGTAAGTTCTCAATATTTTTTACTTAATATGATATTCAACATAATCCTTAAGAGCTGATGAGTTATTCATGTAACAATAGCTCAAATATTCACATTTTAGCAAGTATAAAAATATGAATATGTATAATAAGGAAGGTATTAATTTCTGTGTTGCTCTTCCATCTTTGCCCTCTCCTTCAGCCTTACATCAAATATAAAATTTTAACAATCTGGTATATATAATTCTGTGAATGCACACAGCTTCTTCTATTTATCCTAGCACAAATATAATATTTAAGATTTTTTGTGTGTAGCTGGTTACATGATTTATTATTGCTTAAATAAAATCTCACAAATCTGCAACTTCATATAGTTTTATTTAAAAATATACATTGAACATTACTAAATAATGTATACATGGATCTACTCATTTCTTTGTTGTCTCTAATTGGTATGCAAATGTGTTACACATAAATGATACTTATTAACCTATTCACTTAATCATAACCACAAAAATATTGCATAGAAATGTGTGTGTATGTGTACAAATATAGAAAATTTGGTTTGGTACACAAAAATTCTCCTGGTCTTTCCTTTATATTTTTTACATTATAGTTTTAAGATGGTAGCTGAAGCTCCAGGCATAATATTGAAATTCTAAAACAAAGAATGGGAAGGCGAGGTGCCAGCATATCTGTTCCTTTCATTAGGATGTCTAAAATAGGATAAATTCTGCATAATTCTAATTTCCTCCATTCTGAACTGTATGAAATGATAGTCTATACATGTAAAGGAGGCAGGGAAAGTGAATTTTCCATCCTCCAGTCTCTGTTGAAAGATAGCAAGGGAGAAGGATGGTGAGCTTATGTTTGTTCAGCCAAAGAAAATCATACTCTTCATCATCTTCCCATGCGGAAAATTTGAATAACCCTTGCTTATTAGTATTTTCTAGCATCTATCTCAATTTTTATTTATGATGATGTTGACAACAGTGATGATGATTATGCTGAGTGTTTCTTTTAAGGCACCATGGGCTAAGAACAGTTTATATGTCATCTAAACTACACTTGTTCTTATTAATTAGATATTGACATTCTGGCTTTGGAGATGAGCTATATAAGGCTCAGACATGTTAAATTCCTCACCTAATACCCAGAATTAATAAATGAAAATAACTGTGATTTAATTACCAATCATGCTTAAGTTTTCAAATAAAGTACTCACCTAATACCCAGAATTAATAAATGAAGATAACTGTGATTTAATTACCAGTCATGCTTAAGTTTTAAAAGATTGGAATATAGAGTACTGCTTTTGTGGTTACAATTCAATAAAGTGTTTTTCAAAAAATATAGTATTTGAAGCCCAGATATGTTAAATACCTCACCCAATTCACAGATTCAGTAAGTGGGAATCAAATGTGATGCATTTACCAGTTGACCTGGCTCCAAAGACTAGTTAAATGGAATCCACAGAATTGAACACTTTACAGTTCATCATTGACTTAGCACATAAAATTTGATCATTGATATGATCTTCATCAACAGAAATGTCAGATACTGATATTTAGTGGTTGTAATAATTTTAACTGAATATGTGAATGGTGATGAATAAAAGTTGCTGAGTCATTGTTCTTAAATGTTAAAGGAAAAATGAAGTGTAATGTTGGATTGATTTTGATTTCAAAATATAAATTTATTTTAGTGATATCAGACACCCACCAATGACAACAAATTGCAGCTCAGACCCGATATCAACATAGAATATCAATTAGGATTTGGTTAAACAAGATCTTCAAATGCTTCCACCACTTCCATTTGCGATATCAATAACAGTGATGACATTACTACTAATAATATTGTTTCTTTGTTTGCTTTGATAATGACTCTAGTTTAAAATATATACAACACAGAGTTCAAACTTTCACTTTTAGAACTTTCAAAAGTCATCATCTTTTCTCCATTATCGGAAGGATTCTGAATTGCAGACCCATCTTTATATGTATTTGCATTTATTATCCTCTCTGGAGGCTCTCTAATGTACAGCATAAGTGAATTTATTTTACTCACACTGTGGAATCAAAACCATATGGTGAAGATGGCTTCAAAGGTGAATTCTATCAAACATTTAGAGAAGAACTAACACCTATCCTTCTCAAACTCTTTCAAGATATAGCAGAGGGAGGAACACTCCCAAACACATTCTACAGAGCCAACATCACCCTGATACCAAAACCAGACAAAGATGTCACAAAGAAAGAAAACTACAGGCCTACACCACTGATGAACATAGATGCAAAAATCCTCAATAAAATACTAGCAAACAGAATCCAACAGCACATTAAAAGGATCATACACCAGGATCAAGTGAGGTTTATCACAGGAATGCAAGGATTATTCAATACACATAAATCAATCAATGTGATAAACCATATTAACAAATTGAAGGGAAAAACCATATGATCATCTCAATAGATGCAGAAACAGCTTTCCACAAAACTCAACACCAAACCCTCCAGAAAGCAAACATAGACGGAACTTACCTCAACATAATAAAGGCCATATATGATAAACCCACAGCCAATATCATTCTCAATGGTGAAAAATTGAAACCATTTCCTCTAAGATCAGGAACAAGACAAGGTTGTCTACTCTCACCACTATTATTCAAAATAGTTTTGGAATTTTTAGCCACAGCAATCAGAGAAAAAAAAAGAAATAAAAGGAATCCAAATTGGAAAGGAAGAAGTAAAGCTGCCACTGTTTGCAGATGACATGATACTATACATAGAGAATTCTATACATGCTACCAAAAAACTACTAGAGCTAATCAATGAATTTGGCAAAGTAGCAGGATACAAAATTAATACACAGAAATCTCTGGCATTCCTATACACTAATGATGAAAAATCTGAAAGAGAAATTAAGGAAACACTCCCATTTACTATAGCAACATAAAGCATAAAATACTTAGGAATAAACCTACCTAAGGAGACAAAATACTGGTATGCAGAAAACTATAAGACACTGATGAAAGAAATTAAAGATGAAAAAAACAGATGGAGAGATATACCATATTCTTGGATTGGAAGACTCAACATTGTGAAAATGACTATACTACCCACAGCAATCTACAGATTCAATGCAATCCCTATCAAACTACCAAGGGCATTTTTCACAGAACTAGAACAAAATATTTCAAAATTTATATGGAAACAAAAAAGACCCTGAATAGCCAAAACAATCTTGAGAAAGAGAAATGGAGCTGGAGGAATCAGGCTCCCTGGCTTCAGACTATACTACAAAGTTACAGTAATCAAGACAGTATGGTACTGGCAAAAAAACAGAGATATAGATCAATGGAACAGGATAGAAAGCCCAGAGATAAACCCATGCACATATGGTCACCTTATCTTTGATAAAGGAGGCAAGAATATACAGTGGAGAAAAGACAGCCTCTTCAATAAGTGGTGTTGGGGAAAGTGGACAGCTACATGTAAAACAATGAAATTAGAACACACCCTAACACCGTACTAAAAAAAATAAACTCAAAATGGATTAAAGACCTAAATGTAAGTCCAGACACTGTAAAATTCTTAGAGGAAAACATTGGCAGAACACTCTATGACATAAATCACAGCAAGATCCTTTTTGACCCACCTCCTAGAGAAATGGAAATAAAAACAAAAATAAACAAATGGGACGTAATGAAACTTCAAAGCTTTTGTACAGCAAAGGAAACCATAAAAAAGACCAAAAGACAACCATCAGAATGGGAGAAAATATTTGCAAATGAAGCAACTGACAAAGGATTAATCTCCAAAATATACAAGCAGCTCATGCAGCTCAATATCATAAAAACAACCCAATCCAAAAATGGGCAGAAGACCTAAATAAACATTTATCCAAAGAAGATATATCGATTGCCAACAAACACATGAAAGGATACTCCACATCACTAATCATTAGAGAAATGCAAATCAAAACTATAGTGAGGTATCACCTTACACCAGTAAGAATGGCCATCATCAAAAAGTCTACAAACAACAGGGTTCCCTGGTGGCACGGTGGTTAACAGTCCGCCTGCCGATGCAGGGGGCACGGGTTTGTGCCCCAGTCTGGGAAGATCCCACATGCCACGGAGCGTCTAAGCCCATGAGCCATGGCCGCTCAGCCTGTGCATCCGGAGCCTGTGCTCTGCAACGGGAGAGGCCACAAGAGTGAGAGGCCCGCATACCACCAAAAAATAAATAAATAAATAAATAAAGTCTACAAACAATAAATGCTGGAGAGGGTGTGGAGAAAAGGGAACCCTCTTGCACTGTTGGAGGGAATGTAAACTGATACAGCTACTATGGAGAACAGTACGGTGGTCTTTAAAAAACTACAAATAGAACTACTATATGACCCAGTAATCCCACTACTGAGGATATACTCTGAGAAAACCATAATTCAAAAAGAGTCATGTACCACAATGTTCATTGCAGCTCTATTTACAATAGCCAGGACATGGAAGCAACCTAAGTGTCCATAGACAGATGACTGGATAAAGAAGATGTGGCACATATATACAATGGAATATTACTCAGCCATAAAAGGAAATGAAATTGAGTTATTTTTAGTTAGTCGGATGGCCCTAGAATCTGTCATACAGAGTGAAGTAAGTCAGAAAGAGAAAAACAAATACCATATGCTAACACTTATATATGGAATCTACAAAAACAACAACAACAACAAATGGTTCTGAAGAATCCAGGGGAATAAAGATTCAGATGTAGAGAATGGACTTGAGGACACTGGTAGGGGGAAGGGTAAGCTGAGACGAAGTGAGAGAGTGACATGGACATATATACACTACCAAATATAAAATAGATAGCTAGTGGGAAGCAGCCACATAGCACAGGGAGATCAGCTAGGTGCTTTGTGACCACCTAGAGGGGTGGGATAGGGAGGGTGGGAGGGAGACGTAAGAGGAAGGAGATGTGGGGATATATGTATATGTATAGCTGATTCACTTTGTTATAAAGCAGAAACTAGCACAGCATTGTAAAGCAATTATACTCCAATAAAGATGTTAAAACACACACACACACACACACACACACACACACACACACACACGTGTCCACAAAGCAGAAAAAAACCCTACAACCCTATGGTGATATGGGCTTTTACTGTTACACTGTTATGGAAGTATACATGAACATTTCTCAAGGAAAATATTTATACCTTCTCATGTTTTTCTTTGAGATGATTCTAAGATCAGTAAAATATTTTTGTTGGAGTTACTACATTATCATAAATGGTGTTTTGTTTGCTGCACTATAGGAACACTAAGTGGGAAAAAGTTGTTAAAATTAATTTTCTTAAAACAATTAACTTTCAAAGGTAATTCTCCAAGATTTAAAAAATTATTTTAAGAAAGTAATGATCATGTGCTTCCACACTGACATTGTTGTGAACCTTAATGGGTAGATAAAGAGAGAAAATGAACAACCTAGAGATCTACACTTTTCAAGTAGCTCTCTATAGCAGAATTGGCAAACTTTCTCTGTAAGTGGCCAGATAATACATATTTTCATCTATGTTGGCCCTGTGGTCTCTGCTGTAATTAGTCAACTCCGTTTTTGTGATGCAAAAGCAGCCATTGACAGTGGGTGTTATTGTGTTCTAATAAAATTTATTAAAAAAACAGTTGGTGGACTGGCTTTGGCCCATTGTCCATAGTTTTCCAAGCCCTGATGTAGATGATCTTCTTCACTTTCCATCCATAGGAAGGTACTGATGTTGTTTACACAGCAACTTGGACCAGAACACTGGGTCACTATGTACCCTGGAGTGAATCAATGTTTGTTATTTGATTTAAAGCACATGAACTCTCTCTTAAATGCCTCAACTTATCTGTATGTCTGTTCTTCTTTACTATTGTTTTTCAAATTGTCTTTTCAGAGGGAAATTTTCATTGAAAGAGAAGAAGGAGGTACAATGGAAGTTGAAAAGAATTTCTTCATCCAGGTTATTACATATATCTGTCTGGGCCCAGAAACAAGCATATCCCTTTCTTGTTCCACACTGTTCTGAACATATCTAAAAGGGCCTTTATATTGACAAATTCTCAGTTGTCCTTGAGTGAAATGGTGAGATTGATACGCACTTTGAGGTGTTTTTATGAAGATTCAATGAGATAACATCTAAAAGCTCCAAGCACAGTATTTGGCACAGAGTCTACCCTTTTTTTATACACAAATTTCTATTTTCTATCTCATTCCTGCTTTTTCCATCTTAAATACTTTTTTCTCCCCACAACTTAAAATCTCTTTTAAACTTGGTCTACTTAAATGTGTTCACATTTCCTCTTTCTTTTCCTTTATTTTTTTCTTGATTATACATGCATTTAACAAATATATTGTTTACTGTGCTGAAATATATAATAATACTTTACACTCATCTCCAATTATGTGTCAAATCTGATTTTCCACATTACTATGCTATTTAGGTATTTACTTAAAATTAATACCTTTTTTTTCCAACTCATCCCATCCTTTGACATGGATTTGGAAAAATATTCTCTATTGGATTTTTAGTTATTAGTTGTATCAAAAGTAACATGTATGAATACCTATAATTTAAAATCAAGGGTTGCAAACAGTAAAGAATTTTTGAAATTCATCTTTGCCATATTCTTAATTTTCTTAAGAAAGAACAAACCTTGGGGCTTCCCTGGCAGTCCAGTGGTTAAGACTTTGCCTTCCAATGCAGAGGGTACAGGTTCGATCTCTGGTTGGGGAGCTAAGATTCCACATGTCTCGAGGCCAAAAATCCAAAACAGAAGCAATATTGTAACAAATTCAATAAAGACTTTAAAAATGGCCCACATCAAAGAAATATTTAAAAAGAAAAAAGGAAAGAACAAAACACAATGAATTATTTCCATCAAGGCAGCAAATAGAGTTAAAAATTATAGCCCAACATTTTGTCTGTAAGGCAGCGATATTTCCAGATTTGCCAATTTAGTGGTTATTTTTGCTGTTTTTAAAAATATGGTTCATCTCACATAAACATATAAAACGACATGCATTAATGCAGAAAAGAAAATGTGTGTTAAAATGCAGTTCAGTTTCAATTTATGTTAACAAAGGATATTATCTTTCTTATCCAATATTCATGTAATTTGCTAAATTTTATCTGATTGTTCTCAAGACTAATATGGTTTGTGAGTTGTTGGTGATAATAGAGGTTAACTATGCATGACCTTTTGTTTCTAAGCCTTAATTTCTCATTTCAAAATCACTTCCTCTGAGGTTTCCATTTTAAAAGAATGAAGAAATTTATTATCACAGAACAGACATTTTCAATGTCCTTAATCCTCAGTATGACACATAACTTTGTTGATCCTGTAGGATTTTTTCTGAGAAATTACTTTTTTTTTTAAATGAGTAGTTAGACACAGTTAAAATTGCAGTGTGTTGGAAGTCCTCCTCGAGGCTTGAAGGATACATGCAATTATGCTAATGGAACATCAAGTCCCTGTTCCTAAGAAAAAGCTGAGAAATATCTCAAGCCGGAATAGGTTGACCTCTACAGAATAAAAAATGAGGATCTTTTTTCTCATATTTTCCAAAGTAATTAACAAGGTTGGCAAATCTCATGAATTTGATTTAAACCAAATGATGCAGTGAATTCTACTCCAATAAATCTTCATATATTCTTTAACAGAATGGAATATATTGTTTGTATGCCCTAGCGTGCAATATAAAGGAGAGCAGTATATGGTGCCTCACTAGAAATATTCCCTAGTGAGCTCCAATAATATTCAACAGAATGGGCAGAGGTTATTTATTGCAATAGCAAACATTTAGGGATTTTCCCATCTGGCTGGAGGGTAGCATATAGAGGATTTGAAATCTGTCTACTGCCTCATTTTATTGTCTTCCTTATAAAACATAATCAGTTTAGTAGGCTAACAGTAGTCAGGGTTTTTTGTTTGTTTTGTTTTGTTTCCAAATAAGAAGAGCTAAGAATAAAGTCATTCTGTAAATCACTGGTTAACGGTGGAAAATGTGCAAAATGAAAGCTTATTTTTTCATTCTCACTTCACTTCAGTGTCCTTACAAACATAAAAACATATAATCAGAGAAAGGAGTTGGGGTGGGTTGGGAAAGATTATCTATGATTCAATTTCAAGACAATAATTCAATTCTATGATTATCTATGATTCAATTTCAAATTGATTCTATCAATAGGTATTCAATTAACAAATTATTTCTATCAATTATATTGTCCACATTCTATGTGTAAGAAAACCTGGAAGTTACCAGAATAGGCAGTGGGTGTGGTGGGGACATACATATACATGTACATATATATATCTCCATGCAAATTCCCTTTCAGACACTCGCCTTGTAAACTTTCCCTTACCTTCTTCTATTGTCTTCCCTAATTAACCATCACATATAAATTCAATGCATCCAGTAATATCCAACTTTATAAATATTCACTAAAGGGCTTTGGTAGTTTGATTTGTTAATGAATTAAGTTATTACAATCACTGTTGCACTTAACATTAACTTATTAAACATATTATCACCCACTGTCAACAATTGGTTCAAGGTGGAATGTCGAAGAATGTGAAGGAGGAAAGGAGGAATAGGAACAATGCAGATGTGAAGAGACAAGAGATAATTTCTTTATACCTAAAACTGTGAACTCACTTCGAATTGCTATTATTTTAGATATCATCTATAAGTAAAATAAAGGAAGCATGTGATATGTGAGAAACTGGGAAGTTGTGTTCTGCTTTTAAACAGGTAATATTACTGATTTATGTAAAGTGGTTTTAAGGTGCTTAAATGAGGAAGTGTGTAATATATGCCTGACATGTTAACACCTTCTTTAATCAAATGATCTCTAGCATTCCAAAAAGAGTTGTGAGCTGTTTAAAGAGACAACAGAACAAGAAGACACTAACAAAAGCAAGAATTCACATTTTAGGAGTTGAAAGTATACCTGAGAGTTAATTGCCTTCAGAAATGTCTCAATAAGCTATTACTTTAACATTTTTATTATAGAAATCATTATAGTAACAACTTTAACAATCCTAGTTTTCTTGACTGTAAAATGAAAATAATAATTTTGTCACAAAGTTTTTAAAATAAAATAGTACATCAGCACATATTAAGCACTCAACAAATTTTTTTTTTTGATTTACACAGATCAAAGTGCTGATAGGGTTCCAATTAGTTTACAAAACTTTAAGCATTATAATAAAGGAGCAGGGAGGAATTTTCAGAAATAGGTTATGCTAGGAAAAGTATAATAATATAGGTGACGATGGTTATTTTAATAGGTGGTTATGCTAGAATAGTACTTTTAAAACTCCTCACAATATGCAAATTAAATGGCATTTCAGAATCTAATTTTAAATGTGTGTCAGTCACCTGTACAATAAGAAAATTGCTAACTATGGAACTTAATACTCAAATATGATAGCTATGCATAATTGAACACATACTTTAAACTCTCCATAGTATGTGAGGAACAGTAATTGTGTCAGCTACTGTTCTTAAGTCAGGGCACAGTTCTTCCCCACTCTTCAGGGATCTGTTTTGAGGGCAATCCATTTCCTCCATGGTATGACTGTTGAAATTCCCAGACAAGAGGAAGAAGTAGAGTAGGTAGTGGCAAGTTTAATACTATGCAGCCAAATGTTCTTTCTTGCTATTTCTTTTAACTAATTTAATTCTGAATCTTGGGAGAGGTGACTTGAGAAGAGATGTCATTTCTAACCCCAGAACTCTTTGGGGGCCACCGGTCACTTCTCTAATAGCAGTAATAATAATAATAATTTTAATAGAACAGCTATGATTTATTGCTGTTTGCAGGGCTAATCTCTTCTACATACCATTTTTCCTTTAATCCTCACAGTATGTAGAGTTAGATATGACCATCACTATTTATTAATGAGGACCCTCAGGCTTATAAAAATTAAGTATCTCACCCAACATCCCATAGCAAGTAATTGGTAGAGTTAGAATTAAAATTCAAGTTTGTCTGTCAATAAAGCCTGTACTCTTTCCAATGTGTTATGCTACAGAGGCTGCAAAATGCATTGAGTCGTGAGGAATATGAGATGATGTCACTTCTTTTCATCTTTAATAGTAAGAAGAAAACCAAAGACATTTATTAAAACATGAACAAGCTAGTGTAGGAAGCTCCTTGTTATTCTCTTCTATTTCATTTCACTGGAAACTTCCAGATTTTTTTTAAGAAATAAAATGGTGAATATTTTTCATCCTCATGGCTTGTATTCATGTGATTAAAATATAAACAATTTATTAGATTGATTAAAATATAAGTAATTTATTAGAGTATATAAAATAAGCATCAAACTTTTAACACATCATAAAAATACAAAATTAATAGAGAGAACATATTCCAAATCTAACTAATATTTAAAAGTATTTATTAAAACAAAGACACAAGCAAACAAAAAAAATTAAACTATGGATACATATTATGCTTTGCTCATCCAAAAAATAATTGTCATTACTTGTAAAATCTCTCACAAACTAGTTATTCTTATACTATTGAAACTGAAGCAGTAAGGACTGAAATTATAGAAATAAGTTATCACGTTAACTTTTGTAATGTCATTAATTAATGATAATAGGTATTGTATAATCAATTTTTATCTGCTATAATTTTCTTATAAAATATTTTTACTATCTACCTAGCCAAAGTATTTTATTTTAGTTATTTATTTTTTAAATACATTTATTTATTTTATTTATTTATTTTTGGCTGCATTGGGTCTTCATTGCTGCACACAGGTTTTCTCTGGTTGCAGTGAGTGGGGGCTACTCTTCTTTGTGGTGGCTTCTCTTGTTTCAGAGCATGGGCTCTAGGCACACAGGCTTCAGTAGTTGTGGCATGTGGGCCCAGTAGTTGTGGCTTACGGGCTCTAGAGCACAGGCTCGATAGTTGTGACGCACAGGCTTAGTTTCTCCAGAGCATGTGGGATCTTCCCGGACCAGGGGTCAAATCCATGTACCCTGCATTGGCAGGCAGATTCTTAACCACTGTGCCACCAGGGAAGCCCTAGCCAATAAATATTAAACTAAAACTAATCAACACATTTACAAACTTTTGTTGGTGGTGCTTATAGTAATATATGACAAAATTTTTTTCTTTATTTCTAATCATATGTTCAAAATATTTTTATTTTTAATATTTCAGATATTTTTAAAATCCTTTTTTCTTGGACCTATCCAGAACAGAGAAATATAAGGGTTTAAATATCTTTTTTGTCCCCCCAGTGGAGAGGCAGTGGTGAGAAAGTAATCTTTATTTAGTCTACTTAGCTATTTTTAAATTCATTTACCCACTAAAAACCAATATATGGCTAAAAGATTACTCTCAGTAACTTCAGGATCAAGCACATTCCATCAACTTATTATACATAAATAAATAGTTAAGTTCTATAGTCTATAGTCACTTTTTCTTAGTCTCCTCTGTATTTTAAAGTTTTTATTGTAAAACAAAACAAAAATTATTCTATTTATATATTATAACCCAATTTACTTTCATTTTATTTATTTCTGAATTCCATTTTTGGTGTAATTAACCTCAACAGAAATGTAATATAATTTATTTGAACCAAAATGCCAGAGTTTGATTATACATATCACAATTGTGTATATGTCTGTGTGCATTAGAATTCTCAAAAAATTTTATGCAAAGAATAAAAATTAAGGTAATATAAATTATGAAATATTTTATACTTGGGGTTGGACATTCCATGTTAGACATCATAGAGATAAATTTTACTATGATCAGGGTCCTAATTTTAACCTAACCTGTGACTCCCCTTGGAATTCTTATATGCCTAGTGAGTCAGGATGAAGGCAATTTTTATGAAGTATCAGTCACTCTTTTTAAATGTATTATTTTAAAAAATAACTATTATTAATGGGGAGCAAAAAGGGTAATTATTTCATAATTTTCTCAATAAACACTTCTGTATATGTTTATATGACTAAAAACATAACATTAATCTTGTATATTAAATTTTTAATTCATCAACATTTAGGAAATAATTAGTAATTATATAGTATGAAAGATGACAGATTTACGGGACTTCCCTGCTGGTCCAGTGGTTAGGACTTGATGCTTTCACTGCCAGGGCAGTGTTCAATCCCTGGTTAGGAACTAAGATCCTGGATTTAGATTACATATATAGCCGGTCACTTCCAATGGTTTGGGGAAATTTCTGACCACAGAATGATGTTTTACCATCTGGGTATGAGTTATAATTCCTCTGGAGAGGGAGTAGAAGTATTTAATAAGGAAAGTGTCTATAAAAATAGATGGAACTGAATGTCTGAAAGTGAATACCTGTGGAAAAAGGCATATATGATATTGTGACTTATAATAAGAAATATGTATATTTGGCCTTCATTCCCATTTCTGGCACAGATCTCCTGAAACCCTTTGAATTTCCTAGTGATTATGGCAATAAAAGTGTCTCTTATGTTAATGCAGAGACTTTTAGACCCCACCTAATGATAGAGGCTGGCCGCCAGGAGAATCAACCATGTGACTAGGAACTTTTAGTCCCATCACCCTTACCTCAAGGGACAGGAGAGGAGCTGGAGTGTTAATAGCCAATTATTTAATCAATCATGTCTATGTAATGAAGCTTCCATAAAATCCCAAAAGGACTGCAGTCAGAGGGAAAACTTCCAGGATGGTGAACACAGGGAGATTTGGGGAGATGGTCTACTCTGAGAGAGTATGGAATTCCCATGCTCTTTCTCCTTACCCAGCCCTACTCGTCTCTTCCATCTGGATGTTCATCCGTAAACTTTATCATGTCCTTTTACAATAAACTGGTTATCTGATAAGTAAGATGTTCCCTGAGTTCTGTGAGCCACTCTACCAACTAACTGAGCCAATGAGAGGATGTTGTGAACCTCTGATTTATAGGCAGTAGTTCAGAAGTACAATTAGGTAACAACCTAGGCTTGCAATTGGCATCTGAAGTGGCGGTGGAAGGGTAGTCTTATGGAACTGAACCATTAACTTGTGGAATCTGATGCTATCTCCAAGCAGATAGTTTCCGAATTGAGTTGAATTATAGGAGACACAGATGATGTCTTAGAATTGCTTGTTGGTGGTGTGGAGGAACCACTCTTCCCTCGCTCTCCCTGCCCTGCACAGTGTCACTACATGACTCCAATTCTGCAAAACAGTTGATAGAGCTTTCGTATACTGAGATATTCACAGATCATTTAGCCTATGAAATAGAACTTGTGCTATAGAAGGTACAGTTGAGATTCTGGTATTGAATAACTTGATGAAACTTATTACAAATGATGATGCTGCCAATCAGATGTTACTTGCCCAGTGGAATTGGAAGTCGTGCACTGTTTGCTTTTATTAGGGAATGAGAAAATCTTGTTGAACTAATTCCATTACCTAACAGAATATGGCAGTGGATAATAGGAGTCTGTGGTTCCTGAAAGATGCAGTGCTACCTACTAGAAGAGGAAATATTTCCAAAGGGGGAAAAATGGGAGCAGAAACATCCAGTGGAAATAGCAACAGTGCTTGTGGGCATTAGCAATATTTACCTTTTACTGAGTTATGCTGTAGTGCGTATCACTCCTAAAATCCCAGTGGGTTTGCAACAGTAAACATTTATTTCTTGTTCACATATAAGCTATAGGTTGACTTTGGCTCTTCTCCAGACTGTATCTTCTCATTCTGAAGCTCAGATGAAAAAGGACTGCCTTTGAGATATGTTATTCCAGTGACAGGTGACAGATGCATAAGAGATTGTGCTGACCCACACAATCACAAAGCTTCTTCTCAGACCTGGCAAAAATCAGATCCAAGAAAAGTTAAGTGAAAGGTCAAGACTGCTAGGGGTGTGGGGAAGTATAGAAAGATATATGGCAAGAAAAGACAAGTATAACCCTCTTACATAAGAGGAGACAATCATGAACAAGAATACAATTTACCATAAGAGTCTTCCTCTTTTTTCTCTTCTCTTACATTTCTCCTGAATTTTGAAAATATAAATTCCAAAATTTATCTCCAAATTTGTAGTTTGACATTTAAAAATTTTATTGTAAAAGTTTAAATAATTACTCAAATAAATTATAAAATTTATTTCAGAATGAGTCAGCATTTAAACTAAGCTGACTCTACAATCTTCATACACAGTTAGGACTATAGATCTTTAATTTAGAACAGACAGTGGTTAAAATCTAACTCTGGACTCTGGATTTCAGAAATAATAAAACCTTTCATAAGCAGTGAAATACAATTATATAGGTAACCAAAGCATCAATGATGGTATGTCTCTGAAAAAAATACACAAAAGAGGAAAGCCCCTTCTCCTTACTCCATCTCTAAACTCCATCCTATTCCTAAGGATCCCATTACTAAGCCTCACTCCATCTCTCACCCTATGTGGGAACTTCTACTCTTAAACTTGTATGTGCAAGATTATTCTTTGCAACATGTATTAGACAGCTTTGCTGTGTAATAAACCACCCCAAATCTTACAGCAAAAAAAAAAAAAAAAAAAGGACCCTTGCAAATACATTATTCCAACCTGGATAATCCAGGATACTCTTTATTATAAAGTTACCTGATTAGAAAATTTAATTCCATTATCAACCTTAATTCTCCCTTGCCATGTAACATAACATATACAAAGGGTTCTGGGATAAGGACATGGACACATTTAAGGATCCATTATTTTCCCTACCATAGTTGTAAATTAAACAATCTTTCAGGAAAAGTTTTGATTTGTTTTGTTTATTCTGCTTTCATTAATAATGTGATCAAGTTGATAACTAGTTGACTGCTTTAGCTGTCCCTGCTGAGCACTGTACATGTCTTGGAAGAAACTAACCTGATTCTCCTCCTTGACAGGTCTTTGACCCAGGTATACTTCTTATGAAAACACTTCCAGAGCCTGATGAGATTTGGGATATAATAACAATCATTCATTTTATAATATTGCTTTGATACATCTTAGCACACACAGATAGGCATTTCTAGGTTAGGAATAGTAATGTTTTTTAGAGAAACAAGAGTCAAAAATAGAGTCACATACTAAGGGTAAGCATGAACCAGTAAGTTATAGGAGGGTCTGGTAGGAAAATATGATACTCACCATATAACAAGACATTGCTGGCATGTCTGTTCCAGAAGGCAATGTCAGGAGGTCCTATTGAGAGAAACTGTGTGTCTTTACAAAAATCATAGTGTGGAATTCAGAATTCAAGACCAAAAACATTAAGAGATTCAAACAGAACAGACAAACAGTTGCATCAGAGATGTTTATGTGCTCTTAGTAGGGTCTATGGATCACAGTGTGGTACATGATTAAGGAAATTGTTTAGAGGAAGTTGAAATTTCCAGAGGAAATGGGTTACTGTCAGCCAATCAAAGTAGCGACTGTGGTAGAGGAACTTCTATTTTCTAAAAGTAAGAGTAAAATTGGGAAAGTGGAAAAAGTGAAAACCCAAATATTAAAAGTGAGACCCTAAGTCAGAATAGTTCTAGCTGTGTACACTGACCCCTGTATTCTGAGTGCTAGGTAAAAGTTAATTAACTTCCTCCTGCTTAAGTCAAATACATTTGAGAGACAGAAGTTAAAACTGCAGTTGATTCCAGGAGTCTGAGTGGTAGACTGAGAATATTTAAAAGAGGAGGGCTTCTGGGAATAAAAGACAGTAACTAGTATCTTAAACAATACTTTCACATTAGGCATAGTATATTATATTATATTATTGTTACATTGTTTACTTATTTTGTTTACAAATTATAACTTTCAGAGCAGTAACCAAACATTTTTCATCTTAATTTTCTCTTACAATGCCCAGGACAATATTTATTCATATGAAATAGATATTGTAATCTTTCAGGTTGTCCTCTATGGATATTTTACCTCTCCTAATCACTTTTTTGTTTGTTTTTTTTTCTGTATCAGGTGGTTTATAAATACATATTGGCCTCACTTTTAACCACTAGTGATCTCTAAATATAAGAATTCCAGGACAGAAAGGAGAGGCTATGGCAAACTTGTAAAGACATTACAGTATTTGAAGATAAAAAGAACCTTCAGCATTAGCTTATTCATGATTATTAGGTCACCTCTTATTTCAGCTTTTCCTGATGTTTATTCCCTGTTAACTACATTTTTCAAATTTGAAAAATCATGTATTTACTATCAGCTATTTTCTAGTCCTCTGCTAGTTGCCCTAACTTGGGAGCAGTTTATTCTTATTGTTTCTCCTTATGCAATTTTGTATATTTGCTTGTCAGTTCAATGTTTTTCTTTCTTTTTTTTTTGATTTTTTTATTAGCTTCTGCTTTATAACAAAGTGAATCAGTCATACATATATATCTGTTCCCACATCCCTTCCATCATGCATCTCCCTCCCTCCCACCCTCGCCATCCCACCCCTCCAGGCGGTCACAAAGCACCGAGCTGATCTCCCTGTGCTCTGTGGCTGCTTCCCACTAACTATCTACCTTACGTTTGGTAGTGTATATATGTCCATGCCTCTCTTTTGCTTTGTCACAGCTTACCCTTCCCCCACCCCATTTCCTCAAGTCCATTCTCAAGTAGGTCTGTGTCTTTATTCCCGTTTTACCCCTAGGTTCTTCATGACAATTTTTTAAATTCCATATATATGTGTTAGCATACGGTATTTGTCTTTCTCTTTCTGACTTACTTCACTCTGTATGACAGACTCTAGGTCTATCCACCTCATTATAAATAGCTCAGTTTCATTTCTTTTTAAGGTTGAGTAATATTCCATTGTATATATGTGCCACATCTTCTTTATCCATTCATCCGATGATGGACACTTAGGTTGTTTCCAGCTCCAGGCTATTGTGAATAGAGCTGCAATGAACATTTTGGTACATGTCTCTTTTTGAATTATGGTTTTCTCAGGGTATATGCCTAGTAGTGGGATTGCTGGGTCATATGGTAGTTCTATTTGTAGTTTTTTAAGGAACCTCCATACTGTTCTCCATAGTAGCTGTATCAATTCACATTCCCACCAGCAGTGCAAGAGTGTTCCCTTTTCTCCACACCCTCTCCAGCATTTATTGTTTCTAGATTTCTTGATGATGGCCATTCTGACTGGTGTGAGATGATATCTCATTGTAGTTTTGATTTGCATTTCTCTAATGATTAATGATGTGGAGCATTCTTTCATGTGTTTGTTGGCAGTCTGTATATCTTCTTTGGAGAAATGCCTATTTAAGTCTTCTGCGCATTTTTGGATTGGCTTGTTTGTTTTTTTGCTATTGAGCTGCATGTGCTGCTTTTAAATTTTGGAGGTTAATCCTTTGTCAGTTGCTTCATTTGCAAATATTTTCGCCCATTCTGAGGGTTGTCTTTTGGTCTTGTTTATGGTTTCCTTTGCTGTGCAAAAGCTTTTAAGTTTCATTAGGTCCCATTTGTTTATCTTTGTTTTTATTTCCATTTCTCTAGGAGGTGGGTCAAAAAGGATCTTGCTGTGATTTATGTTATAGAGTGTTCTGCCTATGTTTTCCTCTAAGAGTTTGATAGTTTCTGGCCTTACATTTAGGTCTTTAATCCATTTTGAGCTTATTTTTGTGTATGGTGTTAGGGAATGATCTAATCTCATACTTTTACATGTCCCTGTCCAGTTTTCCCAGCACCACTTATTGAAGAGGGTGTCCTTTCTCCACTGTATATTCCTGCCTCCTTTATCAAAGATAAGTTGACCATATGTGCGTGGGTTTATCTCTGGGCTTTCTATCCTGTTCCATTGATCTATCTTTCTGTTTTTGTGCCAGTACCACACTGTCTTGCTTACTGTAGCTTTGTAGTATAGTCTGAAGTCAGGGAGCCTAATTCCTCCAGCTCCATTTTTCGTTCTCAAGATTGCTTTGGCTATTCGGGGTCTTTTGTTTTTCCAAACAAATTTTGAAATTTTTTGTTCTAGTTCCGTGAAAAATGCCAATGGTAGTTTGATAGGGATTGCATTGAATCTGTAGATTTCTTTGGGTAGTAGAGTCATTTTCACAATATTGATTCTTCCAATCCAGGAGCATGGTATATCTCTCCATCTATTTGTATCATCTTTAATTTCTTTCATCAGTGTCTTATAATTCTCTGCATACAGGTCTTTTGTCTCCTTATGTAGGTGTATTCCTAGATATTTTATTCTTTTTGTTGCAATGGTAAATGGGAATGGTTTCTTGATTTCATTTTAAGATTTTTCATCATTAGTGTACAGGAATGCCAGAGATTTCTCTGCATTAATTTTGTATCCTGCTACTTTACCAAATGCATTGATTAGCTCTAGTAGTTTTCTGGTAGCATCTTTAGGATTCTCTATGTATAGTATCATGTCATCTGCAAACAGTGACAGCTTTACTTCTTCTTTTCCAATTTGGATTCCTTTTATTTCCTTTTCTTCTCTGATTGCTGTGGCTAAAACTTCCAAAACTAAGTTGAATAAGAGTGGTGAGAGTGACCAGCCTTGTCTTGTTCCTAATCTTAGTGGAAATGGTTTCAGTTTTTCACCATTGAGGACGATGTTGGCTGTGGGTTTGTCATATATGGCCTTTATTATGTTGAGGAAAGTTCCCTCTGTGCCTACATTCTGCAGGGTTTTTATCATAAATGGGTGTTGAATTTTGCCGAAAGCTTTCTCTGCATCTATTGAGATGATCATATGGTTTTTCTCCTTCAATTTTTTAATATGGTGTATCACATTCATTGATTTGCGTATATTGAAGAATCCTTGCATTCCTGGAATAAACCCCACGTGATCATGGTGTATAATCCTTTTAATGTGCTGTTGGATTCTGTTTGCTAGCATTTTCTTGAGGATTTTTGCATCTATTTTCATCAGTGGTATTGGCCTGTAGTTTTCTTTCTTTGTGACATCCTTGCCTGCTTTTGGTATCAAGGTGATGGTGGCCTCGTAGAATGAGTTTGGGAGTGTTCTTTCCTCTGAAATTGATTGGAAGAGTTTGAGAAGGATGGGTGTTAGCTCTTCTCTAAATGTTTGATAGAATACACCTGTGAAGCCATCTGGTCCTGGGCTTTTGTTTGTTGGAAGATTTTTAATCACAGTTCCAATTTCAGTGCTTGTGATTGGTCTATTCATATTTTCTATTTCTTCCTGATTCAGTCTTGGCAGGTTGTGCATTTCTAAGAAATTGTCCATTTCTTCTAGGTTGTCCATTTTATTGGCATAGAGTTGCTTGTAGTAATCTCTCATGACCTTTTGTATTTCTGCAGTGTCAGTTGTTACTTCTCCTTTTTCATTTCTAATTCTATTGATTTGAGTCTTCTCCCTTTTTTTCTTGATGTGACTGGCTAATGGTTTGTCAATTTTGTTTATCTTCTCAAAGACCCAGCTTTTACTTTTATTGATCTTTGCTATCATTTCCTTCATTTTTTTCTGACCTGATCTTTATGATTTTCTTCCTTCTGCTAACTTTGGGGTTTTTTTGTTCTTCTTTCTCTAATTGCTTTAGGTGCAGGGTCAGGTTGTTTACTAGAGATGTTTCCTGTTTCTTAAGGTGGGATTTTATTACTAAAAACTTCCTGTTAGAACTGCTTTTGCTGCACCCCATAGGTTTTGGGTCATCGTGTCTCCATTGTCATTTGTTTCTAGGTATTTTTAAATTTCCTCTTTGATTTCTTCAGTGATCACTTCGTTATTGAGTAGTGTATTGTTGAGCCTCCATGTGTTTGTATTTTTTACAGATCTTTTCCTGTAATTCATATCTAGTCTCATAGCATTGTGGTCAGTAAAGATACTTGATACAATTTCAATTTTCTTAAATTTTCCAAGGCTTGTTTTGTGACCCAAGATGTGATCTATCCTGGAGAATGTTCCATGAGCACTTGAGAAAAATGTGTAATCTGTTGTTTTTGGATGGAATGTCCTATAAATATCAATTAAGTCCATCTTGTTTAATGTATCATTTAAAGCTTGTGTTTCCTAATTTATTTTCATTTTGGATGATCTGTCCATTGGTGAAAGTGGGGTGTTGAAGTCCCCTACTATGAGTGTGTTACTGTCGATTTCCCCTTTTATGGCTGTTAGTATTTGCCTTATGTATTGAGGTGCTCCTATGTTGGGTGCATAAATATTTACAATTGTTATATATTCTTCTTGGATCAATCCCTTTATCATTATGTAGTGTCCTTCTTTGTCTCTTCTAATAGTCTTTATTTTAAAGTCTATTTTGTCTGATATAAGAATTGCTACTCCAGCTTTCTTTTGATTTCCATTTGCATTGAATATCTTTTTCCATTCCCTTACTTTCAATCTGTATGTGTCTCTAGGTCTGAAGTGGGTCTCTTGTAGACAGCATATAGATGGGTCTTGTTATTGTATCCATTCAGCAAATCTGTGTCTTTTGGTGGGAGTATTTAATCCATTTACATTTAAGGTAATTATTGATATGTATGTTCCTATTCCCATTTCATTAATTGCTTTGGGTTCGTTATTGTAGGTATATTCCTTCTGTTGTGTTTTTTGCCTAGAGAAGTTCCTTTAGCATTTGTTGTAAAGCTGGTTTGGTGGTGCTGAGCTCTCTCAGCTTTTGCTTGTCTGTAAACGTTTTAATTTCTCCATCAAATCTGAATGAAATCCTTGCTGGGTAGAGTAATCTTGGTTGCAGGTTTCGGTCCTTCATCACTTTAAGTATGTCCTGCCACTCCCTTCTGGCTTGTAGAGTTTCTGCTGAGAGATCAGCTGTTAACCTGATGGGGATTCCCTTGTATGTTATTTTTTTCCCTTGCTGCTTTTAATATGATTTCTTTGTGTTTATTTTTTGACAGTTTGATTAATATGTGTCTTTGCGTATTTCTCCTTGGATTTATTCTGTATGGGACTCTCTGTGCCTCCTGGACTTGATTAACTATTTCCTTTCCCATATTAGGGACGTTTTCAACTATAATCTCTTCAAATATTTTCTCAGTCCCTTTCTTTTTCTCTTCTTCTTCTGGAACCCCTATATTTCGAATGTTGGTGCATTTAATGTTGTCCCAGAGGTCTCTGAGACTGTCCTCTGTTCTTTTCATTCTTTTTGCTTTATTTTGCTCTGCATCAGTTATTTCCACTATTTTATCTTCCACCTCACTTCTCCGTTCTTCTGTCTCAGTTATTCTGCTATTGATCCCATCTAGAGTATTTTTCATTTCATTTATTTTGTTTTTAATCGATGCTTGATTCATCTTTAGTTCTTCTAGGTCCTTGTTAACTGTTTTTTGCATTTTGTCTATTCTATTTCCAAGATTTTGGATCTTGGAAATAGAATCTTGGATCATCTTTACTATCATTATTCTGAATTCTTTTTCAGGTAGACTGCCTATTACTTCTTCATTTGTTAGGTCTGGTAGGTTTTTATCTTGCTCCTTCACCTGCTGTGTGTTTTTCTGTCTTCTCATTTTGCTTATCTTACTGTGTTTGGGGTCTCCTGTTTGCAGGCTGCAGATTCGTAGTTCCTGTTGTTTGTGGTGTCTGTCCCCAGTGGCTAAAGTTGTTTCAGTAGGTTGTGTAGGCTTCCTAGTGGGGGGGACTAGTGCCTGTGTTCTGGTGGTTGAGGCTCGATCTTGTCTTTCTGGTGGACAGGTCCACGTCTGGTGGTGTGTTTTGAGGTGCCTGTGGCCTTATTATGTTTTTAGGCAGCCTCTCTGCTAATGGGTGGGGTCGTGTTCCTGCCTTGCTAGTTGCTTGGCATAGGGTGACCAGCACTGTAGCTTGCTGGTCGTTGACTGAAGCTGGGTGCTGGTGTTGAGATGGAGATCTGGGAGATTTTTGGTGCTTGATATTATGTGGAGCTGGGAGGTCTCTTGTGGACCCGTGTCCTGAAGTTGGCTCTCCCACTTCAGAGGCACAGCACTGACTCCTGGCTGCAGCACCAAGAGCCTTTCATCTACCCAGCCCGGAATAAAAGTGAGAAAAAGTAGAAAGAAAGAATTAGTAGAAGAAAGAAAGAGAGAGAGAAAGAAAGGAAGAAGGAAAGAAAGGAAGGAAGGAAGAAAGAAAGAAAGGAGGGAGGGAGGGAGGAAGGAAAGAAAAAGAAAGAGTGAAAGGAAGAAGGGAGGGAGGGAGTGAGGAAGGAAAGAAAGAGAAAGAAGGAAAGACAGGAGGGAGGGAGGGAGGAAGGAAAGAAAAAGAAAGTGAAAGGAAGAAGGGAGGGAGGGAGGGAAGAAAGAAAGAAAGAAAGAAGGAAAGGAGCGGCGGAGGGCGGGAGGGAGGATGGGAAGGTAGGAAAAAAGAAAGAGCATGTAAAGTAAAATAGAATAAAGTATGAAATATAGTAGCATTATTAAAATTAAAAAGTAATTATTGAAAAAAAAACGGACAGATAGAACCCTGGGACATATGGTGGAAGCAAAGCTATACCACAGAAGAATACACATACACATTCACAAAAAGAGAGCAGGGGGAAAAATCAAAAATCTTGCTCTCCAAGTCCACCTCCTCAATTTCGGATAATTCGTTGTAAAAAGAGGAAAAGGGCAAGAAGTCTGAAATCTTGTTCTCTAAGTCCACCTCCTTAATTTGGGATAGTTCATTGTAAAAAGAGAAAAAGGGGGGAAGGTCTTAAATCTTGTCCTCAAAGTCCACTTCCTCAATTTGGGATGACTCGCTGTCCATTCATGCACTCCACAGACGCAGGGCACATCAAGTGGACTGTGGAGCTTTAATCCGCTGCCTCCGAGGCTGCACAGAGAGATTTCCCTGTGTCTTCTCTGCTCTCACAGCTCCCGGGTCTCAGCCTTGGACCTGGCCCTGCCTCTGCGTGTAGGTCGTCGGAGGGCGTCCGTTCTTCGCTTGGACAGGACGGGTTTAAAGGAGCCGCTGATTTGGGGGCTCTGGCTCACTCAGGCAGAGGGGAGGGAGGGGCGCACAGTGTGAGGCAGGCCTGCGGCGGCAGAGGCCGGCGTGACATTGCAGCAGCCCGAGGCGCTCCGTGCGCTTTCCTGGGAAAGCCGTCGCCGGGTCCCGGGACCCCGGCAGTGGCGGGGTGCACAGGCCCCCCGGAAGGCGGGGCGGACAGTGATCCGCGCTCTCACCCAGGCCCCGCGGCGGCGGCAGCAGCAGCCCCAGCGTCCCACGCCCGGCTCCGGGGTCTGCGCCTTTAGCCACGGCTCGCTCCCGTCTCCGGCGCTTCCCCAAGCAGCCCTCTTAATACCCTCTCCTCACGCACCAGGAAACAAAAGACTCCCTCCTGGCTAGCCGTGGCGCACTAACCCCTTCAGGCTCTCTTCCTGCTGCCAGCCCCAGTCCTCTCCCTGAGCTCCGTCTGAAACCCGATACCGGAGCCTCAGCTCCCGGCCCCGCCCACCCCGGTGGCCGAGCAGACAAGCCTCTCGGGCTGGTGTGTGCCTGAGGGCACCAATCCTCTGTGCCGGAATCTCTCCGCTTTGCCCTCCACACCCCTGTTGCTGTGCTCTCCTCCACTACTCTGAAGCTTTCCCCCTCCGCCACCTGCAGTCTCCGCCCACGAAGGGGCTTCTAGTGTGTGGAAACCTTTCCTCCTTCACGGCTCCCTCCCACTGGTGCAGGTCCCGTCCCTATCCTTTTGTCTCTGTTTATTCTTTTTTCTTTTGTCCTACCTAGGTATGTGGGGAGTTTCTTGCCTTTTGGGGGTTCTGAGGTCTTCTGTCAGCGTTCAGTAGGTGTTCTGTAGGAGTTGTTCCACGGGTAGATGAATTTCTGATGTATCTGTGGGGAGGAAGGTGATCTCCGCGTCTTACTCTTCCGCCATCTTCCTCCCTTGTTTTTCTTTCTTAAACAAATAAAATTTTACTTGCTCTACAGGACTTTTCTGTCATGGTACAGTTCGATATATATTAAATGTTTATTTTTTATTCAGATATAATTGGCACATAACATTATATCAGTTTTTGGTGTACAAGATAAAGATTTGATGTATGTATTGATATACATGGTGTGAAATGATTATCACAATAAGTTTAGTTAACATCCATTACCACCCATAGTTACAGATTTTTTTCTTGTGATGAGAACTTATAAGATTTACTCTCTTAGTATATTAAATATTTTAACCTGTATGAATGTAAGTTCAATTATTTAATTATTTTCCTTTGCACTGGTCTCTAAAATGTCTTGAGCATTTTATCATTCTGGTTCCAAGATAGTTGATAGATAAGTAGGTAGATAGCTAACTAGATGAATATAGATTCATTTATTGTATAAATGTACCAAAATCTCTCCAAAATGTTAAACGTTTGTGCAAATGCATGCCTCAATCCCTGCTCTCCAGGGATTTATAATTGAAACAATATTGGAAAGCACATAAAGAACAATTACATAAAAAAGGAAAGTACATGATGAAACAAAAGTACATTTTAGAATATAAAAGCTTTTCTTTTTTGGTTTACTACATACTTCCTTTTGCTTTAAGATATTTGGTCCTCATCATCTCCTAATGTACCACTATTATTCCTCTTTAAGGGAAGATAATGACATCAGCTAGTAAATGCCAGAGATAAAATTCAGACTGTCATCTAACTACAATGTGTGTGCTCTTTCCTAAATATCACTTAATTCATTGTGTAGAAAGAAAAAAAAATAGTATAGGAAGCTCAGAAGAAAGTAAGGTTATTTACTTACTGATATGGCAGAAATGACTTCAACAAATACATGCAACTTGACTTAAGCTTTAAAAAGTACATATAATCTAGATACTGGGAATTAGAAAGATAGACATTCTAGGTACAGAACAGTATAAGCAAAGACATGGAGGTAAAAGTTAGCTCAGTATGTTACTGAAACAGTAAAAAAACAAGTGCAAAAATCTGATTGAATCATTCTACCCCATGTTTGCTCATCTCAAATTCAATGCTAAACCTTTATCCAAACGTCCTATCAGGTCTGGAATTCCTTTCAGAACAGACAAATTACTTTTACCCAGCATATAGTTTCAGAACCTAATGCCAGCGTGGTTTGTTTTCCTTCATTTGTAAACAATACTGTGTCCTGAGGAAGGGATATTAGATCCACACTTATATGAGATTTTTAAATTGCATGGCGTTGTGTATGTCACAATCCAGCAGGCTCATTCCTGGAAGGATAAGGTTAGTCATGGAGAGAACACTTGCACTAGAAACACAAATTCCTGACGAATATACAAGGATAAATAAGTGAAATATGTCTTGCTGAAATGAAGACCGAATTCAAATTAGACAGCCTACCAAGGAAATAGAAAAGGCTTCTCAAAATGCATTATTTAATATGGAACTGTACAAATGGTCATCTTTTATTGTATAGTCTAGCTTTTCATTTCATTTGCCACAAGGGTGGCCATCAGGCAAAATGTTCTGACATACACCACCCAAGTGTGAAAGTAATCTTTTGCTTTAATCCTTTATTCAAGAAGTAGCCTGGTGTTTTTTGTTTGTTTGTTTGTTTGTTTTTGCAGTACGCGGGCCTCTCACTGTTGTGGCCTCTCCCGTTGTGGAGCACAGGCTCCGGATGTGCAGGCTTAGCGGCCATGGCTCACGGGCCCAGCCGCTCCATGGCATGTGGGATCTTCCCGGACTGGGGCACGAACCCGTGTCCCCTGCATCGACAGGCAGACTCTCAACCACTGTGCCACCAGGGAAGCCCAAGCCTGGTGTTTTTAATTGGCTAATGCTGCCTTAAAATCTGCAGTCTCTGAAAGAATATACTTCTAAAAAATAGGCCTGTTTAAATTTCTTCCATTATAATGCAGCTTAATATGAAATCTGTTTGCATCCCAGTTGTAATTAGTGAGTATAATCAGTGTAAAAAATTGTATGGTGGTTACAGCTGCAGTATGCTAGGTCTGTGAACATATCCAATATTATAAAATTATTATTCCCAAATCAAAAAAGAGAGATGTGACAGCCAAAATCAGTTGATATGGAGAAGCTGATTTTTGAAAATATTTCTGGTAACTGTAGTTGTTCTAATGTTTATTTAGCTAAATTTTATTTTCCTCCATTTTGCAATTTTTTCATTCAATTTCTAACAATATAATCAGGTACAGGCAATATTATTTTTTCTATTCAGCATTTTAAATAAAAACAATCATGGTACTGATAAAAGAACAAATAATTTAGACATGTGGGCAGTTGCCAGTCTAATCATCTGTGTTTAAAATTAGAAATATGGACTAAAAATTATTTTTAAATTGCAATTAACTTTAAAGATGCATTTCAGTTGAACACTGAGAAAGATGAAGAGAATAGTAACAGATGTCCTCAGTAACTGATTCTGTGAGTTAAAATTCAGTTTCTGGTAAAATATATTTATCATACCAAGCTGTTGTAGATATCTGAGAAGACTATGTATTGTTTTTACTTATTTTGAAATATTAATAAGTTATATTTTAAAATCACTCTTTCTACATAAGAAAGAGTTTTCCGTTTTTTTTTTTTTTTTTCCATTTATTTTTATTTATTTATTTATTTTTTGCGGTACGCAGGCCTCTTACTGTTGTGGCCTCTCCCACTGTAGAGCGCAGGCTCCGGATGCTCAGGCTCAGCAGCCACGGCTCACAGGCCCAGCCCCTCCATGGCATGTGGCATCTTCCTGGACTGGGGCATGAACCCATGTCCCCTGCATCGGCAGGTAGACTCTCAACCACTGCGCCACCAGGGAAGCCCAGTTTGCCATATTTTTAAATTAACTTAAAATGATTGGAGAAATAAATGTTTATTCTGTATGAAAGTATGAACGTTGTATAGGTACCAAATGAACTTATTTATAAAATTTGGACATTGCACATTGTAAAATTTTGACAATCTTCAAGTTCCCCATCCATTCAAAACTTTTAATTATCCTTGTTTTTTGTAAGAGGACACCAGCTTCCTCCAGTGGCTACATGAATTACTTAAGATTACACTTATCATTTTTTCTTAAGTTCAACTCTTGTATTTTGGGATATGAAAATGCTTAAGCATAGGGCTATCACTTCCCACAGAACTGCACATCCCCATCATTACCTTGGGCTCCCACCAAAAGATTTCATTCCCAGTAAAAGGTCCTCTTATACATCTTAGATATTTAGACATTTCCTCTCTGAGATTATCCTTTGAACTCATGTACATGGTAAAAAGGACTAGGTTCCAAACCAAGGCTACAATACACAACATGGTTTGAATCATCTGTAACAGATGTATTTGTCATTGTTAAATATATTGGGATATTGGGTGAGATTGGGAAAAGTGTTAATTCTGTCACCTTTATTTTTAAGTTATTAGGAATCAAATAATGAATTCTCAAATTTCCATGTCTCTCTACATCAAGTATTAGTTTATGAGAATTATTTAATTTGAATTTGTAGGAGCCTGATTGTTAAAACAACATGTGATGTATTACTAAGGCACCTCTTTCACATTTAAAAACATCATTATGTAATTATTGAATAAGTCTGTATTTATAAAAACAATATCTTGAAAAATTTTAATCATGTGTAACATTAAAAGTTTTTTGGAATGTTTTTGTTTTGATAGTTATCTTGCATATTATTATGGACTGAAAATTTGTGTCTCCACCAAATTCATATGTTGAAATTCTAATTCCCATTGTGATGGTATTAAGAGGTAGGGACATTGAGAGGTAATTAGGTCATGAGGGTGAAGTTCTCATGAATAGGATTAGTACCCTTATAAAAAGTACCCCAGAAAGATCTGTTTCCACTCTGCCATGTGAAGATAAATTGAGAAGGCAGCCATATGCAAACCAGAAAGAGAGCCTTAATCAAACACCAAGTTTGCTGGCACGTTTCTCTTGGACTTCCCGGCCTTCAGATCTGGTAGGAAATAAATGTTTGTTGTTTAAATCACCCAGTCTATGGTAATTTGTTACAGCAGCCTGAACAACTGATTAGGACACATCATCTTTGGAAATGTTTACGAAGTTTAATGTAAAGATAGCCTATTAACATTTTATTTATGTTATAAATAAAACATTTGGAAAGTAGAACAATATATGAAAACCACATCAAATTAGCAAGGACATTGTGACATTTGTTGAATATATTTAAAGAGTTTAAATTTTATTTTTAAAAGTTGTATTAGCGTATTTGTACAATTTTAAGCAGTTCTTTTTATCCTACTTATTAGACTCTGAGTACTTTTAAAGAGATAAATATTTTTTGAAAAGATAATTTTTGTGTGAACATTCTAGTAAAGAAAACAAAAATACTATATGATCATTTAAAAACTTAGAGGAATATAAAGATGAAAACAAAATTACTAAAAATGTCTAAATTTAGGTCAGTAACTATTAAATTCGGTATATGAATGAAAACAATATAATTTAATAAACATCAAATAATATGATTTTGTAATCTGCCTTATTATTGGTTCAATTCTATATCATAAGCTTATAATCATGATGTTTAATTATCTTTTAAAACCATATTTTAATGATCAGATCATTTTTATTTATTAAGATGCAATATTTTAAATGTATACATTGTTGAAAATTTAATATTTTTCTGATTATTTATCATGAATAATTCTGAGATTAACATTTGCACACATAAACTTTTGCCTACCATTACAATTATTTCACTGCAATAAATTTAAGAAAGGGAAATAATGGGTCAAATATATAAATTAAGGTTCTAGATGTATGATATTAATTTGTCTTTCAGAAGAACTTCACCAAATTACATCTTTGCCAGTGTACTAGGACACTAAGCAAACATTGGAATGTTTCAAATTCATTTTTCCAATATTTTAGGGGATGAATGACTTTTTGTTGTGTTAATTTGATTTTTTATTCTGGAACATGTTGAAAATTGTTTATCAGCTAGTTTACTTCTATATTCAGATATGTCTGGTCATAGGATCTGTAGTATTTTCATATCATCACTCATAACTTTTGTATAAAATAAAAATACCAATTTATTTGTTGTCACATTCTTTGCTATTTCTCTCCAAAATTATTTGGCACTTTTATTTTATCATTTTTAATATACAGTAACTTTAAATTTTTATTTAGCAAAATTTTATATATTTTTACTATATTTGAATTGCTTCAATATTTAAATTTCATCTTTGTCTCTTATTCTAAAGCATGTTATTTTTATCATATTGTAATATGGTACATATGGCATGAAGTAAGGATATTAATGTTTTTAAAATTAATAATCAGTATTCCTAAAATCAGTTTTTAAAAGTACTTCTTCATGCGTTCAAGAAAGAAATTACACATATAAATTCTTATATATATAATATATACATTATATATTATATATTATATAATAGTGACTATGTATGGTGATTTTTCCATTTCTCTTATCTATTTTTGTTAGTATTATGTCATTTTGTTTATTCTTTTTTATAATAACATGTTCTAATATCTGTAGAAATAGCATCTATTTATTCTCTATTTATGTTTTTGGGATTACTCTCAATTTTTTTTCTATATAAAGTTTCTACTGTTTGTCAAGTTACAAGAACATCCCAAAACTAATTTATTAAAATGTATTGGAACTGGAATTAATTTTGAACCTACTGATTTATTTATAATGTTTTTCATATACATATATGTGCCCCATACATTTGTAATTTTTGTTCCTATTTTCTATGTTTTATACTTATATATGATATAGCTATAGAGTATCAGAAACTTCACCAGGTGTTAGATATATAGATATACAGGTATAGATATATTCACAAATCACTTACAATCTATATTGTCAGGGAATATTCATTCCTGGATGAATAACAGAGGAATGATACACATGTAAACAAATAAATACATTATGTGGTATATGTAATTATAAATGCACATGGAAAGTGCACAAAAGGTATTATAGACAAGGCAGTATGACAGACAGTGAAATAAGAAAAAGAATGAATTTCATGTTGTTTTTACTACATCCTAACTTTGTAACATTAGGTAAGTAACTTAATCTTTTAACCCTCAGTTTTTTCAACTCAAATAACATTAGCATAGTAATATAATGCATATGGAGTGTTTAACATGCAGTTATGAATGCATGATTTAATGGCAGCAGTGATGATGATGATGATGGTGGTGGTGATGATGATGGTGATGATTAAGGTATTTAAAAATTGAGTTAGAATTTCACATAGATTATAATAAAGAATAAGGATTGATTTTGAAAAGTAAGAATATTCCAGTAAGATGAAGAAAGGTGCACCTAGCAGACAGAATAAAGGCAAGTCAAGGAATCTATGTTAATGTAGACTACATGAGGGGATGTTGGGTGGGTATGAGATGGCAACTTGTACAGTGATTGAGTGATGGAGTACAAGCAAAGACCAAGTAGGAGAGCCTAACTTTAAGGGTAAGGTGTTTCAGTTCTGCAGACAGCTCTGCCTTTCACTGAGACCCCACTGTCCTTACTAGAAGGTCCTTGGTGGTAAATTACATACTTTGGCTCAAAGGTAGTTCTTAGGCTTTACTGGGGTGGTGGGGGTGAGGGAGCAAGAGAGTCATGGCCACAAGTCAATCATGTATCCAAGCGGTGTCAATCTCAATGCTCTAGCTGACAAGGGTCTTATTTTTTAATTAATTAATTTAAATTTTTGTATCATATTTGCCACTACAATTTAAAGGATTTGGAGTCTCTTCTGCTTTCTCATGAAAGGAAATATAATTTCCTATATTTTATCTACAGTTGACATTTTACCCTTCAATCACATCAACTTTCTGTCCTCTACAAACACATTAAAATTATTATTTCACTGATGGACGCTCTGATTTCCTTAAATATTTCATCTTTAAAAAAATATTTTGGTCACTTTTATGAGAACTTGGAATTGAGAACAAGTGTACATATAAATTCATTTATCCAGAGGCAAATTTTGGAATTAGAGTTTCTAGGTTCAGATCCTAGTTCAGCTACTCACTGGCAGTGTGACACCAGGCAAGTTACTTAACCTCTCTGTGCCTCAGTTTCTTTATACATTGACTGTAGATATGACAATATCTATTGATAAAACACAGAGGAGAGAAAAACAGGTCTTGTCCGGAGACCACGTTTTCTGGACACACCCTCCCAGCTGCCCGCATTTGAAAGCTGCTGTGCGCCTGCGCAGTTCCATCTTTCGCGCCTCGGTTAAAGCTTCCTCTTTGGCAGCAAGATTTCTCCGCCTGCCCATCTCCGCTCCTAAGGCTCGGAGCCACCGTGTCTTCTTCCAGCTGACTTTACATTTTCGAAGTTGAGAGAGAAGGCGTGTGAGTCTACAAAATGGCATTGGGTGGGTGCACTGTAACTTTCTATCTCCTGTACTCTTGGCATCTCCAGAGAAAACGGCGTGGGGGTAGGGGGGAGCGGGACTGTGTGAGTCAGGTGGCCTTCCATAGGCGCCGGGCCCATGCTTCTCTCTCCTCAGGGTCGCTCAGGCCTTGGCGGATGGCGGCGCCCGCAGCCGCCGCGCTGGGACAGTGAAGTAGAAGGGGAGGTGGGGAAGGCGAGCCCAGTTTCAGGGGATGGCAGCGCACCCCATTCCCCCTGCAGGCCCAGCCCTGGGCACCTCTGTGAAACAAGGGGGCCCATCTTGGACTACCCAGCAGGAGCGATTCTCTCTGCCACCAGTGCCGGAACACCACGTCTTGGCCATCTCGGCGGAGATGGGCCTGGCCATCACGCTCTGGTGGCTGGGTGCCTGCTGAGAGTACCACGCCCTTTGCTGACTCCTGTGCCACAGTTAGCAAGGTCGTACGGGGTGTGTGCAAGGCCCCTTCAGAGGAGTGGGTCTCCAGGAACTGGTGGCCGCTTTCTGTAGCCTTGCAAGGCTCCTACAACGGAAGGGGCCCCCAGGGGTTGCGTCATGGCTTACTGTAAAGGGGGGACTGGCACTCATTGGCCGTGCAGGCTGTGGCTGTCTGGGAGGTCCTTTTTAGGGTCAACATAGGCCACACTGGGGGTGCCAGCCACCACCACCACTAGGTACCCCGCCACCCGGGACATCAGGGTTGGCTCTGTGGGTGGCCCAGGCTGGAGGCATGTTGTTCCTAGGAACGTAGGTATGGAGGTTAGAGTACCCACTGCTCCCATGGTTGGTGAAAACCTTTTGCAGGTGAGACAGGACCGTCCCAGATGTGGTGAGGGTTTAATCTGGGCTGTTTGCTAGCCCTGGTTGCAGTGGGTAGGGCAGGGCATTCTTGTTGTTAAGAGCCACTGGTGTAGCCTTTGGAAGGGAAACGACACAGCTGTGACCTTCCCACCCACGCTCATTGCTATTGCTGCCTGCTTCACCTGTAACTGTATATGAGGGTCGGGAGGAGGGCTGCCTGATGAGTGGTTCCACAGGATTGAAGGAGAGAGAGAACTGGAGCAGCCAGGGGCCCCAGAAGAAGAGGAGGAAGGGAGGCGGGGCAGATTTGACACCACCTGTGCCAGGCTTTGCGGAATGGACCCGTGAGGGCATTGGGTCACACAGTGATATTTACATCCCCACTCACCAGATGTTTCTGGCTCCCTGAGACTCAACCATGGAAGGCACAGAAAGGCATGTAACAAGAAATGCCAGTTCCCAATAACAGAGATTCCGGTTTACAATTTCTGGATTGTACTTGAGGAATCTGCATTTTAACACTAAAACAGATAATTAGTTCTCAAAATTGAACATAATTGTAATATCCAAATCCATTTTTATGGTTATGAAGTTTTATCTCTCTGTGTTAACTTTCAAAAGTCATTAGTACATCTTTCAGATATACTAAGAATCAGTATATATATAAGAATATGTATCAGGCTATATATCAAATATATATATATATATATATATATATATATATATATCAACATATATAAGTGTATACATCAGAATATATAAATATATATACACCAGAATATTATGATATATATCCATATATATGTGTATATTATATGTATTCAGTGCGGGATTGCCTCTTTGTGGAGAGAGATGGGGCAAATATGTAGGGGAACACAGAGAACACCTCATTCTCTGTTTGTTTTTGTTTTTCTTCATTTATAAGCTGGGTGATGGTACCTGGGTTTGATTTGCTACCTTAAAAAACTATACCCATATTTTATATGATTTTGTATATAATTATAATAATAGAAAGTTAAAGGGAAAATCAAATTGAATATATACAATGCTGTATGTCTTCTCAAGATATAGTTAGTTACAAGATATACATATTTAAAATACCCAGAGAGCAAGAGCAAAAGGTAGCTCTTTATCAGAGTTTTTTACTTGAAATCAACAGAATCCCATTCTGGCTTAATAAAATAGGACAAAAATTTATTAAAGGACTCTGGGCAATTCTCATAATTGCTGGCTTGGCCACAGCATCAGGTTGTAGATCCAGGAACAACCTCCCAAATCACACTGTAGAGCAGATTTTGTGAAGGAAACCTTGCAGCTTCCAAGCACCAAGAGCAGCTTGAATTGCCAACATAACCAGCTCTTATCACTGCTGCTCCATCACTCCAGGAAGCTGGCTTTCCTGTAGCTGTTGTCAGAAGTAGATTTTGGCCATCCCCATTTGCTTACATCACCAAGTCCTAATTCAAGATCTGGGTGGATTATTTTACTGTTGAGCCAATGCCACATGACTGTGTACTAGTTGCAAGGAAAATGTAATTGGTGACATTTTTAAGCTCCTATGATTGGAGGCTTTCTCAGCTTTTCACTAAGAATCATAATGTGGGATTCTTCCCAAACATAGAAAAGGTTTTCAGATACTGGGTAACCAAAGTAAAAGAGAGGGAGAGGGAGAGAAAGAAAGAGATTTACTATAAGCTTTATTCATAGTGTGGGCAGTAGATTTTCGAGAAGAAAGTAATTAACTGCCATAGGATATATTGTTTTCTGTGTTCCTGTCTATAAAGCAAAGTTTCCCAATCTCAGCACTGTTGACATTTTTTAAATACATGTTTATTGCAGTATAATTGCTTTATAACATTGTGTTAGTTTCTTTTTTAATACATGTTTATTGCAGTATAATTGCTTTATGACATTGTGTTAGTTTCTGCTTTACAACAGAGTGAATCAGCTATATGTATACCTATATTCCCCATATCCCCACCTCTTGAGCCTCCATCCCACCCTCCCTCTCCCACCCCTCTAGGGGGACACAAAGCGCTGATCTCCCTGTGCTATGTGGCAGCTTACCAGGTAGTGTCAGTGCTACTCTCTCACTACTTCCCTATCTCCCCTTCCCCTGCTGTGTTGTTAAGTCCGTTCTCTACATCTGTGTCTTTATTCCTGCCCTGTCAGTAGGTTTGTCAGTACCATTTTTCTAGATTCCATATGTATGTGTTAGCAGATGGTATTTGTTTTTCTCTTTTTGCCTTACTTCATTCTGTATGACAGACTCTAGGTCCATCCACCTCACTACAAATTACTCAATTTTGTTTCTTTTTTTGGCTGAGTAATATTCCATTGTATATATGTGCCACATCTTTTTCTTTTTATTCTTTAAATTATACATATGTATTTTATTTATACTTTGATATATTTCATGATAAACAATTTTTTCCATCTTAATCATTTTTTAATCGTACAGTTCAGTGCTATCAAATACGTGCAAAACATTGTGCAAAAATCTCCTCTGTCCATCCCCATAACTGTTTTCATCTTGTGAAACTGAAGCTCTATACTCATTAAACAATAACTCCCCATTATTCCCTACCCCCAGTCCCTGATAATCACCAGTCTACTTTCTGTCTTTATGATTTTGACTCTTCTAAGTACCTCATATAAGTGGGATCATACAGTATGTATCTTTTTCTGACTGGCTAATTTCATTTAGCATAATGTCCCCAAGGTATCCATGTTGTAAACATATTGCATAATCTCCTTCCTTTTTAAGACTAAACAATATTCCATTGTATGTATATCCACATTTTACTTATCCATTCATCCACTGATGGACACTTGAGTTGCTTCCATGGTTTAGTTATTACAAATAATGCTGCTCTGAACATGGGTGTACAAATATCTCTTTGAGATCCTACTTTCAGTTCTTTGGGGTATATGTGCAGAAGTGGAATTGCTGGATCATATAGTAATTCTATCTTTAATTACTTGAGGAAACGCCATACTGTTTTCCATAGTGACTGTACCAATTTCCACCAGTAGTACACCAGGGTCCCAATTTCTCCATGTCCTTGCACACACTCATATTCTATTTTTTTGATAGTAGCCATCCTAATGGATGTAAGGTGGTATCTCGTTGCAGTTTGGATTTGCATTTCCCTAATGATTGGGGATGTTGAGCATCTTTTCATGTGCTTATTGGCCATTTGTATCTCTTCTTTGGAGAAATATCTACTCAAGTCTTTTGCTCATTTTGAATCAGGTTGTTGGTTTTTTGTTGTTAAGTGTTTTTCTTTTTTTTTGAGTTTCATTTTATTTATTTTTTTATATAGCAGGTTCTTATTAGTCATCCATTTTATACACATCAGTGAATACATGTCAATCCCAATCTCCTAGTTCATCACACCACTACCACCACCCCCCACCGCTTTCCCCTGTTGGTGTCCATACGTTTCTCCTCTACATCTGTGTCTCAATCTCTGCCCTGCAAAGCAGTTCATCTGTACCATTTTTCTAGGTTCCACATATTTGCGTTAATATACAATATTTGTTTTTCTCCTTCTGACTTATTTCACTCTATATGACAGTCTCTAGATCCATCCACGTCTCAACAAATTACCCAGTTTTGTTCCTTTTTATGGCTGAGTAGTATTCCATTATATATATGTACCACATTTTCTTTATCCATTTGTCTGTCGAGGGGCATTTAGGTTGCTTCCATGACCTGGCTGTTGTAAATAGTGCTGCAGTGAATATTGGGGTGCATGTGTCTTTTGGAATTATGGTTTTCTCTGGCTATATGCCCAGTAGTAGCATTGCTGGGTCATATGGTAATTCTATTTTTAGTTTTTTAAGGAACCTCCATACTGTTCTCCATAGTGGCTGTATCAATTTACATTCCCACCAACAGTGTAAGAGGGTTCCCTTTTCTCCACACCCTCTCCAGCATTTGTTTGTAGATTTTCTGATGATGCCCATTCTGACTGGTGTGAGGTGATACCTCATTGTAGTTTTGATTTTCATTTCTCTAATAATTAGTGATGTTGAGCAGCTTTTCATGTGCTTCTTGGCCATGTGTATGTCTTCTTTGGAGAAATGTCTATTTAGGTCGTCTGCCCATTTTTGGAATGGGTTGTTTGTTTTTTTAATAGTGAGCTGCATGAACTGCTTATATATTTTGGAGATTAATCCTTTGTCTGTTGATTCATTTACAAATATTTTCTCGCATTTTGAGGGTTGTCTTTTTGTCTTGTTTATGGTTTCCTTTGCTGTGCAAAAGCTTTGAAGTTTCATTTTGTCCCATTTGTTTATTTTTGTTTTTATTTCCATTACTCTAGGAGATGGATCAAAAAGACCTTGCTGTGATTTATGTCATAGAGTGTTCTTCCTATGTTTTCCTCTAAAAGTTTTATAGTGTTTGGTCTTAACATTTGGGTCTCTAATACATTTTGAGTTTATTTTTGTGTATGTTGTTAGGGAGTGTTCTAATTTCATTCTTTTACAAGTAGCTGTCCCGTTGAAGAGGCTGTCTTTTCTCCATTTTATATCCTTGCCTCCTTTGTCATAGATTACTTGACCATAGGTGCATGGGTTTATCTCTGGCCTTTCTATCTTTTTCCATTGATCTATATTTCTGTTTTTGTGCCAGTACCATATTGTCTGGATTACTGTAGATTTGTAGTATAGTCTGAAGTCAAGGAGTGTGATTCCTCCAGTTCTGCTTTTTTCCCCTCAAGACTGCTTTGTCTATTCAGGGTCTTTTGTGTCTCCATACAAATTTTAAGATTTTTTGTTCTAGTTCCATAAAAAATGTCATTGGTAATTTGATAAGGGTTGCATTGAATCTGTAGATTGCTTTGGGGAGTATAGTCATTTTCACAAAATTGATTCTTCCAATCCAAGAAATTGGTATATCTGTCCATCTGTTGGTATATCTGTCCATCTGTTGGTATATCTCTCATATACAGGTCTTTTGTCTCCCTAGGTAGGTTTATTCCTAGGTATTTTATTGTTTTTGTTGCAGTGGTAACTTGGAGTGTTTCCTTAATATCTCTTTCAGATTTTTCATCATTAGTGTTTAGGAATGCAAGAGATTTCTGTGCATTAATTTTGTATCCTGCAATTTTACCAAATTCATTGATTAGCTCTAGTAGTTTTCTGGTGGCATCTTTAGGATTCTCTCTATATAGTAACATGTCATCTGCAAACAGTGACAGTTTTACTTATTCTTTTCCAAGTTGTATTCCTTTTATTTATTTTTCTTCTCTGATTGCCATGGCTAGGACTTCCGAAACTATGTTGACTAATAGTGGTGAGAGTGGACATGCTTGTCTTGTTCCTGATCATAGAGGAAATGCTTCCAGTTTTTCACCATCGAGAATGATGCTTGCTGTGGGTTTGTCATATATGGCCTTTATTATGTTGAGGTAGGTTCCCTCTATGCCCAGTTTCCAGAGAGTTTTTATCATAAGTGGGTGCTGAATTTTGTCAAAAGCTTTTTCTGCATCTGTTGAGATGATCATATGTTTTTTATCCTTCGGTTTGTTAATATGGTGTATCACATTGATTGAATTGCATACATTGAAGAATCCTTGCATCTCTGGGATAAATCCCACTTGATCGTGGTGTATAATCCTTTTAATGTGTTGCTGGATATTGTATGAGAGTATTTTGTTGAGGATTTTTGCATCTATATTCATCAGTGATATTGGTCTGTAATTTTCTTTTTTTGTACTATCTTTGTCTGTTTTTGGTATTAGGGTGATGGTACCCTCATAGAATGAGTTTGGGAGTGTTCCTTGTTCTGCAGTTTTTTGGAAGAGTTTGAGAAGGATGGGTGTTACCTCTTCTTTAAATGTTTGATAGAATTCACCTGTGAAGCCATCTGGTCCTGGACTTATGTTGGCAGATTTTTAATCACAGTTTCAATTTCATTACTTGTGATTCATCTGTTCATATTTTCTATTTCTTCCTGGTTCAGTTTTGGAAGGTTATACCTTTCTAAGAATTTTTCCATTTCTTCCAGGTTGTCCATTTTATTGGCCCAGAGTTGCTTGTAGTAGTCTCTTAGGATGCTTTGTATTTTTGCAGTGTCTGTTGTATCATTTCTAATTTTATCAATTTGAGTCCTCTCCCTCTTTTTCTTAATGAGTCTGGTTAATGGTTTATCAATTTTGTTTATCTTCTCAAAGAACCATCTTTTAGTTTTATTGATCTTTGCTATTGTTTTCTTTGTTTCTATTTCACTTATTTCTGCTCTGATCTTTATGATTTCTTTCCTTCTGCCAACTCTGGGTACTGTTTGTTCTTCCTTCTCTAGTTCCCTTTTAGTGTAACGTTAGATTGTTTATTTGAGATTTTTCTTGTTTCTTGAGGTAGGCTTTATAGCTATAAACTTCCCTTTTTAAGCTGCTTTTGCTGCATCTCATAGGTTTTGTATCGTTGTGTTTTCATTGTCATTTGTCTCTAGGTATTTTTTGATTTCCTCTTTGATTTCTTCCATGATCTGTTGGTTATTTGGTAACGTGTGGTTTAGCCTTCATGTGTTTGTGTTTTTTTACGTTTTTTCCCCTGTAATTGATTTCTAACCTCATAACGTTGTGGTCAGAAAAGATGCTTGTTATGATTTCAATTTTGTTAAATTTACTAAGGCTTGATTTGTGACCCAAGGTGTGATCTATCCTGGAGAATGTTCCGTGCACACTTGAGAAGAAAGTGTAATCTGCTGTTTTTGGATGGAATGCCCTATAAATATCAATTAAATGTATCTGGTCTATTGTGTCATTTAAAACTCGTGTTTCCTTATTTATTTTCATTTTGGATGATCTGTCAATTGGTGTAAGCGAGGTATTAAAGTCCCCCATCATTATTGTGTTACTGTTGATTTCCCCTCTTATGGCTGTTAGCATTTGCACTATGTCTTGAGGTGCTCCTATGTTGGGTGCATATATATTTATAATTGTTATATCTTAGTCTTGGATTGATCCTGTGATCATTGTGTAGTGTCCTTCCTTGTTTCTTTTAACATTCCTTATTTTAAAGTCTATTTGTTCTGATATGAGTATTGCTACTCCAGCTTTCTTTTGATTTCCATTTACATGGAATATCTTTTTCCATCCCCTCACTTTCAGTCTGAATGTGTCCCTTCGTCTGAAGTGGGTCTCTTGTAGACAGCATATATATGGGTCTTGTTTTTATATCCATTCAGCGAACATGTGTTTTTTGGTTGGAGCATTTAATCCATTCACGTTTAAGGCAATTATTCATATGTATGTTCCTATTACCATTTTCTTAATTGTTTTGTGTTTGTTTTTGTAGGTCCTTTTCTTCTCTTGTGTTTCCCACTTAAGAAGTTCCTTTAGCATTTGTTGTAGAGTTGGTTTGGTGGTGCTGAATTCTCTTAGCTTTTGCTTGTGTGTAAAGCTTTTGATTTCTCCATTGAATCTGAGTGAGATTTCTGCTGGGTAAAGTAATCTTGGTTGTAGGTTCTTCCCTTTCATCACTTTAAGTATATCACACCCCTCCCTTCTGGCTTGTAGAGTTTCTGTTAAGAAATCATCTGTTAACCTTATGGGAATTCCCTGGTATGTTATTTGTCATTTTTCCCTTACTGCTTTCAGTAACTTTTCTTTGTCTTTAAGTTTGGCCAATTTGATTACTATGTGTCTTGGCATGTTTCTCCTTGGGTTTATCCAGTATGGGACTCTCTGTACTTTCTGGACTTGGGTGGCTATTTCCTTTCCCATTTTAGGGAAGTTTTTGACTATAATCTCTTCAAATATTTTCTCGGGTCCTTTCTCTCTTCTCCTTCTGGGACCCCTATAATGTGAATGTTGTTGCGTTTAATGTTGTCCTAGAGGTCTCTTAGGTTGTCTTCATTTATTTTATTTTATTTTTTTATTTTTTCTGTTCTGCAGCAGTGAATTCCACCGTTCTGTCTTCCAGGTCACTTATCCGTTCTTCTGCCTCAGTTATTTTGCTATTCATTCCTTCTAGTGTATTTTTCATTTCAGCCATTGCATTTTTCATCTCTGTTTTTTCTTTAATTCTTCTAGATCTTTGTTAAACATTTCTTGCATCTTTCAATCTTTGCCTCCATTCTTTTTCCGAGGTCCTGGATCATTTTCACTATCACTATTCTGAATTATTTTTCTGGCAGGTTGCCTATCTGCACTTCATTTAGTTGTTTTTCTGGGGTTTTATCTTGTTCCTTCATCTGGGACATAGCCCTCTGTCTTTTCATCTTTTCTGTCTTTCTGTTAATGTGATTTTTGTCCACAGGCTGCAGGATTGTAGTTCTTGCTTCTGCTGTCTGCCCTCTGGTGGATGAGGCTATCTAAGAGGCTAGTCCAAGTTTCCTGATGGGAGGGACTGGTGGTGGGTAGAGCTGGCTGTTGCTCTGGTGGGCAGAGTTCAGTAAAACTTTAATCCACTTGTCTGCTGATGGGTGGGGCTGAGTCCTCTCCCTGTTGGTTGTTTGACTTGAGGCGACCCAACACTGGAGCCTACCCGGGCTCTTTTGTGGGGCTAATGGCAGACTCTGGGAGGGCTCATGCCAAGGAGTACTTCCCAGAACTTCTGCTGCCAGTGTCCTTGTCCTCATGGTGAGACAGAGCCACACCCCAACTCTGCTGGAGACCCTCTAACACTAGCAGGTAAGTCTGGTTCAACCTCTATGGGGTCACTGTTCCTTTGCCTGGGTCCTGATGTGCACACTACTTTGTGTGTGCCCTCCAAGAGTGGAGTCTCTGTTTCCCCCAGTCCTATCGAAGTCCTATAGTCAAATCCCACTAGCCTTTAAAGTCTGATTCTCTAGTAATTCCTCCTTTTGTTGCCGGACCCCGAAGTTCAGAAGCCTGACGTGTGGCTCAGAACCTTCACTCCAGTGGGTGGACTTCTGTGGTATAAATGTTCTCCAGTTTTTGAGTCACCCACCCATCAGTTATGGGATTTGATTTTATTGTGATTGTGCCCCTCCTACCATTTCATTGTGGCTTCTCCTTTGTCTTTGGATGTTGGCAATCTTTTTTGGTGAGTTCCAGTGTCTTCCTGTTGATGATTGTTCCTGATTCTTTATTATGGGATCTATCCTGTGTATTGTAGAATATTGAGCAGCATCTCTGGTGTCTACCCATTTGATGCCAGTAGCCACTCCCCACCCCTCCCAATTGTGTCAAACAAAATATCCTCATTCACTGAAATTCTAGTCCAGAGCACTTACATTGGTAAACATATTTTAATTCTCAAGTCACTTATTTAGAATTTTTAACCAAATACATTATCTTCAAATAGAATTTAAATTTCATAAGGACATCTATCTTTTTATGGCATGGTCATGAAGTAACTGCAAGGAACCTATCAGTAAGTGTAACATCCTACTTAAGAGTTTAGAGTTAGATTGCATGCACTCAAATACTACTTCTGATTTATTATCTGTATGATGGAGCACAGATTACTTCAGTTTTGCCTTTATAAAATGGAGGTCTAAAAAGTAAACATTAAAGCCTTATAGCGAGAAATGAGAAATTGCACATATGAACTATATTGAACATCCAATAGATATGAGTTATTATTGAATGAAAGATTAAATTTGAGGAGACAATATTTTGGAATTGATTTCATAATCCTCATTATCTCTCTGACCATAACCTACTCCTTTTCCTTAGTCTTGCCTGTTTTCAACATACCTGCCTTCTTTCTGTTTTGGAATTAGCCCTCCTGCACTGTGCAGCTCCAGGGGGCATCAGTCACTCTCCATAGAATATGCCTTCAGGCCTTTTTTTCCAGCTGCTCTTCCATCTTCCTGAAAGAGGCTTTCCTTGACTGGCTTCTGTCAATCTGATCTTGGCTTAAACGTTACCTCTCAGAAAGACTTTCCATGATGATCTTCCAAATATAAATAACTACTCAGTGACTATCACATAGTTGTATTTTAATTTTATACATACTATATATTATATGTTTTTATGTGAGCTATGCATCTATAAATTAATCAATTTATTTGCTTATTGTTTTTGTCCCTGAAGTAGAATTTAAGCTCCATTAGAGAAGGAAACTTGTCTGGCATTTTCACATATATCCTAGGTGATTAGTATACTTTCAGGCATATGGTAAGGCTTAGTAATGTTTTTTGAGGGAATGAATGAATGAATGGAGGTTAAAAAATCTCCTGAAGAATTGGGAAGGTTTTTCAGAGTTACAAAATTTTTGATATCCACTTTTCAAAAAGAATTTTATCTAGAGAGTAACTAAGTGAGAGTAGATACCTTTGATTTTTTTTTTTTTTTAAAGACCCTGGCTGGGGGGTAAATCAGTAACTAAAGTATAATTTCTTATATTTAATTTACAGAATGAAGATCTGGAAACAAGCAAAACAAATAATCCAAATTATCATTTATTACCACCAAAAGTGTAGGAAGGACATAATCTCTAAACACAGGACAGTCTTAATTTTAATAAATGTTGCCATAAAAAGAACTAATTACATTAATGCTAATTTTTCACAGTTTTTTCTCTTGCAAACCAGTGAAAGCTTATTTACAGACCAGTAGAAGAAGTTTGTAAAGCCTTGGTTGAAAGCAGAGAATAGAATTCTTTAGTCCCAACTGAGAATTTGTCAATTTTGTGCACTTTTCACAGAGCTGGCCAGAGAAGTAAAGTTTCCCTTTGTCTGATTCAGGGGATCAGAGACTTTGTGTAGTCTTTATTATACTTTCTGCCTTTGAACTTTGCCTTTCTTATTTTGAATACCTTGGTTTTGGGAGTGTTCCATGTCTGGCCTGACCTGAATTATACCCTATGCAATCTATCTTTCCCATTGTGTGTTTAGCATAACTTCAACAACTACTAATACTAGTTGCTAATATCAGTTTGACCCTCATCTTGGTCTAGAACATGAACACAGAGATGCTTTTTGAAAAGGGTGACCATGAACCTACCTCTTGAAGGTAATTGGGAAATAATCAGATTTGGAGGAAAAGTAGATAGATATTCAGTAGGTAGAAAGAAAGTAATGACATGTACAAGACAGAGGTGGAACTTAATAATGAGTCATATATAGAAAATGACATAGAGATACACTTGCTAGGAGGAAACAAGATTTCAGATTACATTTCTATTTTTTTTTCTTTTCTGACTTATATTCTCTGTGTAGATGGATATGTATGTGTGTGTGTGTGTGTGTGTGTGTGTGTGTGTATGGCCCCTTGGTTCTGATTTGTTTTGTGACACAGTATTCCAAAATTATTTTCTACACACAGATGTGTAGACCTTCCTTCATGACCTCACGAAAGAAACCACTTTACACAATCTACATTTTAAACATTACTTGAGTGAGAGATGGTCATTTTTTTTCTGAGCTAGTTGCAGCAGGTTTCTCCATTCTTATTACAGTAAAGAGGATTTGAATGATTCACCTCTCATCATTTAGATTGCATACACGCACATGAGCTGTCACTCGGCTCCGACTCTCCAGACTGAATATGAAATAGGTATATTTGGTTTGTGATGGATATCACTTACAAATGTTATGTTAACTATTGCTGCTGTAGATGCCACTGTTTCCTTAGCTGCTTATACACTCAGGGATATTTTTTCCTGAGTTGTATATCTGAATAAGATTTTCACAAGAGCAGGTAAGCAAAAAATAGCAAATCTTTACATCTTTTATTTTGGGGAATATTCTTTTAGGAAATTATTATTATTATTTTTACAAAAGTGCAAAGATTTTATTTGAACTTTGAACAGAGATAAGATAACTTTACAATAATTTATCTTCCCCTGATATGCATTATGGGTTAGGACTGATTTAAATATTGTCAGGATTGTCCTATATATCCTTCTTTGTTTTTCTGTGCCATTTTCAAAGTCCAAGTTTCTTGAATATAGCAGCATTTAACTAAAATGGACAACTGTTCTGACTTCTTTAGTAAAAATATAAGCACAGGAAGGAACATCCTAGTCAGTATCAGTATCCATTTACTTCCCCCAGGTAAAATGAAAGAGCCTTATTCTTTTCTTCATGGTTGTACTGAACTCTTTGTTTCAGAAAAGCAATTTGCTATATTTATATAAGTTAAAATTTACTCTTTAGGTTAATATCATATTGCTATTACAGCTAACCCTATTTTCCAAATGAATTACTACCCTGTGCTCTTGTGATTTATTTTCATGGCTGGCACATTTTCTTACTTTATACTAATATCAAAACAAAAGTGTCAGAATATACATGATTTTATAACTAAAACAAAACATAAATAAGGTTAAGTGGAATTAACATGGTAAAAGTGATGTCTGATGTCAACTTCTGACCTAGGATAATTCATGTATTCTCCCATCTTCAACATTCTCATCTGTATTAAAAGTTTTACACCCTCTAAACCTTCTCAATGTCATTCTACCTAGAGATCTTTCCAGTTACTATCCACTTGATTGACTTCAATATCCACTTTGCTTAATCTTATATATCCTAGCCTCTAAGTTGTTTTACCTTTCTAAACACTAATGACCTTTATTTCAGCATAACTACAACCAAATGCCGACATAGACTCTGTTTTAAATTTCAGTCTCATTAAAAATTGACTTCATCAATATCAAGTTCCAGTCTATCTTCCTCAGATGACAAGCTTGCTGCTCTCTTCTCTTACTCCCTATATTATCTTTCTTCCCTCTTAAACCCCCAGATCAAATCAAATGAAAAGCCCTGACTCATCAGTCTTCTAAAATTTCTCAAAATAGCCACTGTTCACTATGCTCTCTGGAATTTTGATTACTCATTTCCATCCTGGAATAGTCACCTCTTGATTATAGGACTTTTTCTCTCCAGATCTTTCAGCACATTGAATTCAGAGTAAAGTTTATAAAATGCTAAACAGGTCATGTCAGCTCCCTGAAGAAAATCCTTGAATAGCTATTTATCTTTATCCTTTATGTTGTTTTCAGACATCTTAAAGGACTGTTATGTTTTTCTCTGTAATTCCCTTTGTCTAAAATATAAGATTTCCCTATATTTTCATGGCTGACATCAACTCACCTTTCCTGTGTGAGCTTAGATGGAAAATTCTATAGGCACATATTCTGGCCCACCAAAACCAGATTAAATGACACTCAAGGGTTCACATAACATCATGTGTCCTATTTTATTATAGGATTATGAGTTATTATTTCACTAAGGTACCCTCATTTTTAGCAAATATACTTCCGTTTATCTACATTTATTTAGTACTGCACTTATCTACATGTTAAATCCTAGCTTTGTGTTACTTAATGTATTCTTCAGCTATGAATTTAAAAGCCACTTCTTATAGAAGACTTTTCTAAACTCCTCAGACTAGATCAGGTCCACTTTATAAATATTTTTATAGCTCAACTGAATTTTTCACCTAAATACTTTTTTAGATTATGTATTTGTGTGAATTTGTGGGCAAAGATGTCTCCCTGATTAAAGATTTCAGCTCATCTAGGTAGGAACTGAGTCTGTTTTGTCAGTTATTGCATGTTCAGTGTGTAACACTAAGTCTGAGAATAATAAAAGGTGTGTATTAGCTCTTTGTTGTATAAATAAATTAATCATTTTATTGTATTTAAAACATAAAGATTGTTTTGCAGGCTGAAAATGCTCTAAATATATATTGTAAAAACTCTTTTTATATAAAAATTCTGCTTATAAATAAAACATGATAGGTCCGGGCTGGCTAAGTCTCTTGGGGAAATTTGTTTCTGACCTAAAAAATATTGGAAATTTCATATGGCTCAAAAAAAAAAAACTTGCCTAAATTACAAGATAATATTGTAATGGTATCAGAGATTTGTGGTGCCATGAGGATTAGACAAGCAAATATTCCACAAAGAAAATAACTTTTCTAACAGAAGCTAATGCTCTCCTCTGGGAGTTCATTAATTCTTGGAATGGGCTAAATATTGTGATTTTTCTGAACCAAAAAACATCTATTAGGAGAAAGAGAAATTAATCTAAAATATAGTGGTCATGTGAGGCTGACGGGAACAATTGGAAACTAGAGAGAAAGAAATTCATAGTTTGTATCATTGGACATTTGTTGAGTTCTGATGCTGTTTAGGAGACTGGGGAACTAGTTGAAAGTTTATAAAAGGCAGACCAATCTCCCACATCTTATGGTGCTTAGGAAAAAAAAAAAAAGACCTATTTGAAGGATACTTACCTCAGGCACAACAATTTTATTCCCCTTAAGATACTGCTCAATTTTGAACTACTTGGAACTGAAAAAGAAAAAGCTTGAATTAGAATATCTGAAGGACAGAGCTTGATCTACCACAGTACATCAAGGCAAAGGAGAGAGCCCCATTATACTGGAAGGGTCATGCCTTAAAAAAAAGGGTGAAATTAAGATGGACTGATTTTTACTAAAACTGCAATCTAGCCTGACCCAGCTCAACTCCTGATTATATTACTTAATAAGGTAAAGAGAGACCCATGACTGGTGAAAGATGAGATCATCTGGATTCTTTATTTTATTTTTTTTTTGGTACACAATTTTCAGCATATAATAACAAAAATGATGAAGCATGTGAGAGACAAGAGCAATGGCTGATAATCAAGGGAAATATCAGACAATATATGTGGACTACACAGTTACTGGAATTAGCAGACACAGTTACTGGAATTAGCAGACACAGTCTTTGAAATAACTGATAAATTTATTAAACAAAATTTTTAAAATGAGAAAAAAGCAGAATAAGGATTTTCAAAAATAATTGGAATCAAATTTAAAAAGGAATAAAATGAACATTCTAGAGTTGAAAAATAAAATTAAGAGCTCACTGGATGGCTTTAACAGAAAACACAGGATCAATGAACTCAAAGACAGGTCAATAAAAAATACTCTAATAAAATACAGAAAGTATTTTAATAAATAAAAAAAGGAGACATGTGGGTTATATGCAAAAGTTCTAACCTGTGTGCTAGTGGAATCTCAAAAGGAAACAAAAGAGATAATATGGTAGAAATAATATTTGAAGTGATAATGGCTGAGAATATTCTGAACTGATGAGATACATCAACCCTCAGATTCAGGAAGTTAGCAAACCTCTAAACCAAAGAAAACCACACCCATGCATGTAAGGTAAACCTGTTGGTAATCTTAGAAAAAAGGTTTAAAAGCAGTCAGAAAAAGACACATTACTTTCAAAGGACCAACAATATGATAGATAGGTGACTGACTACTCAACAGAAACATTGAAAGTCAGAAAGCAATGAAAGACATATATAAAGAGATAAAAGGAAGTAAACGCATCTAGAAATATTTGCCCAGTGAAAATATCCTTCAAAAGAGAAAACGAAGTAAAGACTTTTCTAAGCAAACAGTGACCAAGGAAGTTTGTCACCAGCAGGTCTGCACTTAAAAAAAAATAAACACAGTTCTTCTGGTAGAAAAGGAAAAATTTCCTGACAGAAACATGACTATTCAGGGGAAATGAAGACCATCACAGAAGGTAAATATGTAGGTCAATAAAATAAATACCAACTGAAGAACACAATAATTATAATGTCTTATACTGTTCAGATTATATCAGGAAAAGCAATGCATGCCAAAAAAGAAAAATCTGATTGAGGGGAAAACAAATTTTAAAGAACCTGAAGTTCTACAACTCTCTCAGAATTGGTAAAACTAAGAATTTTTATTAGATGGTAATGTTAAAGATGCATACAGGAAACACTAAAAGAATAGTAAAATGTATATAACTAGCAAATTAATAGAAGGAAAACATAAAATATAAATTATATATATAAAATAGATGGGATAAATAACAACAAAAAAGCATCTTTTAGAAACATATAAAGTAAATATTTGGGATGAAATAATACAATTCCTGGGATTGCTTCAAAGTAATCTGAAGATGAGAACTGTAGACAAGAGAGTGTAAATAAAGCAAGATTGGTCATGGGTTGATAATAGTAGAAGATGGGCTATGGATTATAATATTCCCTCGACTTGAATTTTGTTACAATAGAATATATATATACACATATTATATATGTAATATATATAATGTGTATACACACACACACACACACACACACACACACACACATATATATATATATATACATTCAGGGTATTATGCCACTTCAAAAATGTCATAGCTAAATTGCCTATAAATTTACTTTCCAGTATTACTCCAAAGTTTTAAAACCAGATGTGTAGGATGATAAGGAATCTAGATTATGATGCCTAAGATGGGAATGGGAGGATACAAAAGTATGAGGTATTTTAAAGATATGATAATATATGAACCTATCTAACATCTTAGTGTAACACATCTTTTTTGGGCACTTTGGTTGAAATTAAGCTTTATGAAGCCTGTACTTTTATGATTGTGGAAACGGGTCATTGTAATTTCAAAAATGTCCATAAAAGTTGATCTGGATCTATGATTCACAACTTATTTTAGAATCACTGATTACCTTGCAGATTTCATATGCCAGCAAAATACAGAGAACATATCACAGCATGTTCTGAGTCCCTGCAGTTCATCTTAGATCAAAGATCCCTATGAATTAAACCATCTGTATTCCATTTAATAATCACTTGAATTTGGACTTAAAATTTGCTTGATGGTTTTCTTTCCTTTACTTAGACCTTCTTGGATTTAATGTCCCCCGCTATATTAAATTATTATCTAATGCAGATCATTCTTTAACTCATATTTTGCTGTTCTGACTACATTTTGGTGTTATCCATGTTTTCTGCTTCTCAGTTATCACCTCCTTTTAAAAATTATCAATTCCCTTTTGGCCCCCAGATTTTATAAGGCTCTTATTCCACTATAATTGGAACATTGGCTGACTTAATGGTTCATTGATGATAACAGCAATCTATATCAGAAAACATTGAGCATATTTAGATTTTATTAACAATGAAAATTTTTGCATTAAGAAAAAATTTTGGAAGTTTTAACAATATTTTTTCTACTTGAAAACAAGATTTATATTACCTAGAGTACATCTTTATGTTGAATTATTTATCCTTCAATTATTAGATGAAATGTAGTTGACAAATAATTATGGGCCAATGTATTATTGGCAAATCATGTGCTAAGTATGAAATACACAACTAACAGGCCAGATAAAGCTTCTCTATTCATAAACCTAATGTAGTTGAGTTTGAATGACTGCTTTCTTAACCTAGTTACTAAGATTCTTATTGACTGCTTCATGTATACTTAAGTATCTTTATTTCAGATAAACTGACCTACCTTATTTCAGAATAAATTAGTCCCATTTAAAACCTTTAATTTTATGTCATAGTTTTATTTTTTCCCCTTTGTTAGGATTTTATATGTTGCTATTTGCTGACACAAGTATTAATTTGATTTCCAGTTACAGTGACCTTTCAGTGTTTTAGGACTGGGGGTGAAATTTTGGAATGCAAAGGAATTGGGGTAGAGTCCAGATTGGACTATCTGTATATGAGACAGTTGAGAAGTCATACAGGTAATGTATTAATTTCCTGATGCTGCTATAACACATCACCACAAAGTTAATGACTCAAAGCCAGAGTCAACTGAAAGCTTGACTGGGACCAGAGGATTTTTACCAAGGTGGCTCTCTCACATGCTTGACAAGTTGGTGCTTGTTGTTGGTGGGAGACTTCATTTCCTTGCAACATGGATCTCTCCATAGACTGCTTGAGTGTCCTCATGGCATGGCAACCCTACATCAGAGAACTAGAACCAAGTGAAAACTACACCTATTATAAACTAATCTTAAAAGTCACATAGTTTTACTTCTGCCATATTCTGTTCATTAGCTGCTAGTCACTAAACCTGACCTACCTTCAAAAGGAGAGGAATTAGGCTTCACCTTTTGAAGGGAGGAATGTCAAAGAATTTCTGAACATGCTATAAAGCCATCACATTTTGTAAGACAGTGTAGATCCCCTAATGTAATGCCACTGTCTGTATCTTAGATTTTAGTGTTACAAAGTGTTATAATTTAAGGAAATGATAACTTGTATCTTAGAATTTATTTTAAATATCCCAGTTAAGTAGTTTCCATGTCTTTATGATTTGTATGGTCTTGGAACATATTGACTTTTTCCCTTTACATTCAAATCTTTGAACATATAAGTTAATGAAAATAAATTTGCCAGTATAAACTCATTTTATTTAAAACATTGCTAAAAACATTTCTGTATGTTATTAACTTTCTGACCATGATATGAAATGTAATTTAGTCTTTTTTTAAAATAAAGTAATGAATTGCCTCAAGAAGACCACCTTGAATATTAATCATGATTATACACCTGTAGGTATAAAACATTGAAATGATTATAATTACCTACAGCATATTCTGAAAGTCACTTCCTTTCATTACATCATTTTAATATACTTTTTAATCCTTAAAGTATAGACGAAAATCTAATAAATTGAGGCTTTCCTGTTAGTATTAATTATCATCATTTTCCTACATCTTTTGTGGGTTCCTACCCCCAGTAATATTCAAATTTTCCCATCTACAATGTAATGTGATTAAATATTGGAATAATTTCTTCTATATGTTGTTTCTTCTTTCATTCTAATAAATGATTCATGGGTATTTACAATACATTTTGTTCATATTAATATACCTCATTAAAAAATACATTTACCAATTGTTTAAATTCTTGTAAATTTTTTTCCTTCTGGATGATTAATGATACATTTATAACAAAAATATGAACATTTATAAAAATAACTCTACTTACACTCCCCTACAAGATTTTTGTGTCTTTGAGAAATAACTTTTAGTGCAATTAAGTTTTCATTAACTCTGTAAGGGCTCCCTTTGCCTGCTTGGTTACATTGTGTGTATTTGGCAAACAATTTTATATTCTATTTTAATGTACATGTAAAATTTACATTCTCTATGTATTTCTTTTGGTTTTGGGTTATTCACACTCCCTACACACAGAAATGATGGCCCTTTTCATATATGGCTATGACTACATGCCAGTGTTATTTTAAAGAACATGAAGTTTTAGGATTACACTCCTAAAACTACTTTCATTTTTATTATTTTTATTCATATTTATAATGTGAATATATTATTGGCCTAGAATTGTGCTTAGTATAGAGGAATATCAGGTATGACCTGATCCTAAATAATTTAGATAGTATGCAACATAAGAAACATTTGACATTGTACACACAAATATTATTCCAAAAAAGTTCCCATAGTGATGATGAAGCCTGGATAATTTCAAAGGAAAACAATGTGGGATCACAAGTCAGAGGGGAAAGTAAAATCAAAATTTAGAAGAGCTGGTAACTCAGACCTTCTCATTAAAATAAAACAGAAGAAAAAAAATAACTAAAATAAAACACAACAGGCTTTTTGCTTAATCCATCTATTATGCTGTCTTTGCAAATGAATGGCATTCTAGAATTAGAAATAAGTTACATATTTAAAGCACTTATCATCTTTCCAAATGCAAGTATCCCTTAGGATAATTGTGTTAACCATAGGAAAGTACATAATATTATGAGTAACTGAGCTATTACAATGGATTCGTTTGTTAAATCAGATTCACACATGTTAGAAATTTCAAGGACCTAGGAAATCAAGAGGTTCAGACAAAGCAGAGAAAGATCCACAACATAGGCACACACACACGCACTGCAGCCAGCCCTCCCTGTCCTCCTTTCTCCTGTCAGACAGACATTCTCTGGCCCAAAGTACACAACCACATTTTATGCCCAAAGAATTGTATAGCTTATGTGACATTCTTTAAAGAGCCATGCATCAAAAATCCATAGATTCTAGATTTCCTTATCATAAGCAATCCTTTACCAGGAGCAACTTTTGAGAACATTCCATAGCAAAAGATTCTCCCTGTAAAGAATGTTAATGTTATTTGTTTACCCAGAAGACCATGTTGACAAAGACATTAGCTTGGGTCACCTGGTTTCTTTTCTTCCCTTGGCAATGTTCCCTCAGTAATCAGGTGAGAGAGAAATTACTGGAAAACTGCTTTTATTCTTCCCAATTATTAAGGTTGGAATTTAGGGGAGATAATACTGAAAAGGGCTTGTGCAGGAAGGAAAAGAAGATAAAAGGAAAAGTTAAACCACCATGGGCAAATTTAGTGTACACAATTTTCCCCAAGGTCTACCTGCAAAAGATATTTTTAAATTATTTGGCCATATTCTTAGAAAACAAAGAGTATATTCGTCCAGTGCTCTGGAATTCTCCTTAGTATTACATGTTTTCATTATTTTATCCTAAAATGCAATTGAAAAGAAAAGCTTTATTTCACATATGAAAGAAAATGAAATTTTCTATAAAAATGAGACAACTTATAGGTCTTATGGAAAAATTCAGTTTAGTTCATGTCAGTTCAGTTTTCATTAAATTTCTATAAACAGCAACAATTTCAGTGTGCCATTATTCAAAGAATACATACATTTCTAAAGTTGATTTAAAAACTTATTGAAAACAAAAACAAAACAAAACAAAAAAACACAGATAGATAGTGGGAAGCAGCCGCAGAGCACAGGGAGATCAGCTCGGTGCTTTGTGACCGCCTGGAGGGGTGGGATGGCGAGGGTGGGAGGGAGGGAGATGCATGAGGGAAGGGATGTGGGAACAGATGTATATGTATGACTGATTCACTTTGTTATAAAGCAGAAACTAATAAAAAAAAGAATAAAGCAATTAGGGATAAATTTAATAAAATAAGTGCAAGACTTATGCAAAGATAATTACAAAACAGTGTTGAAATTAAATAATTAAGTGGAAAGATAGCCCGTGTTCATGAATTAGAAGTCTTAAAAAAAAAAAAAAAAAAAAAAAACACAGATAGTCACTTAGGATTTTTTCTAACTATTCCAGTACGTAGGATAGAGGTATTTTGCAAGTGGAGGAAGACAACTCTATTCTTACCTCTGAGGGCTCCTGAAAATCTGGCTTTGACTCTTGGTCAAGATGAGGGAGGAAGACTTTCTAATTAGGTAAATAACAAAATCCCCCTCTGCAGCATCCAGGGCCACTTTGTTTGTTGATGGCTTTCACCTGGCATTTTTTTCTTTTAAATTGCAGGATTATGTATAATTGTGACATGTTATACAATAATTGTTAAAAATTATGAAAAATTACCAAGAATTATTACTAAGAATTATTAAAAACTCAGAAATCATCTACATTTTCAACAATGTTTTAAATGAAGGTAGATCCATATGATGAAATGTTATATCACTATTTTTAAAAATCATGTTTTTGAAAAATATATAATGACATGGGAAATTTCATGATGTGAAAAATTAGGCAGCTTGACTGCTTGGCTGCATGACTGGATGGGAATAGAAGACAACACTGCACACTTTCGCCTAAGCTTTCCAGAACCAGCCCAGAGACTAAGGGTGACCTTAGGTGAATTAAAAGGATAGTGCAGAGCTTGGACTTGGTTGTCTTTCAGACACCACCCCCTGCAACCGCAGCGCTTGCTTGCATTCTCTGTCTCCCGCTGTGTTGTTTTATTTACGTTTTGTTAAATGCCTCATGTGAGTGTGGCGTGTGAACATTTTCAGTTATTCGAACCTGTGTAATCTTTGCATTCAGTTACTGGGTAAAATTTTTCTTATTCCTTTAAAAACTTTTACACACCAAACTTCTTGCACAGTCCCACTAAAAATTAGGCATGGGATAATATAACGTTGCACTGGAAGTTTCTTAAAGGGTTTATTCCAACTGATCACCTTTTTCCTTTTTTCAGCTAATACAGTGGAATTTAAACAGAATCTAAGACTGTTTATCCTTCATCATACCACGTACATAAGTATTTCAGCTTTGTACATGTGTGACTTAGTATCTTAAGTATTTTTACTGTGTGTAAGTTTTTGTTATAAGTTTATTATGTGTAGTTTTATTGTGTGTAGATACTCAGAGAGGATATATTTCACACTTATATGGTAAATAGTTGATTATTTTCTTTTAGACCCTGGGAATTGAATTTCTGATATTTTTTCAAATGATGGACATTAGTGAATTGTTTAACTGGAGACTAAAAATGCACATGAACTCTAGGAAAAATAAGTACTTTTGATTTTTTTAATATTTAATGCTTTCATTTTTCCCTGAATATTTTATTTTCTATTTTGTTTTATATTTTCTTATTTTAATTTACTTGTCTTAGGATAAGTACCCAAATTCATGCAAGATAAATCTACAAATTGATTTCACTTTCTAAATCAGCTTGCCTTCTAAACTCTTCCATTTTAATGTGGCAGTGCAATTTTTCCTTCCAGTTTCCCAGCCAAGTTATTGTATTCATTTAGAAGTCTTATAAGCTTCATAGACTCCTGGCATTTTGAAACCTTTTTCAGATTGCCTTTTTTCTTTCTGTTACCATCACTACTACTATTGTCTATGTAGTTAAGGCAACTTTAGCTCTACTCATCTTAGCTTTTCAGCTGGCTCTTTAACAACAACAAAAAAAGAAACAAACAAAAAAAAACCTTTTTACTAACGTATATGATGTATATGACATAGGAGAAACCTAACAGAAAAGTAACTCAAAGTGGTGGTTTAGGATTGCAGCTTATGTAGCATCTTCAACACAGAACAGTAAATGTATAGAGAAATGATAGGACAAAGGAAAGTAGTTTTAGGCTTTGAAGCAATACTGTGGAAAGGAAAATACATGGAAAGAAACAAATGTAATGTTTTGTTTGCAGATCCCCCTGGTATGGTTTTTAGGCTAAGAATCTGTCCAATATAAGGAGAATTTATATCCTGCCTTTAGGCATTTTTAAAAGAGGAAGGTTTTTCTGGGATTTCTCTTCTTTTTTTTATAAATTTATTTATTTATTTATTTATTTTGGCTGTGTTGGGTCTTTGTCTCTGTGCGAGGGCTTTCTCTAGTTGCGGCGAGCAAGGGCCACTCTTCATCGCGGTGCGCGGGCCTCTCACTATCGCAGTCTCTCTTGTTGCAGAGCACAGGCTCTAGATGTGCAGGCTCAGTAGTTGTGGCTCACGGGCCCAGTTGCTCCGCGGCATGTGGGATCTTCCCAGACCAGGGCTGAAACCCACGTCCCCTGCACTGGCAGGCAGATTCTCAACCACTGCCACCAGGGAAGCCCTGCTCCTTCTTAATTGCCTTCAGCTCAAGATAATTTTTAAGTCAAAGAGGTATATTTTGAGGTGATATCCTGGCTTCCTTCATCTGTAACATATGAATCACAAAACATATCCTAGCAGCACTCTCTAGTTCCAGCCTCTTCAGACTCAATGAAACTGTTCATCTTTGTCAGAGAAAGCTGTGCCTCAAATCCATATTCATTATGATCTTCTAATATTGAAATGAGTATTGTATCAAATATACACAAACCATCTATCTGGTTTTTGAGATCCGTTATCATTTAGTGACAGCCTACTTCCTCTGATAACTTTCCTCTAATGTTTCTAATTTTCAGTTTCTCTTCTAAACCTAGTCACTATTACATTTACCCACAGTGACCATTCCTGCCTTGTTGACTTGGCTCATACTGCTACTCTGTTTGAGTTGTCTTTTCCTTTTATTTTTTTTCTGGTATCTTTATGTTTCAAGGATCAGAACACATTCTACAAGCAATCAATAAGAAAATGTCTAAGGAAAATATTAAAATAACAATTCAAAATAATAGAAAATATATCAACAGAAGCACACAAGTAATTACCAATTAAATACTTTATAAAAGATTCAGGAGGGAAAGAGATTGCTTTAAGAAAAGGTGGTATTTGTTATAATCACAAGTGTTATAGTTATTGAATTTGGTAATCATCTGCCCATTCAGCATTTCTTTCACCCATTATTCATGAGAAGAAACGAACGTGTGTCACTGAGTGAAAGCTTTAACACTTTGCTCTGTTTATGTATTGCTGTATAATAAACCACTCCAAAATGTAGCACCTTCACACATTTTATTATAACTCCCAATTTCTAGGTTAGGAATTCAAACAGGGATGAGTTGGTAGATTCTTCTGCTCCATGTGGAGTTGACTGAGATCAGTTAGTAATTTTCAGTTGGTGGTGCTAGGTCTGGTCTGTTCTGCAAAATGGCTTCATTTACATGTCTGGCTCCTTGGTAGGGATGGTTGAAAGGGTGATATCTCAGAGCTCCCTAAAACATAAAGCTTCAGGGCATCTTTTAACTTAGACTTGGAACTCACACATTGTCACTTTTACCATGTTCTATATATCAGACAAGTCACTAAAGCAAGGCCAGATTTATAGGACAGGGATTAAACTCCATGACTTAATAAAAAATTAGGAATAAAAATCTCAATTATTTTTAATCTACCACAGAGTTATTACATGATTAATCACATTCTAATTATCCCACTCCTGTGATAATGGGAATACATTATCACAGGTGTAGAGGAAGCTTCCATTTGACTGTATTTCTGAGTGTCTCCAATGAATGAACAGATTGTCTAGAAACTGACATTGGAAATGAACCACAAGTGAGCAACTTTTGTACTGTTATGTCGTGGGTTTGGGGTGGGTAGTTGGTAACTGCAGCATGATTAGGTCTTCAGGACTTATAGAATTTTGCTGGGTCCAGAAGGTCAGATAGACAGTGTTGAAGGGTCAGTCCTTGAAGTCAGGCAGAACTGGACTAAGTTGCTTCCTTGCTGATGAGTAAGCATGGGAAGAGAAAAATAGAGGATGCATTTAGAAGTGCATTGCTAGAATAGGGGAGTGTCTAGGGGACATTAATTAAACCATTTGATAGGAATAGAAACTTCTGGAAGTAGGTAATAGTGATAAAGACCTGAAAAGTATGTTGAGGTGAAATTTTGCTCAACTTGAAAACAGATTGAACTTTAGCTCCAGCCAATAAAAAATCTTGTCTGTTTATTATGAGGATGTAACACAATGCTAGGCACATATAGGTAACTTAGGAAAAACAATTTTGATAGAATAAATTATAGAAAACTATATTGTTATCAGATTCTTTTAGCCAGAATCGCTTCTCTGGGAAACTGTAAATAATGTATTGTTCTGTTTTAAGAACAGAAAATTCATGAGATATTAGAACATGAGATCTTAGACTAAGGTAGATATAAAGACATTTATACTTTTTTAGAAGAAAATACAACATTTTGGTCTTACTCAAATGGAACGTACACAGAAAACTTAAGAATTGAGGCAGTTTTGTGGTTTGAGGCTTGAATTATCTGGATAATTGTTTTAATTTTGCACCTCACATATGGGAACACATACAGAACATATACATTCTTACGTATTTGGAAAAGTCAGTTTTTCTCTTTTATTCATGGGGGAAATATAACCCAAGAGGTTAAATCTTAATATTAATATTATGAACAAACTTTGCCTGACTGTTTCATTATTGGTTTTAGGTAGATGTTTTAAAACTTCTATTCAAACTCAGAATTATAAATTCAAGGCAATATTTGCCTTAAAAAAGCAAATGGGTTTAAACCATGCAATCTTCATTCCTGTATTGAAATGGAAATGGAGCACTGCAATCTGCAGGGAGCTGAAGGAATGCTCATAGTTCATTAAATAATGTGAGTAGTAATGAGGTTTACACAAATCAAACAGTATGTTAGATGATTGTAATGTTGCTTTGTGGTGAACCACCTGTCAGGAAGCACTTCCAGCCGAAGGCTCAATCTGTTCTCATGCCTCCAGACGGTTTCTAATTAGTGTAAATTTCATTTGTGGCTGGCTACCAGAAAATAAAGAAAAAGTTATTTGTAGGCTTCTTTCTTTTCTCTATGATGAAGGAAAATAATTACTTTTGTTTGAGTACTTTAATTTTTCAAGAAGGCATTTGATATGCAGGCTCTAAAAAGAAAATATATGGATATACTCACACATTAGAGGTACACAGACAAATATTTAGAAAATAATGCTTTATAATAAATCAGGACTACTGAATCCTTCCCTCACCTTGATCCAGAAGAGGGATGAGGAAAGGAGAAAGCAAGGAAAGGAAAAAAGTAAAGAGAGATTAGTAACAATAATAAGAATGGACATGAGATCCCAATCTACATACTTGTATTATTTCTAATATTTTGAAAATCATTGATATCAAATGTATATGATTATATTTATACTTGTCAAATAGAAAAGAAAATGTTAAGCTTCTGTAACTGACATAGACATGTGTGCAGAAATAAGTATAAGGGTAGGACTATATTCACAAAAAGAAAACAATAAGAAAAAACCTAAAGGAAGAATTTGCAAAGTTTACATTACCATAAATGATCACCAAATTCTATATTGTATTTCTAAACTAGATATTCTTATCTATGTTCAACCAAAAACCTTTAGTGCAATAGCATCAGACACTTAGCCTGATCATTCTATGCTTACTACTACAACCACACAGATTCCATGACTTGAACCTTAAAGAAAATGCAACTTAGTGATTAAAAGCCTGTCCAGTTCTAAAATTCATATGTAATTACAAAAGACCACAGGTAGCCAAAACAATCTTGAGAAGGAAGAACAAAGCTGAAGGCATCACACTTCGTGATTTCAAAATATATTATTACAAAGCTGCAGTAATAAAAATGGAATAGTATTGACATAAAGATAGACATATAGACCAATGGAACAGACTAAAGAACCCAGAAATAAATCCATACATATGCAGTCAACTGATTTTCCATAAGGATACCAAGAATACACAATGAAGATAGTCTCTTCAACAAACGGTGAAGATAAAGTTGGGTATCTACTTGCAAAAGGATGAAATTAGTCCTTTATCTTGCACCATACACAAAAGTCAACACAAATATGAATTAGAGACTTAAACATAAGATTCCAACCTGTAAAACTCCTGAAGGAAAACAGCGGAAAATCTTTCATGACATTGGTCTTGGTAATTATTTCATAGATACAACACCAAAAGCACAAGCACAAAATCAAAAATAAACAAGTGAGACTGTATCAAATTAATAAAAGCTGCACAACAAAGAAAAAGAATCAACAGAGTGAAAAGGCAACCTACAGAATGGGAGAAGATATTTGCAAACCTTGTATCAGATAAGGGGTTACTTTCCAAAATATTGGGTGGCCTAGAAGGTTCGTTCCATTTTTTTTTTTTCCATAAGGTGGCTCTAGTAGCACTTAGTTGTCTTTAACTTCATTTGGAACAATTTTTTTTTTTTTTGTGGTATGCGGGCCTCTCACTGTTGTGGCCTCTCCTGTTGCGGAGCACAGGCTCGGGACGCGCAGGCTCAGTGGCCATGGCTCACGGGCCCAGCCGCTCCACGGCATGTGGGATCTTCCCAGACCGGGGCACAAACCCATGTCCCCTGCATCGGCAGGCAGACTCTCAACCACTGTGCCACCAGGGAAGCCCCTGGAACAATTTTGTTAGATTGTATGTGACAGCTGTCATATCAGCGTGCATTTAAAAAAAGACATCAAAATTGGTTAATTTTTGTGTAGCCATTTTAATATTGAAGATGGAAGAAAACAACGTTTTCTGCATATTCTCCTTCATTATTTCAAGAAAGGTAAAAACTCAACTGAAATGCACAAAAAGATTTGTGCAGTGTATGGAGAAGTTGCTGTGACTGATCGAACATGTCAAAAGTGGTTTGCTAAGTTTTGTGTTGGAGATTTCTCACTGAACGATGCTCCATGGTCGGGTAGAGCAGTTGAAGTTGATAGTGATCAAATCAAAATAATAATTGAGAACAATCAATGGTATACCAAGTGGGAGATAGCCGACATACTCAAAATATCCAAATCAAGCATTGAAAATCATTTGCACCTGCTTGGTTATTGAATTGCTTTGATGTTTGGGTTCCACATAAGTTAAGCAATAAAAGCCTTCTTGACCATATTTCTGCATGAAATTCTCTACTGAAACGTAATGAAAACATTCCGTTTTTAAAACAAATTGTGATGGGTGGTGAAAAGTGGATATTGTATAATAATGTGGAATGGAAGAGATCATGGGGCAAGCGAAATAAACCACCACCAACCACACCAAAGCCCGGTCTTCATCCAAAGAAGGTGATGTGTATATGGTGGGATTGGAAGGGAGTCCGCTATTATGAGTTTGTTCCAGCAAACCAAATGATTAATTCCAACAAGTACTGCTCCCAGTTAGACCAACTGGGAACTCGCTGAAAAGCATCAATAATTAGTCAATGGAAGGCACATAATCTTACATCAGGATAACACAAGACTGCATGTTTCTTTGCTGACCAGACAAAAACTCTTAGAGATTGTCTGGGAAGTTCTGATTCATTCGCTATATTCACCAGACATTGCACCTTTGGATTTCCAATTATTTCGGTCTTTACAAAATTCTCTTAATGGAAGAAATTTCAACTCCCTGGAAGACTGTAAAAGGCACCTGGAAGAGTTCTTTGCTCAAAAAGATAAAAGTTTTGGGAAGATAGAATTATGAAGTTGCCTGAAAAATGGCAAAAGGGAGTGGAACAAAAGGGTGAATACATTGTCCAATAAAGTTCTTGGTGAAAATGAAAAATGTGGCTTTTATTTTTACTTAAAAAACTGAAGACACTTTTTGGCCCACCCAGTATATAAGAAGCTCCTACAATTAAATAGCAAAACAAACAAACAAACAAAAAACCCACAAAACAACCTAATTAAAAAATGAGCTAAATATATGAATAGACATTTCTCTAAAGAAGACATAGAAATAGACAGTAATTATATGGAAAGTTGCTCAACATCACTCACGTGAGAGAAATAAAAATCAAAACCACAGTGAGCTGTCACATCACACTTGATATGATCGCTCTTACCAAAGGAATAAAAAGCAAAAGACATGAAGTGTTGGTGAAGATATGGAGAAATTGGAACTTTGTACATTGTTGGTGGGAATGCAAAATGGTGCAGCCACAATGGAAAATGGTATAGAGGTTCCTCAAAATATTAAAAATAGAACTACCATTTGATCCAGCCATCCCACATCTGGATATTTATCCAAAAGAATTGAAATCAGGATCTTAAAGAGATATTAGCATTCCCATGTTTATTTCAGAACTATTCCCAATAGCTGAGACATGGAAATAACCTAAGTGTCCATCAACAAATTAATGAATAAAGAAAATGTGGTACTTACCTAAAATGGAATAATATGTAGCCTTAAAATAGAAAAAAATCCTGCAATATGCAATAACACTGATGAACTTTGAGGATATCATGCTAAGTGAAATAAGCCAGTCACTGAAGGACAAATATTGCATGACTCCACTTAAGTGAGGTATCTAAAATAGTCAGACTTACAGAAGCAGAGAGCAGAACAGTGATTGCTACGAACAAAGAGAATGGAGAAATAAGAAATTGGTAATGAATGGGTATAAAGTTTCACTAATGCAAGATGAATAAGTTATAGAGATTTGCTGTATAAATTTTTTCCTATAGTTAACAATACTATACACTTAATCTGTTAAAAGAGTAGATCTCATGTTGTGTTCTTACTATATTCAAAAAGTTATACATACATAAAAATCTTGACCTTTGCTGTTAAAAAGCCTTGATTTAAAATCTGGGCTCTAATATTTATAAGCAAGTATTCTTACATGAGGTTATGGAACTTTCTAAAAGTCACTTTTCTAATTTGAAGGATGATAATGATAATAATCACTAATGTATAGGCTGTTTGTATAGATAAATGAGATTGGATAAGAGGCAGTATCCTTTTTATCTGTTCCCCAAATGATTTTTCTAATTATTTTACTCTGGTTTTCTATCTCCCTATCTTCAGGATTATGTGTTTTATTTCACACCATAAATATTCAAATATTAGGATTTGGGGACTTGGTTTTTCCAACCAGTTCAACTTGTTCCCCTAACCCTGCAGATGATTTACCTTGGTCCTTGGCTCTTTGAATGTGATTTCTAGCCACTTTCTAAAACTGAAAGTAGCAGCCACTACCCCTGGACACCCTCTTTTATATTTTCTTTCTCCTTTGTTAATATTAATGTCCCAACCTACAAGATTTGCCTTCTTAGTTCTCAACACAAGAAGGATTGTCATTTGGACCTTAGTAAGACTGGAAAGGAAGACTTTAGGAAGTCTAGTCTAAGGATGAAACATCCAAATAATAATCTGATGATTTTGCACTGCTATTAACCTCCTAATAAAATTTCTTCTGTAACTTATGCTAATACAGTGCTGCATCCATTGAGTTGTGTTGGAAAATATCACCTCTATTTTCTTGATATGAGTAGTTACCAGGATCCAGGAGAAGTGGGTATATATAAATCAAAAACTAAGTGCATAGCTCATATATATTCAAAATAATAAAGAAGAAGGAAGATGATGAGGATGAGCTGGAGGAGGAGAAGGAAGGTAACTTGGTTTCTCTGCAAGACACTGAAAACCCTTACTCTTCTCAGATATAAAGAGAGAGGAAATTCAGTAATGAGGACATAGTTTTAAAGAACTCCATTTTTTTCTTACTGTTGAAGATAATTACCACAACACTTGTAACCTAAAAGAGGAAGATGTGCAGAATATTAATATTTTTTGAACCTTCACTCTGTACCAGATATTTTCAGATGTCATTACATTTGTTTCTCTAAACAATCATGTAAATTTATATTGATATCACCTTAGGAAAGAGCAAGTAAAAGACACTGTAAGTAACATAACATTTCTGATAACTAGTATAGCTGAAAAAATTAAAACATAAGTCTAATTGTCTTTCACATCTGTTTTTTGTGTAAAGTCTACTAGTTGTATATTTTAGTTTTCCCACATAGCTTTCTGATAAGAAAGGAAGGTAAATACTTTTCTTAGGTAAATGTTCTATGGGAGAAGTTGAAGCCAGAACATACACACGTACAAGGATGTGAAGACATCATCCAGTTTTGAACTTATATAAAACCTTGATTATTGATGAATGAATAAGAAACATGGAAACATATGATAAATGAGGACAGCTGTACATTATCTTTAACTTGCAGTGAGTGTAATTTCCCTTCCTTCAAAATAATACAGATATTATTTTATTTTAATGTGGTGATTGGCTGTGGAGAAAAATCACCTTTCCTTGAATGTCAAAATAAATTAATAAAATTCTAGATTTCTAGTATTGACTGTGATATAAGACATATAAGTTTTGCAGCTAATCATCTTCAGATAATTTGAATAATGTTCAATTAGGGGGAAAATAAATATACAAGCTCTGTTTGTCAACTAGGCTTAGGTGGATGTCAGTCCTATAACTGAAAGGTAGGACATTGCTGCCTTTAATTGTGTTAACTCTAGGCAACTCTGAATATTTCTGAATATTTTTCTGAAAATGGATATCAGCTAAATTTTGAATTTAGGTTACTTGTTTGACACTGTACACAGGTTGACAATGTAGCAGCATCTGCCATGCTTTGAAAGTTCTGAAAAGACCTTTTGTTAGAAGGAGAGAAGAGAAGGAGGAAGGAAGGAAAAAGAAGAGGATATAAGAAAAGAAAAAAATGAGACAAAGAAGAAAACCATGATATCAAAAATACCCACTTCACTCTGGGTTACATTGGACCCGTACTGCAATTACAGAGCCACCCAAATACCATTCTACATAAAAAAGGACAGATTCTACAGTGCCATTTAGTTTATTATTACAATTTTATTTTACTTACTTTTCTCTGTAAAAGTTGTAGTTCACTAAATTGGGGTGGACCTGTGCAAAATAGTTAATGAAATATAATAAAATAATGAGGTTAATAGACATCAGATTTTTTCTAATGTAGAGAAATAGGCATAAATGGAAGTTTGCTATGAAACAAACTGGAATCTGAATTTTTCAGAAATATGCTCATTACTGTCTTAAGTCATTGCCATGAATGAACACAGAGAATAACAAGACATAATATTGGAAAATCAGGCAATCTCAATTTTTCTCTATCTCTCTTAATGTCTAAGTCTTGATAAGATACCAAAAATCATACCTAATCCATAAAATTAGGACAGTAAGCTAATAACCCATAACATTAGGACAGTAAATGAGTTAGTTATGAGTTGGGCACAGTATTTAGCACTTTTAAAAAAGTTAATTTATTGTTTGATTAGGTATCAAGTTGTGCTTCATTACCTTTTCCCATTATTTAGAAAAAATATATTGATGTATTTGAGTAAATCTCATTTAGAAGCTTATGGAAAGGTAAACTATCAAGTTCAGAAAGATCTGACTTTATGAAAAAGGTAATTTTGCATGATAAGTATTTCTTAAATTTTTATCAAGTATTAGGTTGTCAAATTTAACACAGAGTAAAATGATTTATATAATAACTTTAAAATATACAGTGTTAAGTATGTTTACTTTCACCTTACATCTAAAGCCTTCAAATGCCATAGAAAACTTCTGTCATATTGTTCAGCAGCAAGCTTAGCAGTAATTTCTCAGTTCTTCCAGAAAATAGCTGTCAATCAGCTAGTAGAAATATTTAAAATTTAATTAAATTATTGAGGAGGCACCTTCAAGATGGTGGAGGAGTAAGACGTGGAGACCACCTTCCTCCCAACAAACACATCAAAACTACATCTACATGTGGAACAACTCCTATAGAACACCTACTGAAGGCTGGCAAAAGACCTCAGACTTCCCAAAAGATACCCTCAGATGGCCTACATGCCAAGGTGGGGCCAAATTCAAAATGAACCCCAGAAGCTGTGTGAACAAAGAAGAGAAAGGGAAATCTCTCCCAGCAGCCTCAGGAGCAGCAGATTAAATCTCTACAATCTACTTGATGTACCTGAATCTGTGGAATACCTGAATAGACAATGAATCATCCCAAAATTGAGGCGGTGGAGTTTGGGAGCAAATGTAGACTTGGGGTTTGCTTTCTGCATCTAGTTTGTTTCTGGCTTTATGTTTAACTTAGTTTAGTATTTAGAGCTTATTATCATTGATAGAATCGTTAACTGATTTGGTTGCACGCTTCCTTTTATATATATATATTTTTTTTTTTCTTGTGTGTATGTGTATGCTTCTTTATGTGATTTTGTCTGTATAAAATGGCTTTTGCCATTTATCCTAGGGTTCTGACTGTCAACTTTTTGATTTTCTTTTTGATTTTTTAGTATAGTTTTTAGCACTTGTTATCATTCTTTCTTGTTTATATTACTTTTTATTTTTTATTTTTAATATTTTTTTGCTATTTTACTTTTTAAATTTTATTTATTTATTTAACCTTTTCTTCCTTTCTTTTGTTTTATCCCTTTTCTTCTGAGTTGTGTGGCTGACAGGGTCTTGGTGCTCTGGCTGAGTGTCAGGCCTGAGTCTCTGAGGTATGAGAGCCAAGTTCAGGACATTGGTCCACCAGACACCTCCCAGCCCCACAAAATATCAAATGGGGAAAGCGTCCTAGAGCTCTCCATCTCAACACTAAGACCCAGCTCAACTCAATGACCAGCAAGCTAGAGTGCTGGACACCCTATGCCAAACACCTAGTAAGACAGGAACACAGACACACACATTGTAAGAGAGGCTGTTTAAAATTATCATAAGTTCATAGAAACCCAAAAAAAACACCACCGGATGTGGTCCTGCCCACCAGAAAGACAATATCCAGCTTCATCAACCAGAACACAGGCACTAGACCCCTCGACCAGGAAGCATACACAATTCACTGAACCAGCCTTACACACTGAAAGCAGACACCAAAAACCATGGGAACTACGAACCTGCAGGCTGCAAAAAGGAGACACCAAGCACAGTAAGATAAGCAAAATGAGAAGACAGAAAAACACACAGCAGGTGAAGGAGCAAGATAAAAACCAACCAAACCTAACAAATGAAGAGGAAATAGGCACTCTACCTGAAAAAGAATTCAGAAAAATGATAGTAAAGATGATCCAAAATCTTGGAAATAGAATAGAGAAAATGCAAGAAACATTTAACAAGGACCTAGAAGAACTAAAGAGGAAACAAGCAATGATGAACAACACAATAAATGCAATTAAAAATTGTCTAGAAGGAATCAGTAGCAGAATAACTGACACAGAAGAACGGCTAAATGACCTTGAAGATAAAATAGTGGAAATAACTACCGCAGAGCAGAATAAAGAAAAAATAATGAAAATAACTGAGGACAATCTCAGAGACTTCTGGGACAATATTAAATGCACCAACATTCATCTTATAGCGGTACCAGAAGAAGAAGAGGAAAAATAAAAAAAGACTGAGAAAATATTTGAAGAGATTATAGTTGAAAACCTCCCTAATATGGGTAAGGAAATAGTCAATAAAGTCCAGGAATTGCAGAGAGTCCCATACAGGGTAAATCCAATGAGAAACACACCAAGACACATACTAATCAAACTATCAAAAATTAAATACAAAGAAAAAATATTACAAGAAGCAAGAGAAAACAAACAATTAACATACAAGGGAATCCTCATAAGGTTAACAGCTAATCTTTCAGCAGAAACTCTTTAAGCCAGAAGGGAATGGCAGGACATATTTAAAGTGATGAAAGGGAAAAAGCTACGACCAAGATTACCCGCAAGGATCTCATTCAGATTCAACAGAGAAATTAAAACCTTTACAAATAAGCAAAAGCTAAGATAATTCAGCACCACCAAACTAGCTATACAACAAATGCTAAAGGAATTTCTCTAGGCAGGAAACACAAGAGAAGGAAAATAGTTACAATAACAAACCCAAAACAATTAAGAAAATGGGAATAGGAACATACATACCGATAACTACCATAAATGTAAATGGATTAAACACTCCAACCAAAAGACATAGATTGGCTGAATGGATACAAAAACAAGGCCTGTACATATGCTGTCTACAAGGGACCCACTTCAGACCTAGGGACACATACAGACTGAAAGTGAGGGGATGGAAAAAGATATTCCATTCAGATGGGAATCAAAAGAAAGCTGGAGTAGCAATTCTCATATCAGACAAAATAGATGTTAAAGACTATTACAAGAGAAAACACTACATAATGATCAAGGGATCAATCCAAGAAGAAGATATAAAAATTGTAAATATTTATGCACCGAATATAGGAGCACCAAAATACATAAGGCAATTGCTAACAGCCATAAAATAGACATCAACAGTAACACAATCATAGTGGGGGACTTTATCACGCCACTTTCACCAGTGGACAGGTCATCCAAAATGAAAATAAATAAGGAAACCCAAGTTTTAAATGACACATTGAACAAGATGGTCTTAATATTTATAGGACATTCCATCCAACAACAACAGAATACACTTTCTTCTCAAGTCCTCATGGAACATTCTCCAGGATAGATCATGTCTTGGGTCACAAATCAAGCCTGGTAAATTTAAGAAAATTGACGTCATACCAAGTATCCTTTCTGAACACATCACTTTGAGACTAGATATCAATTATAGGAATAAATGTGTAAAAAATTCAAACACATGGAGGTTAAACAATCACTACTTAATAACCAAGACATCACTGAAGAAAGCAAAGAGGGAGTTAAAAAATACCTAGAAACAAATGACAGTGAAAACATGATGACCCAAAACCTATGGGATGCAGCAAAAGCAGTTCTAAGAGGGAAGTTTATAGCAATACAACCTACCTTAAGATATAAGAAACATCTCAAATCAGCAACCTAACCTTACATCTAAAGCAGTCAGAGAAAGAAGACCAAAAAAACCCCCAAAGTTAGCAGAAGGAAATAAATCATGAAGATCACATCAGAAATAATTGGAAAAGAAATGAAGGAAATAATAGCAAAGAACAATAAAACTAAAAGCTCGTTATTTGAGAAGATAAGGAAAATTGATAAACCATTATCCAGGCTCATCAAAAACAAAAACAAAAACAAAAATGGGAGAATACTGAAATCAATAGAACTAGAAATGAAAAAGGAGAAGTAACAACTGACACTGCAGAAATACAAAGGATCATGAGAGATTACTACAAGCAACTCTATGCCAATAAAATGGACAAGCTGGAAGAAATGGCTGGATTCTTAGTAAAGCACAACGTTCTGAGACAACCAAGAAAAAATAGAAAATATAAACAGACTAATCAGAAACACTGATATTAAGACTGTGATTAAAAATCTTCCAACAAACAAAAGCACAGGACCAGATGGCTTCACAGGTGACTTCTATCAAACATTTAGAGAAGAGGTAACACATATCCTCAAACTCTTCCAAAATATAGCAGAGGTGGGAACACTCCCAGACCCACTCTATGAGGCCACCATCACCCTGAGACCAAAACCAGACAAAGATGTCCCAAAAAAAGAAAACTACAGGCCAATATCACTGATGAACATAAATGCAACAATCCTCAACAAAATAATAGCGAACAGAATCCAACAGCACATTAAATGGATCATATAGTATGATCAAGTGGGGTTTATCCCAGCAATGCAAGGATTCTACAATATATGCAAATCAATTAATGTGATACACCATATTAACAATCTGAAGGAGAAAAACCATATGATCCTCTCAATAGATGCAGAAATATCTTTTGACAAAAGTCAACACCCATTTATGATAAAAAACCCCTCCAAAAAGTAGGCATAGAGGAAACTTACCTCAATAAAGGCCATATATGACAAACCCACAGCCAAAAACGTTCTCAATGGTTAAAAACTGAAACCAATTCCTCTGAGATCAGGAATAAGACAAGGTTGCCCACTCTCACCACTTTTAGTCAACATGGTTTTGGAATTTTTTAGCACAGCAATCAGAGAAGAAAAATAAATAAAAGGAATACAAATTGGAAAAGAAGTAAAACTGTCACTGTTTGCAGATGACGTGATACAATACATAGAAAATCCTAAAGATGCTACCAAAAAACTGCCAGAGCTAATCAATGAATTTGGTAAAGTAGCAGGATACAAAATTAATGCACAGAAATCTCTTGCATTCCTATACACTAATGATGAAAAATCTGAAAGAGAAATTAAGGAAACACTCACATTTACCATTGTAACATAGAGAATAAACTACTAGGAATAAAACTACCGAAGGAGACAAAAGACCTGTGTGCAGAAAACTACAGGACACTGATGAAAGAAATCAAAGATGATACAAACAGATGGAGAAATATACCATGTTCTTGGATTGGAAGAATCAACACTGTGAAAATGACTATACTACTCAAAGCTATCTACATATTCAATGCAAGTCTTATCAAACTACCAAGGGCATTTTTCACAGAACTAAAACAAAAAATTTCATAATTTGTATGGAAACTCAAAAGTCCCAAAATAGCCAAAGCAATCTTGAGAAAAGAAAATGGAGCTGGAGGAATCAGGCTCCCTGCTTCAGACTATACTACAAAGCTACAGTAATCAAGACAGTATGGCACTGGCACAAAAACAGAAATATAGATCAATGGAACAGGATAGAAAGCCCAGAGATAAATCCACACACATACCTCACCTTATCTTTGATAAAGGAGGCAAGACAATACAATGGAGAACAGACACCCTCTTCAGTAAGTGGTGCTGGGAGAACTGGACTGCTACATTTAAAAGAATGAAATTAGGACCTTCCCTAACACCATACACAAAAATAAACTCAAAATGGATTAAAGACCTAAATGTAAGGCAAGGCACTACAAAACTCTTAGAGGAAAACATAGACAGAACGCTCTATGACATAAATCACAGCAAGATCCTCTTTGACCCACCTCCTAGGGAAATGGAAATAAAAACAAAAATAAACAAATGGGACCTAATGAAACTTAAAAACTTTTGCACCGCAAAGGAAACTATAAAGAAGATGAAAAGAGAACCCTCAGAATGGGAGAAGTTATTTGCAATTAAAGCCACTGAGAAGGGATTAATCTATTTAATATACAAGCAGCTCATGAAACTCAATATCAAAAAAAACCCAAACAACCCAATCCAGAAATGGACAGAAGACCTAAATAGACATTTCTCCAAAGAAGATATACAGATCACCAACAAACACATGCAAGGATACTCAACATCAATTATCATTAGAGAAATGCAAATTAAAACTGCAATGAGGTGTCACCTCACACCAGTCAGAATGGCCATAATCAAAAACCTACAAACAATAAATGCTGTATATGGTATGGAGCAAAGGAACCCTCTTACACTCTTGGTGAGAATGTAAATTGATACAGCCACTATGGCAATCCATATGGAGGTCTCTCCATAAACTAAAAGTAGGACTACCATACGACCCAGCAATCCCACTGCTGGGCATATACCCTGAGAAACCCATAATTCAAAAAGAGTCAGGTACCATAATGTTCACAGTAGCTCTATTTACAATAGTCAGGACATTGAAGCAACCTAAGTGTCCATGGACAGATGAATCGATAAGGAAAATGTAATACATATATACAATGGAATATTACTGAACCATAAAAAGAAACAAAATTGAGTTATTTGTAGCAATGTGGATGGACTTAGAGTCTGTCATACAGAGTGAAGTAAGTCATTAAGAGAAAAACAAATACCATATGCTAACACATCCATATAGAATCTAAAAAAAAAATTGTTTCTGAAGAACATAGGGACAGGACAGGAATAAAGACACAGATGTAAAGAATGGACTTGAGGACACAGTTGGGGGATTGGTAAGTTTGGACAAAGTGAGAGACTGGCATGGACATATATACACTACCAGATGTAAAATAGATAGGTAGTGGGAAATGGCCGCATAGCTCAGGGAGATCAGCTCGGTGCTAGAGGGGTGGGATAGGGAGAGTGGGAGGGAGATTCAAGAGGCAGGAGATATGGGGATTTATGTATATGTATAACTGATTCCCTTTATTATACACCAGAAACTGACACACCATTTTAAAGCAACTATATTCCAATAAAGTTGTTTAAAAAATTAAATTATTTATTGTTAACTTTAGTATATAGCATTATATGTTTCATGTGTACAACATTATATTTGTAATTCTGTATACACTGAAGCTTGCTCACCACCAACAGTTTATTTTCCATGGTCAAGATACAATTGACCTCCTTTCCTCATTTCACCCTCTCCCAAATCCCCTTCCCCTCTGGTAACCTACTGTTTTCTCTATCTATGTGTTTGTTTTTATTTGGTTTGGTTTCTTCATTTATTGAAATATTTTTAAAATTTTTCATATTCCAGATGAGTGAAATCATACAGTATTTGTCTTTCTCCTTCTGACTTATTTCAGTTAGCATAATACTCTCAAGGTCCATTCATGTTGTTGCAGATGGTGAGCTTTCATGTTTTGTTATTCTGAGTAGAGTTCTGTGAGTGTGTTTATGTATATATGTGTGTGTGTGTGTGTGTGTGTGTGTGTATCCCACCTCTTCTTTGTCCATTGTTAGGCACTTAAGTTGTTTCCATATATAGGTGATTGTAAATAGTATTTCAAGGAACATAGGGATATATATATATCTTTTAGTTTCCTATTCTTTGGTAAATACCCAGAAGTAGAATACCTGCATCTATGGTAGTTATGTTTTTAATTTTTTAAGGAATCTCTATACTGTTTTCCAGAGTGGCTACACCAATTTACATTTCTACCAAAGATGTATGAGTGTTCCCTTTTCTCCATATCCTCTCCAATACTTGTTATTTGTTGCCTTTTTGATAATGTCCATTCTAACGGTGTGAGGTAAGAGCTCACTGTGGTTTTGATTTACATTTCCCTAATAATTAGTAATGTTGAACAATGCTTTATATGCCTGTTGGGCATCTGTCTTCTTTGGAAAAATATCTATTCAGATCCTTTGCTAATTTTTCAGTTGGGTTGTTTGTTTTTTGTTGCTTAGTTGTATGAGTTTTTATATATTTTGGATATTAACTGCTTACTGGATACATGGTTTGCAAATGTTTTCTCCCATTCTGTGTATTGTCTTTTTGTTTTGTGGGTGGTTTCCTTTGCTGTGCAGAAGCTTTTTAGTTTGATGTAGTCCCATTTTGTTTATTTTTGCTTTTGTTTTCCTTGCCTGAGGATACATATCCAGAAAGATGTTGCTAAGAACAATGTCAAAGAGCATAGTGCCTATGTTTTTTTCTATGGGTTTTATGGCTTCAGGTATTTCATTCAATTCCTTAATGTATTTTGCGTTGATTTTTGTGTATGGTGTGAGATAGTGGTCTAATTTCATTCTTTTGCATGTGGTTGTGTGGTTTTCCTAACACCATTTATTTAAGAGACTATTCTTTCTTCATTGTATGTTCTTTGTTCCTGAGCTGTAAATTAATTTTCCACATCTGTCTCTTTATTTCTGGGCTCTCAATTCTGTTCCATTGATCTATGTGTCTTTTTTTTTTCTGCCAATACCATGCTGTTTTTATTACTATAGCTTTGTAATATAATTTGAAATCTGATAGTGTGATACCTCCAGCTTTGTTCTTTTTTCTCAAGATTGCTTTGGTTATTCAGGGTCTTTTGTGGTTTCCTATAAATTTTAGCATTTTTTGTTCTATTTGTATGAAAAATGTCATTGGAATTTTGATAGAGATTGCATTAAATCTGTAGATTGATTTAGGTAATATGGACATTTTAGCAATGTTAATTCTTCCAATCCATGAGCATGAAGGAGTATAAAATAATATGAATAGCAATACACCAACAAATTGGACCACCTAGAAGAAAATGTATATATACATTTAAAGTATACAATGTGATAATTTGATATGTATACATTGTGAAATTATTTGTCACCAATGCAGTTTTTATGTAGATCACATTTCAACTGGGAGAGAAATGCTGTGTGGAGAGGTTTATGGCAGAATGTTTGAGGAAGGGAGAGAGATTTTTACAAAGCAAAATTCATAAGACAGTGACTCCAATTTATTCTCCCTTGCCACTCTCAAACCTGTGAGAGCCACTGTTAAGAACTTACTCCTTAAACCCTCAAAAAGACCTGCAGTTTCTTCCCATTATTCATTTGTATAAGAAAATAGTCTCTAACCCCTTGCCCCATACTGCTGGAAGCAAATGGAAAATGATTTAATACTGCTTTTTATATACTACAATGAAATACAGAACACAGATTTTAACTATGTATTATATTTATAACATAATACTGATCAGCTGTACAGGGTTATGTGAAGTATGCTACTTTACTAAAACACTTTTTTTCTTCCATTTTGAAAATACAAGTTTTGAATGTGAATTCATATAACAAGTGAACTGGGAATATATTTGAAATGCACAATAGAATAGTATTATGTCTTATTTTTTTAACCAGTGAAGAATTTGAAGGATGGGACCCTTCTCTAGAAGCTAGTGGAAAAATACAGATAACAGAATAATTGAATATGAATGAATAAGTTAAAAAATGTAGAGTGAGGTGGGATTGCATTTGTGATCCATTTCATAAATGTAAAGCTGACAAGTTGAATCAAAGGAATAGTTCTGCACAATATCTTGTGTTTAAGTTAAAACAGTAGTGGAAGAGAGACCAAAGTCAAATCTAAGTATATAATTTAATACAAGTTGATGAGCCCATTCAAAGATACAATTTAAATGTAGTTAGTGATTTAGAAAGAGCCTTATTGTACTGAGAACACTTTTTATACAAAGTAATTGAATTGCTTTTGATTTAGAAGAGAAAACATAGAGGTAGCCATCAACTTCTATTGCTCTACCCCAAATAGTTTTTTCTGCATTACTCCTAAAGTTTCATATACTCAGATCATTTTACTGATATAAGTCATCAGTAGGATATTTTCTCATCATGGCAGTCAGTAAATAACTATGAAGATCATAAAATATACAGTGAAAATATTTTTCATTGTAGAAATAAAAATAAATGTATGTTTTTTTCAGAAACATTAAAATAACAGCAGAGTGTTTTAATTTAATTAATAATTAGTATAAAAAGAGCACTTTTTCTTTCCTATTAATAGTAACTACTTTTCTGACCGATTCCAGATTGAACAAATTTTGTATTTCCCATGTTCTTTGAGTGTAGTGCATTCCCATAGGCACACCTCTGTTTCAAATCCTTTTTAACTCTCACCTGCACCACTACAGTAACCCTGTACCACACCTTTCTACATTTTGTATTTCTTTCTTCCCATCAACCTTCAACAATGTTAGCAGATTAATTTTTTGGGAACAGCTCTGATTATGTTGATCAGTTAAGAATAAATTCCTCATTCTGTTAAAACTTTTCTACAGTGTAGCCCCAATTTTTGAACTTCATCTGTATAGATACTATGTTCCACTTAATCTAGACTACACACTATTTTCTAAATATTCTAAACATTTATTGTTCATTTTGTACAGTAAAAATAAACTTCATTTCCCTATCTCCAACTTTAAAATTCTTTGATTATTCTAGATCTTTTTCAATAAAATATTTTCTCCTTTCTTTAAACCCACATAACACAAAGTCCTATAGTGTTACATATTTATTGATTATTCCACTAGTTTGTAATATTTCCTTATATATTAATATATCTACTATCATATAAAAATGCTTCAGGGATATATATTCCTCCACAGAATTCCATCTTTTTCATGTCTAATAAATGTAAACTAGATTAAATAAATTTATATATATGTATGTATGTATATGTATATATATATAGATAGATAGATAGTATGAGACAAGCTGGTAATACAAACTTTTAATATTTTTTACTTTTTGTAAAATACTTTTCCAAAAGTGAATTCTTTAAACTGATGTTATTCTCATAAGATTCTTGATTTTAAAATAAATTAATTCAAACACCTCCTGAAAATGAATTATTCTATGTAGGATTTTGCACAAATGAATACTTTTCCTTTTTTTAAAAAAACTGATTCTTTTATGGTTATTTTAAATACACAGTGTCAATATAAATACATTTTAAACTTGTTAGTAATATAAATAATGAATATTTCTTTTTTCAATTTTTTATTGAAGTATAGTTGATTTAAAATGTGTTTCAGATGTACAGCAAAGTGATTCAGTTTATGTATATATATATTATATATATTTATAATAAATATATATAATATATATATTATACATATATTATATATAATATATATATATTATATATATTATATATATAATAAATATATATATAATATATATTATAAATGTATATATTATATATATATATATATATTCTTTTTCAGATCCTTTTGCATTGTAGGTTATAACAAGATACTGAATATAGTTCCCTGTGCTATACAGTAGATCCTTGTTGTTTATCTGTTTTATATATACTAGTGTTATCTGTTAATCCCAAACTCCTAATTTATTCCTCACTGCCCCCCTTTCCATTTTAGTAACCACAAGATTGTTTTCTATGTCTGTGAAATGAATGTTTCTTTGATTTCTTTTAAGTTTTATTCTTTGCAAAACTGCTTTGAAGTTTTAAAATATCTATGCTTGAGTAGTCAAAGCCAGTCTCAAGGCCAGACCAGATTCACAAGTATGGACAAATAAACACCATGTCTAAATGGGGTAAGTGACAAAGAAACTGTGACCATTTTTCACTCATACACAATCTAACCACTGATCACAAATTATTTACATCATTCTCATATGCAAAATATACTCAACCTCCCCTAGATTCCCAAAGCACTCAGGACATTATGACATCAGGCTCAGGCTTAAATTCCTGGGTCTTATAATCTAACTTATGACCAGGTACAGATGAGGTTCCTCAGTTACAGCTCCTCTTGATTTGAAGATATGTTAATTAAGAGACAGATTTTCTGGTCCATATTCTTCCATATCCAGCATACAGTTTTTAGGCAAGGACCTAAAATGATGTCCATTCAAAAAGGGTAAAAATTAATGGATATATTGGTCATCGGTCCATTGAAGTTCTTGACTACAGCCTGGCACACGTCTCCATTTTCTGGATTAAGGCTTTACCTACTCCCTGAGAGTGAGTCTATATGGCTTTGGTATTCATTCTTCTGGCATTGTGGCTTCAGACTGTGAGTTATCATTTCTTTTTCATTAGAAATGGTCTATGTTTATATCTGAGAATCTTGTACACTTAAACTAGTCTCTGACTTCATTTCCCATTTTACAATATGATTATTTCTCAGTTATAACTTTTTAGTTTAGTGATTGCATGATTTGAATAACTTAATGAGTTTTGTTTTTATTTACCAACTTTAAAAATGTTATTCTTTATCATCTACCATGAAATATTAACAAATTAGGGCAGATGGCATTCATACTATAAAGTTGCAATGAAAAGTATATTGTATAAATCCTCTAAGTTTTGTCTGTATGAGTATTTTTAAAGAACTGGGTTTTAACATTTGTGCTTATGTAAATATTAAATTCTCTGGTACATAATGTTACTAGAATCATATTTTAAAAATCAACCTTTAGACAATTCAGGTTTACCATTAACTTGTGAATCTCCAGATATTTAGTCTAACAAACCCTCTTTTCATTTCTTTCTGGCTTCATTTTCCTTATGTGAACTGTACTCCATGCCTTCCAATTTACTTAATTCAATCTCCATACTCTATCTTGGATTAATTCTTCCCATCTCAAGAACCATACTATGTGAGTAAACCTCATTCACCCTTAAAATTTTGTTGGAATAGAATTCTAAGGTGAATGTGACTTATTTTTCCTATAGAACTTGCAATATATTGCTTCTAGCATTTAAGGATAATTAAATGACTGAAGTCTCATTTTCTTCTTTTTTATGTAACATTTTTCCCTATAAAATCTTTTTTTCCTCTGTGGTTTATGAATATTATAAGTGTGTGACAAGAATTTTCAAACCTAATGTTTTTTTTTTAATTCTTGAAATCTTTAAAACCACTACAAGAAATGAAAACTCTGACTCGCTCACCTTAAAGCCATCTGTTCCTGTCATGACTAAGCCCTATATACAGGAGAATAAATGGTGTCTCATTGGCCTAGAAACATATTATGGTTTACATAAGACTTCATCTGAAAAGACTTCTTGAATGTAAACATATTCCAAGGATCCTGTGTAAAGTGTTAGTGTGTTTTGATGGGTAGCATTTCCTACATAGTTAGTAGCTTAATGAGGATGAGATTAGATCAGTATATAAATGAATACATTTACTAAATCAGTGATCACGTGCCATATACATGAGTCCTTAGTGAACCTTCTAGTAACAATATAATCAAAACATCACAGTTTTGATCAGGGCTACTACTTTGATAAAGTAGCAGTTTCTAGTCATTCTCTAGGACCCATCCAGGTTTTGCATGTGTCAGACCATTGAAGCAGAAATATGATAGGCAATACCACCTTTAGATCCTTAAGAGTGGTACTAATTGTTATATTTCCCCTGAGATAAAATATTGTTTTTGATTTATATTCCTGGTCAGGGTGGGAAAAGTTTCAAAGATTTCAGTTGGCCTTCCCCCTTATGCCACTCCTTACTCAGAGGCCAAGGGCCTATGTGCATGTTATTCCAACTTCCAGTTATGTCAATCCCAACTACACACTTGGTAACAAGAAAAAAGACAGATAAATGCATCTGCAGATTCAGTGGACTTACTATAAGCTGAAATTTAACCAGCATTCCATTTATCACCCAGCCAAGTATATACTCACAATAACAGAGGGGTTGTAGTCCTATCTTATGCCTATATTTATCAGTGTCAACTCAGACACTGTGTCCCAATAGTCCTCAAAATAGTCATATATTCTTTTTCTCCTAGTTAATAACAAGACAGTCCTTTGGGAGGGGGCTGCAGAATTACAGTATATACTTGATGTGGTGTCACAGAGTCTTTTATCTTGGGAACCCAGCCACTTCTTGAATCAGTGGCATCTGGAACTGAATATTGGCTCATATTTGGAAATGGAGGAAGGAATCATGTCTTTTCATTGAACCCAGCCCCTCATTCTCTTGCTTCTCCATTAGTGCCTTCTTTTATTATAGATATTATGTCATACCCTCATTGAGTGTATCTCTTTTGGTCCTCAGGGCCACCATGTTCTATGAAGCATCTTCATAAATCTCTGGAAGTCAATATTTTTTGGACTATCCCTCTAGCATTTTCAGCCATTATGGTCATTGTGGCCCATGGCTTCTGGCGGCTGTGACTCTTCACCAGACCTGGATTCTTTTGAGGTTCCATCATCCCTACCATTATTAATAATTTAAGCTTTGTGATTGTCTCTTCTACTTTGAGATCTGATCTGCAGTGAAGACCCAAGACTGAACTTTTTATAGAAACGTGGAAGATCTATTGCATAAGAAGAAAATGTGACTTTATATAGCTATTTTTCTTCATTAGGTAAAAATGTGCTGTGAAGAAATATCTGAGAATGTTTATCTATGATCATTGATTTTGGTGTCCTATCATATTATCAACACATATTTGTTAAATTATTTAATGTTTAATATGTAGTAAATAACTACACATTTTAATATCTGTAGTACATGAAATAAATTTAGTTAAAAGACAAAGATCAATGCTAGTTTGACACATACTAAAAGAGAACATAATTAGGGAGTTTGTCAAATTTTGCTAATCTGCATTCATATAATGCCTTTGAGTCTAATGAAAAGAATTACTCAGAAATTATATAAAAGTTTCACTTAATGATTTTTAGGTTAAAAACAGTTTCTTAAATTAAAAAATATTAACTGATTTGAAGTTTATACATTTTAATGAATTAACTACATGTATATTCTGTTAGCCTTTCCCATTTCTACACGTTGTATATATGTTTCATCTCTTAGTCTGTCTTGATATTTCAATTTCTTTTCTTCCCCACACCTTTTTTTTTTTTAATTAATTTATTATTTTTGCTGTGTTGGTTCTTCGTTTCTGTGCGAGAGCTTTCTCCAGTTGTGGCAAGTGGGGGCCACTCTTCATCGCGGTGCACGGGTCTCTCACTATCGCGACCTCTCTTGTTGCGGAGCACAGGCTCCAGACGCGCAGGCTCAGTAGCTGTGGCTCACGGGCCTAGTTGCTCCACGGCATGTGGGATCTTCCCAGACCAGGGCTCAAACCTGTGTCCCCTGCATTAGCAGGCAGACTCTCAACCACTGCGCCACCAGGGAAGCCCCTTTTCTTCCCCACACCTTTAAAATACTATCAGTTACTTTGGGACAATTGAACTTCAAAATCACATCTTCTCAAATGAATCACTGTATAGAATTTTAGATTTCCCTTTTTGTGAAAGAATAACACTGTTACAATAAGTTTACCTTTTTCTTATGAAACCTGAGCATCTTTTAAAACACTTACTATAAAATGAATTGAGTTCATTAACATTATATTTTAAATGTTTCCTTTGGAAAGCTCCTTAAAAACAAATGCTTTCGTTGTGGTTCAAAAGGAAAACTGAGCAGCAAACTTTGAAAAAAAAACTTCTACTTGAGATTCTTAGTATTGTTTAAATTACTGAAGAATGTAAACTATGTATTATTTTATAATAAAATATTATCTTTATGTATCATACCTAAATCCAGGTGGAAGTCTTAGTGAAGTAATCATATCTCTCATTTATTTGCATGTAAATAATATTTTAGAGTTTTAAAGTTGTATTCCCCTAGTGGGCATTTAATACATCTTTATATCCTTTGTTGATGTATTTGGCAAACTGTTCCTAGAAAGTGAAGACTCAAATGTGACCAACTATAGGAAGATTATGACCAATACAGGAAGATTCTGTCACAAAAACATACCAGAGCGATATTGCAATCCTTGTGATTATTTTTTTTCCAATACATATAACAGAGTCCCTAATATCTGGAAGTCTTAACTGGTTAGTTACCTATTTGTAATCCTTCAACTGAGAGCTATGAGCACAAATGTAAAAAGTTGGTTTTAAAAGTGGTAATTTCCATGAACCTCTTTCCAAAGTTCTTAAATATAGTTCTTGCATATAAGAAAACTGTTATACCAGTAATCTCCACAGTTAAAGCTTAGAATATTCCAACCACATAAAATAAAGCGCATCAAACAAATACCTTTTGCTTTCTAACCATAGCCTTAGAACTAGATAAAGCTGACATTGAAATCCAGAATAACTCATTCCATTTCTGTGACCTTGGGTCAGCATTAGCATTTAGCATTTATCATATCACTGGTCATCCACAGAGTTAGAATAATTGTACCACTTTTCATGGCTCTTGTGTGATTGAGATAATAAATGCAAAGGCTCTTCACTGTAAGCCCTCAAATGGTTTGCTTTTGATTCAAGTACTTTTGTCTATGTCATTAAAATAAAATACTTTCATCATATAAGTAATTATATGGATGCATGGCCCAAGAAATGATGAATTTGTGTTTCAAAATGTTAAAGCATATCAGTGTTTTAAATATAAACATTCAAAAATTATATTAGTGTAAACTTGTTAGAAAAGATATTATTTTCTGATTCTGTGTTATACCTAAGAAAGCCCAAAATGAGGAGCTTAAAAGACTGAGGGCAGTCAAGTTATATTTAGCTCTCTTAGCTGATTTCAAATGCACACTGATTGCAGGAACAACAAAAATAATTCCTGAAGTTAAATGGGTATCCTAACTTGATAAGTACCTGTATACATTTAGCTGGATTCAAGGTTCTAGAATAGATTATAGAAACTTAACTGTAAAGGAGGGGCTGAAAATTGTGTATTTACAATCAACATCTCTTCTAAATGATGGAGAGGAAGAAAATATATTATTTACCTTTTTCTAAATTTCTTTTTTTCCAATGTGCTTTGCATACTGTTTATATGAGTCCACAGCACTGTGCAACTGAAATTATATTTTCTATCATTGTTTTGAAAAAATAAAGAACTCTCTAAATAATTTTTGTGATTAATATTTCCATCAGCAAGAGTCTGAGTGAATCAAACAAACATCTTTATTTTGTAGTCATCAAAGATATACATACATATAATAAACATATATACACATATATGAAAGAGAAAGGGGGGATTAAAGCTAACAGGCTAATTGGGCATTTCTTTGTAGTATGTAGCTTCCTGAAAAAAAAAATGCATGCAAATCATCATACACATTGGTTAGTTGTATTCTTTCATGAAGAAAATAAATTTGGGAGCTGAATGGTGCTTTTAAAGTGCACCAAGGAAAAGACATGGCACAGAAGTGCCTCTCCCAAAGTAACTTTAAATGAAAAAATATTCAGTGAATTTAGGCTTATTACTATGTTTCTGAATCTATATTATTATTTGATAGCGATCTTTGGTTTCTGATTTCTCCCTGGATTTTGACTTTTATTACCTCCTTGCTAGCTTCTTTGTCTACCTCTACCCCTCTCTCCAGGAACTATAGTCTATTTATGGGTGATTAGTATTGAATTTATTTATCTCTCTCGTATATTTGTTCAGTTTTTCCACAAGGAATAAATCCACATCTTCAGGGATAATATAACAGAAAACATTGTGTTTTTGTCTCTCTTTTGGTACAGCATCTTTCCTACTTCACCAAGAATCAGACTGTTCAAATTAGGATTCAAAATATGAAAGAAAATATGTCCCTAAGGTATAAAGCCACAACATTCCTAAGTGTTAGGAAATTTTTACCCATTTCTTTAATAGCATAGTTCAATGGGAAGTCTAAGATAGATCCAAGGTACCATTATCAGTTAGTGGCCTAAGTGGTGCATAATGCAACCTCAGTAACTCATAGATGAGGATTGGTCAAATTCATACTTTGACTGTTCACCCAGAAAGATGTGTGGCCATAAGTATGTATGACCATGAGAATTGAGAATTTTCTTTGGTTTGCAAATTACTTTGTAAGGATCTATTTTCCTGACAACTCTTAGCTAAAGTTAGTTTTTTCTTTTGTTTTTGTCTTTCCTAATCTGAGATTTGCTGAGAATAATTTAAAGGGTCTTACAGTTTAAAAACACTAAAATTCTCTTTCGGAAGGAGCATACTAACATTAATTAAATTCTAGAACTCAACTTGGGAAATAAAGTATGCTCTTTAATAAACAAAAATAATGCTGCCTATAAATGCGTGTATTTGGTGGTTGTTTCAGTTCATTACACAGCAAATTGAGCTCCTTATTTTCATCAGTATTTCCATCAGACAGCAGTAGCTCCAGGTTGTACTGATATGTGAGTTTTTGTATTGTGAGTCTTAATATGCATTATTCACTTTACTTTGTCAACAGAATATCTTACAAGCTCATAAAGTATGCATTTTTCAAAAGTGAATAGATTTCACTATCAAATTGTGGATAGCCAGAGTTCCAGGAAATACAGGGTTGACATTGGTCTACTATATTTTAGACAGCGTGAGATAATTTCAAAAATGAGCAAATGTCAACAGATCGAATTAAGGTGAAAAGAAAAAGGAAAACAATAATACAAAATACAGTATAATTCGTTTTTGTAATATATGTTTGCATCAAAGATGTTTGTTGCATGAAATACTATAGAAGAATAAAAATTCTTCTGCTTACAAAATTTTTACAATATGCCTCCCAAGAGATCCCCACATCTAGTTCTTTTGCATGATGAAAGGGAAGCAACTCTTGTGCCTATACTAAAAAAAAAACATGATGAAGATAGTTAGCTACTCATATCTTGAAAAGTGAATGAACGGTGGCACTCTAAGCATGATATTATAGGAGCAAAGTGGCATCGGGTAGGGGGGCTTCCAATTTGTGGCTATACATTAGCATTTATGAGCCACTGTGGTAACATTTCCTGTTTCAGAAGAGTTTATTTACTAAATAGACTGAACTGAAAGAGCAAATGCGTATCCCAAATGTAAGCTGGTATTCCCTTTTCACAATTAGGACCAAGCTCAGTTTAAACACATTTCAACTACTTGTAATCTACTTATAATGTTGTGTGGTTTTCTTCTTTTAAAAACATTCATCTTCATCACCTCAATGTAACATTTTTATTTAAGCAAAATAGCTTTTAAAAATCACATTTTGAGCATAGTCAAGAATGATCAGGTGTTTTCAAATAGTGCAGATTGAAAGTAATATTACAGTAGCAATTAATAGAGCATGAAATGTTACAAATTGGAAAAGTTTTGTAGAAGCTTACAAATTTTAGGATAAATTCTCTTTGAATAATGACAAAATGTGTTTAATGATACTTTCAGTTTTTTATCTCCACTATATAAAAGAGAAAATTGAATCTCAGCACTCTCCAATAATATTGAGACATTATATATATATATATATATATATATATATATATATATATATTTTTTTTTTTTTTTGCGGTATGCAGGCCTCTCACTGTTGTGGCCTCTCCCATTGCAGAGCACAGGCTCCAGACGCACAGGCTCAGCGGCCATGGCTCATGGGCCCAGCCGCTCCACAGCATGTGGGATCCTCCCAGACCGGGGCATGAACCCATGTCCCCTGCATTGGCAGGCGGACTCTCAACCACTGCACCACCAGGGAAGCCCGAGACATAATATTTTATCATCATTTACTAAACAGGAATATAGCTCCTGGTTTTGCCCTAATTTTTAATAGACTAAATCCAAACAAGGTACACTTTTGGCCCAAGTATATAAATCTGTTTCTTGTTAAATACTTACCTCTGTAGTAACAAGAGAAGGTAGAAACTATCTTAAGTGCATCCCTTGGCAACCAATTATCTAAAAATATAGAAAAACATTTTTTAATAGTTTCATCTATTACTTTGAATTGCTGTCTGCCTTAATATTTTACTTCCATGTGAACAAATTTTGAGCACATCAAAATGCTAATCAATTGTCAGAATAATACAGTATTCCATGAAGAATTTTCTTCTTCGGGAGCAAACAGTAGGATTGCCTTACATAACCTAGAATAATATTCCTCTTAATTGGCAGAGTGTATCAGTCATTTCCTGGTGTTTTCTTGCTGGTAAAAACTAACTTTTGTGGATATTTCATTTGATCACTGAGCTTTTCATGTGTATGTTTTTATATTTAAATGATATAGCTATAATTGTTGTTTTTCAAAATGGACGTGGCTCTATTAACCCATTTGTAAAGAATTGTAAGGTTGATTGATGATTTCGATGGTCTTATAATTCCTCCCTCCTAAACATGTATAATCAACTAGATCCTAAAAACATGAACACTAGTGGCTCTCAGCGGTTTTATTTTCTATTTGGAATATTTCTCTAAGTGGCAAGCATAGAACTTGTTCGATGAATTAGTATTTAAAATGTGAAGCTGTTTCATAATTTATGCCATTTAACTTTTGCTGCTGTTAATAATTGTATTCTCCTTATATTAATTAGGTGATGTGCTTATTGTTTTTCTGAACATTAAATATGCTTAATGAAGAAAAATATGAAAAAATAAAATCAAAATTAAGATTCATAATCCTCTTGCTACTTCAGTATTTTTTTTGCATATGTATTTTTAATTTCCATGTATTTCATATGTGCAATTTTTACATAACAAGAGAATTTGTGAAGACTTTAAATATTTTCATATAACATATATTATTATATTGATAATATTAGTATGATAGTAATTACAGTATTATAGTAATTTATCACATACATATAATTTGTTAGCAATTCTGCTATTATTGATTATATAAGTGGTTTGTAATTATTTTATTATAAATAAGCCTGTGATGATCATATTTGTCCCTGTATCTTGGTATGTATGCTTGCCTTTAAAAAAAAATACATTATCATATGTTGTTTATTCCTTGATTGTTAATATGGTGTATCACATTGATGGATTTGCATATATTGAAGAATGCTTGCATTCCTGGCATAAATCTCACTTGATCATGGTATGATCCTTTTAATATCTTGTTGGATTCTGTTTGCTAGTATTTTGTTCAGGATTTTTGCACCTATGTTCATCAGTGATATTGGTCTGTAATTTTCTTTTCTTTTTCTTTTTTTTGTTGTATGTGGGACTCTCCTGCTGTGGCCTTTCCTGCCGCAGAGCACAGGCTCCAGACCCACAGGCTCAGAGGCCATGGCTCACGTGCCCAGCCACTCCTCAGCATGTGGGATCTTCCCGGACCAGGGCATGAACCTGTGTCCCCTGCATCAGCAGGTGGACTCTCAACCACTGCACCACGAGGGAAGCCCTGTAATTTTCTTTTTTTGTAATATCTTTTTTCTGGTTATGGTATCTGGTTGATGGTGACTTCATAGAATGAATTTAGGAGTGTTCCTCCCTCTGCAATTTTCTGGAAGAGTTCGAGAAGGATCAGTGTTAGCTCTTCTCTAAATGTTTGCTAGAATTCACCTGTGAAGCCATCTGGTCCTGGACTTTTGTTTGTTGGAAGATTTTTATTTACAGTTTCAATTTCATTACTTGTGATAGGTCTGTTTATATTTTCTAATTCTTTCTGGTCATTCTTAGAAAATTGTACCTTTCCAATAATGTGTCCATTTCTTTATGGTTGTTCATTTTATTGGCATATACTTGTTTGTAGTAGTCTCTTATAATTCTTTGTATTTCTGTGGTGTCAGTTATCATCTCAATAGATGCAGAAAAAGCTTTTGACAAAATTCAACACCAATTTATGATAAAAACTCTCCAGAAAATGGGCATAGAGGGAACCTACCTCAACAGAGTAAAAGCCATATATGACAAACTCATAGCAAACATCATACTCAATGGTGAAAAAAATGAAAGCATTTCCACTAAGATTAGGAACAAGACAAGTATGTCCACTCTCACCACTCTTATTCAACATAGTTTTGGAAGTCCTAGCCATGGCAATCAGAGAAGAAAAAGAAATAAAAGGAATACAAATGGGAAAAGAATAATGTCACTGTTTGCAGATGGCATGAGAGTATACATCGAAAATCCTAAAGATGCCACCAGAAAACTACTAGAACTAATCAATGAATTTGGTAAGGCTGCAGGATACAAAATCAATGACAGAAATCTCTGGCATTCCTATACACTAACAACAAAAAATCAGAAATAGAAATTAAGGAAACAATCCCATTTACCATCACAACAAAAAGAATAAGATACCTAGGAATAAATCTATCTAAGGAGGTGAGAAAGACCAGAAAACTATAAAACACTGATGAAGGAAGTCAAAGATGACATAAACAGATGGAGAAATATACCATGTTGTTGGATTGGAAGAATCAATATTGTAAAAATGACTGTTCTACCCAAAGCAATCTAGAGATTCAGTGCAACCACTGTCAAACTACAAATGTCATTCTTCACAGAATTAGAACAAAAAAAATTTACAATTTGTATAGACACACAAAAGACCCCGAATAGCCAAAGCAATCTTGAGAAAGAAAAATGGAGCTGGAGGAATCAGCCTCCCCAACTACAAACTATACTACAAAGTGACAGTAATCAAGACAGTATGGTACTGGCACAAAACAGAAATATAGATCAATGGTCCAGGATAGAAAGCCCAGAGATAAACCCACACACATATAGTCACCTTGTCTTTGATAAAGGAGGCAAGAATATACAATGGAGAAAAGACAGCCTCTTCAATAATTGGTGCTGGGAAAACTGGACAGCTACATGTAAAAGAATGAAATTAGATCACTATATAACACCATACACAAAAATAAACTCCAAATGGATTAAAGACCTCAATGTAAGGCCAGACACTGTAGAACTCTTATAGGAAAACATAGGAAAAACACTCTTTGATATAAACCACAAGATCTTGACCCACCTCCTAGAGTAATGAAAATAAAAACAAAAATAAACAAATGGGACCTAATTAAACTTAGGTTTTGCACAGCAAAGGAAACCATAAAAAAAGACAAAAAGACAATGCTCAGAATGGGAGAAAAATATTTGCAAATGAAACAATGGACAAAGGATTAATCTCCAAAATACACAAACAGCTCATGGAGCTCATTATCAAAAAAACAAACTACCCAATTAAAAAATGGGTGGAAGGCTTAAACAGACATTTCACCAAAGAAGACATACAGATGGCCAAGAGGCACATGAAAAGATGCTCATCACCAATTATTAAAGAAATGCAAAACAAAACTACAATGAGGTATCACCTCACACCCATCAGAATGGCCATTACCAAAAAATCTAGAAGTAATAAATGCTGGAGAGGGTATGGAGAAAAGGGAACCCTCCTCCACTGTTGGTGGGAATGTAAATTGATACAGCCATTATGGAGAACAGTATGGGGGTTCCTTAAAAAACTAAAAATAGAACTAATATATGACCCAGCAATCCCACTACTGGGCATATACCCTAAGAAAACTGTAATTCCAAAAGTGACATGTACCACAATGTTCATTGCAGCACTATTTACAATAGCCAGGTCATGAAAGCAGCCTAAATTTCCATCAATGGATGAAGGGATAAAGAATATGTAGCACATATATACAATGGAATATTACTCAGCCATAAAAAGAAACAAAACTGAATTATTTGTAGGGAAGTAGATGGACCTAGAGTTTATCATACAGAGTGAAGCAAGTCAGAAAGAGAAAAATACCGTATCCTAACACGTATATATGAAATCTAAAAAAAAAAAATGGTACTGATGAACATAGTGGCAGGGAAGGACTGAAGAGGCAGACATAGAGAATGGACTTGACATGGGGGCAGGGGCTGGAAGGGAAGCTGGAGCAAAGTGAGAGTAGCATTGACATTTAGACACTACCAAATGTAAAATAGATAGCTAGTGGGAAGCAGCAGCATAGCACAGGGCGATCAGCTCGGTGCTTTGTGTTGACCTAGAGGGTTGGGATAGGGAGGGTGGGAGGGAGACTTAAGATGGAGGGGATATGGGGATATATGTATGTATATGGCTGATTCACTTAGTACAACAGAAACTAACACAGCATTGTGAAGCAATTATACTCCAATAAAGATGTATAAAAATAATAAATAAAAACTAAATACTATCTTTTAAAAAAATTATTAAAGATGCATTGAAAACAACAACAAAAAGAACTATTCATTATGAAGTTAAAACTACTAGCTCCAAATTGTTGGAGTTTTATGCTCTGCATGTATAATCATACTATTTTAACCAAGTCCATTCCTATTTACAGCCCCTCTGTAAGTTCATGGAAAGAACTGCTTGCAACATTATAACAAATAAAATTTGTTTTAATACTTGCTATGCTGATAAAAATTATGTCTTCTGATTTTTAATGAAACTGAATATTATACATACTGTTTACTAACCATTTTAGTTTCCTAACTGTGATTGTCTTCATATAATTTGCTATTCTTTCTATTATGTTAGAATTTCAATTTGTATGTCTTTCTAATAACAACATTTTTAATTTGTCCATTTGTGAAAATACTTTTGTATTTTCTCTTTAATTTTTAATATTTTCATAGATGTTTCCAATGTGCATTTGCTTAATGGTGCATTAGTTTAATTGTGCATTTTCCAATTTCTTTTATAATTTTCTTCCTAACATTATCAACTTATCTAAATTTTCTCCTTATGCTTTTATTTGTTTATTCAGCTAATATTGAGTGTCTATTATGTTAGGCAATGTGCTAGACACTGGAGATAGAACATAACCTTAAGGATCTTATGATTTATTAATGGAAAAAGGGAAAACAGAGAAAATAGAGAATAGTAGTAAAACATAAAGTAGTAGTAGAAATAGTAATGTGAAAATTATGATGACATATATGAACAGAGTGGATATGGGAACACACAGGATATTTACTTGAAATCGGAGAGAGTAAGAACACTTCTTAGAGGAAATGATCCTTGCAAATGCTGAATTCTGAGTAGAAATTAGCCTGGGGATAAGAGAAAAGACAGGCTTTCAAGGCAGATAGAACTATGTGTAAGTGTATCCAAAGCTGCAGTCTATTGAAATCTGATGTTAGGATTCCTGTGGGAGAGAGAGGTATAGAAGACAGTGAGAATGAGGAAGGCCAGGTTCTAAAGGGCATAGCATGCCGACAGTGGAGCTTGGACTTTATCTTGAAGGCAATGAGACCATCATTCAGGCTTCAGTGTGGAAACAACATCAGGGAGCAATGACTAGTAGCAGGATGACCAGTTAGAAGTGTGTCAGAGCTCAGGCTTTAGCATTATAAATGTCTTTTTACACAAATTAATCCATCAGAGTCTCAGTTTCCTTATCTAAAATGGGTATAATAATATCTACTATGAAATTTTATTATAAATATTTTAAAAGAATTCAAATTAGTCAGGTGTAGAATAGGCACCAAATAAATGAAATAAAATAATATGGATTAAGGGATTAAGTATACATTAAAATTTCAATGTTTGAGAAAAATATTAAAATTTCTACTTTATACACATTGTTTGATAATTTTATGGTACCCTAAGTACTATTTATAATCTGACATCTGGAAATACCAACCTAGAAGCCTCACAAAGTCAACATGGGCCACCTTAAATCATTTTATGTAATCAAATACACAGATTCACCACCACCCCGCCCCCATTATAATTCCATCTCATCACAGAAGAACCAGAGAGCCATCCTGGAAAATGAATTCACTCATTTTCACATTCTCATAAGCAAATAAGCATTGTCTTGTCTACTGTAATTCTAACCTATTTTTTTAATGTACTTGTTTTCTGTTCATTGGAAACTGTTTTTTCCTCCATCTGGATGCTTGTAGCTTATCTAAGTTTTGGAAAGTTAAAACTTTAACAAAATAACGTTTCTGATTTTAATTAATATCAGTGGTACTGCTGCACCCCTTCATTGTAAAGTCTCATGCTTATTCTGTATAGGAATCTCCTGTTTCTATTGCTTTGAATTTTGCTTCTCTGGCTGTTTTCTTCTCACTCAGAATTGCTGTTTCATGAATATTGGATTGTATAATTCCATATCTGCTTTATATTTGCTAAGCATATTAATATTTTTTCTGGTTTTCCATCCTCAAAATTCTAAAATAATTTTTTAACACTGACTTGTCTGTCAAATATTAGCCAGTGTGTCACTAAACTGTCTATTGCATTGTACACTATGTCTTTCACCAGAAACTGCACATTTCTGATCCAAGATCACTTGGGAAAATATATCACAAAACTTGTAATTAATATTATCTTTTTCTTTACATTTTCCTTCTGTTTCAAGAAAGAATTTGTTGCTTTGCTTTCTTAGCATAGTACACTTCCTTTGAACTTTTATTTTTTTCACATGTCTACTGATGTTTAGAGAAAGTGGTCTATGTTTGTACATTATTAAGATTGTAATTAATTCTATGTGAATTTATTCAAAATAGTTATTCTCCAAAAGTGGCAACCACAGTTTATCTAATTTTACTTTGTTCCATCAAGATTTTCTTGCCCATGGGACATAAAGCATGAAAAACTAGGAAGCCAGTTCTGCAAAAGCCATTTATTTCACTGGCTTCTTGGGTGTTTTCTTTTAGATATTTTACGTAAAGTAACTTAAGAGACATTCCCAAATAATTCTTGGGAGTGATTTGTTACTCCAGATTGTCCCATGTGCTACCTTTACCAACAGTTTTAGGTCCCTCAGGCCAAAATAACAATTTGTGGCAGAAGGTAGAGAAGTAGATACAGAAAAAGTAATTTCATGGTTGGTGAAACCTTTTCATGCTAAGACATTTGGTGGCTTGCTTGTTATGCTTGTTTGGAGCATCATAAAATAGATGTGGAATGTTCTTTTTATCATTATTATTATTGTTGTTACATTTTTCAGTGTCTTGTTTCATTTAAATTGTGTTCACAAAACTAATGAGCGTGGTGGCTTTTTGTTTAACAGATTTATTGGATTATAATATTTAACACAAAATTCTCTGCACATACTTTAGTTGTAAAATTTGATGTTTTGAAATATGTATACACTGTGAAATCATCAATACTAATCAAGATAGTAAACACATCCATTACTCCCCAAAGTCTCCTCATATCCTTTTGTTTTCCCTCTCACCCTTCCTGTTATCCTCCCTCCTTTTCAGCCCTACGTGACCACCCATCTGCTTTCTGTCACTTAACATTAGTGTGCATTTTCTAGAGTTTAATATACCTGGAATCACATAGTATGTCCCTTCTTTTTTGGCCTGGCTTCTTTGACTCAGCATAATTATTTTGAGATTTATCCATGTTTCATATATCAATAGTTCATTCATATTTTTTGTTATATTTTGTTGTGATATCTCTATATATAGATAGATAAATAGGTATATCACAATTATATTATCCAATCACACATAGATTGACATTTTGGTTGTTTCCTGTTAGGGGCTATTGCAAATAACATTGCAGTGAACAATCATGTACAAGCATTTGTATAGACATATGCTTTAATTTGTCTTGGAGAACTACCTATATATGGTATCACATGGATTACATGATAGATATATGTTTAAACTTTAAGAAACTGCCAGATTTTTCCACTGTGGTAGTATCTTTTTTATATTTACACTCCAATGTATGAGAATTGTTGTTGCTCCTCAGTCTTGCCAACACTTGCAATAGTCAGTCTTTTAAAAGATGATCTAGTAGATGTTTACTATTAACCATTGTGATTTTAATTTATATTTTCCTAATGACTAACAATATTGAATATATTTTGAGCTTCATTTGCCATCTGTAAATGCTCTTTCATAAATTGTTCAAATATTTTGACCACTTTTACTTGAGTTTTCTTCTTATTGAGTTTTCGGAGTACCCTGTATATTTTTGATAAAAGTTCTGATAAGATAAATAATTTATCTAAGATAAATAATTTAAATGATAATTTCCCAATCTTTATTTTGAAGGGCAGTATATTTAATTTTCATGAAGTCAAATTATCAAATTTTCTCATATGTATCACATTTTCGATTATGTAGCTAAGAATTCTTTGGTCAAGATGAGGCCAAAAGGTTTTCTTCTAGAATTTTTATACCATTAGATTTTACATTTGGATTTATGATTCATTTAAAATTAGTATTTGTATATAGTGCAAGGTATGTATCAAATTTTATTTATGCATGGATTTCCATTTATTCCAACACTAATTGTTGGAAAGACTATCCTTTCTCCACTGAATTGCCTTCACACTTTTTTCAAAATCATTTGTTCTTATATGTATATGTCTATTTTTGGACTCTAATTGTTCTATTGATATATTCATCTCTATAGATCAGTCCTGTCTATGTTATCTTTAAAATTAAAATATTCTCTTTTAAATATGTAATTAAAGTCATTGTACAGTTTCTACCAATTCATCAATAAGTACAACCATTACCATTATTATAACATAAAATTGAAATTTTAATATTAGAAATAATAGTGTTTGCGGCAATGCTCAGTAACAACAACATTGAAGCATTGAAACAACTATGTGTGTTACAAGTCTGGATACTCAAGTTGTTTTCCTCCCTATGATTTTCCACGTAATTTCTATTTCATACAAAATTCAGAAGCTCTCATTCTTCCGAGCAATTTTATTTGTGTTTTACTGAACATGGACTCTAAAAGATTTTCCATTGATTTCTAAATGATTTTACTCTCATAGAAGACACTTAATGGCTATGGCCTTGTGCTTTCATGGGAGAACTTTCCTCACCTTATGTACCTTGTTGTTCACTTAGATCTGAATCTGTTGGTTTTTAAATGTGTTCTAATCATAGCCTTCAGACAATGTAAGCAAAAATGCCTGGTAATTAAGCTCCTCAATGGGAAGTAAGTTCCATGCTGAACTTCCAAATGACTACCCTGTTATAGTTTTGTAAAATTTGCTTGAAATAATACCTCAGTAAGCACTTCTTTGAACTATTTTTATTTACAAAGATTTAAATTTACTTTAAAATACTAAGTATATTTTGAATCTCACCATGTTAAAACATTCAGTTGGAGGTTAAAGTTAGTAATTTTTTATTGTGATATTTTACACATATGGTAAATGGCTGCATGGCAGTATAAAAGCAATAATATATTTCCCATAAGAAAAGACAAGAAATAATCATTACCTTTGATTTCTTCCATATGCTGGTAACACATATTACTCATAGTCTAAACAAGCTATAAGAATATAGACATATGGATGCCATCACTAATTTTGTAACCTTCTTATGAAATACTCCTTTATTTTTTAAATAACAGAATGAACAGCTAGATAGAAACAAGATTTCATAGGATTTGCTTTCGTTATAGTTTAAGAATCTTTTGATTCATTTTAATAACAATGTATATGAATTTGATGACAATGTACATGTATACTTTAAGAGGGTCTTTATCTTCCTGCAATTATATTTTTATTTAAATATGCATAAGTGGCAAAAGATGCATTTCTAGACAAATTAACTTTTTCCCCAATATATTGTATTGTTGTCACTGTTATTTTTAAGGTTTGGAATCAAATTTAAAAATTATCTTGGGACTTCTCTTGTGGTCCAGTGGGTGGGGCTCCATGCTCCCAATGCAGGGGGCCCAGGTTCGATCCTTGGTCAGGGAGCTAGATCCCACATGCATGCCGCATCTAAGAGTCCACATGCCGCAACTGAGACCTGACATAGCATACATACATACATACATACATACATACTTGTGATTGCCCATGCTGTTGCCTGTTCATGCCTCTCCCTGTACTGTCTTCTCCCTTTGACTCTGTGTATCTGACCAATTCCTACTTCTCCCTAAAAAAAAAAAAAAAAAAAATTATCTTGACTGAGATTTCAATAAAAAAGTTTCAAAATGAACAGAACTGGAGAGTATTTAAGCATAATTTTATGGAAATAGACAAGGAATGTTATTGTACTTTTTAAAGTTACACACAAAGTCCTAGGTTATTGCCTTGGAATTAAGTAGACAAGCAAGGCTAACAAGCCCAAATGAAAGCACAGATGACCCATTTATGTAGCCAGCAGATTCATACACAGAGTAAGAAAGTGATTGAATTCTGGGCCAAGTGAGTATTTCTTAATTTCTAAAATTAAACATGCATTCAATTCAATGTGGCAAAAATAAATGCTATATAATTCATACAATTTGAAGCTAAGTCTTCTCCATATAATTCTTACTATACTAGAATAAAAATGATTTTGGTGAAACATATTAAAATAAAAATTGTTTAAAGCTAGCATTTTTGTCATGGTTTGAAATAAGCATATCTATTAATAAATATAAAATGCAGCATTAGGAGTAAGTTTATGTTGTAAACTTGTAATAAAAGAGAACTCTGATGAAGAGCTATATTTTTTATCTTGTATGTCATTTTTTTTTATTCTTTTGGAACAACTTTCAAAGGCAAAAAGAAAGTACTGAAACATGTTAGAAATAAATTTGAATTATGATAACAATAATTCATATCTTACTACTTTTTTATTTGAAGTGATAATCTTGAGAGATATTTTACTCACTGCTAAATTGCATAAAGTCAAGAGCCTCATTTTCCATTTAGTTTTTCTCAGCTAAACAGTTAATATGCCATTGTATAACAATATACTTCAATCACTGTTCTAATTCTTCCATGAAGGATTTCAAGTTATTTTAATCAAAATCAATTTGTTTTGAATCTGTTCTATGAAAACAAAGCAAAACGAAACAAAACAACAAATATCTTCTATAAAATAAAATTGCATGCTATAAGTTGGAATAATTCTTAAATTACTGTAAAAGACAAAGTATACTTGTATCTATAGACCTTTTCTACCTGCTTCCAACCCATTTATTAACTTCTTACTGTAATATAGTGTGCACCCAAAATAATGTAAGAAGAAGTATTGAGAAAAATGATCTTTTTCATTATAGGCCTGAAAACTAGTACCTTTCAAGTTTTGTCTGCTAATCCATTAGATTTTTTTCCCAGGGGTGAAATATGATCTGAACGGTCTGCCTTGCTTGCTTTTGCTTACTTTTTTGACAGACTGGTGTAGCCTGAGACTTCTAGAGACAAAATTGTAAGGAAACTTAGAATAATCCAAATGCATTAAAATCAACTTATTATTAATCTTTATTTAGATATATCTATCAGATGATATATCTTCAAGTTTCAGATATTTTACATCAATAAGTTTTAAGAAGCACTTTTACATATCTTTTGAAGGAGAAATCTTAACAAATTGGAAATAAAGATCAGTCAAAAATGTCTTACCACTATAAAACTTTTGGCTCAGTTTCATTTACATCCATAACTTCAAGATTTTTAGAGGCTTTGTTTCTACTTTTAATTTTAGAAACTTCCACATGGATAATACTTTATGTCCTCAATATATTATTAAGAGCAATGGAAGAAACAGCAATAAATAAAATTTCAGTTAATGACTTACAAATACTGAGGAATTCATATTTGAGCCTGCCTTACATATCAGCAACTTTACTGAAACAAAAACATGGAGAGGTAAAATGATCTGCCTTAGCTCAGAAAGCTTGTAGATGGTTGAATCAAACTTAATCTGCTGAATTCAGTTTTCTACTGCCTTTTAAAAATCATAATTTTTAATTTAACAATGGATGTTTTGGGTTGTAGTGATATTATATAGTATTTGACAAATGTACAAAATGTTAAACTACACACTTTCTAAGTGTAGATATTTAACTTGCAAATTATTTTCTGAATGATAATTAGGAATATTTCCAACTATCAAATAAAAGCTTTTAGAAAATATGAGAAGCCTTTAATTACATATATCAAAAGGATACATATATACAGAAATTATTTTATATTGAGTTTATACCCAGTAGCATATTTTTATATTGTTTACTTTATGTAAAAAAGGACATTCATCATAAAAGATTTCTGTAGCAAACCATATAATAAAAGGTATGATATAAAATGTACAATGTAAATACTGTAGGAGAATTCTAAGTTTGTACTAAAAAAATTTCATATGCTGTGCCTTAAAGGCATGATAACTTTGTAAACTGATAAACAATGATACCATGCTCATAACTAGGTGTAGCTAATTATATGGCACTGTCAGGTATATATGGAAAAATGTTAACGAAAATAAACACAACTCACATAACCTCCTGAATTATTCAGAATTAACTGAGAAGAGGCAAATTGCCAAGTGCTTTCCAGGGTGTGGATAACGCATCATGCTCAATGAGCAAATGCTGTCCTTAACTTAAAACCAAGTTTAATAATGCATTATTAAAGAGTTATAAAATTGGTTGTCTCCATTATATACACAAATCTGCATGTTTGATAAGGTTTGCATTGTGATAGAAAATGCAACTTCTTAATTCCACAATTTTAAGCAATACAATGCTTGAAACTTTGCATGTGGAGGACCTGTGTCATAAGAAAGAAAGGGAAATAACTCCTTAACTATTTGACAGAAAGATCACAGATCTGGCAGTTCATTATCTGATCTGGCTTCTTGTCTTTAAGACCATTCAGAAAAGAAGTAAACAAACAAATAATGAGCATTTCTTTCTATACCAACTATCCATAATGGAAAATCTACCACCTACCTGACAATTTATGCAGATTTCTGGAATTAACTTCAATCTAATTAATCTTGTTCCTTAAACTTTCTTGATCAGTCTCCATATTTCTTGGTTTAGAACTTTGAGAGGAACTTGTATTTGGTATCCCATTTTTTAAAAGTCTGGAAAATGCTGAACTAATAAATTAGGTAATTAATAATTTCTATCACCTTATTATAAAAATTGGATTAGAATTATTTATAAAAATAGGTTTAATCTTAATTTTTAAATTCCTTAAATTTTTTTGATTTATGAGTGTTAGTAGTTTCAAACATCTTGTCATAGTTTAGTAACATTAATGAAATAATTTACCAAGAAAATGAATTTATTTTCAATAAAAATAAAATTACTAATTACCAATGAAAAACATAGAAATATTAAGCATTCCAAAATAGAAATGTAAGAAAGGCAAAAAAAAAAAAGAAGTATTTGATGTAAATGTGGACAATAGAAAGTTACATTTGTGTGCAGAGGGTCATTTCCCTCATTCCCTATTTTGGCTCCTGGGTTACTGTTCCTCTCTCTAGCCCTACTTCTGTTATAATTATTGCAATTTAAATTTTCATGCAAGTTCTTTCTGATAACCTTAAGCTTCTCTCTTCCAATGAACTTGTCCTCCATTTTGACTGGGTCACAAAATCCCATGGACATTCTACTGACCCTGTCATTACAACCCACAATTCCTTCACAATCTTAACTCTGAACTCAGTTCTGTATGCCGTCTCTTATTTTTGCATCTCACTGCCTATACTAACCCTAGTATAGGGTTATTGGACATCTATTAAATGAGCAAATCCTGTGAGTGATCTACCTAAATCTAAATATCTAAAACCTAAATTACATATCTAGTGTAGAGAAGTAAAATCAATGAATCTAAATTTCTGAAATCTAAAATCCAACCACTTTTACTACCTCTGTTTAGTTATCATCCTATACCAAGTTATCATCATCTCTGATATGGATTATTATTTCCACTATTGCCTTTCTACAGTCTATTCACAGCACATATCAATCCTTTGCTTTAAACTACATAAAATCTCCCCTCGGAGTAAAAAAATAATCCTTACAAAGACCTACAAGGTCCTATAATATTTTGCACTCTACTAACATTCTGAAATTATTGTTGACTATATTCCTTCCACATTGACCTTCTTCCTGACCTTTTAGCACATCAGGCTTTCCATTTCATACCACCTATTTCAAGTGGTTTTCCCTCAGATCTAGAATACCCTTCTGGGTTAATGCTTGACCCATTCCTTAATCTTCAGGAGAGCTTTACACAAATGGTTTATATTAGGAAAGACTTTCCAGAATGTGCCATACAAAATAAAATATGTTTCAACTGGTGTGTCATTTTTGGTGAATAATATGGCTTCAATGACTCATTATTCATTCTCTCTCTCTCTCTCTCTCTCTCTCTCTCTTTGTGTTCACATGTATATGACAAAGTGTGTGTTTCTCTTTAAAGTAGTTAAATGGAAACCAACTAACTAAAATTCAATATTTTTATAGTGGTTCTAGTTTAAATATACATGCAGTGCAGTGTAAAAATCTTACATGCAGTTTGAGTTTTGTAAAATGAGTACGCTTGTGTAACCAGACTTTAGCAAGACATAGAACATAACCGTAGTCTTAGAAAGTTCCCTGTTCTCTTCCCAGTCAACACTCCTCTGCCCAAAGCAACCACTTTGCATTTTTTTTATACCATATATTAGTTTTACCTATCTATATCTGTTCTAAAACTTCATGCAAATTACATTGTGTAGTAGTAATTTTCTGTGCCTGGATTCTTTCTTTCAGCAGAGTGTCTGCTAGATTCATTCATTTTGTTGCATGCTTCAGTAGTTTGTTCCTTTCTATGAGTAAGTATAAATATACTGATCTGTTTATCAGTTCTGTTATTGATATGTATTTGGGTTATTTCTACTGTTTAGCTATTGTGAATAGAGTGGTTATGAACATTGTTACAGACATTTTTTTGTAAGCATATATTTTCATTTCTCTTGGATAAATACCTAGAAGTGGAATCTCTGTGTCCTAGGACAGCTGTATGTTTACCTTTATAATACATTGCCAAAGCATTTTCCATTGTGCAGTTCTACACACCCACCACAAATGTGTAAGTATTCCAGTTACTCTCTCTAGTTAACAACATTCAGTGCTCTAAAACTTCTAAATTTCAGCCAAACTTACAGTTTTGTAGTGTTATTTCATTGTGATTTTAACCTGAATTTCCTTGATGACAATTAATGTTCACTTTCTTAGCATTTTTGTACCCATTTTTATATCTCCCTTTGTGACATGTCTGTTCAAGTCTTTTATCCATTTTTATTTATTGGCTTGTCACTTTATTGTCACATGGAGATTTTTATATATTTGATTTTGTTTTTTGTAAGATAAATGTTTTGCAAACAATTTCTTCCAGGTTGTGATTTGTTTATTGATTTTTTAACAGTGTTCTTTGACAAGCAGCATTTTAAAATTTAACAATGTTTAGTTTTTAATTTACTCCTTTAAATTTTTAAGGCATTATTGTTGTATCTTGTGTAAGAAATATTTGCCTTTTCTCAAGTCATGAAGATATTCTCCCATGTTTTATAAGATTTATAGTTTTGCTTTTTATATTTAGATATGCATCTATCCCAAATAAAATTTTGTACATGGTGTAAGGAAGAGGTAGATATTCTTTTTTTCACATATGGATGTATATTTGAAATATATATGGATATATTTTAAATATAATTAGATAAAAAACCTTACTTGTTTGAATTGCCTTGGCAACTTTGTCAAAAATGATGAAATATGTGTGGGTCTATTTCTGGACTGTCTATTCTTTGCCTTTGATATTTTTTTCTAACATCATGTCAGTATGACTATATATCATCATCATTATTATTATTATTATTTTATAATAGTTTTCTTTTTTAGGTTTTCATATTTCCATATAAATTGTATATTCAACATGTCAACTTTTATAAGAAATTCTGCTGTGGTTTTGATTGTGATTACTTTGAATTTAATTTTGGAGAATTAACATTTTCACAATATTCATTCTTCAAATCAATAGTCATGGTAGGGGCTTCCCTGGTGGCGCAGTGGTTGGGAGTCAGCCTGCCGATGCAGGGGGCGTGGGTTCGTGCCCCGGTCCGGGAGGATCCCACGTGCCGCAGAGTGGCTGGGCCCGTGGGCCATGGCCACTGGGCCTGCACGTCCGGAGCCTGTGCTCCGCAGCGGGAGAGGCCACAACAGTGAGAGGCCCATGTACCACAAAACAAACAAACAAACAAAACAAAAAAACAGACTAGAAGTTACTCTTTGGTAGGGAAATTTAAAAAATAAAGAAAAAAAATAGTCATGGTATATCACTCCAATTATTTAGATCTTTATTTTTTTTCTCAGAAATATTTTAGAGTTTTGCATGTACAGGTCTTTCACTTATTTTGTTCAATATGTTCTTAAGTATTTTAGTACTTAATTTTATTAAAATTAATTTTTTAATCTTTTTATTTTGAACTAATTATAGACTCAGGTAATTTTGGAAATAGTGTCAAGTATCAAGCTTCCTCTAATGGTGACATATTATAGCTGCAGTACAATATCAAAACCAAGAAAATGATGTTGGTACATCACTGCTAAATAGACTATAGACCTTATTTAATTTTCATTGTTTTTAACCTGCATTCATGTGTGTGTATGTATATAATTCTAAGCAGTTTTATTCCAGGTAATAAGTTGTGTAACCCCTCAAAAATCAACTGTTCTAAACTGTTCTATGACCACAAAAGAACTCCTTCATGCCAACCCTTTCCCATAGCAACCACTAATCTTTTTTCCATCTCTATAGGTTTGTCCATTAGAGAATGTTATATAAATGGAATCATACTTAATACCATGTTTTTAAATTACTTCACAGAAACTTGGGGGTTGGTGGAAGTGAGTGGTGATATAGATGAAAATTTCAATCATGACTTGGTAATCATCAAAACTGGGTGAAGGACCCATAAGAACTCATTGTACTATATTCTCTACTTTGAAATACTTTTGATATTTTTCTTAATAATAATACAAAATTAAAAGTTATCAAAGAACAGTTTAAAATGTCTAAAGTAGAGGATATTCAGAACAGAAGAATATGAAAAGAATGCTGTTCAAATTCAGGAAAAACATTAGAGAGAAAAATAATTTGGAGTGTCAAAGTCAGTTAGGAAATAATCAGATAAATTAAATAAGTATGAGTGAAGTAACAGTAAAGGACATTATGATTAACTTTAGTTATTTTTAAAATGAGATCAAAATCAATGATCGAGGACAATTAAAACAAATAATATTAGATGATGATGTAGGAAATATATCGGGAAAGATTAGCCAGTATTGAGGAGTCTTGAAAATGAAGCAAGGTGATTTTAATATAGCACTTTCTTTAAGGGTAGCTTCAGGGCAACTGGGAAGGAATTTTCAGCTTAAAGATGACAGCTATTATCTGGATTTGTGACCCACTGAGACCAAACAGTAGGGAAAATTTTCCTTTAGTGTCTTTACTCCAGAGCAGTTCATTCCAATAGAACTTTCTGCAATGTTAGAAATTTTCTACATGTGGGCTGCCCAATATGTTAGCCACTAGTCACATGTGGTTATTGAGTGCTTGAAATGTTGGCTATGTGACTGAGGAACTGAAATTTTAATTTAGTGCAACTTTAACCAATTTGAATTTAAATAGCCACGTGTAGCTAGCAACTAGAGCATTGGACAACATGGGTCTAGAGGAATCAGTAAGTTCCCTCAACGAATTTTAACCACCCATATTTTTTAATTAGTCAATGGATCTAACTTGATTTTCTGCTCCAAACTTCCTTAGGAAGCTATATGTTAACTCAAAGAGATTATTATATAAGTTTCTTTGTTATTCCCTCCCACCCCACCCCACATAGGCTCAAATACGATTCTCTAATATTTTTCATATTTATATTACCCAGTCATTGCCTTTAGATGGGCCCTTTAAGGCCTATCTTTGGCAAAATTCATGTAGCAGTGTCCCTATGTCACGTACAATCATAAGAAGAAAAAAATTAACAAACAAAACTTTTCTTAAAGAAGAATGTCCATTTTACTCTGAACCGGAACAATTAAGTAAAAAAAAAGAAAAAAAATTATGTATATACGTTTGGCTTTGAACAATGACTCTGTTCGACTCAAGTATAGCTCCTGACGTCTAAGCAGATAAATTGGCTTATATCCTTTAGTGATATATAAGGGCATTTTAAACCAATCTGATCCAATTTGGCTGAAGGAAGACACTCAACCCGTGGGGATTATGAAATAGCTTAAACAAGCAAAACTTACATTCTGCTATCATCTGCATTTTAAAATGTGCTCATTACTTAGCTTCTGAGCAGATATAAGAGGCTAATCACAATACTTAAAGGAGTGTATAGTTAAGTTTCAACTTTTCAATCTAACTGCATTATCAGGCAGAAATTTCATTAAACAGATGGGCCTCACCCCATGACGCTAAAATCAGTACAGAGATTTTGGAGAAACTAGAAGAAAAAGTGCCAAAAGTTATTCTTTCTTCATGGAAAATACCCTAAGGCACCTAAATCTGCTAATGCTGAATCAGCATTACACTTTTAACTTGGCAAAGGCGAAGGAACAACACTGCAAAGAAGCTTTATTATGGTTCTTCAAATCACGAGATATAGGCATTATCAAGATTTATTTTAATACACTAATTAATTACATGGATTTAAGAATAAACAGACCTATATGTCCCTAAAAGGATATTTCATTATTGAGTTGTATTACAAACTAAGATGAGACATAGATGTGAGCCACACTGAAAGTTACAATTTTAAAACTTGCAGACTCCCTATCACTGAAAGCAAATAGCAAAAATACCACATGAGAGCCTGGGTTTCAGTTTATACATGGCTTAAAGTTAGCATTAATTGTAGCTTAATTTCATATGGATAAACATTTCACAAGCTAGGAGTAGACTTGATTATCATCAGTTTTCAGAACCAAACTTGAAATTATACCTCCTCAGAGAGTTTAAAGTACTCAAAAATATTATCTTAAGCCTAGTTAAGTAAGCCATTCAGAATTAATGTTTAACAAATTCTTAATTTTTATTTAAGAAATCCCAGATTAGAGCCACAATAACCTTGTAACATTCTTATGTAGATATCAACCTCCAAATTTGTATATCTACATATATGCATAAATAAATAAATGTGTGTATATATGTATGTGTATACTTAGGTTGTTTTGAGTGATGAGATTAGATGGGGTAATATCAACTATAACTCTGAAGGCTGTTACATATTTTTCTCTCATTTAGTTATTCATTCATCCTTACTTTCATTTATCCATTCATTCATTCATTTATTTAATATTATACATGATCATTAAATGTTTTCTGTGTCAGATATAGGGTAGGCCCTAGGAATAGAAAAAAATAAATGTTACACTCTGTACTAAAGAGGCAGTCAGCTTACTCACTATAAACAGAATAATGTTGTAGGTACCCTGGAGGGTAATAAGAGAAATATAGTATACATTTTCTTCTTAAAAGAAAATTATATGCTAATTAAACTACTTATATTAACTTTGAATTACTCTTTTTTAATAGGAATTTAATGAGTTTTCAAGTTACATTTGAGTCTTGTTAGATGTCATTGCAATACAAAATGTGATATCTTAAAACAAATATACTATACAGAGGGTATAAGGAACATAATGAAGGTATAAAAATCATTTAATTTAATAATCCTACTTTGTTTCTTTGAGAAAAATTCCACACTCTGAATGGCCCCTCATTACAATATCTATTTGTTAAACTTATGTTCACAAGCACAAGCTAATACAGTGCTTTGAGTGTTTTAGTTGTTTATCTTAAGTAGAATATAATTCCTTAAACTTTTGTCCCCTCTTTCTATTTTTTTTTCAGTAAATATAGAAAAGTGCTGGATATGCAACAGACACTAAAAGAACTATTTGATGCAGAAATGGGTCAATTAATCATTCTTCATCTTCTATCCTGTACTGGCCAGTTGATGGAGTTGTCAGATGTCAAGTATTGAATATAACGATCAAGTCCTATATCTGATGGAGGCAGACAGAAAGATATGACTAACCCAGCACCCTTGAATTGTTACAGACTGCTTATTATCACTTAGTGCTTCATCTATGATAGAAGCCCAGTGGACTGGAGAGAACCATCCATACATTGTTAGTCACAGCTTTTGGCCTTAACCCTAGTGTATTCTCTTAGTTATCTGAGCTGGAGAATATTTGGAATATAAGGTATAGGGGAGGTAAACATTTATCTCTACCCCCTTAGGTTTTTGGCTGAGTTTTAGAATTAAACTGACGTGAAACATATTAACAGGAGAAAAGCATAGACATTTATATATGCTTTACATGACATGGGAGATCTCATAAGGAAATGAAGACCCAAACAAATGGAAAAACCTACTTGTTATTATATTAGGTTTACTAAAGAGAGGCAATTGTGGAAGAGTAAACTATGTGAGGTGGCTAAAGGAAGTTAAGAATTATTTGAACAAGGTGTGTTTGTACAGAACTCTCTTGGCTTTGACACTATCGAATGTTTTTTTCTCCTCGTACAGGAAGGGCATCTTTCACATGGGAGCTTTTAATCTCCTGTTTTCAGAGGAAAAAAAAGGAGATTAGAATGTCCCTCATATCTGCCAACTCCCAACACTTTGAACCCATGAAACATACCATTTCTCATCCAGAAATGAAATAAAGGAAGGGAGATACAAGGATGAGAATCTGCAGTTCTTTCTACAGGCCAATATTCAGTAAATGCAAATTGTGTTTTTTTAGCAATTGTAAACATTTAAAAAATAGTATTAAATATATAAATTACTTCAAAGTAATTCAAAAGGTATACTTGGTGATTGTACTCTAAATTCAACCTAGCAGATAGATAACAATCTATCAGTACTTTGCCAAGAAAAGAGACAAAAATTAAAAGAAAATTAATTTAGTCCTTATTACATTTTTCTCTCCCTTGAACTGAGCACTTGGGATGACTTATTTGCAGGTAGTGATCTATAATATGACATATTAATATAAAATATTTTTCTATCATAAATTCTGAAAAATATATCTAAATCTATTTTTCTTCCTATTAATAATGCAAAATCACTCCTTTTTAAAGCATCACTATATGGTAAATTCAACAAAGAATATTAAATATTGATATATTTTAATTGTTATGTGTTTCAGCACAACCATTTTTTCTTAACTGCCTTTGTTAGCTAGGTCATCTTTCTCTAGACCCAGATGTTTGTAATGTAACTCTTTTTGTTCTAAACATATCAAGAATGTTCTCTTATTCTTGTTTGTTTTATCTCCTTATCAATTATCAGAAATTTCCATGCTTTAAACAGGAGCAATACAGAAATAGGACCAACTTTTTCAGCAGAATAGTATTGAATCTCAGATTTTCACCATCGTCCTGCTGCTATTCCTGCTTATAGTACTAAATGCCCTATTGGCATACTACTGGAATTCATTCGTTTTTTCTTAATGTTCTGTTTGAATTTACTAAGTTACCTGCTGCCAGACTGTGTTTGGTAATATCTCCTACCCACTTCCTTATCTTGTCTTTGGGCCAACTTCTGTAACCTCCTTCTGTGAATTCTTTTTACCCAGGTAATCACATTCCTATATTCTGTTTCTTGATGAACTATGATATTAGTTGGCTAGAATTTGGACTCCTTAAGTGTAGAGACTGTGTTTTGTACTTCTCCTCCTTGTTTAGGACTTCCCATTGCCTTAAACCTCTCCTGAAATTTTGACTAAACAATAGTTAATTAATCAAAGAAAGGTTAATAAAGTACATTTTTATACTGATAGATTTAAGATAGATCATGTTCACTTTAAGAGTGCTTTTTACATGCTAATATTCACCACATTTTTAATTACTTTTCTCAAATAATTTTACTAAGTGAAAAAGGAATAGTAACAAAAATACAATAGTCTCCAATACGGTACAAAGAAGTTCAATAGTATGAACATTTTATGAAAGAACTATCAAATTATTAAAAACACAAGTATGTTACATATTAAAATTTATAATATAGTTTAGTTCTACAAATAAAAATGTCTTTCCTGATGTTAACCACTCCATCAGGGATGGAAATAGCAGGTGTTATTGATGTCATTAAGAAACACAATACTTCAGTGAATTTCTTAGAAAGGAAAAAGATAAACCAGAAGCCAAAAGATTTCCCTTGAATTCTAAACTAGTTTCCAATTCAGTGTATCCTCCTTATTCAAAGTTCTGACCCTTAGATATTAGTCTTTTGAATGGCATAAGAACTGAATATCTGAAGGACTGATTTAAGTCTCCTTTCTCACATAAACTCCACTGGATTGACACAAGACGTCAACTGTTCCCAGGCTTGGTGAGCAAGAGTTCAAGAAAGGACTGTTTTTTTTGAAGAGGAAAATACCCATTTGAACTCTTCTCCAGCATACATACATTAAGAGGAAAGTATTGGGCACATGACTTGATGAGGTTGGTCAACGTAGTCTTTGCTGAACTTCTCAGGATTCTCAAGGGAAATAAATGCAATATATCATTAATTCCACCTCCTGCCAAAATGTAAAAGGTAGTAGATAAATATATATAGAAATATATAAAAAGCTATAATTCCTACTAATTAAGAAAACCATTGATTTGTTATTTGTTAATTAATGCAACTAAGCCCCTATAGCCTTTTCATGTTCTCTTAGCACTGAAAACCTCACAGTTTGGGCATTTTTTTTTCTCATTTAAAATAGTTCTGTGTTGATTTCTAAGTCTCAGTTCTGTTTAGTACATTCTCTTTTCTGGATTCAATTTTCAGTTCCTTAAAGGCAGGACAATACCTTTTCATATTTGCCAATGAACATTTTAAGCGAATCCAAGCCTTTTTCTCCTACTGTCAGAGGTGACCCATCCCCATTACCTATGTGCTTGACCCTCACATGCTCCCCCAAGGACAGGCATGTTCTATCCCACAACTCAGTTCTGTTCCTTTACAGCCTTTATTTTTATTTCAGTGTTCCTTAATAAATGCTTCAAATTTCAGTCAAGGTGGGAAATATATTAAAAATGTATTTCTATATCTATTAGTTCCTATAGAGTTTGTGTAGATGGAAAAAGTTAATAACTAAAATTTTAGAGATTATTGGAAGACTTGTTTACTTCATGTTCTATGTTCACATAAACAGTTCATTCAAAGAGGAAACTAGACAGAAAACTCCCAGTCTTCCCACATCATATGTAAGGCCCATGATATCCATCAGAGATTTATTAAGGCATTTTACAACTGTGTGCTGATTTCTGCCAAACCACCTAGAGTAAGGTGGTATGGAGAGCGGTATGACCTTGGTGTTATTAATAATTTCTTCTCAGGTACATGCTGTTTGGACAAAATCTGTTTTGGTTTGTGTTCAGAAAGTGTCAGATAAGAAGCTCCAGAGTTCCCGAGGTATGAGAGGTCTGGAAATATTTGAATGAGAGGAAGAAAAACACCAGAATAAGATAACAAGACCAAGAAAAGAAGATTGGCGTGGGCTACAAAAATTTTTAGACTTTGAAAAATATCAAGAAAGAGAACTGGAGAGAAAAGAGGAGAGGGGTTGAAATTGGGACAGCAGGGACTAAAGGAACCAGGAAAGCAGTCTTACATTATTGGTACATAGCCACACACTTTAACACTTATTAGAGAAACTCACTTATTTTAAAACCCAATGTGTGTGGAGAACCAACTCTGCCAGGCACTAAGCTACTGTGTCTCAGCCCCAAAGCCACGCATTCACAGCCTGCCTTGTAGTATTGAGGCCAGAACTCTACAAACAACATGTCTCCCTTGCCAATAGGGAGTAATCGTAAAGGAGTCAACACAGTTTTACTTGAAATGGCTGGATAGTAAATAGTTTAGGGTTTGAGGACCATTTGCCTTCTGTTGCATCTATTTAACTCCATTTCTGTAGCAAGAATGTAACTATAGAAAATAAGTAAACAAATGAGCATGGATTGTTACAGTGAAACTCTATGGACACTGAAATGTGAATTATATATAATTTTTACCTGTCATGAAATTTTTTTAATTAAAAAAATATCTTAACTCACAGACTACAGAAACATGAGGCAGGTGGGATTTGGCTCATGGGCTGTAGTTTGCCACTCCCTGCACTGGGGGATAGTGGAGGGCAGGAAAAAGGAACTTGCTGCTGCTTCTGTTTGCTTGCCATCCAGTCTACATGGCTCCAACAATCATGCTTCATCCTTTCAGTGGCAGTTGGTTCCAGTCTCCAGTTGGGTGCTTGCTCTTGCTCTCTGAGCAGCAGCTTCATTATGCATCATTGGATGTACCTGAACCAGTCCAGCAGTGTTCAGGCCTTAACTCCATGATGTCCCTCTGAGTTCTGGAGGACAGGCACCAGCTGAGTGCTGCATCCTTCTCAGAGTCCTGGAACACAGCTCTGTGGGTCCCTTCTCCAGGCTCCTAGGGAACCAGCACTTCCTTGTCAGCAAACCTTCCTCTGAGGTCTAAGTTCCAATTCTTCAGAGTCTCTTTTCAAAAAGTCTAGATTCTAATACCCTTAACTGCTCCCCTTTTTTCCCTAAGCCCTTGGGGTTTTAGCTACCTCCTGCAGTCACTATCTCTGTGTTCCCTCCGTGTTCCCTTTCTGCTTTTTTAGTTCTTTACCACCTGTTTAACCAATGCTTTTATTAAATTCTCTCTGAGAATTTGAAGTACCAAATATAGTTTCTATTTTCCTTACTGAATGCTGACTGATTTACTGATATACTTCTTCATATATACCCTGTATTACTGAGATTATCTGATCAATCACAATGACACTCACAATCCAAGGCCTCAGCAATTATTGATTACAAGTTTGGGGTCGGACATTAGCTTCCGGCTCTGATTATTTGCATTTCTTTCAGAAGTTTCCATCCCAGAAAATCAAAACAGGCTTAAATATGACCTTTGAGGTCTTTTCTCAGTTCCTAAGAGATGCTGTAAATTCAGTATATCTGTTACACTGAGGCAAGTTAACTATAATTTTTTCCAGTTACAAAATTTTCAATGATTTCTTTTAAAATCCCCAGGCATAATTATCTAATTATACAAAACAGAAGATGTTAAGCTTAACTGACATCATATTTTATATGTATGTGTATTATATATATAATAACAACTGATATAACTGACATTATTTGAAAAGCATGTTGCTAAGTGGAGAACATTTTTTAAAATTTAATTTTTATAGTAAACAGTGAGATCGATAATATTAAATTCCTTTATATAGATTCTTCAGCATATAGTTAACAATTTGTTCAAGATCATACACATAATAAATATCAGAATAATCACTTAAACCCAAATATTTTGACTTCAGATCTTTGCTTTTTAATTACTATGATGTATTATCTCCCAATGAACTGATGTTATACACCAGCCACGTTTCCCTTTTGGAATATAGGATTTATTCCCCTTGTTATGGGGACTGATGTTATACACCAGCCACATTTCCCTTTTGGAATATAGGATTTATTCCCCTAGTAATGGGGAGTTTTGCCAGCATTTGGCCCTTTCTGAAAGGGCCATAAGCAGTTCTTTTAAGCTTTGGGCTTGAAAGAACTGCTTCACTCAGGGTCATACTACCTTCCCAGATGCAACTGGTATCCAGTGCTGTGCTCAGACTACTCACTATAATGGGGGACAACTATGAAGGACTATATCAGTTTTGAGCTCCACATGGGATCAACTGAGGCACTGAAACCAAATGTATGCCTCTATCCGATCCCGTTTCCTTCCCTTTCCATACTGTTGATCTGAAGAAATTCCTGATAAATTTACAGCATAATCTTCTCTGTCTCAAAGTTGGCTTCCTGGGGGACAGAACTTGCAAAATCCAGGTACTTTAGATAAAAGCAAATTTATTTAACATTATTTCATACAGAGAGATGGTTCAAGGCCTGTGGAATGAAAACTTTACTATTAACAGAAATTAATAATATTTTAAGTGCTAACTCTATGTCAGTTATTAAGTTTGGCACTAGCCATATATTCTCTAATATGGCCACAGAATAGAGCATCTTCAAGTTTCTGAATAGGGTAATTAACTTGCATAAGATTACAGACAGTTGTTGTGCTGGATTTGAACCAAAGTCTCTTAAATCCAAAGTGTAATATTATATTGCCAGTTGCATCAAGTGACTGTAAACTAGCTTGGTAAAGAAAAATGACTATCTGTTTATGAAAGTTAAGTTAAACATACTCAAAATTTAAACTGAAATAGTTACTTGAATACAGGTGGGTTTCATTGGGCAGCAATGTAAACAATTATATAACCACTAGTAAAAAAAAATGGGGATATAGGACTTATTTTGTTAATTTGTTTTTCAGAAAGGGGACAAATGAGTTAAAAAATCCAATCATTAACTTCTAATTTGGCAATAGATTCTGTGATGGGAATATTGGTGTATAAATGAGCTTCAGGTGTGAGTGATTTCACTAACAAATATAACAATGTAATTCCACAGTTTTTTCTAAATTAAGTTCATAGTTTTTTTCCTTCTTCTGGATTTCAGTCACCACTCCTGAATTTAATCTGTATTAGCCTTGCCTTTGTTAGTAAATAGTGTTCTAGATTGGAATTCTGAATGCAAGAACCCCAAATGATAGATGTCCTGCTAAATGAAACTCAAGTCATTGGCTGCTACCAAGCCCTATAGCCCAAACATTTAACAGGACTTCCAATGGGAACGTTAATGGTAGTTGGAATAAGCGTTCCCTACCATGCTCTGCTGTACAAAGTCTCCACCATCCTCACGTCCTATTGTGCTTAATTGTCTAAGGATCTCTGGAATGTGTTTCATTAATGTTAGCTAGTATTATCATTGTCTCCTTCTTTGTTTGCATCGTATATTGAATTAACATGTAATTAGGGATAGCCTCAACCTTACTCCATAAAAGTCAGGTTAACTGTGAAAACATTCATTTCTCTAGACTATGAATAATCAAGTCTCTATTGGGTCAATGGCTAGATAGAAAAGGGCATTTTAAAATGGTGTTCCATTTTGTATTAAAGCTGACTTCTTGAATATTTTACTTGTTCTGTGTAAAAATGCAAATACAATTTGTATTCAGTTACCTATGTCAAAGGAATTGTCCTCTTGAAAAGTAGATACTAAAAAGATGTAAGCAGGAAAGTACATCTGAAAGAGCCCCATGCAAGTATTTATATAAAGTCTAGCTGAATTGCCTTGACCTATTCTAGACAGATAATATGTTTCTCAAAGGCAACCCATCACTACTTTCATTTGTTATAAAATTAAGGTAGTTGTTAGATCCATGCTGATTTATTTACATTTCTATTCAGAATTCTAGCAAAGGATTTGACAGCAGAGAAAGCCATTTATTCATTCCACAAGTACTCACTGAGCAATTGCAGAAGGTACAGAATGGAGTCTGGGGCAAATATAAAGATGAAACAGATATAGGCACTTTGCTTATTGAATTTAGGAGAAATAATAAACCTACACACAAATGCATATAATAAGAGATGCAGAATATTGAGTGTCATGAGAAATGTTGATGTCATTTGCCAGTGGAATGCCTAGGAGCTTGATCATTAATCCAACCTTGTTTTACAGATTAGGAAAAAGAGGATTGGAGAAGATATGTGGAGTTCCCTAAAGCACCTGGTTAGTTGAAGAAGTTTCCAAATTATTTAAATAAGGCCAAAAGTTAGGAGCTAATTTTTCATTCTATCTAGTAATATGTGTATATTATGAATAACTAAAATTCTTTGCACAGCATGTGATTATGGAGAAGCTTCTGTCTTCATATTAATGGAGACTGGGCTTAAGCTTCACCAACATGGTCCTTCAACCAACTGATCTTACCTGAAGGTAACAGCTTTTTATTGTTTTCCAAAGCCTCAGAGTTTAATAGAAAGCAGTTATGTCATTAGTCTTCTTTTGGGTCAAAAAAAGCAAGAAATATTCACCCATCTACATGCTGGGGATAAACACCATCATGGAGGAAAGCACAAGTCAAGAATAATGTTTATGTTGGAATTGTTACTTTTTAAAAGTTATGATAAATAGAATGCTGTGTAGTGGGAAAATATGGATTATTTTCTGAGATTCTGAGTTCAACCATGTACTATTGTATTATTTTATATATTATTACACTTAGGCTCTATTATTATATATGAGCTAAACAGCTTTTACAAACAGCCACCAAATATTACAGCTCTACACAATAGTCACATATTTTCTGCTAATAGCAGTCTAAGTAGATTCCAAATCTAGGAGGATGAGGACTACTTGTGATGTGTGTGCTCTGTTCCATGAAGGTGTTGAAGGACTCAGTCTATTCTGCAGTCTTAAATGTGTGGGCTTCCAAGATAACCCTAAGATGGTCATTCCAGTCACAGCCTGAAAGTTGCAGTCACTTTGTCCATATTCCATTGGCTAAACCTCAGCCACATGGCAACACCTAAATGCAAGAGAATGCAGAAAAGGTAGTAAACTATTTGTCAAGGTGAAAAGGCAGAATGAATTTAAAGGCCAGCTAGCACTCTATCACAATCTGAATTTTTTCCACCAGATATCCATGTCACCCTTTTCCTCACATTCAGAACCCACTCAGTCCCTCCCAAAGTACGATAAAGCAAACCCTCATCCAGTTACTGCATCAAAATCAAAGTTCACGGTCTGTGGTCTAGATGCATCTTCCTAAAATCCAGCAATTTATACATTAATAAATGAATAAATAAATATTTCTTGTTCCTCCAAGCACAAACACACACACTATAATTGTGTAGGAGAGAACAGATACCTGCATTATGAACCTCCCATTCCAAAGAAGAGAAAAGAAGTCTGGTTACTGTTTGATGGGGTCCTCTTGAGTTAGCACAATGAAGACTTCTTTATCAGCAATGAGTCTATTCTCGGGGTGAACTTTCCATTCATTTCGGCTCCTGGCTCCAACCTGTGGAAAGTCCTTTCTTACCTATTACCCCCCATGTCCACAAGGTTATGGCAAATATGTCCTCCATGTGTGTTGTACTGTACAGTTTTAATAGCCCTATTTTCTGCTGCTATAAGTTTGTGGCCCAAGGGTTATTGCTTGGCTCATAGAATTGAATACTTTCTGAGGCCAGGCTCATGATTTCTTTGGTAATATACTTCTTAGTAATTTTTTTACACTTCTGCACTACCATATTTCCTCAAATATATCTTTTATTACATCGTTATGTTATGTACTATAGTTTACTTATTGCTCTAAATGCTTACTTGACATGCATTGACATGCTTTGAAATAGACCTTTTGGTCTTAGACATAGATTTTTTTAAAATTGAAGTATAGTTCATTTACAGTGTTGTGTTAATTTCTGCTGTACAGCAAAGTGATTTAGTTATACATATATATACATTCTTTTTTATATTCTTTTCTGTTATGATTTATCATAGGATACTGACTGTACTTCTCTGTACTATACAGTAGGACCTTGTGGCTTATCCATTCCGTATATAATAGCTTACATCTGCTAAACTCAACCTCCCACTCCATCCCTCCCCCAACCCCCTCCCCCTTGGCAACCACAAGTCTGTTCTCTATGTCTGTGAGTCTGTTTCTCTTTCATAGATATGTTCATTTATGTCATATTTTAGATAACACATATAATGATATCATATGGTACAATATTTGTCCTCTTTCTGACTTATTTCACTTATTATGATAATCTCTAGTGGCATCCATGTTGTTGCAAATGGCATTATTTAGTTCTTTTTTATGACTGAGTAGTATTCTGTTGTATGTATGTATGTATGTATATATATATATATATATATATATATATATATATATATATATATATATATATATATATATATATCACATCTACTTTATCCATTCCTGTCCAATCTAGATGGACATTTAGGTTGTTTCCATGTCTTGGCTATTGTGAATAGTGCTGTTATGAACATAGGGGTGCATGTATCTTTTTGGATTAGAGTTTTGCCCAGGAGTGGGATTGCTGGCTATTATGGTAATTCTATTTTTAGTTTTCTGAGGAACCTCGATACTCTTTTCCATAGTGGCTGTACCAACTTACATTCTCACCAACAGTGTAGTAGGGTTCCCTTTTCTCCATATCCTCTTCAGCATTTGTTATTTGTAGATTTTTTTAGTAATGGCCATTCTGTAAGGTGGTACCTCATTGTAGTTTTGATTTGCATTTCTCTAATAATTAGCAAGGTTGAGCATCTTTTCATGTGCCTATTGGCCTTTTGTATTTCTTCTTTGGAGAAATGTCTATTTAGGTTTTCTGCCCATTTTTCAATTGGGCTGTTTTTTTTGTTTGTTTGTTTGTTTTTGAGTTGTATGAGCTGTTTGTATATTTTGGAAATTAAGTCCTTGTCAGTTGCAAGGTTTATAAATATTTTCTCCCATTCTATAGGTTGTCTTTTCATTTTGTTTATGTTTTCCTTTGCTGTGCAAAAGCTTGTTAAGTTTGATTAGGTCCCATCTGTTTATTTTTGTTTTTATTTCTATTGCCTTGGGAGACTGACTTAAAACATTGGTACAATTTATGTCAGATAATGTTTTGCCTATTAGCTCTTCTAGGAGTTTTATGGTGTCATGTCTTATGTTTAAGTCTTTAAGCCATTTTTAGTTTATTTTTGTGTATAGTGAGAGTGTGTGTTCTAACTTCATTGATTTACATGTGGCTGTCCAACTTTCCCAACACCACTTGCTGAAATATTTAATCCTAAACTTTCTGTGAAACCATGAAAGACCCAGAATTGCCAAATAAATCTTGAAGAAAAAGAACAAAGCAGGAGGCATAACCCTCCCAGACTTTAGACAATACTACAAAGCTACAGTAATCAAAACAGTGTGGTATTGGAACAAAAATAGACATATGAATCAAGAACAGAATACAGAGCCCAGAAATAAACCCACACACCTATGATCAATTTTCAACAAAGGAGAAAGGAATATACAGGGGAAAAAGTCAGATATTTAATCCTAGGTCACAGGTTCTCAAACTTTATCCTATATCAGAAATCAGAATCACCTGTATGCCTTATTAGACAATAAACTGCTGGATTCCACCCACAGTTTCTGGTTCAATAGGTCTAGGTGGGACCTGAATTTCTAATAAGGCTCAGATTATATATATATATATATATACATACAGCTAATGCAGGAATGCAGCTAATATATGTATGTATATGACCCAGCAATCCCACTACTAGGCATATACCCTGAGAAAACCATAATTCAAAAAGAGACATGTACCAAAATGTTCATTGCAGCTCTATTCACAATAGCCCGGAGCTGGAAACAACCTAAGTGTCCATCATCGGATGAATGGATAAAGAAGATGTGGCACATATATACAATGGAATATTACTCATCCATAAAAAGAAATGAAACTGAGCTATTTGTAATGAGGTGGATAGACCTAGAGTCTGTCATACAGAGTGAAGTAAGTCAGAAAGAGAAAGACAAATACCGTATGCTAACACATATATATGGAATTTTAAAAAAAATGTCATGAAGAACCTCGGGGTAAAACGGGAATAAAGACACAGACCTACTTGAGAATGGACTTGAGGATATGGGGAGGGGGAAGGGTAAGCTGTGTATGTATATATATATATATATATATATATATATATATATATATATATACACATACAGCTAATGCAGGAATGTGTATATATATATATATATACAGCTAATGCAGGAATCACACTTGGAGAACCATTGTCATTGTCATTTCTGTACATATATAGAAAAATAGATATAGATATAGATATAGATATAGATATAGATATGAGCAAATAGGTGGGAGTATTCCTTTATTTGCTTCCCATGCAGAGATCAAATTTTATAACTACTTCTCAATTCAGAGTCATTGATAGTAAAGTTTTTCAACACAACACTTATATATAAGTACAGATTGTCTACTTCTCCCAATTCAGGAGTGTCTATTTACAGCCTCTCCCTCTCGCTACAAAACAAATTTAAAAACATCAGACTGTTCCTAGAGTTTAAAAAAGTGTTTCACTGTTTACTTTCATGTTATGTTAGTAATTGTAAAACTCCATCAATTTTATGATAACTCTCTATTTCAGGTTATGTAAAAATGTGAAGAAAGGACATCTTAGAATCATGAAATATGATATTTGGTTTCAGGACATTTCCTGTGTCAATAACCACAACCCAAATATTTTACTACATAATTCTTAAATCTGCTTTATTTCCCACCCACCCAATTTAATGTTGGCTATACTCAAGCCATCTGAAACAATAGATATGTTAGGTGGCAACACCCTTAATCTGTTTTTTAACTTCTTTTAAAAAAAAAAGACTGAGTCTTTGTTAACTGAGACGTCTTGATCCTTTGTCTTTCTAAGCACATTTGAATCGTACTCCCTACTATTTATGGTCTAGGAGCAATTGGCTTCTCTAATATGGTTGTGTTCCTTATTCTCTGCCTAGAAATAAGCCATTTTTTTCTGAGCTCATTTATTTTTCTATAATAATTTGCTAACAGCAACAAGTAACTAGATACAAATGGAGATTCTAGCATTTTCCAACTCTTTAGCCTAGAGATACAAGAATGGCTCATGATCTGTTTTCCAAGTTATAACAGGTGACAATGTTACCAAATATTTTACCACAGCATAACGTAGCTCTCAATTTTTCAAATTGACAATATCCTTCCTTGATTCCAACTGCCAAATTGCTAATTCAATGCCATATATTTTAGTTTTTGGTTAGAGATTTACTCCACTATAGGGTACTGATAGGTGTACTAGAGCATGCTGAATTGTTCTTAATAATCAGCTCAAGTAGGTCTGTGTCTTTATTCCTGTTTTACCCCTAGGTTCTTCATGACATTTTTTCCCCTTAAATTCCATATATATGTGTTAGCGTACGGTATTTGTCTTTCTCTTTCTGACACAGACCTACTTGAGAATGGACTTGTGGATATGGAGAGGGGGAAGGGTAAGCTGTGACAAAGAGAGAGAGAGGCATGGACATATATACACTACCAAACGTAAGGTAGATAGATAGTGGGAAGCAGCTGCAGAGCACAGGGAGATCAGCTTGGTGCTTTGTGACTGCCTGGAGGGGTGGGATAGGGAGGGTGGGAAGGAGGGAGACGCAAGAGGGAAGGGATATGGGAACAGATGTATATGTATGACTGATTCACTTTGTTATAAAGCAGAAACTAATAAAAAATCACTAAAAAAATAAATTAATCAGCTCAAATGATGGCTTGATATAATAAATCTTTATCTTTTGCTCACAAAAGAGTCCAAGGTAGTTTCAGAATGGCTGGGCTGAGTAAAAGGTGGAAGTTAGAATAGTAGGCTCTGCTCCACAGTGATTCAGTGACTCAGGTTGATGGAGACTCTATTATTTCCAATATGTAGGTAGAGAGACACCCTGGGCATTGCCATTCAAGCCTGCTGGTTAAGAATAAGAATATGGAGAATCAAGTATAAGAAGTTTTATGGAATTTGCACACATCATTTCCACTCATATTCCATTGCTTAGAATTCAGTCAAATTAGATTATAAGGAAGCCTATGATATGAGGTTTAACTGTGTTCCCAAGAGGAAAGGGAGAATAAAATTCAATGGACACCCATCAGCCTTCGCAAAGCAATATGATTTTGATATCTGTTACTTGAGTCTCAAATTTTAAGACAATGGGGTTAATTATTCCAGGGTAACTTTTACAGTTGTGAGGATTAAAAATGATAATAATATGTTTTAGTGTACTTTGTAAACTGTGAAGCACCAAGAACTGTTAGGTATTATTATATAATGACTGTATCAGGTATGGTATAATTTTTATGATGCTAAGTATATTCTGTTGTACACATTGCATCACTTCTCATAATATCTTGATTATATGATTTCTAAAGAAGAATTGCTTCTGAAGTTTTCTATAAGTTACCCAGCCTTCTCATGCTAAATAATTAAAATGATTTTATAAGACATACAGTGGTTTTGTCAAAGATGCTTTCATAAACAGTTGAAACTTATGATCTCCATTTCCAGAGAAAATGTGTCTAATTGAATACACATTAATATTTTCAAGATTTCTATATTATTATATTTGAAATTGATTTTCTTCACAAAGACCAAAAAATTTTAACCAAGTTCATGTTTCATTCACTCACTTTTTTCTTGTAAAAATTAATAGATTATTTTTAAATAATTAAAAAGAAATAAAAATCAAACTATAATTCTCTATAAAATTATTAAAATGTAAGATATACAAATTGCCAACAAACACATGAAAGAATGCTCAACATCATTAATCAGAGAAATGCAAATCAAAACTACAATGAGATATCATCTCACACCGGTCAGAATGGCCATCATCAAAAAATCTAGAAACAATAAATGCTGGAGAGGGTGTGGAGAAAAGGGAACACTCTTGCACGGTTGGTGGGAATGTAAATTGATACAGCCACTATGGAGAACAGTATGGAGGTTCCTTAAAATACTACAAACAAGCAAACAAACAAAATGTGCCACAGCTGTTTAAATTATAGTCTTTAACATGGAAAGCATGTTATCTTTGATGTATGATGAATTTTAAATTCTTAAATGTTTTTCCAGTAGTTGTAGAAATGGAGACTCACACAGTTCCACAATTGCAAAGAAGTTATAACTCCATTAGTTTGCTTTAGTAGATTAGTGTGGTCTTTTGTCAAGAAACACCAAAATTCTCTGAGAATCTTAAATAGAGCCCTCAATTTTATTATTTATTTACCTTTTCAAATCAACTACCTATTCTGCTTGTATTGCTTAACAAAACCTCTTAAAACAGCATGGTTCAAAATGCTTAGCTAAGATGAAGCTGACAATAATCTTTTCAGTATTTTTGAGAGTCTTTGGCAATCAGTGAATTCCCATATAGAAAACCGTGAGCCACAGGCATGTACAAAGATTCTTTCTGATCCAAACAGCAAAATTCAGGTATTCTAAGCAGTAGAGATGCTCAGCCTTTGCAGAGAATATCAAGATTTACTTTCCTATTGAAATTTTTCCAGGCAAAGACATATTTCACTATTTTGAAGACTCAGATGCATTTTAATATTTGTATGAATAGCTGTTAACAGTAGGATTTCCTACCCCAAGTGATTCAGTGGACCAAGAACACGCCAAAAACCAAGTCTTAACTGTAGTGTCAGACATCGGCAGCTTCATCTAGTGGTACATTAAAGATAAATCTATCAGCTGCCAATAACTACTTCAAAATGTTAAAAGAAATGTTATCTGCTTTGAAGTGAACAATGTCATTGGTAGAATCACTGAAGCCAATGCCTTTCACTTTTCTAAGATACAAAACAAATCCATGATATTCAAAATTTCTTTTCTCCAAGTTAGGTCAATTAATGTTTTCTTCTACTTTGAAATATAAAAAGCAATTTTACACTTCTGTTCAAGGCTTTTATGTTGGTGACAAAATCAGGATTATTTTTTAAGTTCTAACATTTGAAAAACAAGTCATGTATTTATGATGCACTTTTACCATTGATGTAGTTTTGATGTAGACATTGGGTGATTTTTTTTTTCTGTTTATATTAGTAAGAATTTTTCCACATTAGAATGATTGACCCTTATGTGTCTCATTAATGTCCATGCTGAAAATAAAATGAAAGTGTAAGGAATTTTATCATGTTTTCCATTTTTGACATTTTCCTTCTTATATCAGGAAATAATATAGAAACAGCAGATGAATATAATGTCAATGAAGCACCACGTTTTCTTTAATTTCTATCAATAAGAAACTCTTTGAGCATAATATATATTATATGCCACTTTAAAATAGCTTAACATAAAATGACTTTATAATCGACATAATATTTATATTAATGCAGAAATTTATCAAAGAAAGAGAAAAGTTTTTTTTGTGACTTTCAAGGAGAAACAAAACTGATAGAAATTTCATAATTTGTAATCCAGATAAATATCAAAATAATAAACTTTGAGGACTTGTACTTTCTTAGAGAAATTAAGATTTTTATTTAAAATAGCTAAAATATAGCAGTAGAAATCTTACACATTATAAAAATTCTCTCTTTTATCTTGATGAATAAGTAATCTTCCTATATTTATAATTATTAAAAGTTCAGACATTAAAAAAACATTTGAGAACTTTATTAGGCCATTTGAGATTTCTCAGAATGACAACGTTTATACAGCTTTTAAAAAGTGCTTGCATCTAATAGTTTGTTGTTGCTTTATCAGCTTTTACTTTTACACATGGCACTTCTTCAATTGCTAATGCACTTTTGGCAAATATGTACAAATGATTTTCTTTAATGGTATGAGCATTGGGATTTTAATATTCCAAAATTAGCTTAAGCAGACAATTATTGCACTTTCATTTAGAGGAAATTTTTTTCTCTAGGATTTATAAATGTAGCTTATCTTGATGAATCCTTTACATATTATAGGGAAAAAAAATGAACATAGCCATGCTAGTAATTAAATCCATATCCTTTAGGTTAAGTTTATTTGATGAATTACTTCTTTCATAAACCCACGGGTCTCTTTTCTTCCAACTCTAGTAGTACAGTGTTGGGACCAACATTTTCACAGAAGCTATATTAAGTGAGTACATTTATTTGATACTTATTTTAATTACATTGTTGTCATTTGTCATACTTGGGTCCTGAATCCTTTAGGACTATTACATCTTCTAAAATGGTAATAATTTTTCAACTATCTAATTTTCAAATTAATATACAAGATAAATATGTAGTATTTTTATATACGAGTCATTACTGTTACTTATTTAAATTACAGGCATACCCTCATTTTATTGTGCTTCACTTTGTTGTGATTCGCAGATACTACATTTTTTTTTTTTTTTTTACAAATTAAAGGCTTGTGACAATTCTATGTTAAGCAAGTCTAAGGCATCATTTTTCCAATACTATTTGTTCACTTCATGTCTCTCTGTCACATTTTGGTAATTTTCACAGTATCACAAACTCTCCACCAGCAAAAAAGATTAGAACTTGCTGAAGGCTCAGGTGATGGTTAGCCTTTTTTAACAATTAAGTATTTTAAATTAAAGTATCTACATTTTTAGAAACATTATTAACTCATAATGGACACATTATAGTGTAAATATAACTCTTATGTGCACTTAGAAACCAAAAAAAAATTGTGACTCACTTTATTGTGATATTCGTTTTATTAAGGTGGTCTGGAGCTGAACCCACAATATCTATGAGGGAGCCCGTATAGACTTGGTGTAAAAGGCAGCTGCATTATAATGGAATGACTACATGGTTTGGAGTTTCAGAACTTGGGCCTAAATCCTATCCATTCTCTTACTACTTCTTGTGAGTCTGGGAAATTTATATAGACATCAGAAAATATATATGAGGAAAATTAATGAACTATGATGTCAAGTAGACTTATGTCCAAATTCCATTTTTTCCAACTTATAAGTAATAATGATTTGGGGAATTTTTATAGGCTACTCAGAGGTTCACTTTTTCTGTCTCCAAATGGTGAATAATATTCATATTATAGTGAAAAAGAATTTAGACAGATATCAGTGAAAGCAGAAAACCAGGGAACTCGTAACAGGTGCTTCTTCCATCAGTCAACTTTGTGCTTTGAACCTCTGTAAAGTATAGATTATGAAACCTTTTAACTTAGAGTATTAAGTTAATTTCTGCAAAATTTCTAGAATGGTAATATATTTTTATAGGAGCTGAATATTTTCTATTTTGTTTTAAAGGATATTTTCACAGAAAAAGTTAGATGGATGCCTAATCTGATTGAAAAATAATTCTTGCATAGATTTAATAGGTATTTATTTAGAATCTATCATATGCCAGGCACCATATTAAGTACAGAGAAAATAGTGCTAAACAAGTGAGATGCCTCCTTCTGTGCTTTGTGAATCTTTAAATGGGACAGATATATTAAAGGCAAGAAAAAATGAAAATGAATAAATTCAGGTTGTGATGGGCTATGAAATGAAACAGAGAGAAAGAGAGAGAAAGAGAGAGAGAGAGAGAGAGAGAGAGAGAACTGTGGGAATAAAATAAAGTGTCATATTATGGTTAGATAAGCTTCATAGATATCATGCTTGAAATGGAGAGAAGCTAATGATGCAAAGAATGGCAGAAAGAGCATTCCGGACAAAAGGAACATCACATGAAGAAGGCATGAAGTGAGAAGGAGTTTAGAATTTGACATGTTTAAGTAACTGAAAGAGGATCAGTGTGCCTGTGGTTTAATATGTCAAAAAAGATAGAAAACATAAAACTGAAGGACTAGGAAGAACATATTATTCTGGGACTTGTATGCTATAGAAAGATTTCTGGGTTTTACTTTAAGTGCAGTGGGATGCTAATGAAGGATTTCAAGTGAACAAATGACAATCTTATTTATATTTGAAGGTTTTGTTGCCAGTAAATACAGAATGGACTGAAGGAAGGCAAAAGAGAGAAGAAAGAAGAAAATTAGAATGCTTGTTTCACTAGTCCAACAGAAGATGATAGTGGCCTAGACCAATATGGCAGCAGTGAAGATACAATAAACAGGATTTGTTTATGGATTAGCAAAGAAGAATAGGGGAAAGGGAGAAAGAAAAGATGATTCCTAGATTTACACCATGGACCATCTGGATGGATGGTAATATCATTCAGTTCATTCACTGAGGTGGGAAAAACCTGAGGATAGAGTAAAAGTTATATTTGGATCAGAAAACCTAGACATATTAAATCTAATACAGATATTTCAAATAGGTAGTTAAATACTTTCTCTTGAACATAAAGTTTATAGTGACTTCCATATCTATGGATTATTCCTAATTTACTAACTAGTGAATCCCTCACATTTCTTATTAAATCTCAAAAAAAATTATGAAAAAGTGGGATCTCTTAAGAAAATATCTATAATATTCTGTGATATATTACTTATTTTAAAATTTTATATTAAGGAATTCTGTACAGTATAATGGGATTCATGAAACTTCTGTTTTATACCCATATCTGCCTGTAAATTTGTGTATTTATCCTTATTTTATCTATATCATCTTTTAAATCCCTGAATCAAGACTCAATTGAATTCATTTCCCTTCCCTTCCTGCTCTTACATCTTAAGAGTATATGGTTTTGTCTTCCCTCCTTTCCTTCCTTCCTTCCTTCCTTTCTTTCTTCCTTCCTTCCTTCCTCTCTCTCCCTTTCTTTCTCTTTCTTTCTTTCTTTCTTTCTTTCTTTCTTTCTTTCTTTCTTTCTTTCTTTCTTTCTTCCTTCCTTTCTTTCTTCACACACACACTCTTACAGTGTACTACATGATTATAGTATATATAATCACATGAACTTTGTGATTAGTACTTTGGTAGTGAAGTAAGTATTCATAGTATGAAATTTGGTATAAAGTAAATATATCTGAGAACTTAATAAAGAGATCTAAGAACAACAAATACAAAGTTTCTCAATATCAGTTAATTCCAATTGGGAAGGTTAGAGAAGTTGTTCAACATTATGCAAATTGTAGAGACGGGATTGTCTCTCTGATCAATTTAATTCTAAAATCTATGCCATTAACCATTATATACTACAGATACTAAATTTACAGTAGTCAGATACAGCTAGATCTGCAGTGATTTCTAATTTTCTACTATTCTTATATGTGTTTGTGTGTCTATCATATGGACTAAAAAGTTTTATTTGGCAAATATTGAATCCATTGTATACTCTCACCGTAGAGTATAATCACTGAAAAATCAAAATTCTGTTAAAAGTCAATACAGCTTTAAGTTTTGATTTCCTTATCTACAAAAGTTATGTTTACTTTATTCCATATTTAAAAGAAAATATATACATAAATGTACATAATTTGAGTAGAATCTAAGGCATCTTGTAAATACATAGACATACACATATATGTGTATACACATATACATTTTTTCCAAACATATTCAGATGTGATAGACTATATAGAATGCACCCACATGGGTGTGACACTTGAATTACTGGTTATTGCAAACTGACTGTTTAATTTACACCTCCTGGATTAAAATAGTTTCTTCAAGGGAGAGTGAAGTATTTGAACTCTCCATAGGACCCAGTACATAAGCTTTCTTCATCATAAATTATCAAACAGGTCATTAATTAACTTCTTTTCAGGCTATCTTTTTCAGCATTATAAGAAAAACAATTAGCTAAGTATAAACTATGTATGCCAGTAGAGAAGGTTTAACTTGTGATAGCAAGAAAACCAGTAGAATAGGGAGAAGCACATTATAAATAGATGGTACTGTGTGATCCAGAAAGTCATATTAATGTGCTGACAAAATCTATTTACACTAAAGTTTTATAAATGCAGAAATTGGAATGAATATATTTTGTATATTTAAAAATGTTACTTTGCATGAGATAAAATTTATCCTGGAAAGTATAGACCATATCTATGGCTAATCACTGATATCTTGTTTTCCAAAAACCTTTTGCTTCCTCTTTTCCCTCCCTCAGAGATATTATAGTTATGTTTACTTTATTCATGATTATGTTTATTTAACATTCTTTAGACTTCTTTCAAATCTATTTATTAAACATAATGCTTTTTCATTGTCATTAGTCTATAGTCCATTTTAAATATATATCACAAAGTTTCTAATCTTGAAATCTTAGACCACAATTAATGTGGAAGTCATTTATATTAAACTGGTTAAGTAATGAGAATGACAGAGAATAGTCTCTAAAGTGCCTAAGAAAAAGTCCCTATAATTTATTGACATAGATAAGGTTTAAGGGCTTACCTTTACCTTTTTTTTAAAGGTACATATTAAAGAATGACCATCTTCTTAAGAGATAAAACTAAGGTTGATTATCATCCCTTGTTAATTGTAACCATTGCTCTTTTCTACAGAGTTTCATTTATAGCTAACTCCATGCATTTGTCTCCTAATTTAGAGTTGTCAAAACACAGGAAAGATTTATTATTTTCTGTTTGGCCAGAAAACAAAAAGTAACTTTTATATATTTTCTTAAGCTTTAAATGGCATTAATACAAAAAGAAAGGGAAGAATTACCAACAGTAATTGAGAGCCTAATTTGTGTGAGACGTTGTGCTAGAACTTTCACAATCCTTTTAGTAGCCTAATGAATTTGGCTCTTAAATTCAAATTTTACAGTAAGAAAATCTAGAATGAGAATGGGAAAATTTCCTAAGGTCATACAGGTAACATCAAAACATGGTTTCCTGATATCAAAGCCATTTTCCCCTGTAATATCTCACTAGTTCCCATATTTTTATGGCAATTTGTTCAAAACGATTATTTCAAACAATTAAATTAATAATAAATTATTCATGTTAAAATGTATCTTGTATTAATTTACTCCATTATAGCCCTTGTAACTCTCTTCTGTATCCCATGGTCTACCAGTTTTTTAGTACAAAACTTTTGGCTTCCTGAATTTAGAGTGTAGAATCCTGAGTACTGAAGAGAGGGTTTACCCCATGGTGATGCTCATCTTTGTCAATGAAGTATTATCATTTTTTGAAAGTGGATAATATGAGAACTAGATATTATCTTTAATTAAGATTAATTAATTTAAAAAACTGCATCCTCAACATTTATAACTAGCATCTTCTTTCACTCTCAGAAGTGTCATAGATTAGAAGATAACTTGTATGGTTACCTTAGTCATAATAGAAGTCTGCTCTGGGTGCTAGAGTACAGTACAGAAAAACAGCAAAAATAGACTGTGAATCGAGAAAAACTTTCTGAAAGGCACTGCCATCTTTAACTAACAGATAAAGGAATCAAGGTCAATAAAATTGTGATTTGCCCAATATGACAAAGCTATTGCCAAGTGGAATCTTCATTTGTGCTTAAGCCTTTAAATTTTATAAACATTGTTCTATAGCAGTATGTAAAAATGAAGATTTTTAGTATAGGACATAGTTTAAGGCTTAAGTGTATAGCTATTTCCTATACCAAAAGAGAGTGTTAGTTCAAAGGGAATATGCTAGAATGAACTAAGGTATTAAAACCTTATTCATTAGCCCCACTGATGCGATTTCTATCAGAGTTCATGTTTACATCTGCAATTTTGTCTTTACATAGCTTATAAAACCATTTTATCTGTATACTGCTTTGCATGATATCTTGAATAATGTTCTGTAGGAATCAGTTGGGTCCTGTGTTCCCAAATCATATGAAGTTTCCCTGGACACTGTCAACTCTGTCAATAGTGGTCAATGTAGAGTCTTGAGCAACTCTCAAGTAATTTTGCCAATTCTCCAACAAGGGTCAAAATCAAATCTCCTGTCCTGGATCAAACACTATAGTTACCTAGTACTTCTACAATATTGATGACACGTTAGGCAAAAGGGACTCATGTACCCAGAGCAACACTCCCCTTCCCCAAAGTCAGTGTCTTAGCTTCAATTACCAGAGATCATGAGAAACTCCAGATACCCAGTTTTCTTATTTCCTAATACACGAAATATCATTAGTACTGTCTTTCTTGAGTTGTCTAATATGAATCACATTATGTTCTTTACAGATAAAATTTGTTCACAACATGAAGTCTCCAAGACTCCAAAGTCATGTCTTCATGTCTTGAAGTCTAATTTCAAAAGTTTCTCTATATACCTTATTTTGTTCCTATCTCTCATGTCACTTTACTTTTAAAAAATATTCTCACTGTCATTTTTGGAATTGACAAACCATCAAATGCTTTAATATATAGTACTTTATCTGAATGCTTCCTTCCTGAATGTTCCTGCTTTTATGAAAATATTTTTCCTGACAACACCAGTTCCTTGTACCCCTTTCAAGTACTGGTTGATTTTATCCCAGAGAAGCAGCACCATTCATTACTTTGTTCATAACCCTAAATTTAACATTACTAATAAGTACAATCTGTGACACACATCTCACTGTCTTCAACAACTTCTCTTTTCTTTGTTCATTTCTTACTTTGTTGACTCCTAAACTCCTTTCCCCAATGGTGATGCCAGTCTTTTAGTTCTGCCACCTTTTCATTTACGTCAGCTATTTCAATTATGTCACCATTAATGTAATTTCTTCCCACTGTACTTAAACTCCATAGTCAATCATTATAATCATCCCACTGCATATACCCTAAACTCTCAACACTCTTTCATTTTATTTTGTTACCTCAGGAAAAGCACAACACTGGCTAAATCTATTTTTTCAGTTACAATGCACTTGCACTAAGCACAAACTCACACTGTCTGTTAATAAAACAGCATGTAAAACAACATAGTAAGCGGAATCAGGCACTCATTTGCTTAAAACCATCAAATATTTTTCACTTAAATGCAAATGGGGCAGGAGTAAAATAAGCAAGAAGGAAGATAGTTGAAGATGAAGTCAGAGATACAGTAGGATGCTCATTTGTCAGAGCAACGTAGAGTACAAGAAGAACATCACTCAGCCACAATGGCCTCCTTGCTGAGTTTAAAATACAGAACGTGTTGTTCCAACTCAGAGCCTTTGAACAGATTGTTTTACTTCTTACACTGCTTTTTCCAAGGATATGAGTCCATTACCTCCTCAATTCTTTCAAAGGACACCTCCTCAATGAGGGCTAACCTCATGTAAATTTGCAAGTGAACTTCCTAAGGAATTACAAAATAAGGAATGTGCTTTAAGAGCACACAGGGTTATGTTTCATTCACATCTGCCAATTCAAAGCTATGTGACAATTAACAGAATAATTTTTTTAACTGCACTGGGTGGTATTTTCTTTTTTTTTTAACAATTTTTTTTATACAGCAGGTTCTTATTAGTCATCAATTTTATACACATCAGTGTATACATGTCAATCCCAATCACTCAATTCAGCACACTACCCCCACCCCCACCCCCACAGCTTTCCCCCTTTGGTGTCCATACGTTTGTTCTCTACATCTCTATCTCAAATTCTATCCTGCAAACCAGTTCATCTATACCATTTTTCTAGGTTCCACATATATGCGTTAATATATGATGTTTGTTTTTCTCTTTCTGACTTACTTCACTCTGTATGACAGTCTCTAGATCCATGCACATCTCAACAAATGACCCAGTTTCCTTACTTTTTATGGCTGAGTAGTATTCCATTGTATATATGAACCACATCATCTTTATCCATTCCTCTGTTGATGGGCATTTAGGTTGCTTCCATGACCTGTCTATTGTAAATAGTGCTGCAGTGAATATTGGGGTGCATGTGTCTTTTGGAATTATGGTTTTCTCTGGGTATATGCCCAGTAGTAGGATTGCTGGGTCATGTGGTAATTCTATTTTTAGTTTTTTAAGGAACCTCCATACTGTTCTCCATAGTGGCTGTACCAATTTACATTCCCACCAACAGTGCAAGAGGGCTCCACTTTCTCCACACCCTCTCCAGCATTTGTTGTTTGTAGATTTTCTGGTGATGCTCATTTTAACTGGTGTGAGGTGATACCTCATTGTAGTTTTGATTTTCATTTCTCTAATAATTAGTGATGTTGAGCAGCTTTTCATGTGCTTCCTGATCATCTGCATGTCTTTGGAGAAATGTCTATTTAGGTCTTCAGCCCATTTTTGTATTGGGTTGTTTGTTTTTTTTTAATATTGAGCTGCATGAGCTGTTTATATATTTTGGAGATTAATCCTTTGTTCGTTGATTTGCTTACAAATATATTTTTTTTCCATTCTGAGGGTTGTCTTTTCATCTTCTTTAGGGATTCCTTTGCTTTGCAAAAGCTTTGAAGTTTCATTAGGTCCCATTTGTTTATTTTTGTTTTTATTTCCATTACTCTAGGAGGCGGATCAAAAAAGATCTTGCTGTAATTTATGTCAAACAGTGTTCTTCCTATGTTTTCCTCTAAGAGTTTTATAGTGTCCAGTCTTACATTTAGGTCTCTAATCCATTTTGAGTTTATTTTTGTATATGGTGCTAGGGAATGTTCTAATTTAATTCTTTTACATGTAGCTGTCCAGGTTTCCCAGCACCACTTATTGAAGAGACTCTCTTTTCTCCATGGTATATCCTTGCCTACTTTGTCATAGATTAGTTGACCATAGGTGCATGGATTTATCTCTGGGATTTCTGTCTTGTTCCATTGATCTATGTTTCTGTTTCTTTGCCAGTACCATATTTTCTTGATTACTGTAGTTTTGTAGTATAGTCTAAAGTCAGGGAGCCAGATTCCTCCAGCTCCGTTGTTTTCCCTCAAGACTACTTTGGCTATTCGCAGTCCTTTGTATCTGCATACAAATTTTAAGATTTTTTGTTCTAGTTCTGTAAAAATTTCCATTGGTAATTTGATAGGGATTGCATTGAATCTGTAGATTGCTTTGGGTAGTATAGTCATTTTCACAATATTGATTATTCCAATCCAAGAACCTGATATATCTCTCCATCTGTTGGTATCATCTTTCATTTCTTTCATCAGTTTCTTATAGTTTTTGGCATACAGGTCTTTTGTCTCCCTAGGTAGGTTTATTCCTCAGTATTTTATTCTTTATGTTACAGTGGTAAATGGTAGTGTTTCCTTAATTTCTCTTTCAGATTTTTCTTCATTAGTGTATAGGAATGCAAGAGATTTCTGTGCGTTAATTCTGTGTCCTGCAACTTTACCAAATTCATTGATTAGCTCTAGTAGTTTTCTGGTAGCATCTTTAGGATTCTCTATGTATAGTATCATGTCATCTGCAAACAGTGACAGTTTTGCTTCTTCCTTTCCAATTTGTATTCATTTTATTTCTTTAACTTCTCTGATTGCCATGGCTAGGAGTTCCAAAACTATGTTGAATTATAGTGGTGAGAGTGGACATCCTTGTCTGTTTCCTGATATTAGAGGAAACACTTTCAGTTTTTCACCATTGGGAATGATGTCTGCTGTTGGTTTGTCATATATAGCCTTTATTATGTTGAGGTAGGTTCCTTCTATGCCCATTTTCTGGAGGATTTTTATCATAAATCTGTGTTGAATTTTGTCAAATGCTTTTTCTGCATCTATTGAGATGATCATATGGTTTTTCTTCTTCAATTTGTTAATATGGTGTATCACAATGATTGATTTGTGTATATGGAAGAATCTTTGCATCCCTGGGATAAATCCCACTTGATCATGGTGTATGATCCTTTTAATGTGTTGTTGGATTCTGTTTGCTAGTATTTTGTTGAGGATTTTTGCATCTATATTCATCAGTGATATTAGGCTGTATTTTTTTTTTTTAGTACCTTAGTCTGGTTTTGGTATTAGGATGATGGTGGCCTCATTGAATGAGTTGGGGAGTGTTCATTCCTCTGCAAATTTTTGGAAGACTTTGAGAAGGATGGGTGTTAGCTCTTCTCTAAATGTTTGATAGAATTCAGCTGTGAAGCCATCTGGTCCTGGACTTTTGTTTTTTGGAAGATTTTAAATCACAGTTTCAATTTCATTACTTGTGATTGTTCTGTTCATATTTTCTATTTCTTCCTGGTTCAGTCTTGGAAGGTTATACCTTTCTAAGAATTTATCCATTCCTTCCAGATTGTCCATTTTATTGGCATAGAGTTGCTGTAATAGTCTCTTAGGATAATTTGTATTTCTGTGGTGTGTGTTGTACCTTCTCCTTTTTTATTTCTAATTTTAATGATTTGAGTCCTCTCTCTCTTTTTCTTAATGAGTCTGGCTAATGGTTTATCAAATGTTTTTTATCTTCTCAAAGAACCAGCTTTTAGTTTTATTGATCTTTGCTATTGTTTTCTTTATTTCTATTTCATGTATTTCTGCTCTGATTTTTATGATTTATTTCCTTCTGGTAACTTTGGGTTTTGTTTGTTCTTCTTTCTCTAGTTCCTTTAGGTGTAAGGTTAGATTGTTTATTTGAGATTTTTCTTTCTTTTTTTTTTTTTTTTTTTTTGCGGTATGTGGGCCTCTCATTGTTGTGGCCTCTCCCGTTGCGAAGCACAGGCTCCGGACGCGCAGGCTCAGCAGCCATGGCTCACGGGCCCAGCCGCTCCACGGCATGTGGGATCCTCCCAGACCGGGGCACGAACCCGTGTCCCCTGCATCGGCAGGCGGACTCTCAACCACTGCACCACCAGGGAAGCCCTGAGATTTTTCTTGTTTCTTGAGGTAGGCTTGTATTGTTATAAACTTCGCTCTTACAACTGCTTTTGCTGCATCCCATAGATTTTCGATCATCGTGTTTTCATTGTCATTTGTCTCTAGGTATTTTTTTATTTTCTCTTTGATTTCTTCAGTGATCTCTTAGTTATTTAGTAACATATTGTTTAACCTCCATGTGTTTGTGATTTTTACGTTTTCTTTCCCCTGTAATTCATTTCTAATCTCATAGTGTTGTGGTCAGAAAAAAAGGCTTTATATGATCTCAATTTTCTTAAATTTACTGAGGCTTGATTTGTCACCCAAGATGTGATCTATCCTGCAGAACGTTCCATGCACAAATCAATCAGTGCATATGATCTATCCTGCAGAATGTTCCATGTGCAAATCAATTAAATCTATCTGGTCTATTGTGTCATTTAAAGCTTCTGTTTCCTTATTTATTTTCATTTTGGATGATCTGTCTATTGGTGTAAATGAGGTGTTAAAGTCCCCCACTATTATTGTGTTACTGTCAATTTCCTCTTTTGTAGCTGTTAGCAGTTGCCTTATGTATTGAGGTGCTTCTACGTTGGGTGCATATATATTTATAATTGTTATATCTTCTTCTTTGTCCTTCCTTGTCTCTCAAGAACAAGAGAAATCTCAAATAAACAATCTAACCTTACACCTAAAGGAACTAGGGAAAGAAGAACAAACAAAACCCAAGGAGACATTCTTTATTTTAAAGTCTGTTTTATCTGATATGAGTATTGTTAATCGAGGTTTCTTTTGATTTCCATTTGCATGGAATATTTTTTTCCATCCCCTCATTTTCAATCTGAATGTGTCCCTAGGTCTGAAGTGGATCTCTTGTAGACAGCATATATATGGGTCTTGTTTTTGTATCCATTCAGCAAGCCTGTGTCTTTTGGTTGGAGCATTTAATCCATTCACGTTTAAGGTAATTATTGATAAGCATGTTCCTATGACCATTTTCTTAATTGTTTTGGGTTTGTTTTTGTAGGTTCTTTTGTAGGTCCTTCTCTCATGTTTCCCACTTAGAGAAGTTCCTTTAGCATTTGTTGTAGAGCTGGTTTGGTGGTGCTGAATTCTCTTAGCTTTTGCTTCTCTGTAAAGCTTTTTATTTCTCCATCAAATCTGAATGAGATAGTTGCTGGGTAGAGTAATCTTGGTTGTAGTTTTTTCCCTTCATCACTTTAAGTATATCATGTCACTCGCTTCTTGCTTGTAGTGTTTCTGCAAAGAAATCAGCTGTTAAACTTATGGGAGTTCCCTTGTATGTTATTTGTCATTTTTCCCTTGCTGCTCTCAGTAATTTTTCTTTATCTTTAAGTTTTGCCAATTTGATTACATGTGTCTCTGTGTGTTTCTCCTCAGATTTATCCTGTATGGGATTCACTGTGCTTCCTGGACTTGGGTGGCTATTTCCTTTCCCATGCTAGGTAAGTTTTTGACTATAATCTCTTCAAATATTTTCCCTGGTCTTTTCTCTCTCTCTTTTCCTTCTGGGACCCCTATAATGCAAATGTTGCTGCATTTAATGTTGTCCAGAGGTCTCTTAGGCTGTCTTCATTTCTTTTCATTCTTTTTTCTTTATTCTGTTCTGCAGCAGTGAATTCCACCGTTCTGTCTTCCAGGTAACTTATCCATTCTTCTGCTTCAGTTATTCTGCTATTGATTCCTTCTTGTGTATTTTTCATTTCAGTTATTGTGTTGTTCATCTCTGTTCATTTGTTCTTTAATTCTTCTAGGTCTTTGTTAAACATTTTTTGCATCTTCTCAATCTTTGCCTCCATTCTTTTTCTGAAGTCTTGGATCATCTTCACTATCATTATTCTGAATTCTTTTTCTGGAAGGTTGCCTATCTCCCCTTCAATTTGTTTATTTTCTGGGGTTTTATCTTGTTCCTTCATCTGGTACATAGCCCTCTGCCTTTTCATATTGTCTGTCTTTCTGTGAATGTCTTTTTTGTTCCACAGGCTGCATGATTGTAGCTCCTCTTGCTTCTGGATGGTATTTTCTTGGTGTGTATTTTATTGTAATACTTTTATGCTTTCATTTTTGATAGTTCATATTTGTGCAAGGGAATACAATAGTCATCTATAAAAATTGTAGCAAAATGTCAAGTTACTAACAATTGTTAACTTTAGATGGAAAGAATACAGATTAGTATTTTATTTTACATTTTTCAATGTTATTTAAATTTCCAAATTATATATAACTGTATAAATGCTCAAATATATTTTGTAAATTCCAAGTTCCAGGATCTTGTCCTAATTCTATGACATTATTTATGACTAATTGTAAGCAGTCATTTCAACTTTCCTGAGAAACCTATCATCACCCATAAAATGAAGTGGTTTTATTGGTGCACTCTTGGGTTTCCTTGAGCTCTAAGCTCTGAGCTTAGGATCTCACTAGAAATACTGCACATAAGTGAAAAATTAAATAAAGAATAATTTTAAAGTATCAAACATACTTGTCAGTAATTGAGATTGACCTCTTCAGATAATTGGTCTAACATACTGGGGATTTACTCAATAAGCATTTTTGACCACTTGTAAGGAATTATTGGAAAGTAACAGAGTTACAACTTCAAGTGTTATGACTCTAACACGGGATGGATGGCTAAGGAAAGAAAGTAATGCATTTTTTATCATTAATTTTACAAAACCAACCCAAAAGTGGAAGACGATTCTATACCAAGATTATGCTTATAACACTAAAAACTTTACCAAATACCTGCTAGGAGAGGTATAACATTTCCCCATTGCTTCTTATCACTTGCTCCTCTAGTGAACTATTGGGCAAAAAATGAGAGAAGGTGCCAAAAACCCACTTTGAAATAAACCAAAAAATATGACTCCCTCACACTCAGGTGAATTTTTTGCTTGCTTGTTTCTCCTGTTTTGTTGTTGTTGTTGTTTGTTATTTTTTTCCAATAAGCAATTTTCCAAAGAGACAAGAGATCTGAGACTACATTCCTGTATACATTTTCTATTGCTAGGTAGCAAATTGTCCCAAATTCAGTGGCTTAAAACAGCACATGTAATCTCACTGTTTTGTGTGTCAGGTTTCTGGGCATGATTTAGTAGAGTCTTCTGCTCAGAGTCTCATAAGCCTGTAATTAAGATGTCAACAGGGTTACATTCTCATCTGGATGCTTGGTTAGTGAAGAATACCCTTCTAAGCTCATTGAGATTGTTGACAGAATGCATTTTCTTGTGACTGAGGGCTCAGCTTCTCACTGGCTTTTGGTATGAAGACTGTCCTCAAGTCCTAGAGACTGTCTTCCATTTCCTGGCATGTGGCCATATCCATAGAAAGTTCACATGACTGCTTCTTCAAGGCCAACAAGAGCATCTCATACTTCAGTCTCCTAAGATGGAGTCTTATACAATGTGATATAATCATAGAAGTAATATCCTATCACCTTTACCATTTTCTACTGGTTAAAAACTAGTCATAGATTCCACATGCACTCAGAGGGAGAAATTACACAAGAATCTGACTCATCGGAGGGTCACCATAGTATGTGTTCACTACAGTCCTCCAATATGCCACAGATCTTAGTTTTGGTTTGGAGAATATTAGAGCATTACAGAGAAAAAGAACTTAATGTGACATCAGGTCTAAATGCTAATATTTCAGAAATTGGAAAACAAGCAAAAGGAAATATGCTATAGCATGGAATCTCATGTTTTAGGTGGCAGAGCTGATTTTAAATCACAGTTGTACTGAAACCCCCCCATCTACCCCTTAAATGAAGACAGTCATTAAATTATGTCATTGAATTAATGTATTTTCTATGGTAATGTATCACTAGTTTTGCAATATACAGTCATCCCTCTGTATCCAAGGGGGATTGGTTCCAGGACCCCCACAGATGCTTCAGTCCCTTATATAAAATGGTGTAGTATTTGTGTATAACAAAGCATATTGTCTTATATACTTTAAATTATCTCTAGATTACTTATAATACTTAATACAATGTAAATGCTATGTAATAGTTATAAATACAATGTAAATTCTATGTAAACATTGCCAGTGTGCAGCAAATTCAAGTTTTGCTTTTTGAAACCTGAAATTTTTTCTCCACAGGTTTTTGGTTCACATTTGGTTGAATCCAAAGATGAGGTACCTGTGCCTGTGGAGGGCCAATTTTATATTAATGGAAAATCGGGTTTCTAAATAGAGCATTTTACTTCTAAACAAATTTTGGAGTACAGAAAATCAGTTAGTCAGCACTCATTTGTATTGCTGAAGGATTTCATTCTTGCCTGAACCTGAAAAATGAACATTTTAGCTATGTATTTATCCTACTATTATTGAAAACAAAGCTCAAGCACTAAAGTAACCATAGATTAATTCTCCTTCATTTGACTTGTAGATAAACAGATGTTCATTATTTAAATATAATGTTGTAATAAGAAAATAAGTGTATTCCATGGTAAGTATATTGCTAAAGGAATTGGTGTTTTGATTTATATATTTAAATTTTGATTTTTATGCCTTTTGAAACAGAAGTCACATAATTTTTAGTAAGCAGTGAGGATGGCGACTTTAACATTATTACCAGCTAAGCTAAAAATGTTATAGTTTAATTTTTCCAGTGTTCTTGTTTTCCCTCAAAAGCTTTTGTTTTTGAGTAGTTATCAACTATTGTGCAACAGGATAAAACCAGTCCACACTGGCTGTTTTCCTGTAAGAAACAGCTTTATTCTGTAGTATGTGGAAGGACCATCTTTCATAACAGAAAAGTAGCACATGGAAATGAACAAGCAATACACAGTCTTAAACACAGTCAAATTTAGGTTTCCCTGTATCAATAAGTCATATGACTTGCTTAAATTTAGGATAGCTATAACCTATACTGTTGTCTCTGACTGAAAGAAACAGGGTCTTGTCTAGCTTATTGATCTAGAGAAGTTCTGTCTTCACCCAAGGTTCTGGTAACAATTTTGTCAAATATTGAAAATGCACGACATTTTAGCTTTTTATCTGTGTGCTGAAACTCTCCATTCAAGGAATGAAGAAATAACATCTTGTATTTTTGTTTCATCTTCTAATCACAGGCATTCTTTTAAGTACCAGTAGTGGTCCCACATTTTTTTCTTTCAGAGTTAAGCAAATTCTTCTTTTCCTTTTTCATAGTTTCTACTGTAGTATGATGGGGAAAAAAGAAAAAACATGGATATACATTTCTCAATATGGTCAGTATTCAACATGTCTACACATTTTGATGCCTTTATTTAAAAAAAATGTGTCTGTGAAAATCAATAGTGAGTTGTGTTTAATATACTTAGGTTACTCTCTTTACTAGATGTTATTCACAGTGATTTAACTGTCATGTTCCTGGCTTTCAATCATATTTTGGAAGAACTATCAAAATCCATGCAGCAGATTCAAATGATTCTTACCATAAAATAAAGGAAATTAGCTTGAAAAATGTTAGAGAGATGTCACAAATAACAGCCATACACTCTGATTTAGGATTTAATGGTAAATTTAACATGACTAGAGAGTTTTTATGATTCATTTCACTGGGATTGATTTGAATATTTGAGCACCTTTTTCTCCTTCAGTGGAAATTATTTGTTCCTGAGAACCTTCACAAAAACAAATAGCTAGTGTGATTGGGAAGCATATGTTTACTGGCAGATGTTGAGACTTTAATCCATTGGTTGATGTAAATAAATAAGGAAAATTATAATTTTATTATAATTCTAAATATGAAAACATTAAATTATGTGGCTCATTAATTGTGTTATTTAAATTTTCATATCAAGAACTATAAATAAAAACAGGCTATTAGTGGGCTAAAATTAAGTTTTTATATAACATTTCACATCATTAGAATAAAAACCATTATTTTACTAAAATACTCAAAATTGCCAAATATTTAATTATTTATGAATTTTTAACAGTACATGTGCATCATAAAAAGTTGGGTTTCAACAAAATACTGTAAAATATACAGGTTCTAGGAAGTGAACTAAAGCATAACAAAGATATATATAAAAAAGTTATTCATTGCCTTCCTACACCTCACCATCTTCATCTCCAGCTCCTGATTAAACCAGCTTTACACCATCTAGTACATTTTCTAAGTTTGTTTTTAGGTGCGTGTGTGTACACATACACACACAACCTAGAATTTATCTAATAATTAGTGGACAACTGCCATGGACTATTATTATATTCCCATTCATGAATAGACTTTTATCTCTATAATAAGTGTTATGTTTTTAAGGTAAAAAAATATACACAATAAAAAATATGAATAAAAGAAGATTAAATTTTATGAAAATAATGCTAATGTAACACTAGATTTTTTTCATAGTTAACAATGCCTTAGTGTTTAATCTGTTCAAGACATAGATTGCCATATCAAATTTCATTAGTGAGGAAATTCTTGTATCATCTTTCCTCTGACTGATCTGTTCTTATGATCCTGTAAAAAAAAAAAATGTGACGAGTTAACATACACATAGGTCAGAGATATAATTATATTTTAGAGATAGATATGGATTTAAATATTTCTAAGAAATTAAACTGAAAAGAACTGGTACTTCAAATTCAGTCATGATTTTAAAATATTTTTCACTAAAAATAGATTGCTTGCATTTTATAAAAATATAACTTGTTAAATGGGTACTAATTTCAAAGTTCTACTGACTTCAATCAGAATGATTTCAGTCAACAATCATGATATAAAACTACAAGAAAAACATACAAACAAAATAATTTCTGAAGCCTATTTTAGACGTAAAGACTGCCATAAATAAATGAGATTAGTTCTATAAGTAATGTAAACAGCTCGAACTCTAGTTTCTTCTTCAAAAGGCAAACTTTAGGAAAAGCAATAGCCAATATTTTTAAATTTCATTTACAAGTGAACTTAAACAATAGGAAACCATAAACAAAGAATGAATGTTTTGCTGCCTCAAAAGAGCAAGATGTGGGTAGGGTTGTTGAGGTTTGTTCCCCAAAATGTTAGGATTTACTTCTAAGTGGCAGGACCAGACAGCACAATCATAGTGAATATAGAAAAAGACCTAAAAAAGAGGGGAAACGGCTGGCAGCAATAAAGAAAATGACAGGATTAAAAGAACCTGTGTCATATTCAAAGCAAGAAAGAGATCTTAGTTTACTGACCAAGTCATAAAAAAGACCACATCACAAATATTATATAAACAGTGTTTTATAGATAGAACGAAGGAGCTGAGTAAATCCTGAGGAGGTGAGACAGAGACAGCTTTATTTTGAATGGCTATTATCTAGCAGTATTGTAATAGGGAAGAACCTTTGTATTCTATTACAAGTTAGTTGATAAGGAGATGTTGCCTATAAGCCTAAATTATACATAATGACCCATCCCTGGGAACCTTGCCTCCCAGGTAATGAGCATTAAGCTAAAATACCTTTGATTAGCTCACAGGTAACACCCTGACCAGGCCTACCTGTGATTGGCTGCTAGAAGGAATAAATTAACACATCCCCTCTGGGAGTCTGGCCAGAACTAGAACTTTGCCCTCTCCCCTTTTATTCTAAAAGAAGCCTGAATTCTAACTCTGGGAAGATAGTTCTTTAGGGCATTATCCTGCCATCTTCTCAGTCTGCTGGCTTTCAGAATGAAGTTGCTATTCCTTGCACCAACACCTCATCTATAGATTGATTGGCTTGGGCAGCTAGCAGTAGGAGCTTGGACTTGGTAACAGTATTGCTGGCAGTTTCATTCCCTGAGACAGTGTAGCAAAGAGATTTCTAATTTTCAGAACAGCCTGAAGATTGTCAGATACTGATTCCAAACAAATTGGCTCATACTAGAATTGAGATAAAATCTTGTACAGGAAACAAGAGGAAGGAAGTTGAAGAAATGAAGCCAATGCCTTGATATATGTAAGTTGAATGATTTTATCAGAATGAATTCTTTCATGTTATATATTGCATCTCCTCCTCCAGTTCTTGATGAAGTGGCCGTACATTCACTTGGGCATTATTATGCTGAAGTACCTTGTGGAATTTATAATGACCAGTCCAGAATACTGTTAGTTTATTTTTCTAGTAAATCCCCAGCATAATTTCAAGTAAATAATATTTTTAAATACTGTTCAAGGATGATATCAGTTAAAACTTTGGAATCAGTTAAAAAACAATTTATGTTAAAGTACATTGATAAGGGTCATTAACACAAAAAAGTTAAAGTCCTACTTAATATATTATTATTATTATTATTTTTTTTGCCATATGCGGGCCTCTCACTGTTGTGGCCTCTCCCGCTGTGGAGCACAGGCTCCGGACGCGCAGGCTCAGCGGCCATGGCTCACGGGCCCAGCCGCTCCACGGCATGTGGGATCTTCTTGGACCGGGGCATGAACCCGTGTCCCCTGCATCGGCAGGCGGACTCTCAACCACTGCACCACCAGAGAAGCCCTATTATCATATTTTTAAGGAAATTATTTGTTAAAGTATACAAACATCAATTGGAAACCTATGATATTGAGAAATGACTTTTAAACCAAACATAACAGGACATATATAATAATATTAATGTTATTATCAAAAAAAAACATTATTGAGCTAGTCTAGACCATAAAATGTCAGAGAGAGACTGATGATTCATACTCATTTAAATTGTGAAAAGGATGAACAAATAGTCTTCACTTCTTTTTGTTCTTAAACCAACAAATGACATGTGCAAAAGCTATTCAAGCATAACCAGGAACAATGAAGCAGAACTGAAGATTGAAAGTGAGAAGTGACTCTATTTTTCCTTTCACAGCCCCTTCACAATTTACCCAGTGGATATATTTCTTGACTCCAAATAAACACTTCAGCGGGCTTCGTCATTACAGCAGGTAATTTTAATAATCAAAAATCCTATCATCATGTTAAGTGATAGACTCCAATTCAGCTACTCCTCATTACAGCAGCAGCAACTTTCCTTCACTATTCTTCTTAGGAAGAAGTTTAGACCTTGTCCACTAATTTCAGGGGATACAGACCAAAGTTTCTGAATGGTCATGCTGAAGCTCATTTCTCTTGATTTAATTGAAGGAAGCCCAGTGTTCCATTTTGAGCGAAGTGGTGTTGACTCTGCATCTTTCTCCAAATAAGTTCTCTCAAAAAATCCTTCCTAAAATCCTTAATAACCTACCTTCTTGTAGTCAGTAAAGAGAGGAATTCAAGACATATTTTTACAATCTCATTTTTTGAAAGGTCTGCAGATTAGATTGTCAGACACCTCACTATGCACCTTGGTACTTCTACAAACCTTCCTAAGTATTGCATATTAGTGAGTTAATGCAGCTGCCTTATTTCCTCCTTATCTCTTTGGGTCTTTACAGGCTTCCACCTGCTGCATACTCAACAAGCCAGAAGCCATGATGAGTAAGCTGAAAATGAAAGGCAAAGAGAAAGAAGCTGATCACATTGCTTCCCCACCTACAGGCAACCCCCCCTGTATCAGACCTAAGGAACATAGGAGGTAATGAGAATTTAAAGTTGGAAGCTGTGCCTAATATTATTTTTTTTCAATTTTATTTTATTTTATTATACATCAGGTTCTTATGAATTATCTATTTTATACATGTTAGTGTATACATGTCAATCTCAATCTCCCAGTTCATCCCACCACCACCCCGCCCCCCTTTCCCCCCTTGGTGTTCATATGTTTGTTCTCTACATCTGTGTCTCTATTTCTGCTTTGCAAACTGGTTCATCTATACCATTTTTCTAGATTCCACATATATGAGTTAATATACAATATTTGTTTTTCTCTTTCTGACTTCTCTCTGTATGACAGTCTCTAAGTCCATCCACATCTCTACAAATGACCCAGTTTCTAGAACCTGACAAACTAATTTTAAGGTAGAGCCTATATTTTTTTGACTGAAATAACCACACAGTTTTTATATATGTCACAAACAAGATTTTCCATTGTCATTGTCTTTGAAAAAGTCATATTATAAGCAAATAAATATACATAGTAGCCTGAAAGAAATTCATTACTCTTTGGAAAAACTTTAATATTTATTACTAAAACATACTTATAATAATTCTATTTTTTTCTTAGTATGTATTCTGTCTTTTAATTGTGTATATAATATATCTTCATTTTAGGAGAAAAAAACAAGAAATACAAGCAAGGTAAAATGATGAATAACATAAAATAATAAAATTCCATGTAATCACAGCATCCATTTACCACTTAATATTTGATCATATACCTCTTACTGAGTCATGTGCAAGGAAACTAATGCATCTAGAAAGGTGATATATTGCCTCTCTGCCTTATTACCCTCCTCCTAATTTTCATTAGGATTTTACTTTTATGTAGGATATCAAATTCTCTGTTATTTACATGTGACCTATTTAATATATAGTTATCTATTATATTTAATTTAATCTTTTGAATCAATCCTTATTTCTTAGTGTCTTAGTGGCATGTATCTTGATTTAGTTCATTACTTATATAATTAAAAGCATGTTTTCTACCTTTCAACTCTGGATTAGAACAGATGTAGTTACTGAAATACATCATTTACTTGTGTGAATACATTTATGAACATAAGAATGAAGGTGTTCTTTTTTTTTAAATTTTTTGGCTGTGCTGCATGGCTTGTGGGATCTCAGTTCCCAGATTAAGGATTGAACCCAAGCCACGCTAGTGAAAGCCCAGAATCCTAACCACTAGGCTACCAGGGAACTCCCTGAAGGTGTTCTTAATTTAGATAATTTATGAATGAAATGTATGTTCTGTTCATCCTTGTCTTTTCTGAAGCTTTTTTTTTTTTCCTGTCAGTGTCCCTCTGAATGGTTTTCAAGAGATATATATACCTCTTTGATGGAGTGGTTATTATATTGTATTGAATGTGTTTATGGATAAAATGAACTTTTTTTCCTCAATAGATTGTAGTACTGTCTTTGAAGACTTATCACCTATCAGTCTATTAAATTTATAATAGTTTTTAAGAGAGTATTTGTTAACTGAATTAATCTGGGTTTAACCATAAAAAATATTTTTCAACACCTTAAGGTTTTAAAAAATTTATAATATATTTTTGTTACCTTTATTTGGAATTTTTAATTAAAATCATTTTCTCTCCATGAATGGATTACATATGAAAGGTATATGAGCTATGTTTTTAATTAAGCTTTCTTGGAAGTAAATTTGAAAAGTTAGTGATTTCTACATTATTTAAGTAAAGTAAAAGTTCACTTGGAAAAATATATCTTTACTAAAGGAAAGAGGTTATTTAGTTATTTAACTGGCAGCTCTCAGGGTATATGTGTAGAGATATATGGTAAGTGTATCCATCTCAACTTCAAAGGAAAATAAATTAATGTCAGGTCTGAAATAAAGACTTAAGTTGTAGAAAGAGAAATTGTAACCAAACACAGGTTTGACTGCTCACTGCTCAACAGCCAATAAATTGAGGGGCAAGCTTCAGTAGAGAAGAAAGGTACTTTATTTAGACAAGCCAGAAATATGGGGAGATGGTGGTCTTATGTCCAGAGACCAACTCTGAAGATTCTATTCAGCCATGACAATTTTTAAAGGGAAAAAGGGGAAAAAGTCTCAGTTAATCATTAACACAGGAGGTCAGATTCTTCATCATTTTTCCATTGCGTTCAGGCCGGCTGACTTCTCCCTATCTCTCCTGGGATGCTTGTCTTGCCACGTGGTCTGCCTGCAAATTTACTAAGGGGAAGCTAGGAGTAGAGAATCAGTCATTGTTTAACTACTTACTTCTTCATCTTTATTCCTTCTAATCCAGGAAAGGAATCAACATGTTATGTAAGGTGTTGTGTGTATTTAGAAAAGCAAAAATCAGGAGCTAAGTTAAATGTTGCCTAATGATCTCATACTTACGATTAAGGTCTAAGGAAAACAGGGATGAGCAAACAAAAAGGGGCAAAGGACCTGCTTACAGAATGTTCAGCCTCCTGGTGGTGATACTGTTAAGACAGAAAAAAGGGCAAATGGACAACAGGTTTTATGCTTAAAGAAGAATATTTAAATTTAACTTATGTACAACTTGTGCCAAAATCACAGTGAATGAACAAAAGAGATAAAAATAATATTCGTAACCCAGAAGGTTGAAATTTTGTCTCCAAATCCACTTGATTATGTGTACTTAGCATAATAAATAAAATACATTCATTAAAGATTGACAGTGGTAAGCTTTTCATATATCACTATCAAGCTGTAACCACTAATTTCAAAGCAATTCTAGTTCTAGTTTGAATTAATTTAAATCATATTTTAATTCAACTTAGAGAGTCATTGCCTTTGGTAGGTTGAATTACTACTTTAAGCTAGATTCTGGACTATGGAGACTATCTAGAAATGTTAAAAGAGTAGATGTTTCTCTGTCATGACTGGGATGCTCACTCAATATTTTGTGTATAGCATATGTAGGTTTCTCAAAATCAACTATGTTTCTGGAGTTAACTGAATTATTTTTGATCTTATAAAAATTATATTGATTAGGTTATAATTACATAGGATATACATTAAGTGAAGACCAGAAATAGATTATTTGACAAGAAATAATAACCTCTTGATACTTAATATTAATTAAAAATCTGTTAATATTAATCATATTTCAAAGAACATACATATATTTGCAGATTTTATCCAAATTACTCTGAATTGTAATTGTACTATATCATAAATTACAGAAAACACAGAATTTAACGGTAGTAAAATGGTCCTAAATATATAATACTAATTAGCATATTATGGTTTTATTTTCCTTTTGCCTGATAATAATCCTCAGTTTAGAAGGTCACCAGAAAACTATACCCTCACACTTTTTGGTATATCTCTACAGCATACTTTTAGTGACCCTATTATCTGCATATTATCTTGTTTAATAAATTATTTTATGTGCTGTTGATGGTCAATCCATTTCATTCTAATGGCTTCCCATTTCTGCCTCATTAAAATATAGCATTACAGAGCCATTATATTCCAATGGCCAGTCATTGATTTCCTTCTTTTATTAAAACCACTCAGCCTCAACAAGAAACCTAATCAGGATGAATCATCTTATCCTCTACAAAATGGGATGGAATATTCCTAAATTTATTTTTGTACTTTGAGAACACACTGTACCTTTTAATGGATGTAAAATGAAAATGTTTTCTTCTTTTTAAAAATATATACCTCTTAGTATGAACACAGTTTTCCATAATGATGGTTCCCATTTGTCCCTTGTGCAATTGATATGCCTATGCCAGTGAAAAGAGAGAATGCAGCTTTTACTTCTGTGTGTAGAATCTGATTCCTATTTCTGCAGAATTTATTTCATGGTTTATATAATAAAAACTAATACTTTTTTCTTAATTCAGAATCTACTCTTCTACTAAACATTATATATGTAGGTGTGTATATTTATACATGCACACACAGAACTGCATTACTCTAAAAAGTAACTTCTTAATTATCATACAGAGTTCATTCATTCATGAGTACTAACAGGAATTTAAAACTCTAGTTTATAAAAGATCAGCTGTGAGTTTTTCAGTCTAATTTAGGAAACTAACTATTGATAGTGGTACTTCATGTAATCTTTACTATTCCTTCATAAATTTTGATCTATAGCATAAGAAGGTAAAATATATATGTATTTTTGCTTTAAGAGAAATAGATGAACAGATTATATACTCTTAAATGCAACAGTGAGTTTTACCTGATTTATTACTATAAATGCAGGTTATGAATAATCAAGTATATATTGAAATGTGTTTAACTATCATAAAATAACAATAATAAAATTCTTAGTAGTAATAGGAAGGTTTTCTCATTTTTTTTTCCTTTAGCTATTATAAGCTAATCCTAATTGTATCTTCAAATTACAATTTAAATTCTTTTTCAAATAGCCCTGAGTCTTATCATGGCTGGGCTGGTACAAGTCTATGCATCTCAGGCCATCTTGGGACCACATGTCTTTAGAGGGCTTTTTAATAGATGCTCAGTTTTTCTGTTCAATACCTTAATTTTAGTCATTTCCAGGAGTGAATTCTTATCAATCAGTGATCATAAAATTCTGTGAAAAATAAGTAAACCCTGGCCCAATTCTGATGCCGACTCTGACACCAATACCAATGTTTGTGTTTTTCCACATTATCAAGAGATGAACTCAATTCTAACACTGTCTACCTGGAGATAGCATCAGATCCGAGGCTAAGGGTTCAGTCCCACAAGACTGAGTCTACAAGAGATATGTTTCTTAAAGAGTAGAGTTGGTAAATTGTGAAAATAAAGACTGTGGACATACCATATAATTTGACAATGTACAGTTAGTTTATACATGTACCACAACAGAAACACATTTCAGAATACAGCCTGGAAGTGAGTAGCCCCTGGGTTTCTTTGTCAGTGCTCTGAAGTCATCTTCAATCTGTTTGAGAGAGAGTCAAAATAGTTCCTGTGCCTCCAGTCTTTTAAAGGCTGCTCTCCTTGAGTCCATGTCCCATATGGTAGTTGTAAATTTAGTCATGTTACTCTCCTGCTTAAAACGTTTGCTTGTTTTTTCAGCTGTTTATGGACAAAACCAGATTCTTTTCTAATTCCCCCAACTCCCGTATGTTTATCTTTTACTCTTGCTTTGCCAAACTAATTTTGAATTCCATAGTAGTAGCAAGCTCACAAACACATCTTAGCTGCTCTTCCTTTCCTTCCCTCTTTCCTCACTTCCCTGCCAGTTTCTCCTGAACTTGCCACATAAGCTACCTGCACTGGGATAATTGACTAAGAGCTTGCTTCTGATTGCACTTTCCCCTTCAGACCAATGTGTGCCTCAAGACTGACCTTGCCAGACTGAGTTAAGATTTCTTTCCCCTCTACCCTTCAGCCTTGTACCAACCCTAGTTATTTGTTTACATGTGTGTTTGTTTAGCTTCTTTTCCACATTTTGTGGTTTGAATTTAAAAGGGTTTTAAATAGCTTATATCTGATCTTTTCTCTCCCAATTTAAATAATATTATAGCATGGAGAGCTCAGTAGTCACAAGTATATATGTAAAATTAATATATGATAAATGTAATAAAGAAGAAACAGATTATATATTATTGAAAAAAAGTAGTTCACTATATATAAAGTAAAATAAAACTGGATGATTAAACAAATCCAAAAACAAAACCAAGAGCAAAAGTTCCTGACATCCAAGAACTAGGCTTTGGTGTTGCTATGAGCTGGCCAGAGATTGGTGTTGATGTTCTGTTGAAAATAAACAGTTTAAGAAAACACCAATATCAGACAAAGCCATTCTGTGACCCTGATGGCTTAAGACATAAGGAAGATCATGCCATAACCATGTCTGTACAAGACAACTCGATGGACATTGTTGAAACCATAAAAATTACCAACCTTCTTCCTTTCTTAGTTAAAATGAGTGACAACTATGTTTTATTTTGTTTTCCAATTACAGTTTTAGCCTCACTTCATTCTTCATAACTTATAAATAAGACTTGGTATAATACCCAATCATAGTGTTACCCCAGCTTCCTAAAAGCACATAATCAAGAGCAAAGACCCAATCCATTTGTACCTTCTCCAAAATCATCTTAACATATGCTCAAATCTTGTAAGTCCTAATTCTCTTTTACTGAAATGCCCCGCATTTTTCATAGTGAGCTATCACTCATTTCAGCAACCTAATACCTTATAAAAAAAGAGGAAATAATTTCTCTTTCATTGCTTTTTATTTATTTTCTTCCGTTTCTTTCTTAGAATGTCCATTGTTCCACATGCATTACTCATCTGTCTTTTTATGTTGCCTACTTTCTTCCACTAGTCTTTAACATATTTACCATAGTTATTTTAAATTCCCTTTTTGATAATATCAACATTTCATGTCTGATTCTGATTCTTGCTTTGCATCTTCAGGATGTGTCTTTAACTGCTTTGTCATGCCTTGTAATTTTTTGTTGAAAGCTCCACATGATGTATTAGGTAGTAGGAATTGAGGTAGATAAGTCTTTTGTGTTATTGATTTGAAATAAATAGGTAGTCAGATATTTCTCCAGCAAAGATGAGTTTATTTGGGGTTAACTGAAAGTTACAGCTTGGGATTTGGAACCATGATGAGCTACATGCAGGTCCCCACACTGCAAAGGAAGGAGAACTCTTCCAAAGAGGGGAAAAGGAAATTGGGAGGGCTACAGTAAACAGAGTCCATGGCTTTTCCTTGCCAGGAAAGAAGAGAAATCTTTCTTCTTTCTGTTGCGCTCTGCTGTCATAACACGGCATGAGAACTCTCTCTTCTGATCTCCCAACTCTATTTAATTGAGGTTTCTGTATATATATATATATATATTTTACAGTTCCCCCCTTTGATCTAGATCTTTCTCTGAAAGGATCACTGATCAAGGGTCAGGTTTTTTACTTTCCTGGGTATAGTGTCACACTGGAGGGATAATACACAGGTTGGAAATTTATTATTTAAATATTTAATAATAAATAAATTTAATAAATTTATTTATTAAATAAATAATTTAGCACGTTCAAGTAACAAGGAGGGGTAGGATGGAGGATTCTTAGACACCTTTTATCTAAAGTCAATATGTTATCAAGATCAAAGACATTAGAGATCATCATTAGGTCATCATCAAAGGTTTGGTGCCAAACTTCCAACAGGCCTGCTCTAGATACCTTGAGAAATCTGTCTCATCAGATGTTGACTGCTTCAATTCTGGGAAATCCTTGTATTTATGTCACATGTCCAATCAGAATTTGCTGCTTTGTTTAGGTGCATCATGTGAATCCAAGAGTCTGTTCCTTGGAATTTGGCAATATGAGGGTTGGTTAGCAGTACCTGATAGGGTCTCTCTAGGTAGGTTGAAGAGAGTTCTTCTGTAGGTGTCTTTTTTAATAGACAAAATCTTCAGGTTGCAAGTTGTGTTGCTTTAGATAGTTGTCTCCTGAGAATGTAGCATGAAAAGATTACTCTACCGAAACATGGTTATTTTTAAAAGAAGCAATTAGGCCTTTGCATATTGGAGTATCTCTGTTTTTATCAGTTGTAGGTCAAAAGAAGGAGAAGCCAAGTGCATTGGGAGTCCTGTGACTATGTCAAAGGGTGAGAATTTATGAGTTCCAAAAGGAATGGATCTGAGATTTAAAAGGATCAATGGAAATGTGTGTGGGCAAGATATTTGCAGAGACTCTAAATTTTTCAAATTGAGTCTTAATAATGCCATCAATGCATTTGACTAAACCAGAAATTGACAGTGGTAAGCACAGTGAAAGTGTTGTAAAACTGATAAAACAGTGTAGACTTGTCAAACTAACTGACCACTAAAATGGATTCCTTGATTACTATGAAGTTTGAAAGGAGTTTCCCAGATAGGGATGATCTTTCCTAAAAGGAGTTTAGCTACAGAAGAGATCGTAGCTTGTCTTCAAGGGAAGGCTTCAAGTCTAGTGTGAAAACATACAGACCATGATTAAAATATATGTACATCCATGAGACAGAAGAGGTTGTTGAAACCCTTTTGCCAGGCCTCTGATAGTCCATCGGACAGTTTAAAATGTTTACGAGCAGTGCAAACAGGCTTCCCAGGGTTGTACTTCAGACAAGTGGGAAAAGTGAAGTAGTCACTTTTTAAGGCTTTGTTAATGTTTCCCCAACAATATTGAATCATGAATGCAATGATTTTGGCTTTAGACCAATGGTTTAATGCATGTACATAGTGAGGAGAGGGAATTTTAGAGTCTCTGATAGGACTAGGTTGTTATTTGGTCCAAAGCAGAGCCTTCTCTTTTTAACAAACCAGCAATTGTTGAATTTCCAATCTTGTTTTTCTCTAGCTGAGGCCAATTGTGGGACTTTTCTAGCCATTTTTTTAAGTTGTCATTTGGGAAAATATCCCTTTGGAATATGATAGCAGTTTGGCTGCTGCTGCTCCCTTTAAGGACAGAATTACTTGCAGAAAAATCATCAAGGTGATTTCCCTTTGTTTCCAGAGAGTCAAGTTTAGAATTCCTGGAAATTTAATAGTAGCTAGAGCAACAGGTAAATTTATTGCATTCAATAATTCCTGAACAGAGGACCCATTTTAAATTTTATTTCCACTGGAAGTAAGGAAACCATGTTGCTTCTACAACATTCCAAAATCATGAGCTATTCCAAAAACATATCTACTATCAGCATAAATATTGACTTTTGTCCTTGTCTAAAGTACAAGCCCATATAAGAGCATATAATTCAGCCTGTTGGGCCAAAGTAGCCATAGATTAAAGATACTGCCTCAACAACATCAAAAGGAGTAGGAAAAGAAAACCCAGCACAGTATTTGCCATTGTCACTTTTTAAATAAAAACCATCAGTGAACCATGAGAAATCAACATTACCCAAAGGAATTTCCAGTAGAAGGTTAAGAGGAGTCCAGAGGTAGTCCGTCAGCATTAAGCAGTCACGAGGGGTTTTGTCAGTGACCGAGGGGAGAAGATAGCTGGGTTAAGGTTACTGCAACATAAAAGAGTTCTGTGAGGTCCAGTTTAAAAAAGGACTTCACAGGAGGTGAGGCGGCTGACTGAGAAATGTTGCATGTCATGAGAATTCAGAAGAGCGTCTACTGCATGATGCACAAACATTATTAATGATTTTTCCAGTGGCCTCAACCAAAATGACAGTGTCTGTAATGGCTCTTAGCCAGCAGGGCCCAGTTCCTGAATATAAATATTCTATGGATTGATGGTGGTCTTCATGTTTTTGTATAAGTACTCCAAGGGCATTCCCTTCTCATAAAAAAAAGAAAAGAGGGGTTCCCAAAGGTAGGTGAGTTCATCAAATCCTCCCTTAAAACCTTGAAAGCTGTGTTTCCAGTTCTTCCCATAAAATTGGATAGGGGTTGTTATTGTCTAGTATAACATACAGAGGTTTGGCCATAAGAGAAATATGGAATCCGATTTTGGCAATAACCAACTAAACCAAGAAAGCCACACAGTTGACACTTTGTTTGGGGTACTGGGAAATTTAGGATACCAGGAACTTTATCTGGATCTAGGTTTAGCCCTTGTTATACTATTACATGCCCTAAATATAGAACCTGGGTTTGGGCAAACTGCAATTTTTCTTTGGCAAATTTGTGTCTCTTTAAAGCTAAAAGCTTAAGCAAGTATATGCTGACTTTCTGTGAGGAGGCTTGAGAAGGAGAGCAAAGTAAATCATCCACATCATTGCAGCAAATTAAAAGCTCTAAGGAACATAGATCAGACTCCAGGATTTGTTAGAAATAAGAAGGACTCTCAGAAAAACACTGAGACGTTACTCTCCAAGTGAACTGGTTTTCTCTCCAAGTGAAGGCAAAAAGGTACTGGCTAGCTTCATCAACTGTAATACTGAAAAATGCACCACATAAAAACTACAGTAAAGAATTTGCTTCCAGTGGAAATGGATGTTAATAACCTTTGAAGTTTAAGAACAACAGGGTGTTGAAAGGTAACAATGTTGTTTATGTAATATTATTTTTTAAATCTTTCTCTCTTTTTTAAACTGAAGTATAGTTGACTTAAGATATTATTTTAGTTTCAGATATACAACATAGTTATTCAATATATTTATAGATTATATTCTATTTAAAGTTATTAAAATAATGGCTATATTTCCCTAGCTATACAATATATCTTTGTTGCTTATTTATTTTATACATAGTAGTTTGTATCTCTTAATCCCGTACCCCTATCTTGCCCTTCCTTCCTTCTCTCTCCCCACTGGTAACCACTGATTTGTTCTCTATACCCGTGAGTCTGTTTGTTTTGTTACAGGCAGCTTTGTTTTTTAGATTACATGTATAAGGTATAACACATAGCATTTGTCTTTCTCTGACTTAAGTCAATAAGCATACTACACTGTAGGTCCTTCTACATTGTTGCACATGACAGAATTGCATTCTCCTCTATGGCTAAGTAATATTCCATTGTGTATATATACCATGTCTTTATTATTTCATCTGTTAATGGACACTGAGTTTGCTTCCATATCTTGCCTATTATAAATAATACTGCTATGAACATTGTGATGCATGCACCTTTTAAAATTATTATTTTTCCCATTCTTCAGATATACAACTAGGAGTTGGAATGCTGGATCTTATGCTAGTTCTATTTTTAGTTTTTTGAGGAACCTCCACACTGTTTCCATAGTGGCTCCACAAATTTACATTCCCACCAATAGTGCACTAGGTTTCCCTTTTCTACACATCCTTGCCAACATTTGTTATTTGTAGACTTTTTGATGATAGGCATTTTGACAGGTTTGAGGTGATAATCTCTCACTGTAGTTTTGAAGTTTTGATTCGCATTTCTCTGATGATTAGCAAGTTTGAGCATCTTTTCATGTGCCTGTTGGATATCTGTGTCTTCTTTGGAAAAAAAAATGTCTATTAAGATCTTCTGCCCATTTTTTAATTGGGTTTTTTTTTAAATCTAGAGTTGTATGAGCTGTTTATGTATTTTGGATATTAACCCCTTATTGGTCATATAATTTACAAATATTTAATCCCATTCAGTAGGTTGTCTTTTCATTTTGTGGCTGTTTCCTTTGCTGTGCAAAAGCTTTTAAGTTCAATTAGGACTCATTTGTTTGTTTTTGCTTTTGTTTCTTTTCCCTTACGAGACAAATCAAAAATATATACATATAGCTACGATTTGTGTCAAAGAGTGTTCTTCATAGGTTCTGTTCTCAGGGTTTTATGGTTTCAGGTCTTACGTTTAGGTCTTTAATCCATTTTGAGTTTCTTTTTGTGTATAGTGTGAGAAAATGTTCTAATTTTATTCCTTTAAATGTAGTTGTCCAGTTTTCCCAGCACCAGTTATTGAAGTGACTGTCTTTTCTCCATCATATATCCCTGCCTCCTTTATGGTCAAGTAATTGCCTATAAGTGCATGGGTTTATTTCTAGGTTGTCTATTCTGTACCACTGAGCTCTGTGTCTGTTTTTGTGCCAGGGCCATGCTGTTTTGATCACTGCAGCTTTGCAGCATAGTCGGAAGTTAGGGAGCATGATATCTCCAGCTTTGCTCTTTTTCTCAAGATTGCTTTGGCATTTTCGGGTCCTTTGTGTTTCCATATAAATTTTAGGATTATTTGGTATAAATCTGTAAAATATGTTGTGGGTATTTTGACAGGGATTCTATTAAATCTGTAGATTGCTTGGGGTAGTATGAACATTTTGACAATATTAATTTTTCCAAACCATGAACATGAGATATCTTTGCATTATTCTGTATCATGTTCAATTTCCAGTTTTCAGAGTATAGCTTTTTCTGCTCCTTGGTTAAGTTTATTCCTAGGTATTTTATTCATGTTAGTGTGATTATAAACAAGATTGTTTTCTGACTTTCTCTCTCTGATAGTTCATTATGAGTCTATCAAAAAGCAACATACTTCTGTATATTAATATTGTATCCTACAATTTTACTGTATTTATTATTTATAATAGTGTTTTGGTAGAGACTTTAGGGTTTTCTATATATAGTATCATGACATCTGAAAAGAGTGACACTTTTATTTCCTCCTTTGAAATTTAGATGTCTTTTCTTTCTTTTTTCCTCTGAATACAATGGCTAAAACTTTCAATATTATATGAAAAAGAAGTGGTGAGAGTGGGCATCCATGTTCTGTTCCTGATTTTAGATGAAAGGCTTTCAGTTTTTCACCACTGAGTATGATTTTAACTGCGGGTTTGTCATAAATGACCTTTATTATGTTGAGATAGGCTCTATACCAACTTTGATGAGAGGTTTTTTTTTTCTCATAAATAGTTGTTATCCTTTTGTTAATGTGGTGTAACACATTGATTAATTAGTGGATATTGAAACATCCTTGCATTCTGGAACAAATCGCACTTGATCACAGTGTATGATTCTTTTTATATATTGTTGAATTTGGTTTGGTAATATTTTGTTGAGGATTTCTGCATCCATATTCATCAGAGATTCCTGCCTGTAATTTTATTTTTTTGTAGTATGTTTGGTTTAGGTATCAGGGTAATGGTGGCCTTGAAGAATGAATTTGGGATTGTACCCTCCTCTTCAATTTTTCAGAGTGGTTTTAGAAGGAGAGTTATTAGCTCTTCTTTAAATGTCTGGTAGAATTCCCCTGTGAATCTCTCTGGTCCTGGAGTTTTGTTTGCTGGGAAAATTTATTATTATTATTATTACAAACTTAATTTCACTATTAGTGGTTGGTCTGTTCACATTGCCTATTTCTACATGATTCAGGCTTTGAAGGTTGTATGTTTCTAGAAATATGCCAATTTCTTCTAGGTTTTCCAATTTGTTGGCATAAGAATGTAGTATTTTCCTAAAATGTTTTTGTATTTCTGTGATATCAATTATTTATCCTCTTTCATTTCATGTTTTGTTTATTGTCCTCTCTCATTTCTCTTGATATGCCTAGCTGAAGATTTATCAGTATACTTAATCTTTTCAAAAGCACAGCTCTTGGGTTCATTGGTTTTTAAAATTTTTTATCTCTATTTTATTTATTGCCTCTCTGATCTGTATTATTTTCTTCCTTCTGATGACTTTGGGCTTTGTTTGTTCTTTTTCTAATTCCTTTAGATAGTAATTAAATTGTTTATTTGAGATTTTTCTTGTTTCTTGAGGTAAATCTGCATTGCTGTAAACTTCCCTTTTGCAACTGCTTTTGCTGAATCCCACAGATTTTGGAAAGTTGTGCTTTTATTTGTATTCTAATTTCCTCTTTGATTTCTTCACTGACTCTTGTTTTTTAGTAGCATGTTTATTCTCAAGGTGTTTTCATTTTTCCCAATTTTCATCCTGTAATTGATTTCTAGTTTCATACCATTGTGGTTCAGGAAAAAAAAAAAAAAAACCTTGATGTAATTTCTGCCCTCTTAAATTTGTTGAAACTTGTTTTGTGGCCTAGCATGTGATCCATCCTACAGAACATTCCATGTGCACTCGAATAGAATGTGTATTCTGCTGATGGAATGTCCTGTAGTTATCTATTAATTTCAACTGGTCTAATGTGTTATTTAAGGCCACATTTTCCTTACTGTTATTCTGTCTGGATAACCTGTTCATTTGTGTAAGTGGGGTGTTGAAGTCCTCTACTGTTATTGTTCTACTACTACAATTTCTCCCTCTATGTCTTTTAATATTTGCTTTGTATATGTAGGTGCTCATGTGTTAGGTGAATATATGTTAATGAATATAGTATCCTCTAATTGTATTCATCCCTTTGTCTTTATATAATGCCTTTCTTTGTCTTTTGTTATAGACTTTGTTTTAAAGTCTATTTGTCTGATAGGAGTATTGCTACCCCCCACTTTCTTGTTGTTTCTGTTTCCATGAAATACGTTTTTCTGTCCCCACAATTTCAATATGTATGTGTCTTTAGCTCTGGAGTGTCTGCTTAGAGCAGCATATTGATGGTTTCTGTTATTTTATTGAATCAGCCACCCTATGCCTGTTAATTGGAGGATTTATTCCATTGCCGTTTAATGTGATTATTGATAGGTATGTACTTATTGTCATTTTGTTACTAGTTTTCTGGTTATTTTTGTACTTCTCTCTTCTTTTCTTTTTTTTTTCCTTGTGGCTTGACGATTTTCTGTAGTCATTTATATTCTTTCCTCTCTAGTTTTTCTGTATATGTTGCAGGTGTTTGATTTGAGGTTACAATGGCATTCATATATGCTCACCTATAACTATATATACTTGATTTTAAAATGGTGATCATTTGAGTTCAGACTAGTTCTAAAAGATCTACATTTTGTACTCCCCTCCCCCACATTTTGTGTTTTTAATGCAATTATTTTGTATCTTGATGATTTTATCCCTTTACTGATCATTGTAGTTAGAGTTGATTTTATAAATTTTTATCTGTTAATTGTCATACTAGCATTTTAAGTAGTTGATCCTCAGCCTATATGATATATTTGCCTTACTGGTGTGATTTTTCCTTTCCTATAGATGCTTACTTCTTGTTATACCCTTGTCTTTTCTTTCTTTTTTTTTTTTTTTAATGCCTGGAATCTTGAGTACCAGATTTTTTACTTAAATTTTTTATTGAAGTATAGTTGATTCACAATGTTGTGTTAGTTTCAGCTGTACAGCAAATTGATTAAGATATATATATATATATATATATATACACATATAATTTTTCAGATTCTTTTTCCCTTATAGGTTATTACAAAATATTGAATATAGTTCTCTATGCTATATCCCCTTTGGTGACCATAAGTTTGTTTCCTATGTCTCTGGATCTATTTCTGTTTTCTGTATAAGTTCATTTGTATCATTTTCTTTTAGATTCCACATATAAGTGATAACATATGAGATTTTAACTTTTTAAGGAACCTCCAATTCTCCAAAGTGGCTGTACCAATTTACATGCCCAACAACAGTGAAGGAGGGTTCCTTTTTCACCACACCCTTTTCAGCATTTATTATTCATAGACTGATGATGTCCATTCTTTTTTAACATCTTTATTGGAGTATAATTGTTTTACAGTGGTGTGTTAGTTTCTGCTTTATAACAAAGTGAATCAGTTATACATATACATATATCCCCATATCTCTTCCCTCTTGCATCTCACTCCCTCCCACCCCCCCACCCCACCCCTCTAGGTGGTCACAAAGCACCGAGCTTATCTCCCTGTGCTATGTGGCTGCTTCCCACTAGCTATCTATTTTACATTTGGTAGTGTATATACGTCCATGTCACTCTCTCACTTTGTCCCAGCTTACCCTTCCCCCTCCCCATATCCTCAAGTCCATTCTCTAGTAGGTCTGCATCTTTATTCCCGTCATGCCTCTAGATGTCCATTCCGACTGGTGTGAGCTGATACCTCATTGTAGTTTTGATTTGCATTTCTCTAATAATGAGAGATGTTAAGCATCTATTCACATGCCTTTTGACCATCTGTATGCCTTCTTTGGAGAAATGTCTATTTAGATCTTCTGCCAATTATTTGATTGGGTTATTTGTTTTTTGGATATTGAGCTGTATGAGCTGTTCATATATTTTAGATATTAATCCCTTGTCCATTGCATCATTTGTAGATATTTTCTCCCATTCTGTAGATTATCTTTTCATTTTGTTTGTGGTTTCCTTTCCTGTGCAAAAGCTTTTAAGTTTAATTAGGTCCCATTTGTTTATTTTTGTTTTTATTTCCATTACCCTAGGAGATGAATCCAAAAAGATATTGCTGTGATTTATGTCAAACAGAATTCTGCTTATGTTTTCCTCTTGGAGTTTTATAGTATCTGGTTTTACATTCAGGTCCTTAATCCATTTTGGGTTTATTTTTGTGTGTGGTGTTAGAGAATGTTCTGGTTTCATTCTTTGACATGTAGCTATCCAGTTTTCCCAGCACCACTTATTGAAAAGTCTGTCTTTTCTCCAGTGTTCTTCTTTGTTGTAGATTAATTGACCATATTTGTGTGGGTTTATTTCTGGGCTTTCTATCCTGTTGCACTTATCTATATGTTTGTTTTTGTGCTAGTACCAACTGTTTTGATGACTGTAGTTTTGTAATATAGTCTGAAGTCAGGGAGCATGATTCCTCCAACTCCATATTTCTTTCTCAAGTTTGCTTTGGCAATTTGAGGTCTTTTGTATTTCCATACAAATTGTAAAATTTTTTTTTCTAGGTCTGTGAAAAATGCCATTGGTAATTTGATAGGGATTGCACTGAATCTGTAGATTGCCTTGGGTAGTATAGTCATTTTGACAACATTGATTCTTCTAATCCTAGAACACAGTATATCTTTCCATCTCTTTGTGTCATCTTCTATTTCTTTCATCAGCATCTTATAGTTTTCAGACTACAGGTCTTTTGCCTCCTTAGGTAGGTTTATTCCTAGGTAACTTATTCTTTCTGATATGATGGTAAATGAGATTGTTTCCTTAATTTCTCTTTATGATCTTTCATTATTAGTGTATAGTAATGCAAGAGATTTCTGTGTATTAATTTTGTATCCTGCAACTTTACCTAATTCATTGATGAGCTCTAGTAGTTTTCTGGTCACGTCTTTAGGATTTTCTATGTATATTATCATGTCATCTGCAAACAGTGATAGTTTTTTCTTTTCCAATTTGGATTCTTTTTAGTTCTGTTTTCTTCTCTGATTGCCATGGCTAGAACTTCCAAAACTATGTTGAATAAGAGTGGTGAGAGTGGACATCCTTGTCTTTTTCATGATCTTAGAGGAAATGCTTTCAGTTTTTCATCATTGAGAATGAAATTAGCTGTGGGTTTGTCATACATGGCCTTTATTATGTTGAGGTGGTTTTCCTCTCTGCTCTTTTCTGGAGAGTTTTTATCATAAATAGGTGTTGAACTTTATCCAAAGCTTGTTCTTCATTTATTGAGAACATCATATGGTTTTTATTCTTCAGTTTGTTAATGTGGTGTATCACATTGATTGATTTATGTATATTGAAGAATCCTTGCATCCCTGGGATAAATCTCACTTGACCAAGGTGTATGATCCTTTTAATGTGTTGCTGGATTCAATTTGCTAGTATTTTGTTGAGTATCTTTGCATCTATGTTCATCAGTGATATTGGCCTGTAATTTTCTTTTTTTGTGTGTGCTATCTGTATCTTGTTTTTGTATCAGGGTGGTGGTGGCCTCATAGAATGAGTTCAGAAGTGTTCCTTTCTCTGAAGTTTTTTGGAATAGTTTCAGAAGGATAGGTGAAAACTTTTCTCTAAATGTTTGATAGAATTTGCCTGTGAAGCCCTCTGGTCTTGGACTTTTGTTTGTTGGGAGTTTTTCAATCACAGATTCAACTTCAGTATGTGTAATTGGTCTGTTCATATTTTCTGTTTCTTCCTGGTTCAGTCTTGGGATATTGTACCTTTCTAAGCATTTGTACATTTCTTCGAGGTTGTCCATTTTTTTGGCATATAGTTGCTTGTAGTAGTCTCTTATAGTCCTTTGTATTTCTGTGTTGTCAGTTTTAACTTCTCCTTTTTCATTTGTAATTTTATTGATTTGGGTGCAAAGATGTTATAACATTTCTTTTAGGACAAGTTTAATATGAATGAACTCTTTTTAGTTTTTGGTTGTCTGAGGCTTTCTTTATTTTTCCCTCAATTCTAATCTTGCTGGGTTACAGGTTTTTCCTTTTTAGTATTTTGAATATATCACGCCACTCCCTTCTGGCCTGCAAAGTTTCTGCAGAAAACTTAGCTGATAGCCTTATGGGAGTTCCCTTGTATATGACACTTTGTTTTCTCTTGATGCCTTTAGAATTCTCTATTTATCTTTGTTTGTCATTTTAATTATGACATGTCTTGTTGTGGGTCTGTTTGGGATCATTTTGTTTGGGACTCTCTGTGCTTTCTTTACCTGGATTTCTGTTTCCTTCTTCAGGTTCAGGAATTATTCAGCCATAATTTCATCAAACACACTTTCAATCCTTTTATCTCTCTCTTCTCCTTCTCCCTTATAGTGCAAATATTGGTGTGCTTGATATTGTCCCAGAGGTCCCTTAAATTGTTCTCATTTTTTTAAATTTTTTTCTTTTTGTTGATCTGATTGGGAGATTTCCATTATTCTATCTTCAATATCACTTATGCAATCTTCTGTATCACCTAGTCTGATGTTAATTTCTTTTAGTATGTTTTTCACTTCAGTTATTGTATTCTTCAGTTATAAAGGGTTGTTTTTTATATTTTCTAGTTCCTTTTTAAAATTCTTACCATGTTCATCTATCCTTTCCCTAATTCAGTTAGCATTCTTATTACTAATACTTTGAATATCTAGTAAATTATTTCAGCTTTATTAGTGTTTTTCCAGGGGTTTTCTCTTGTTATTCCCATTGAAACAAATTCCTGTCTTCTTATTTTACTTAACTTTATTTGTTTCTATGAAATTAAGTGAAACAGTTACTTATTATGGTCTTGAAGGGGTGTCCTTTTGTGGGAGCATCCCTATACTGTTTGTTTGTCCCCAGTGATATTGTTGGGAGAGCTGGATCTGATGTGAGCATGAGTTACATCTTTCCACAGGGTATGCTCACAGTTATCACCTTAGTAGGAGCTGAAGCTGGAGCTGACAAAGCTAGGGCCAGAGTGAGGTGTGCCAGGGTGTCTCCTTTGCTCAGTGGCCAGGACTACCTTATAGCGGAGGGGTTGGGTCCTAAGTTGCTGGAGCAGAAGTGCTTAGGGTTGGGTCTGAGCTGGCTTTGTTCCCTTTAAGTGTGTGCTCTCCCCCCATCCTAGCATCAGCACCCTCATCCCTGAGGGGAGAAGTGCTGGAGCAAGAAGAGCTGGTTTGGGCACTTGGCATGGGTCTGGATGCTATGGATGTGGGATGTGGCAGCCCCAGCTGAGTCAGAGTCCTGGAGTGCTTCTGCTATACTGCTTCAGTATGCACCAGTAATGGCTGCTGCTGCCCCACTAAGATGCCACTCTGAGTCTGAGCCAGCTTTTCCACTCACAGCTGTTTTCCCTTCAGCCACAGCAGCCTTTGCCCCAGTGTGGAGCTCTGTCATGAAGAAAGTGGTTCGTGGCTTAGGCTGGGGTGCACATTGAGGCAGCTACAGGAAACAGGCAAATGTCCTGTGCAGTTTCCATCTGCCCTCTCCACACACAAGCATGTGTGCACTCCTCAAGGGTGGAGTCCAGGCTTCCAACAGCTCTCCTGTTAGTGCCACTGGCCCTCCAACCAACCAGCCAAGGAGTCTGGTCTTCCCAGTGTTGGATGCCATGGCTGGAGCACCCAATATGTGGCCCAAACCACTCACTCCCCAGGGAGGATCTCCACCCACCCTGTAATCCCCCTCCTCTTCTGAGGCCCCTCCCAAAGGTGCATCCTGGGAGGATTGCCATCTTGATTGCTTATCTTCCCTTCTTACATTATTCCATGTGATCTTTCTTACAGCCTTGGTTAAACAGGAGACTTTCTACCAGTTAGTTAATTTTCAGTGAGAATTGCTCCACATGTAGATGTATTTTTGATGTGTTCATGGGGGGAGGTGAATTCCACATCCTCTTTTCCATCTTGATCTCATACATCAACAGTTTTGTTTATTGCTCAGAGGTCCTGGGAAAACCTTCACTTTTGGCCCTTAGGCTTTTTCACCCATAAAATGGGAGAGTTACAGGAGCTAGTACAAGGGATCATGAGGCCTAGAGCCCTATAATCTTCTATTATGGAATTTATGTCTTTAATGGCTTCTTTGCTTAGATGGCATTGATTAATTCTGGGAAGATGTTTTGAGGGAACTATTTGACTCTTGATAGGAGGTGTACTGTGGATTTTACCATATATCAGTTGGAAATTTTTGCCCATCAAGAAGGTGGTAGTGGGCTTCCCTGGTGGCACAGTGGTTGAGAGTCCGCCTGCCAATGCAGGGGACACGGGTTCGTGCCCCGGTCCAGGAGGATCCCACATGCCACAGAGCGGCTAGGCCCATGAGCCATGGCTGCTGAGCCTGTGTGTCCAGAGCCTGTGCTCCACAATGGGAGAGGTCACAACAGTGAGAGGTCCGCTTACCGCAAAAAAAAAAAAAAAAAAGAAGGTGGTAGCTGACTCATTAGGGACAATCATCAGTGTTTCCAGAATCAGCTCTAGTACCATCAGAGATGGAACAATAGGAGATTCACCTGGTTGGTTACTTTGATTACTACTATCAAATTCTATAATTTTTTCTCCCTTTTGAGAGAATTAAATTTTGACATGATAATTCTCAAGTATCCGTCTATAAATGGGTAGGGGCAGAGGAACTAAGGAGAAAAAGCTGTGTATTTTTAAAGGGCCTAAACAAATGGGAAGAGGTTTATTAGAGTTCTCCAGTCTTTGAAATGTTTTAGTACTCAGAGGCAGGGGCTATTTTATGGTAGTGGGGTTGAGTCTGGAGACTGTCACTCCAGCATCAGGACTAGAAGAAATTCATTTTCAATCTGGAGAAGTGTTTCTCCAAGATGATTAAGAGGGAGGACTGGGAAAAGCCCCCATAGTTCCTCAAGGCACCATCATCGACAATTTGAAGCACACTTAAAAGGCTGATTAAAAGGCTGTAGGTGCCTAACATGCTTAAATTTGTAATAAGTGCTTTTCAATGTCTTGTTTTTTTTTGCAATAATAGCAGAAAGTAGGAGCTCTGGTTTCATTTAGGGGCCTTCATTTGCTGGATCTGAAGACTGTGGCAGTCATCCTTGGAGGTGACTCATCTAGAGTGAGAGAGAGCTGGTGTAACAGATCAACTAAATCTGAAGTGGACACAGTTTCCCATTCCATCCTGGGGTCCTTTTTACTAGAAGGGAAAGGTCCTGGTTCATATCATTAATAAACGTAGAATTAAAAGCTACCCAGCTGGTATCAAGGTCTGAAGGAAGCCCAGAATTTTCTTTAAAAATAATCAGAAGTCAATTGTAATAATCATGAACAAGTTCATCAGATTTTTGTGTGCAAGCTTGAATTTTGTTCCAAGCAACAGGCTTTGGAACCCTAGGAATTGCTTGATGAAGTGACTTGCCTATTACCCAAGCCTGATCATATGAAAAATTAGCAGGATGGTCTACCCTTTACAATGCTAGAGACCTTTCAGTATTTTCCTGATTTGTGTTTATCACCCAATGCTGGGCCTGGCCTTCCATGACAGGAATATGAACTAGCTGATAGAAGTCAGAGAAACTAGGTTGATAAGTTTGAATTCCTCAGCAAATTTGTGAGAAACTCAAGTTACTCTGAAAAAATCTTTAACAATGGCTTACTGTTCACCTTTAGTCCAGGGAATTAAAAGTTCAGTCTCTGGACCCCCAGAAGGCTCAATTTTAAAGGGAAAGCTTGTGACAAGTTCAGAGGAAAAGAGTGGGGAGAGTTTTAGAGAAAAGGGAAAGTTTGGCGGGAAAGTTAATATGGGAGAATTGAGGGTATAGAAGAGTTATAGGAAGTGTAGAAGGGAATAAGGATGATGGTGGTGGAGGTGGAGTCTTGACATGAGGAGCCAAAGAGACAGGCAAGATGGTGCCAAAAGGGAACCTGAGACAAAAATGCCAAGAAGAGCCTAAGGCTTTGGGAGCCATTTTATCGTTCTTTAATATTTTTTTTGCCCCATTAACCTTAAAATCTTATTTTTCAGTGAGGCAATTTTAGACTCCTAATAACATAGGGAAGCCTCAAACTATCAATTAAAATAAGTATTGAACTCAGTTCTGAAAGTTTTTGAGTTACTGTAGCCCAATTCATTTATAAGGAAATTAAGTTTAGGGATTTCAAATGTTCCCTATAATAGCCATTGATATTCTAAATTATCTTTGATCTGATCAGTCCAAATACTTAGAAATGCACATGTTAAGACTGCCTTTCTGTTTTTTGGTGATGATTTTCTTTCTTTTTTTTTTAATTAAAGTATAGTTGGTTTACAATATTGCCATAGTTTCAGGTGTACAGCAACATAGTTCAGTTATACTTATATATTTTTTCAAATTTTTTCCATTATAGATTATTAACAGTTATCTGTGCTATACAGTAAACCCTTGTAATTTATCTATTTTATTTATGGCCGTGTGCATCTGTTAATCCTACAATCCTAGTTTCTATTTCCCCTTTGGTGAACATAAGTTTGTTTACTATGTCTGTGAGTCTGTTTCTGTTTTGTAAATAAATTCATTTGTACTATTGTTATATTCCACATATATGTTATATCATATATGTCTTTCTCTGACTTCATCAGTCTGATAATCTCTAGGTCCATCCATGTTGCTGCAAATGGCAATAGTTCATATTTTTATAGCTGAGTAATATTTCATCATATATATACACACATATACATATAATGTACCCCATCTTCTTTATCCATTCATCTGCTGATGGACACTTAGGTTGCTTCCATGTCTTAGCTATTGTAAATAATGCTGCTATGAACATTGTGACACATGTATATTTTTGAAGTAGATTTTTCGTGTTCTTCAGATACACACCCAAGAGTGGGATTGCTGGATCATGTGTTAGTTCTATTTTTAGTTTTTTGAGGAACCTCCATACTTTGGCCATTTTAACAACATTAATTCTTCCAATCCAAGATTATGGTATCATTCCATTTTATGACTCATCTTCACTTTGTTTTTTCAATGTTTTATAATTCTCAGCATATAGGGCTTTCATTTTATTTTTGTTATTTTTTAAATATTCACCAGTTTGTTTTATTATTTTATTTTTATTTTTGAATTTTATATTTTTATAAAGCAGGTTATTATTAGTTATCTATTTTATACATATTAGTGTATATATATATATATATATATATATATATATATATATATATATATATCAATCCTAATCTCCCAATTCATCCCACCACCACCACCCCTGTCCCCCGCATTTCCCCCTTGGTGTCCATACATTTGTTCTCTACATCTGTGTCTCTATTTCTGCCTTGCAAACTGGTTCATCTGTACCATTTTTCTAGATTCTACATATATGCACTAATATATGATATTTGTTTTTATCTTTCTATCATACTTCACTCTGGATGACAGTCTCTAGGTCCATCCACATCTCTAAAAAAGATCAAATTTCATTCTTTTTATGGCTGAGTAATATTCCATTGTATATATGTACCACATCTTATTTATCCATTCATCAGTTGATGAGCATTTAGGTTGCTTCCATGACCTGGCTATTGTAAATAGTGCTGCAGTGAACATTAGGGTGCATGTGTCTTTTGGAATTATGGTTTTCTCTGGGTATATGCCCAGTAGTGGGATTGCTAGGTTATATGGTAATTTGATTTTGTTTTTGAAGGAACCTCCATACTGTTCTGCATAGTGGCTGTATAAGTTTACATTCCCACCAACAGTGCAAGAGTGTTCCCTTTTCTCCACACCCTCTCCAGCATTTGTTGTTTGTAGATTTTCTGATGATGCCCATTCTAACTGGAGTGAAGTGATACCTCATTGTATCACTAATTTCTCTAGTAATTAGAGATGCTGAGAAGCTTTTCATGTGCCTCTTGGCCATCTGTATGTCTTCTTTGGAGAAATATCTATTTAGGTCTTCAGACCATTTTTGGATTGGGTTCTTTGTTTTTTTTTAAATATTGAGCTGCATAAGCTGCTTGTATTTTGAAGATTAATCCTTTGTCCACTGATTCCTTTGCAAATATTTTCTCCCATTCTGAAGGTTGTCTTTTGGTCTTGTTTGTAGTTTCCTTTGCTTTGCAAGAGCTTTGAAGTTTCATTAGGTCCCAATTGTTTATTTTTGTTTTTATTTCCATTACTCTAGGAAGTGGATCAAAAAAGATCTTGCTGTGATTTATGTCAAAGTGTGTTCTTCCTATGTTTTCCTCTAAGAATCTTGTAGTGTCTGGTCTTACATTTAGGTCTCTATACCATTTTGAGTTTATTTTTGTGTATGGTGTTAGGGAGTGTTCTAATTTCATTCTCTTACATGTAGCTGTCTAGTTTTCCCAGCACCACTTATTGAAGAGACTCTCTTTTCTCCACTGTATATCCTTGACTCCTTTGTCATAGATTAGTTGACCATAGGTGTGTGAGTTTATCTCTGAGCTTTCTATCCTGTTCCATTGATCTATATTTCTGTTTTTGTGCCAGTACCATATTGTCTTAATTACTATAGCTTTGTAGTATAGTCTGAAGTCAGGGAGTCTGATTCCTCCAACTCAGTTTTTTATCCTCAGATTGCTTTGGCTATTTGGGGTTATTTGTGTCTCCATACAAATTTTAAGATATTTTGTTCTAGTTCTGTAAAAAATGCGTTTGGTACTTTGATAGGTATTGCATTGAATCTGTAGATTGCTTTGGGTAGTATAGTCATTTTCACAATACTGATTATTCCAATCCGAGAACATGGTATATCTCTCCATCTGTTTGTGTCAATTTTTTGTGTGTGTGTTGTATGTGTGAGTAAATCACTTTTAATTCATGTATAGAAGTTAAAGACAAAAGTATATAAAAATCAATAACTATAACAATATGTTAATGGATACACAATATAAAAAATTGTAATTCATGACATCAATGACAGAGTGTGGGCAGGGAGAAAGAAAAGGGTGTAGCATTTGTATTATCAGTTTAAAAGTGATTGCTGTAAATAAAAGATATATATATATATATATATATATATATATATATATATATATACATCTTTATTGGAGTATAATTGCTTTACAATGCTGTGTTAGTTTCTGCTTTATAACAAAATAAATCAGTCATACATATACATATGTTCCCATATCTCTTCCCTCTTGCTTCTCCCTCCTTCCCACCCTCCCTATCCCACCCATCTAGGTGGTCAAAAAACACCGAGCTGATCTCCCTGTGCTATGGGGCTGCTTCCCACTAGCTATCTGTTTTACATTTGTCCATGCCACTCTCTGATTTTGTCACAGCTTACCATTCCCCTTCCTGATATCCTCAAGTCCATTCTCTAGTAGGTCTGTGTCTTTATTCCTGTCTTACCACTAGGTTTTTCATGACATTTTTTTTTCCTTAAATTCCATATATATGTTTTAGCATATGGTATTTGTCTTTCTCTTTCTGACTTACTTCACTCTGTATGACAGACTCTAGGTCCATCCACCTCATGACAAATAGCTCAATTTCATTTCTTTTTATGGCTGAGTAATATGGCATTGTATATATGTGCCACATCTTCTTTATCCATTCATCCGATGATGGACACCTAGGTTGTTTCCATCTCCTGCCTATTGTAAATAGAGTTGCAATGAACATTTTGGTACATGACTCTTTTTGAATTATGGCTTTCTAAGAGTATAGGCCCAGTATTGGGATTGCTGGGTCAGATGGTAGTTCTCTTTGTAGTTTTATAAGGAACCTCCATACTGTTCTCCAGAGTGGCTGTACCCATTCACATTCACACGAGCATTGCAAGTGTTCCCTTTTCTCCACACCCTCTCCAGGATTTATTGTTTCTAGATTTTTTGATGTTGGCCATTCTGCTTGGTATGAGATGATATCTCATTATAGTTTGGACTTGCATTTCTGTAATGATTAATGATGAACATTTCATGTGTTTTTTGGTAGTCTGTATATCTTCTTTGGAAAAATGTCTATTTAGGTCTTCTGCCCATTTTTGGAATGGGTTGTTTGTTTTTTTCTTATTGAGCTGCATGAGCTGATTGTAAATTTTAGAGATTAATCCTTTGTCAGTTGTTTCATTTGCAAATATTTTACCCCATTCTGATGGTTGTCTTCTCGTCTTGTTTATGGTTTCCTTTGCTGTGCAAAAGCTTTGAAGTTTCATTAGGTCCCATTTGTTTATTTTTGTTTTTATTTCCATTTCTCTAGGAGGTGGTTCAAAAACATCTTGCTGTGATTTATGTCATAGAGTGTTCTGCCTATGTTTTCCTCTAAGAGTTTGATAGTTTCTGGCCTTATATTTAGGCCTTTAATCCATTTTGAGCTTCTTTTTGTGTATGGTGTTAGGGAGTGATCTAATCTCATACTTTTACATGTCCCTGTCCAGTTTTCCCAACACCACTTATTGAAGAGGCTGTCCTTTCCCCAGTGTACATTCCTTCCTCCATGATCAAACATAAGGTGACTATATGTGCGTGGGTTTACCTCTGGGATTTCTAATCTGTTCCATTTATCTATATATCTGTTTTTGTGACAGTACCATAGTGTATTGATTACTCTAGCTTTGTAGTATAGTCTGAAGCCAGGGAGCCTGATTCCTCCAGCTCTGTTTTTTATTCTCAAGATTGTTTTGACTATTCGAGGTCTTTTGTGTTCCCAAACAAATTTTGAAATTTTTTGTTCTAGTTCTATGAAAAATGCCAGTGGTAGTTTGATAGAGATTCATTGAATGTGTAGATTGCTTTGGGTAGTAGAGTCATTTTCACAATATTGATTCTTCCAATCCAAGAACATGGTATAGGACTCCATCTATTTGTATCATCTTTAATTTCTTTCATCAGAGTCTTATAATTCTCTGCATACAAGTCTTTTGTCTCCTTAGGTAGGTTTATTCCTAGATATTTTAATCTTTTTGTTGCAGTGGTAAATGGGAGTGTTTTCCTGATTTCACTTTGAGATTTTTCATCATTAATGTATAGGAATGCCAGAAATATCTGTGCATTAATTTTGTATCCTGCTACTTTCATAAATTCATTGATTAGCTCTAGTTGTTTTCTGGTAGCATCTTTAGAATTCTCCATGTATAGTATCATGTCATCTGCAAACAGTGACAGCTTTACTTCTTCTTTTCCAATTTGGATTCCTTTTATTTCTTTCTCTTCTCTGATTGCTGTGGATATAACTTCCAAAACTCTGTTGAATAAGAGTTGTGAGAGTGGGCAATCTTATCTTGTTCCTGATATTAGTGGAAATGGTTTCAGTTTTTCTATTTTGAGAACCATGTTGGCTGTGGTTTTCTCATATATGGCCTTTGTTATGTTGAGGAAAGTTCCCTCTCTGACTACTTTCTGCAGGGTTTTTATCATAAATGAGTGTTGAATTTTGTCAAAAGGTTTCTCTGCATCTATTAAGATGATCATATGTTTTTTCTCTTTCAATAATTTAATATGGTGTATCACGTTGATTGATTTGCATATATTGAAGAATCCTTGCATTCCTGAAACAAACCCCATATGATCATGGTGTATGATCCTTTTAATGTGCTGTTGGATTCTGTTTGATAGTATTTTGTTGAGGATTTTTGCATCTATGTTCATTAGTTATATTGGCCTGTAGTTTTCTTCCTTTGTGACATCCTTGTCTGGTTTTGGTATCAGGGTGATGGTGGCCTCATAGAATGAGTTTGGGAGTGTTCCTCCCTCTGCTATACCTTGGAAGAATTTGAGAAGGATAGGTGTTAGCTCTTCTCTAAATGTTTGATAGAATTCGCCTGTGAAGCCCTTTGGTCCTGGGCTTTTGTTCGTTGGAAGATTTTTAATCCCAGTTTCAATTTCAGTGTTTGTGATTGTCTGTTTATATTTTCTATTTCTTTCTGATTCAGTCTTGACAGGGTGTGCATTTCTAAGAATGTGTCCATTTCTTCCAGGTTTTCCATTTTATTGGCATAGAGTTGCTTGTAGTAATCTCTCATGATCTTTTGTATTTCTGCAGTGTCAGTTGTTACTTCTCCTTTTTCATTCCTAATTCTATTGATTTAAATCTTCTCCCTTTTTTCTTGATGAGTCTAGCTAATGGTTTATCAATTTTGTTTATGTTCTCAAAAAACCAGCTTTTAGTTTTACTGATCTTTGCTATTGTTTCCTTGATTCCTTTTTCATTTATTTCTGATCTGATCTTTATGATTTCCTTCCTTCTGCTAACGTTGTTTTTTTTTTTTTGTTGTTGTTGTTATTGTTGTCCTTCTTGCTCTAATTGCTTTAAGTTCAAGGTTAGGTTGTTTATTCGAGATGTTTCCTGTTTCTTAAGGTAGGATTGTATTACTATAAACTTCCCTCTTAAAACTGGTTTTGCTGCATCCCATAGGTTTGGGGTCGTCATCTCTCCATTATCATTTGTTTCTAGGTATTTTTTGATTTCCTCTTTGATTTCTTCAGTGATCACTTCATAATTAACTAACGTATTGTTTAGGCTCCGTGTGTTTGTATTTTTTACAGATCTTTTCCTGTAATTGATATCTAGTCTTATAACATTGCTTTCAGAAAAGATACTTGATAAAATTTCAATTTTCTTAAATTTACCAAGGCTTGATTTGTGACCCAAGATATGATCTATCCTGGAGAACGTTCCATGAGCACTTGAGAAAAATGTGTATTCTGTTGTTTTTGGATGGAATGTCCTATAAATATCAATTAAGTCCATCTTGTTTAATGTATCATTTAAAGCTTGTGTTTCCTTATTTATTTTCATTTTGGATGATCTGTCCATTGGTGAAAGTGGGGTGTTAAAATCCCCTACTATGAATGTGTTACTGTTGATTTCCCCTTTTATGGCTATTAGTATTTGCCTTATGTATTGAGGTGCTCCTATGTTGGGTGCATAAATATTTACAATTGTTATATCTTCTTCTTGGATCAATTCCCTGATCATTATGTAGTGTCCTTCTTTGTCTCTTCTAATAGTATTTATTTTAAAGTCTATTTTGTCTGATATGAGAATTGCTACTCCAGCTTTCTTTTGGTTTCCCTTTGCATGGAGTATCTTTTTCCATCCCCTTACTTTCAATCTGTATGTGTCTCTAGGTCTGAAGTGGTCTCTTGTAGACAGCATATATATGGGTCTTGTTTTTTTAATCCATTCAGCCAATCTGTGTCTTTTGGTGGGAACATTTAATCCATTTACATTTAAGGTAATTATTGATATTTGAGTTCATATTCCCATTTTCTTAATTGCTGTGTTTGTTATGTAGGTCTTTTCCTTCTCTTTTGTTTCTTTCCTAGAGAAGATCCTTTAGCATTTATTGTAAAGTTGGTTTTGTGGTGCTGAACTCTCTCAGCTTTTGCTTGTCTGTAAATGTTTTAATTTCTCCATCAAATCTGAATGAGATCCTTGCTGTGTAGAGTAAACTTGGTTGTAGGTTTTTGTCCTTCATCACTTTAAATATGTCCTGCCAGTCCCTTCTGGCTTGCAGAGTTTCTCCTGAAAGATCAGCTGTTAACCTTATGGGGCTTCCCTTGTTGTGTTATTTGTTGTTTTTCCCTTACTGCTTTTAATATATTTTGTTTGCATTTAATTTTTGACCATTTGATTAATGTATGTCTTGGCGTGTTTCTCCTTGGTTTTATCCTGTATGAGACGGTCTGTGTTTCCTGGACTTCATTATTTCCTTTTCCATATTAGGGATGTTTGCAACTATAATCTCTTCAAATATTTTCTCAGTCCCTTTCTTTTTCTCTTCTTCTTCTGGAACACCTATAATTCGAACATTGGTGCATTTAATGTTGTTCCAGAGGTCTATGAGACCATCCTCAGTTCTTTTTATTCTTTTTTCTTTATTCTGCTCTGCAGTAGTTATTTCCACTAATTTATATTCCATGTCACTTATCCGTTCATCTGCCTCAGTTATTCTGCTATTGATTGCTTGTAGAGTATTTTTAATTTCATTTATTTTGTTGTTCATCATTGTTTGTTTCATCTTTAGTTCTTCTAGGTCCTTGTTAAATGTTTCTTGCATTTTGTCTATTCTATTTCCAAGATTTTGGATCACCTTTACTATCATTATTCTGAATTCTTTTTTCAGGCAGACTGCCTATTTCCTCTTCATTTGTTAGGTCTGGTGGGTTTTTATCTTGCTTCTTGATCTGCTGTGAGTTTTTTCTGTCTTCTCATTTTGCTTATCTTATTGTGTTTGGGGTCTCTTTTTTGCAGGCTGTAGGTTCGTAGTTCCCATTGTTGTTGGTGTCTGTTCCCAGTGGCTAAGTTGGTTCAGCGGGTTGTGTAGGCTTCCTGGTGGAGGGAACTAGTGCCTGTGTTCTGACAGATGAGGCTGGATCTTGTCTTTCTGGTGGGCAGGTCCATGTCTGGTGGTGGGTTTTTCGGTGTCTGTGGACTTATTATGATTTTAGGCAGCCTCTCTGCTAATGGGTGGTGTTGTGTTTCTGTCTCGCTAGTTGTTTAGCATAGGGTGTCCAGCACTGTAGCTTGCTGGTCGTTGAGTGAAGCCGGGTGTTGGTGTTGAGATGGAGATCTCTGGGTGATTTTCGCCATTTGAGATTATGTGGAACTGAGAGGTCTCTTGTGGACCAGTGTCCTGAAGTTGGGTCTCCCACCTCAGCAGCACAGCACTGACTCCTGGCTGCAACACCAAGAGCCTTTCATCCACATGCTTCAGAATAAAAGGGAGAAATATTAGAAAGAAAGAAAAGGAAGAAAGAAAGAGGGAGAGAAAGAGAGATAGAGAGAAAGAAAGAAAGATAAAAGAGGATAAAAGAATAGAAAATAAATTAAGGTAAAAATAAAGTTATTAAAATAAAAATATAATTATTAAGAAAAAATATTTTTGAAAAGTAAAAAAAGAAAAAAGGATGGATAGAACCCTCCGACAAATGGCAAAAGCAAAGCTATACAGACAAACTCTCACACGGAAGCATACTCATACACACTCACAAAAAGAAGAAAAGGTTAAAAAATAATATATCTTCCTCTCAAAGTCCACCTCCTCAATTTGGGATGATTCGTTGTCTATTCAGCTATTCTACAGATGCAGGGTACATTCAGTTGATTGTGCAGATTTAAACAGCTGCTCCTGAGGCTGCTGGGAGAGTTTTCCCTTTCTCTTCTTTTTTCGCACAGCTCCCAGTGTTTAGCTTTGGATTTGTCCCTATCTCTGCTGTAGGTTGCTCGAGGGCGTCTGTCCTTCACTCAGACAGGACGGGGTCAAAGGAACATCTGATTCAGGGGCTTTGGCTCACTCAGGCTGTGGGGAGGGAAGACTACGGAATGTGGGGCAAGCCTGCAGTGGCAGAGGCCAGAGTGACATTTCACCAGCCTGAGGTGCGCCTTGCATTCTCTCGGGGAAATTGTCCCTGGATCTCGGTACCCTGACAGTGGCAGGCTGCCCAGGCTCCCGGGAGGCGAGGTGTGGAGAGTGACCTGTGATCACACACAGGTTTCTTGGTGGTGGCAGCAGCAGCCTTAGCATCTCATGCCCATCTCTGTGGTCTGTGCTATTAGCCACGGCTCTCACCTATCTCTGGAGTTCCTTTAAGCAGTGTTCTTAATTCCCTCTCCTTGTGCACCAGGAAACAAAGAGGGAAGAAAGAGTCTCTTGCCTCTTTGGCAAGTCCAGACTTTTCCAGGACTCTCTCCTGGCTAGCCATGGTGCACTAAACCCTCAGGCTGTTTTCTTGCCACTAGTCCTCTCCCTGTGCTCTGACAAAACCCGAGTCTCAGCTCCCAGCCCCGCCTTCCCCAGAGGGTAAACACACAAGCGTCTCAGGCTGGTGATTGCTGGTCAGCACCGATCCTCTGTGTGGAAATCCCTCTGCTTTACCCTCTGCACCACTGTTGCTGTGCTCACCTCCATGGCTCTGAAGCTCACCCCGTTGCACCACCCTCAGTCTCTGCCCATGAAGGGGCTTCTAGTGTGTGGAAACCTTTCCTCCTTCATGGTTCCCTCCCACTGGTGCAGGTCCCATCTGTATTCTTTTGTCTCTGTTTATTCTTTTTTTCTTTTGCCCTACCCAGGTATGTGGGAAGTTTCTTGCCTTTTGGGAGGTCTCAGGTCTTCTGCCAGCATGCAGTAGGTGTTCTGTAGGAGTTGTTCCATGTGTAGATGTATTTCTGATATATCTGTGGGGCAGAAGGTGATCTCCACATCTTACTCTTCTGCCATCTTCCTCTTACTCTTCTGCCATCTTCCAAAAGATTGTTTGTGTCATCTTTGATTTCTTTCATCAGTGGCTTATTGTTTTCTGAATTCAGGTCTTTTACCTCCTTAGGTAGGTTTATTCCTAGGTATTTTATTCTTTTTGTTGCAATGGTGAATGGAATTGTTTCCTTAATTTCTCTTTCTGATCTTTCATCATTAGTGTATAGGAATGCCAGAGATTTCTGTGCATTAATTTTGTAACCTGAAACTTTACCAAATTCATTGTTTAGCTGTAGCAGTTTTCTGGTGGCATCTTTATGATCCTCTATGTAATATATCATGCCATCTGCAGAAAGTGACCATTTTACTTCTTTTCCAATTTGTATTCCTTTTATTTCTTTTTCTTCTCTGATTGCCACATGTAAGACTTCCAAAAGTATGTTGAATAAAAGTGACAAGATTGTACATGCTTGTCTTCTTCCTGATCTTAGAGGAAATGCTTTCAACTTTTCACTGTTGAGTTAGTTGTGGGTTTGTCATATATGGCCTTTATTTTGTTGATGTATATTCCCTCTATACCCACTTTTGGGAGAGTTCTTATCACAAATGGGTTTTAAATTTTATCCAAAACTTTTTCTGCATCAATTGAGATAATCATATGATTTTATTCTTCAATTTATTAATGTGATGTATCACACTGATTTATTTGTTGATATGAAAAATCCTTGCATCTTTGGGATAAATCCCATCTGAAAATGGTGTATGGTCCTTTTTAATGTATTGTCAGATTTGGTTTGCTAGTATTTTTTTTTTTTTAATTATGTTAACCCCTATGTTCTTTTTTATTTATTTATTTATTTATTTATTTATGGCTGTGTTGGGTCTTCGTTTCTGTGCGAGGGCTTTCTCCAGCTGTGGCAAGTGGGGGCCACTCTTCATCGCGGTGCGCAGGCCTCTCACTATCGTGGCCTCTCTTGTTGCAGAGCACAGGCTCCAGACGCGCAGGCTCAGCAATTGTGGCTCACGGGGCCAATTGCTCCGCGGCATGTGGGCTCTTCCCAGACCAGGGCTCGAACCCGTGTCCTCTGCATTGGCAGGCAGACTCTCAACCACTGCGCCACCAGGGAAGCCCCTTTGCTAGTATTTTTTTACACATTTTTGTGTGTCTGTTTATCAGTGATATTGGCCTGCAATTTTCTTTGTCTGTTTTATCTTTGGTTTTAGTATCAGGGTAATGGTGGCCTCACAGATTGAGTTAGGAAGTATTCATTCGTTTGCAATATTTTGGAATACTTTCAGAAGGATAGGTGTTAACTGTTCTTTAAATGTTTGATATAATTTGTCTGTGAAACCATCTGGTCCTGGACTTTTGTTTGTTGGGAGTTTTAAAATTACAGATTCAATTTAAGTACGTGTAATGGTTGTGTTCATATTTTCTATTTTTTCCTGGTTCAGTCTTGTGAGACTGTACCTTTCTAAGAATTAGTCTATTTCTTTTAGTTTGTACATTTTTTTTTGGCACATAGTTGCTTGCAGCTTATGGTCCTTTGTATCTCTGTGGTGTCCATTATAACTTTTTTCATTTCTAATTTTATTGACTTAGGCCCTTTTCTTCTTGAGGAGTCTAGCTGAAGGTTTATCATTTATGTTTATCTTTCACAGAACCAGCTTTTAGTTTCATTGATCTTCTCTATTGTTTTTTCATCTCTATTTCATTTATTTCAGCTCTCATCTTTATGATTTATTTCCTTCTACTAACGTTGGGTTCTGTTTGTTTTTTCTCTGTTTGCTTTAGGTGTCAGGGTAGATTGTTTATTTGAGATTTTTCTTGTTTCTTGACATAAGCTTGTATTACTATAAACTTCCCTCTTAGAACTGCTTTTTCTGTGCCCCATAGGTTTTGAATCATCATATGTTCATTTTCATTTGTCTCTAGGTATTTTTTTAATTTTCCCTTTGATTTCTTCAGTAATACATTGGATGTTTAGTAGTATATTTTTAACCCTCCACATGTTTCTGTTTTTTGCAGGTTTTTCCTTTTTTTTTTTTTTATAGTTGATTTCCAGTCACATAGTGTTGTGGCAGGAAAAGATGTTTGATATGATTTCAGTTGTCTTAAATTTACTGAGGCTCACTTTGTGGCCGAGCATGTGATCAGTCCTGGAGAATTTTCCATGTGCACTTGAAAAGAATGTGTATTCTGCTTTTGGATGGAAAGCTCTATATGTATCAATTAAGTCTATCTGGTTTACTGTTTCATTTAAGGCCGGTGTTTCCTTACTGATTTTCTGTCTGGGTGATTTGTCAATTGATGAAGGTGGGTGTTGACAACTTGTGACTTCTTCTGCTGGGAGGGGGTGGGTAGCATAGCTCAGGAGAGTAAGACCTTCTTGCTTTGAGACTCCTCAGCCATCATTCAGTCCTTGATTTAGATGTTGCGCAGGAGCCACAAGGAGGAGAATGGAGAATGAAGATGACGATTTTCTTTCCAAGTGTTGATTCTGTCTGAGACTCCGGATCTGAGATGCACTAATAATAGTTCATACTTCACAGAGTCAATTTGACGATTAACAAGAAAATCCAAGTAACATAGCACAAACCTTGGCACTTGCTGTGTGACTGACTGACAGGGTCTTGGTGCTCTGGCCGGGTACCAGGCCTGAGCCTCTGAGGTGAGAAAGCCGAGTTCAGAACATTGGTCCACAAGAGACCTCCTGGCTATACATAATATCAAACAGTGAAAGCTCTCCCAGAGATCTCCATCTCAATGCTAAGACCCAGCTCCACTCAATGACCAGCAAGCTACAGTGCTGGGCACCCATGCCATACAAGTAGCAAGACAGGAACAGAACCCCAACCAATAAGCAGAGAGGCTGCCTAAAATCATGCAAAGTTCACAAACACCCCAAAACACACCACAGGACGTGGTCCTGCCCACCATAAAGACAAGATCCAGCCTCATCCACCAGGAAGGCTACACAACCCACTGAGCCAACCTTAACCACTGGGAGCAGACACCAAAAACAATGGGGAGTATGAACCTGCACCCTGCAAAAAGGAAACCCAAACACAGTAAGTTAAGCAAAATGAGAAGAAAGAGAAACACACAGCAGATGCAGGAGCAAGGTGAAAACCCACCAGACCAAACAAATGAAGAGGAAATAGGCAGTCTACTTGAAAAACAATTCAGAGTAATGAGAGTAAAGATGATCCAAAATCTTGGAAATAGAAAGGAGAAAATAAAAGAAATGTTTAACAAGGACCTAGAAGAACTAAAGAGGAAACAAACACTGATGAACAATACAAGAAATGAAATTAAAAATTCTCTAGAAGAAATCAATAGCAGAATAACTGAGGCAGAAGAATACAGAAGTGACCAGGACAATAAAATAGTGGAAATAACTACTGCAGAGCAGAATAAAGAATAAAGAATGAAAACAATGGAGAACTGTCTCAGAGGCAACTGGGACAACATTAAACACACCAATATTCAAATTATAGGGGTCCCAGAAGAAGAAGAGAAATAAAAAGGGACTGAGAAAATATTTGAAGAGATTATAGTTGAAAACTTCCCCAATATGGAAAGGAGATAGTCAATCAAGTCAAGGAAGTGCAGAGAGTTCCATACAGGAAACATGCCAAGACACATATTAATCAAACTATCAAAAATTAAATACAAAGAAAATATATTAAACGCAGCAAGGAAAAAGCAACCAATAACATACAAGGGAATCCCTGAAAGGTTAAAAGCTGACCTTTCAGCAGAAACTCTGCAAGCCAGATGGGAATGGCAGGACATATTTAAAGTGATGAAAGGGTAAAACCAACAATCAAGATTATTCTACACAGCAAGAATCTCATTCAGATTCGACAGAGAAATTAAAGCCTTTACAGACAAGTAAAAGTTAAGAGGATTCAGCACCAGCAAACCAGCTTCACAATAAATGCTAAAGGAACTTCTCTAGGCAGGAAACACAAGACAAGGAAAAAACCTACAAAAACAACCCCAAAACAATTAAGAAAGTGGTAATAGGAACTAACATATCAATAATTACCTTAAATATAGATGGATTAAATGCTCCAACTAAAAGACATAGACTGGCTGAATGGATACAAAAACAAGACCTGTATATATGCTGTCTACAAGAGACCCACTTCAGACCTAGGAACACATACAGACTGAAAGTGAGGGAATGGAAAAAGATATTCCATGCAAATGGAAATCAAAAGAAACCTGGAATAGCAATTCTCATATCAGACAAAATAGACTTTAAAATAAGGACTATTACAAGAGACAAAGAAGGACACTGCATAATGATCAAGGGATCAATCCAAGAAGTGGATATAACAATTGTAAATATTTATGTGCCCAATGTAGAAGCACCTCAGTACATAAGGCAAATGCTAACAGATATACAAGCAGAAATCAACAGTAACACAATAATAGTATGGGACTTTAACACCCTACTTTTGCCATAGACAGATCATACAAAATGAAAATAAACAAGGAAATAAAAGCTTTAAATGACACATTAGACAAGACAGACATAGTTAATATTTATAGGACATTCCATCCAAAAACAACAGAAAACACTATCTTCTCAAGTGCTCATTCTCTAGAATAGATCATATCTTGGGTCACAAATCAAGCCTTGGTAAATTTAAGAAAATTGAAATTCTATCAAGTATCATTCCTGAGCACAATGCTGAGACTAGATATGAATTACAGGAAAAAATTGTAAAAAATACAAAGACATGGAGTCTATACAATACACCACTAAATAACCAAGAGGTCACTGAAGAAATCAAAGAGGAAATGTAAGTATACCTAGAAACAAATGACAATGAAAACACGATGACCAAAATCCTATGGGATGAAGCAAAAGCAGTTCTAAGAGGGAAGTTTATAGCAATACAGTCTTACCTCAAGAAACATCTCAAATAAACAACTTAACCATACACATAAAGCAATTAGAGAAAGAAGAACAAAAGAAACCAAAGTTTGCAGAAGGATAAAAATCATAAAGATCTGATGAGAAATAACTGAAAAAAAAAATGAAGCAAACAATAGCAAAGATCAATGAAAATAAACACTGGTTCTTTGAGAAGATAAATAAAATTGATAAACCATTAGCCAGACTCAACATGAAAAAAAAAAGGGAGAAGACTCATATGAATAGAATTAGAAATGAAAAAGGAAAAGTAAAAATTGACACTGTAGAAATACAAAAGATCATGAGAGACTACTACAAGCAACTCTATGCCAATAAAATGGACAACCTGGAAGAAATGGACACATTTTTAGAAATGCAAAACCTGCCAATACTGAATCAGGAAGAAATAGAAAATATGAACAGACCAATCACAGGCACTGTAATTGAAACTGTGATTAAAAATTTTCCAACAAACAAAAGTGCAGGACAAGATGGCTTCACAGGAGAATTCTTTCAAACATTTAGAGAAGAGCTAACACCTATCCTTCTCAAACTCTTCCAAAATATAGCAGAGGGAAGAACACTCTCAAACTCATTCTACGAGGCCACCATCACCCTGATACAAAAACCAGACAAGGATATCACAAAGAAAGAAAACTACAAGCCAATATCACTGATGAACATAGATACAAAAATCCTCAACAAAATACTAGCAAACAGAATCCAACAGCACATTAAAAGGATCATACACCATGATCAAGTGGGGTTTACCCCAGGAATGCAAGGATTCTTCAATATACGAAAATCAATCATCGTGATACACCATATTAACAAATTGAAGGAGAAAAACCATACAATTATCTCAATAGTTTCAGAGAAATCTTTTGACAAAATTCAACACCCATTTATGATAAAAAACCCTCCAGAAAGTAGGCATAGAGGGAACTTATAATAATGGCCCTATATGACAAACCTGCAGCCAACATCATTCTCAGTGGTGAGAACCTGAAACTATTTCCATTAAGATCAGGAACAAGACAAGGTTGCCCACTCTCACCACTATTATTCAACATCATTTTGGAATTTGTAACCATAGCAGCCAGAGAAGAAAAAGAAATAAATGGAATCCAAATTGGAAAATGAGAAGTAAAACTGTCACTGTTTGCAAATGACATGATACTATATACATAATCTTAAAGATGCTCCCAGAAAACTACTAGAGCTAATCAGTGAATTTGGTAAAGTAGCAGGATATAAAATTAATGCACAGAAACCTCTTGCATTCCTATACACTAATGAGGAAATATCTGAAAGATAAATTAAGGAAACACTCTCATTTACCATTACAACAAAAAGAATAATATACCTAGGAACAAATCTACCTAAGGAGAAAAAAGACTTCTATGCAGAAAACAATAAGACACTGCTGAAAGAAATTAAAAATGATATAAGCAGATGGAGAGATATACCATGTTTTTGGATTGTTAGAATCAACATTGTGAAAATGACTCTTCTACCCAAAGCAATCTAAGATGTAATGCAATCCCTATCAAACTATCACTGGCATTTTTCACAGAACTAGAACAAAAATTTTCTCAATTTTTATGGAAACCCAAAAGACCCTGAATATCCAAAGCAATCTTGAGAAATAAAAATGGAGCTGGAGGAATCAGGCTAATGGACTGCAGACTATACTACAAAGCTACAGTCATCAAGACAGAATGGTACTGGCACAAAAACAGAAATATAGATCAATGGAACAGGATAGAAAGCCCAGAGAGAAACCCACACACATATGGTCACCTTATCTTTGATAAAAGAAGCAAGAATATACAATGGAGAAAAGATAGCCTCTTCAATAATTGGTGCTGGGAAAACTGGACAGCTATATGTAAAAGAATGAATTTAGAACACTCCCTAACACCATACACAAAAATAAACTCAAAATGGATTAAAGACCTAAATGTAAGGCCAGACACAATATAACTCTTAGAGGAAACATAGGCAGAACACTCTATGACATAAATCACTGCAAGATCCTTTTTGACCCGCCTCCTAGAGAAACGGAAATAAAAACAAAAATAAACAAATGGGACCTAATGAAACTTCAAAGCTTTTGCACAGCCAAGGAAACCATAAAGAAGACGAAAAGACAACCCTCAGAATGGGAGAAAATATTTGCAAATAAAGCAACTGAGAAAGGGTTAATCTCCCAAATTTACAAACAGCTCATGCAGCTCAATATCAGAAAAACAAACAACTCAATCCCAAAATGGGCAGACCTAAATAGACATTTCTCCAAAGGAGATATACAGATTTCCAACAAACACATGAAAGGATGCTCAACATCACTAATCAGTAGGGAAATGCAAATCAAAACTACAAGGTATCACCTTCACACCAGTCAGAATGGTCATCATCAAAATATCTACAAACAATAAATGCTGAAGAGGGTGTACAGAAAAGCAAACCCTCTTGCCCTGTTGGTGGTAATGTAAATTGATACAGCCACTATGGAGAACAGTATGGAGGTTCCTTAAAAATTTAAAAATAGAACTACCATACGACCCAGCAATCCCACTACTGGGCATATACCCTGAGATAATCATAATTCAGAAAGAGTCATGTACCACAGTGTTCATTGCAGCTCTATTTACAGTAGCCAGGACATGCACTTAGCCAGCAACCTAAGTGTCTGTGGACAAGTGAATGGATAAAGAATATGTGGCACATATATACAATGGAATATTACTCAGCCATAAAATGAAACGAAACTGAGTTATATTTAGTGAGGTGGATGGACCTAGAAGCTGTCATATTAAGTGAAGTAAATCAGCAAGAGAAAAACAAATACCATATGCTAACACATATATATGTGGAATATATATATATATATATATATATATATATATATATATATATATATATATATATATATATGATTCTGAAGAACCCAGGGGCAGGAGAGGGATAAAGGTGCATACCTAGAAAATGGACTTGAGCACATGGGGAGGGGGAAGGGTAAGCTGGGACGAAGTGAGGGAGTGGCATGGATATATATACGCTACCAAATGTAAAATAAATACTGGGAAGCAGCTGCATAGCACAGGGAGATAATCTCGGTGCTTTGTGTCCACCTAGAGGGGTGGGGTAGGGAGGGTGTGAGTGAGATGCAAGAGGGAGGAGATATAGGGATGTATAGCTGATTCACTTTGTTATAAAGCAGAAATTAACACACCATCGTAAAGCAATTATACTCCAAAAGAGATGTTAAAAAAAAAAAAAGACGCAGACATAGAGAATTGTCTTGAGGACGTGGGGAGGGGGTAGGGTAAGCTGGGTCGAAGTGAGATAGCAGCACTGACGTTTATACACTACTAATTGTAAAATAGATAGCTAGTGGGAATCATCTGCATTCCACAGAGAGATCAGCTCAGTTCTTTGTGACCACCTAGAGGCGTGAGATAGGGAGTGTGTGAGGGAGACACAAGGAGGAGTGTATATGGGGATATATGTATATATATATAGCTGATTCACTTTGTTATACAGCAGAAATTAACACAACAGTGTAAAGCAATTATACCCGATAAACATGTTAAAAAAATAAAAAAGAAAGTGGGTATTAAAGTCCCCCACTATTATTGTGTTACTCTCAATTTCCCCTTTTATGGCTGTTATTATTTGCCTTATATATTCAGATGATCCTATGTTGGGTGAATATATATTTACAATTGTTATATCTTCTTCTTGGATTGATCTCTTGGTCATTATGTAGTGTCCTTCTTTGTCTCTTGTAATAGTCTTTATTTTAAAGTCTATTTTGTCTGATGTGAGAAGTGTTACTCCAGCTTTTGATTTCAATTTGCATGAATTTTCTTTTTCCATACCCTCACTTTCAGTCTGTATACGTCTCTAGATCTGACTTGGCTCTCTAATAGAGAACATATATATGGGTCTTTTTTTTTTTTTATCCATTTGGCCAGTCTATGTCTTTTGATTGGAGCATTTAATATGTTTACATTTAAGGTGATTATCCATATGTATGTTCTTATTGCCATTTTGTTAACTGTTTTGCATTTGTTTTTGTAGGTTCTTTTTCTTCCTTTCCTTTTTTGTTCTCTGCTCTTGTGATGATGACTATCTTTAGTGTTGTGTTTGGATTCCTTTTTCTTTTTCTTTCTTTTTTATATCTATTCAATATTACAGATTTTTGGTTTGTGGTTACCAGAAGGTTTTGATATAGCAGTCTCTATATATACATGATCATTTTAAGTTGCTGGTCTTTTAATTTCAAATGCCTTTCAAATATCCTGTATTTGTACTCTCCTCTCACAGTTACTGGTGTAGATACCATATTTCTGTCTGAATGATCTTTTACCTTTACTGTGTTTTTGCCTTTACCAGTCAGACTTCCCATTTTGTAGTTTTCTTGTTTCTAGTTGTGGTCTTTTGTTTTCTGCCTAGAGAAGTTTCTTTAGCATTTGTTTAAAAGGTCTGGTGGTGCTGAATTCTTTAACTTTTGCTTGTCTGTAGAGCTTTTGATTTTTCTGTCAAATCTGGAGGAGAGACTTGTTTGGTAGAGTGTTCTTAGTTGTAGGTTCTTCCCTTTCATTGCTTTAAATATGTTATTTTTTTACTTTTCTCCTGTTGCTTTTAATATTTTATCTTAGTCTTTAATTTTTATAAATTTGATTACTATGTGTCTTAGCATGTTCCTCTTTGGGTTAGTCCTGTATGGAACTCTGCCCTTCCTGGACTTGCATGACTGTTTCCTTTCCAATGTTAAGGAAGTTTTTAACCATTACCTGTTCAAGTATCTTCTCAGGTTCTTTCTCTCTTCTCCTTCTGGGATCCCTATAATGCAAATGTTGGTGTAATTGATGTTGTCCCAGAGGTCTCTTAAACTGTCCTCGTTTCTTTTTATTTTTTCTTTATTCTGTTCTGTGGCAGTGATTTCCACACTCTGTCTTCCAGGTCACTTATCTGTTCTTCTGCCTCATTTATTCTGCTATTCATTCCTTCTACTGTATTTTTCATTTCAGTTACTGTATTCTTCAACTCTGTTAGCTTGTCCTTTATATTTTCTAATTCTTTTTTAAGAACTCCTTGGAACTTCTCACTCTGTATATCCATTCTTTTACCTGAGTTTTTGGATCATATTTATGATCATTACTCTGAACTCTTTCTCTGTAGATTGCCATCTCCATGTCACTTAGCTGTTCTTCTGGGGTTTTGTGTTGTTCCTTCTTCTGGAACATATTCCTCTGCCATCTCATTTTGTCTAAATTTCTATCTGTATTTTTATGTGTGTGGAAGGTTAGTTATGTTTCTCGACCTTGGGGAAGTGGCCCTCTGTAGGGGATGTTCTGTGCATTCCAGCAGTACACTCCCCTCTCATCACGCAGGGGCCACAGACCAGCTGGTCCCAGGGTAAATTCTGATCTGTGTTTGAGGATTTAGTTCTGCAGGCTGCTGGATCATAGATTTATTTCTTCTGGTGTCTGCCCCTGTTGGATGAAGCTGGTCTAGAGGCTTGTGCAGGTTTCCTGGTGGGAGGGGATTGTGCCTGCAAACTGGTGGGTGGAGCTGGGTATTGACCTCTGGTGGGCAGGGCTGTTTCAAGGGGCAGGTGTAGAGGTGGCTGTAGGCTCAAGAAGTTGTTAGGCAGCCTATCTGCTGATGGGTGGGGCTCTGTTTTGCCCTGTTGGTTGGCTTGAGGCATCCCAGCACTGGAACCTCCAGGCTGTTGTTTGGGGCTAGATCTTGGTGCCAAAATGGCAGCCTTCAGGAGAGCTCACACTGACGACTATTCCCTGGTACCTCCACAACCCTGATACCTGTCCCCACAGTGAGCCACAGCCACCCCCCACCTCCCCAGGAGACTTTCCAGGACAAGCAGATAAGTCTGGCTCAGGCGCCTATGAAGTTACTGCTCATGCCATGGGTCCCAGTGTTCATGAGACTTTGTGTGTGCCCTCTAAGAGTGGAGTGTCTGTTTCCCCCAGTCCTGTGGAGCTCCTGCACTCAAATCCACTGGCCTTCAAAGCACATGCTCTGGAGGCTCCTCTTCCTGATGCCAGACCCCCAGGCTGACATGGGGCTCAGTATTCTCACTCCTATGAGAGCACTTCTGTGATATAATTGTTCTCAAATTTGTGGGTCGCCTGCCTGGGGAATATGGAATTTGATCATATCACAAGTGTGCCCCTCCTGCCACCTTGCTGGGTTTCTACCTTATGTCTTTGGAGGTAGAATATCTTTTTTTGTTAGATTCCAGTCTTTTTTATCCATGGTTGTTTAGGAGTTAGTTGTGATTTTGGTGTGCTTATGAGAGGAGGTGAACTCAAGTTCCTTCTGTGCCATTTTGTCCATCTCCTGACCATTTATTTTAAATTTCAGTTGTGGACCAGAGCAGAGATCACTCCAAGTTAGTGACTCTGAAACATTGTACCTCAAATCGGGACTCAAACCCACAAGGCTGAGACTCGAACCTGGCCAAAACTAAGATTGGGACTCGAACCCACATGGCCGGGACTTGAACCTGGCCAAAACTCTGAATGGGACTCGAACCCACATGGTGGGGACTTAACCAAGCCAAAACTCAGTTTGGGGCTTGAACCCATGTGGCCTGGACTAGAACCCAGCCAAAACTCACGGTCATCCAACTGAGATCACACACCTGGTTTCAGGACTTAATGAAGCTCAGGTTCTTGATGTCTTATCACAGAAAGAATTCAGTGAGAGACAAAGTGATAGGTAAGAAGTGGATTTATTTAGAGAGAAACACACTCCACAGACAGAGTTTGGGCCATCTCAGAAGGTGTGAGCAGCCTTGGGAGAAACACACTTCACAGACAAAGTGTGGGCCATCTCAGAAGGTAAGAAAGGCACCACAATATGGGGTTGTCAGTTTTTATAGGTGTGGGTAATGTCATAGACTAATGAGTGGGAGGAGTATTTCAGCTATTTCAGAAAGGGGGCGGGGGTTTCCAGGAAATGGGCCTCAGCCCACATTTTGATCCTTATGGTCAGCCTTGGAACTGTCATGGCGCTTGTGGGTTTGTCATTTAGTTTGCTGATATGTTACAATGAGCATATACTGAGGCTCAAGATCTAGTGGAAGTCGATTTGTCTGTAATCTTGGACCCATTTGGTTCTAATCAGTTTATGTCATGTCCTCGGGCTATGTCATTCTTTCAAAGGTTGTACCCTGCCCCCCTTTCCTCCTGTTTCAGCTCTGCTGATGGTTCTGTATGACCAGAGAACATGGTTGTTTGACAATTCTCCCTGATTTGGGTCTCCAGTCAAGGGGCCCTACCAGCTCATTCTACCACTGAACATGTACAGGAAAGCAAATACTTAGCCTCTAATCCTGCCCATCTGGGATTCCTGGACAGGGAACCTGGCAAAGAAGGCACATTTAAACCTAATACAGAATACTAGGTCTTGCTGTATTGTAGAGTGGTCAGCAGGGTATAGGAATTAGGGACTACTGGATGTGTGTCCTACGTGGCTTCACTGACTGCCCTGAAGTCCTATACCATCAGGCATTCCCCACTGGGTTTCTTTATGGGGAGAATGGGGGTATTACAGACTGATTGGCATGGTGTAGTAAGGCTATGGTCAATTAGGCTCTGTAAAACAGGGGCAATGCCTAATAAGACCTCACAATAGAGAGGGTACTGTTTTCTATTGGGCCATGTATGTCCAGATTTTAGACAGACTATTATGGGACTGGCTCCTGCAGCTTGTCCCACTCATCCCTGGGCTTAGACCTTGGGATTTATTCCAGGGAAGTTGAAGGGGAATGCCATTCTCCAGTTTGTCTCCCATTTGGTAACTAGTAGCTCCCAATTTATATTTCACCTCCTGGCAGGGGTATAGGCATTCATGAACATATAGGAATAAATGGATGGGAGTGTTTTTGTCCAGATGGCATTCTAATGGCTTTATGAATGCCTATTCTTGGGCCTTTCCTGATGCCCCCATAATTTTACAAAAATTGTGACCAAGTTTGCCTGATCTGGTGTTCAAAACTGAGTAAATGGCACTGGTGTCAACTAAGAATTTGAAGGCTTTCCCCCTGTGTATGTCCAGTGTCAGCTGGGGTTCACTCCTCAGGGGTCAATTGGAGTGCCAGCTTAGGAATCCCCTGCCCCATCATTCTTCATTTATTTGGAGGATCTGCCTTCGAGGATAGTGGCCAGTATCTGCCATTTCCATCCCCCTTTCCTGCTGGAAAGGGTCTGCTGGAACAGGGCTTCCTGATAATGGGACTCCTATTCTTGCAAATGGCTCACAGGGCTCCACAGCCCACTTCAGGGAAACTAGCACTGATCGGAAGAGGTCAAGTCACTGGTCACATTACCTACCTTGGGACACTTTCACAGTCAGGCATTCCTGGTACCTTTTTTCTGAACTCAGGACAAGCATCCTTGTTCTGTTTTGACAGTGGTCCTTATTATCTGGGGCTTTTTCTGATCTCGCCTCTTGGCTCACTGGGCTGGGCACTTTCCTCTTTCAAACTGAAAGTAATGATTGGAGAATGCTACTCTTGACCCCTGGAGGTGGACAAAGAGGGAAAAAAGCCCTGGTGTAGCCACTATTGCCGTTGTTCAGTGGTCAAGAGGATAGCACTACTGGCGAGACAGTGGGCAAGACTACTATGGGTCCTCTCATCCATAGGTCCCCATCGTTCCTTGGCATCTGGCACCATGAGAAGGAGAGCCAGAGGCAGTGAGCAGATACGTGCAAGTTTTTGATCCCCAATAGTGTGATCCCTCAATGCAGTGCAGTCCAGATAACTCTGGGGGCTACAGTGTGTCTGCACCTCAATCAGGTATCAAGTTGCTGGGCAGAGTTGCTCTGAATTTGGCTGAAGGCTTTTGCCATTCTACCACGTCAGAGTGAACTCATAGAACAGAGTCATCCATCCTCACTCGAACTTCCCAAAGCCTCTGCTGTCCTTCCACTGGAGCCGGGGTGAGGCTGGAACATAGTGAATAGGTGCAGGCAAAAAGGCCACTGTCTGTCCCATCTGGGGTGCCAAAATATTGTTACTGACTCTCCTGAGTTGGCCCCCAGTAAGGACCCTCCTGCCCAGAGTCGTTTGAGCCAGTAGAACAATACCGAGTTTTGTTCAAAAGCAAAGTAAAGCTTGTTATGAGCTTGTGTTCTAGATTACACACTATCCTCCAGAGGTCTCCAGTGGAGCAGCTTTACAGAGGTCTTGTCAATGGAGAGGGAGGCAGAGTTCTTGCTGGTCAGGTGCAGCTCTGCTGCTCACAGCTCCAGATCACAGTGCCTGGTGCAACATCTCTGCACATGGCCTGCCACCACCATCTTGAATTGTGGTGTTGTGCATGGTACTTCTGCACATGGCCCCCTGAGCTGAGGTATCAAGTACAGCTGTTTTGCACTGGGAGCTCTGGTCTGAGGTGCTGGGTGCAAGGCCTCTGCACATAGTACCTTATGAGCAAGTGAAACTAGATGAAGCGCAAAGGAAAAGAAAAAAAAAGTTTAGATTTTATTTTATTACCAGATTCTATTTTTATTTTCTAGTAATTGTTAATGGGTTTTGCTAGTGACAACAGGAGTGCTGCTGGGAAGAGACATATCTATAGATCAGTGGTTCCAAAATGAGATCCAAGACTAGCTTTGTGTATCACGTATCTAAATATATGCATCATTTTACTTGTTTCCTAGAGGTTCTGAATTTCGTTGTAGTTATTTTGAGGCAGAAATCTGAAATTTACAATTTAAAAAATGGCTCACGGTTATGATCCTTTATATTATGGTGATCCACTGACAGATAAGGTAACCACTGCCTCAAATATTGTCAAATACGGAACACTAACCCAAACAGACTGTAGATTACATTAAGCATAATATCTGTATTTTTCTTTAAATATATAGAAAAATACCAGCTTTCACCTCTGTTCATGACTATAGCAATCAAGTGTCTAAATGTTATTTTTTTATTATAATTAGTTTCTGCTTTATAACAAAGTGAATCAGTCATACATATACATCTGTTCCCACATCCCTTCCCTCTTGTGTCTCCCTCCCTCCCACCCTCCCTATCCCACCCCTCCAGGCAGTCACAAAGCACTGAGCAGATCTCCCTGTGCTATGTGGCTGCTTCCCATGATCTATCTACCTTATGTTTGGTAGTGTATATATGTCCATGACTCTCTCTCGCTTTGTCACAGCTTACCCTTCCCCCACCCCATATCCTCAAGTCCATTCTTAAGTAGGTCTCTGTCTTTATTCCTGTTTTACCCCTAGGTTCTTCATGACTTTTTTTTCCCTTAAATTGCATATATATGTGTTAGCATAAGGTACTTGTCTTTCTCTTTCTCACTTACTTCACTCTGTATGACAGACTCTAGGTCCATCCACCTCATTACAAATAGCTCAGTTTCGTTTCTTTTTATGTCTGAGTAATATTCCATTGTATATATGTGCCACATCTTCTTTATCCATTCATCTGATGATGAACACTTAGGTTGTTTCCATCTCCCGGCTATTGTGAATAGAGCTGCAATGAATATTTTGGTACATGTCTCTTTTTGAATTATGGTTTTCTCAGGGTATATGCCCAGTAGTGGGATTGCTGGGTCATATGGTAGTTCTATTTGTAGTTTTTTAAGGAACCACCATACTGTTCTCCATAGTGGCTGTACCAATTCACATTCCCACCAGCAGTGCAAGAGTGTTCCCTTTTCTCCACACCCTCTCCAGCATTTATTGTTTCTAGATTTTTGGATGATGGCCATTCTGACTGGTGTGAGATGATATCTCATTGTAGTTTTGATTTGCATTCCTCTAATGATTAATGATGTTGAGCATTCTTTCATGTGTTTCTTGGCAGTCTGTATATCTTCTTTGCAGAAATGCCTATATAAGTCTTCTGCCCATTTTTTGGATTGGGTTGTTTGTTTTTTTGCTATTGAGCTGCATGAGCTGCTTATAAATTTTGGAGATTAATCATTTGTCAGTTGCTTCATTTGCAAATATTTTCTCCCATTCTGAGGGTTGTATTTTGGTGTTGTTTATGGTTTCCTTTGCTGTGCAAAAGCTTTGAAGCTTCATTAGGTCCCATTTTTTTATCTTTGTTTTTATTTCCATTTCTCTAGGAGGTGGGTCCAAAAGGATATTGCTGTGATTTACGTCATAGTGTTCTGCCTATGTTTTCCTCTAAGAGTTTGATAGTTTCTGGCCTTACATTTAGGTCTTTAATCCATTTTGAGCTTATTTTTGTGTACGGTGTCAGGGAATGATCTAATCTCATACTTTTACATGTCCCTGTCCAGTTTTCCCAGCACCAGTTATTAAAGAGACTCTCCTTTCTCCACTGTACATTCCTGCCTACTTTATCAAAGATAAGTTGACCATATGTGCATGGGTTTATCTCTGGGCTTTCTATCCTGTTCCATTGATCTATCTTTCTGTTTTTCTGCCAGTACCACACTGTCTTGATTACTGTAGCTTTGTAGTATAGTCTGAAGTCAGGGAGCCTGATTCCTCCATCTCCGTTTTTAATCTCAAGTTTGCTTTGCCTATTTGGGGTCTTTTGTTTTTCCAAACACAATTTAAAATTTTTTGTTCTAGTTCTGTGAAAAATGCCAGTGGTAGTTTGATAGGGATTGCATTGAATCTGTAGATTGCTTTGGGTAGTAGAGTCATTTTCACTATATTCATTCTTCCAATCTAGGAACATGGTATATCTCTCCATCTATTTGTATCATATTTAATTTCTTTCATCAGTGTCTTGGAATTTTCTGCATACAGGTCTTTTGTTTCCTTAAGTAGGTTCATTCTTAGATATTTTATTCATTTTCTTGCAATGGTAAATGGGAGTGTTTTCTTGATTTCACTTTCAGATTTTTCATCATTAGTTTATAGGAATGCCAGATATTTCTCTGCACTAATTTTGTATCCTGCTACTTTACCAAATTCACTGATTAGCTCTAGTAGTTTTCTGCTAGCATCCTTAGGATTCTCTATGTATAGTATCATGTCATCTGCAAACAGTGACAGCTTTACTTCTTCTTTTCCCAATTGCATTCTTTTTATTTCCCTTTCTTCTCTGATTGCTGTGGCTGAAACTTCTTAAACTATGTTGAATAAGAGCGGTGAGACTGGGCAACCGTTGTCTTGTTCCTGATCTTATTGGAAATGCTTTCAATTTTTCACCATTGAGGACGATGTTGGCTGTGGGTTTGTCATATATGGACTATTTTATGTTGAGGAAAGTTCCCTCTATGCCTGCTTTCTGCAGGGTTTTTATCATAAATGAGTGTTGAATTTTGTCCAAAGCTTTCTCAGCATCTATTGAGATGATCATATGGATTTTCTCCTTCAATTTGTTAATATGGTGTATCATGTTCATAGATTTGCGTATATTGAAGAATCCTGTCATTCCTGGAATAAACCCCACTTGATCATGGTGTATGATCCTTTTAATGTGATGTTGGATTCTGTTTGCTGGTATTTTCTTGAGGATGTTTCCATCCATGTTCATCAGTGATATTGGACTGTATTTTTCTTTCTTTGTGACATCCTTCTCTGGTTTTGGTATCAGTGTGATAGTGGCCTCATTCAATGAGTCTGGGAGTGTTCCTTCTTCTGCTATATTTTGGAAGAGTTTGATAAGAATAGGTGTTAGCTCCTATCTCTAAATGTTTGATAGAATTTGCCTGTGAAGCCATCTGGTCCTGGGCTTTTGTTCATTGGAAGATTTTTAATCCCAGTTTCAATTTCAGTGCTTGTGATTGGTCTATTCATATTTTCTATTTCTTCCTGATTCAGTCTTGGCAGGTTGCGCCTTTCTAAGAATTTGTCTATTTCTTCCAGGTTGTCCATTTTATTGTCATAGATTTGCTTGTAGTTATCTCTCATGATCTTTTGTATTTCTGCAGTGTAAGGTATTTCCTCTCCTTTTTCATTTCTAATTCTATTGATCTGAGTCTTCTCCCTTTTTTACTTGATGAGTCTGGCTAATGGTTTATCAATTTTGTTTTTCTTCTCAAAGAACCAGCTTTTAGTTTTGTTGATCTTTTCTATCCTTTCCTTCATTTCTTTTTTCTTTATTTCTGATCTGATCTTTATGATTTCTTTCCTTCTGCTATCTTTGTTTTTTTTTTTTTTTTTTGATCTGCTTTCTCTAATTGCTTTAGGTGCAAGTTTAGGTTGTTTATTTGAGAAGTTTCCTGTTTCTTAAGGTGGGATTTTATTGCTATAAAATTCCCTCTTAGAACTTCTTTTGCTGTATCCCATAGGTTTTGGTTCATCGTGGCTCAATTTTCATTTGTTTCTATGTATTTTTTAATTTCTTCTTTGATTTCTTCAGTGATCACTTCCTTATTAAGTAGTGTATTGCTTAGTCTCCATGTGTTGGTATTTTTTCCAGATCTTTTCCTGTAATTGATATCTAGTCTCATAGCGTTGTGGTCAGAAAAGATACTTGATACAATTTCAATTTTCTTACATTTAACAAGGCTTGATTTGTGCCTCAAAATATGATCTATCCTGGGGAATGTTCCATGAGCACATGAGAAAAATATGTATTCTGTTGTTTTGCGATGGAATGTCCTATAAATGTTAATTAAGTCCATCTTGTTTAATGTATCATTTAAATCTTGGGTTTTCTTATTTATTTCATTTTGGATGATCTTTCAGTTGGTGAAAGTAGGGTGTTAACGTCCCCTACTATGAATGTGTTACTGTTGATTTCCCCTTTAAGGCTGTTAGTATTTGCCTTATGTATTGAGGTGCCCCTATGTTGGATGAATAAGTATTAACAATTGTTATATCTTCTTCTTGGATTGACCCCTTGATCATTATGTAGTTTCCTTCTTGTCTCTTCTAATTGTCTTTATTTTAAAGTCTATTTTGTCTGATATGAGAATTGCTACTACAGCTTTTTTTGGTTTCCCTTTGCATGGAATATCTTTTTCCATCCCCTTACTTTCAGTTTGTATGTGTCTCTATGTCTGAAGTGGGTCTCTTGTAGACAGCATATGTATGGGTCTTGTTTTTGTATCCATTCAACCAATCTGTGTCTTTTGGTGGGAGCATTTAGTCTATTTACATCCAAGGTAATTATCGATATGTATGTTCCTATTCCCATTTTCTTAATTGTTTTGGGGTCATTATTGTAGGTCTTTTCCTTCTCTTGTGTTTCTTGCCTAGAGAAGTTCCTTTAGCATTTGTTGTAAAGCTGGTTTGGTGGTCCTGAACTCTCCCAGCTTTTGCTTGTCTGTAAAGGTTTTAATTTCTCCATCAAATCTGAATGAGATCCTTGCTGGGTAGAGTAATCTTGGTTGCAGGTTTTTCTGCTTCATCACTTTAAATATGTATTGCCAGTCCCTTCTGGCTTGCAGAGTTTCTACTGAAGGATCAGCAGTTAACCTTATGGGGATTCACTTGTCTGTTATTTGTTGTTTTTCCCTCGCTGCTTTTAATAGGTTTCCTTTGTAGTTAATTTTTGACAGTTTGATTAATATGTGTCTTGGCATATTTCTCCTTGGATTTATCCTGTATGGGACTCTCTGTTCTTCCTGGACTTGAATAACTATTTTCTTTCCCATAGTAGGGAAGTTTTCAACTATAATCTATTCAAACATTTTCTCAGTCCCTTTCTTTTTCTCTTCTTCTTCTGGAACCCCTATAATTTGAAGGTTGGTGCATTTAATGTTGTCCCAGAGGTGTCTCAGTCTGTCCTCAATTCTTTTTATTCTTTTTACTTTCTTGTGCTCTGCAGTAGTTATTTCCACTATTTTATATTCCAGGTCACTTATCTGTTCTTTTGCCTCAGTTATTCTGCTAATGACACCATCTAGAGTATTTTTATTTTGTTTCTTTTTTTATTTTTATTTTCTTAACAATGTAATCTGAAAAAAATTGGGGTTTTTTTGTTTTTTGTTATTTTTACATATTTTTGGAGTATAATTGCTTTAACATGATGTGTTTCTTTCTACTTTATAACAAAGTAAATCAGTTATACATATACATATGGTCCCATATCTCTTCCCTCTTTCATCTCCCGCCCTCCCATCCTCCCTATCCCACCCCTCCAGTTGGTCAAAAGCACCGAACTTATCTCCCTATGCTATGTGGCTGCTTCCCACTAGCTATCTACCTTACATTTGGTAGTGTATATATGTCCATGCTTCTCTCTCACTTTGTCCCAGCTTACGCTTCCCCCTCCCCATATCCTCAAGTCCAATCTCTAGTAGGTCTGTGTCTTTAATCGTGTCTTACCACTAGGTTCTTCATGGCATTTCTTTTCTTAAATTCCATATATATGTGTTAGCATATGGTACTTGTCTTTCTCTTTCTGACTTACTTCCCTCTGTGTGACAGACTCTAGGTCCATCCACCTCATTACAAATAGCTCAATTTCATTTCTTTTTATGTCTGAGTAATATTCCATTGTATATATGTGCCACATCTTCTTTATGCATTCATCTGATGATGGACACTTAAGTTGTTTCCATCTCCAGGCTATTGTAAATAGAGCTGCAATGAACATTTGGTACATGACTCTTTTTGAATTATGGTTTTCTCGGGGTATATGCCCAGTAGTGGGATTGCTCGGTTAGATGGTAGTTCTATTTGTAGATTTTTAAGGAACCTGGATACTCTTCTCCATAGTGGCTTTACCAATTCACATTCTCACCAGCAGTGCAAGAGTGTGCCCTTTTCTCCACACCCTCTCAAGCATTTATTGTTTCTAGATTTCTTGATGATGGCCATTCTGACTGCTGTGAGATGATATCTCATTGTAGTTTTGATTTGCATTTCTCTTATGATTAATGATGTTGAGCATTCTTTCTTGTGTTTGTTGGCAGTCTGTATATCTTCTTTGGAGAAATGCCTATTTAAGTCTTCTGCCCATTTTTGGATTGGGTTGTTTGTTTTTTTGCTATTGAGCTGCATGAGCTGCTTATAAATTTTGGAGATTAATCCTTTGTCAGTTGCTTCATTTGCAAATATTTTCTCTCATTCTCAGGGTTGTCTTTTGGTCTTGTTTATTGTTTCCTTTGCTGTGCAAAAGCTTTGAAGTTTCATTAGGTCCCATTTGTTTATTTTTGTTTTTATTTCCATTTGTCTAGGAGGTGTGTCAAAAAGGATCTTGCTGTGATTTATGTCATAGAGTATTCTGCCTATGTTTTCCTCTAAGAGTTTGATAGTTTCTGGCCTTACATTTAGGTCTTTAATCCATTTTGGGCTTATTTTTGTGTATGGTGTTAAGGAGTGATCTAATCTCATACCTTTATATGTACCTGTCCAGTTTTCCCAGCACCGCTTCTTGAAGAGGCTGTCCTTTCTCCACTGTACATTCCTGCCTCCTTTATCAAATATAAGTTGAACATATGTGCGTGGGTTTATCTCTGGGCTCTCTGTCCTGTTCCATTGATCTATCTTTCTGTTTTTGTGCCAGTACCATACTGTCTTGATTACTATAATTTTGTAGTATTATCTGAAGTCAGGGAGCCTGATTCCTCCAGCTCAGTTTTAAGTTGTCAAGATTGATTTGGCTATTCGGGGTCTTATGTGTTTCAATACAAATTGTGAAATTTGTTTCTCTAGTTCTGTGAAAAAATGCGCGTGGTAGATTGACAGGGATTGCATTGAATCTGTAGATTATTTTGGGTAGTAGAGTCATTTTCACAATGCTGATTCCTCCACTCCAAGACCATGGTATATCTCTCCACTTATTTGTATGATCTTTAATTTATTGCATCAGTGTTTTGGAATTTTCTTCATACAGGTCTTTTGTCTCCTTAAGTAGGTTCGTTCTTAGATATTTTATTCTTTTTGTTGCAATGGTAAATGGGAATGATTTCTTGATTTCAATTTCAGATTTGTCATCATTAGTGTATAGGAATGCCAGAGATTTCTGTGCACTAATTTTGTATTCTGCTACTTTACCAAATTCATTGATTAGCTCTAGTAGTTTTCTGCTAGCATCTTCAGGATTCTGTATGTATAGTATCATGTCATATGCAAAGAGTGGCTGCTTTACTTCTTCTTTTCCCATTTACATTCTTTTTATTTCCTTTTCTTTTCTGATTGCTGTGGCTAAAACTTCCAAAACTATGTTGAATAAGAGTGGTGAGACTGGGCAACCTTGTCTTGTTCCTGATCTTAGTGGAAATGCTTTCAATTTTTCACCATTGAGGATGATGTTGGCTGTGGGTTTGTCATATATGACCTTTGTTATGTTGAGGAAAGTTCCCTCTATGCCTACTTTCTGCAGGGTTTTTATCATAAATGAGTGTTGAATTTTGTCCAAAGCTTTCTCTGCATCTATTGAGATAATTATATGGTTTTTCTCCTTCAATTTGTTAATATGGTGTATCATGTTGATAGATTTGCATTTATTGAAGAATCTTGGCATTCCTGGAATAAACCCCACTTGATCATGGTGTATGATCCTTTTAATGTGCTGTTGGATTCTGTTTGCTGGTATTTTCTTGAGGATGTTTCCATCCATGTTCATCAGTGATATTGGACTGTAGTTTTCTTTCTTTGTGACATCCTTCTCTGGTTTTGGTATCAGTGTGATGGTGGCCTCGAACAATGAGTTTATGAGTGTTCCTCTCTCTGCTATATTTTGGAAGAGTTTGAGAAGTATAGGTATTAGCTCTTCTCTAAATATTTGATAGAATTCGCCTGTGAAGCCATTTGGTCCTGGGCTTTTGTTCGTTGGAAGATTTTTAATCCCAGTTTCAATTTCAGTTCTTGTGATTGGTCTGTTCATATTTTCTATTTCATCCTGATTTAGTCTTGGCAGGTTGCGCCTTACAAAGAATTTGTCTATTTCTTCCAGGTTGTCCATTTTATTGTCATTGATTTCCTTGTAGTAATCTCTCATGATCTTTTGTATTTCTGCAGTGTCAGGTGTTTCCTCTCCTTTTTCATTTCTAATTCTATTGATTTGAGTCTTCTCCCTTTTTTTCTTGATGAGTCTGGCTAATGTTTTATCAATTTTGTTTATCTTCTCAAAGAACCAGCTTTTTGTATTTTTGATATTTGCTATCATTTCCTTCATTTCTTTTTTCTTTATTTGTGACTTGATCTTTATGATTTATTTCCTTCTGCTAACTTTGGGGCTTTTTTTATTCTACTTTCTCTAATTGCTTTAGGTACAAAGTTAGGTTGTTTATTCTAGATGTTTCCTTTTTCTTGAGGTAGGATTGTATTTCTAGAAACTTCCCTCTTAGAACTGCTTTTGCTGCATCCCATAGGATTCAGTTCATCGTGTCTCTATTGTCATTTGTTTCTAGGTATTTTGTAATTTCCTCTCTGATTTCTTCAGTGATCACTTTGTTATTAATTAGTGTATTGTTTAGCTTCCATGTGTTGGTATTTTTTACAGACCTTTTCCTGTAATTGATACTTAGTCTCATATAATTGTGGTCAGAAAAGATACTTGATACAATTTCAATATCCTTAAATTTACCAAGGCTTTATTTGTGACCCAAGATATGATCTATCCTGGAGAATGTTCCATGAGAACTTGACAAAAATGTGTATTCTGTTGTTTTTGGATGGAATATCCTCTAAATTTCAATGAAGTCCATCTTGTTTAATGTATCATTTAAAGCTTGTGTTTCCTTATTTATTTTCATTCTGGATGATCTGTCCATTGGTGAAAGTGGGGTGTTGAAGTCCCCTACTATGAATGTGTTACTGTCGATTTCCCCTTTTATGGCTGTTAGTATTTCACTTATGCGTTGGGGTGCTCCTATGTTGGGTGCATAAATATTTACAATTGTTATATCTTCTTCTTGGATCGATCCCTTGATCATTATGTAGTATCCTTCTTTGTCTCTTCTAATAGTCTTTATTTTAAAGTCTATTTTTTCTGATGTGACAATTGCTACTCCAGCTTTCTTTTGATTTCCATTTTCATGGAATATCATTTTCCATCCTCTTACTTTCAGTCTGTTTGTGTCTCTAGGTCTGAAGTGGGTCTCTTGTAGACATAATATATATGGGTCTTGTTTTTGTATCCATTTAGCCAATCTGTGTCTTTTGGTGGCAGCATTTAGTCCATTTATAGTTAAGGTATCTATCGATATGTATGTCCCTATTCTCATTTACTTAATTGTTTTGGGTTCGTTATTGTAGGTATTTTCCTTCTGTTCTGTTTCTTGCCTAGAAAAGTCCCTTTAACATTTGTTGTAAAGCTGGTATGGTGGTGCTGAACTCTCTCAGCTTTTGCTTGTCTGTAAAGATTTTAATTTCTCCATCAAATCTGAATGAGATTCTTGCTGTGTAGAGTAATCTTGGTTGCAAGTTTTTCTCCTACATCACTTTAAATATGTCCTGCCAGTCTATTCTGGCCTGCAGAGTTTCTGCTGAAAGATCATCTGTGAACCTTATGGGGATGCCCTTGTGTGTTATTTGTTGTTTTTCCCTCGTTGCATTTAATATATTTTCTTTGTGTTTTAATTTTTGACAGTTTCAATAATATGTGTCTTGGCATATTTGTCCTTGGATTTATACTGTATGGGACTCTCTGTGCTTCCTGGACTTGATTAACTATTTTCTTTCCCATATTAGGGAAGTTTTCAACTATAATCTCTTCACATAATTTCTCCATTCCTTTCTTTTTGTCTTCTTCTCCTGGAACCCCTATATTTAGAAGTTGGTGCGTTTAATGTTGTCCCAGAAGTCTCTGAGATTGTCCTCAGTTCTTTTCGTTCTTTTTACTTTCTTCTGCTCTGCAGTAGTTATTTCCACAATTTTATCTTCCAGGTCACTTATCCATTCTTTTGCCCCAGTTAATCTGCTACTGATCCCATCTAGAGTATTTTTATTTTGTTTTTTTTTTCTCATTTTTTTTAAACAATGTAATCTGAAAAAAATCTTTTGGTTTTACATATTTATTGGAGTATATTTGCTTTAACATGATGTGTTTGTTTCTCCTTTATTACAAAGTAAATCAGTTATACATATACATATGTTCTGATATCTCTTCCCTCTTGTGTCTCCATCTCTCCCACCCACCCTATCCCACCCCTCCAGGCGGTCAAAAAGCATTGAGCTTATCTCCCCCTGCTATGCGGCTGCTTTTCACTAGCTATCTACCTTACGTATGGTAGTGTATATATGTCCATGCCACTCTCTCACTTTCTCACAGTTTATCCTTCCCCCTCCCCACATCCTCAAGTCCATTCTCTAGTAAGTCTGTGTCTTTATTCCTGTCTTATCCCTAGCTTCTTCATGCTAATTTTTTTCTTAAATTCCATAAATATGTGTTAGCATATGGTATTTGTCTTTCTCTTTCTGACTTAATTCCCTCTGTATGACAGACTCTAGGTCCATCCACCTCATTACAAATAGCTCAATTTCGTTTCTTTTTATGTCTGAGTAATAGTCCATTGTATATATGTGCCACATCTTCTCTATGCATTCATCTGATGATGGACACTTAGGTTGTTTCCATCTCTGGACTATTGTAAATAGAGCTACAATGAATATTTGGTACATGATTCTTTTTGAATTATGGTTTTCTCATGGTATATGCCCAGTAGTGGGATTTCCGGGTCATATGGTAGTTCTATTTTTAGTTTTTTAAGGAATCTCCATACTGTTCTCCATAGTGGCTGTACCAATTTACATTCTCACCAACAGTGCAAGAGTGTGCCCTTTTCTCCACACCCTCTCCAGCATTTATTGTTTCTAGATTTCTTGATGATGGCCATTCTGACTGGTGTGAGATGATATCTCATTGTAGTTTTGATTTGCATTTCTCTAATGATTAATGATGTTGAGCATTCTTTCATGTGTTTGTTGGCAGTCTGTGTATCTTCTTTGGAGAAATATCTATTTAGGTTTTTGCCCATTTTTGGATTGGGTTGTTAGTTTTTTTTGTTATTGAGCTGGATGTGCCGCTTATAAATTTTGGAGATTAATCCTTTGTCTCTTGCTTCATTTGCAAATATTTTCTCTCATTCTCAGGGTTGTCTTTTGGTCTTGTTTATTGTTCCCTTAGCTGTGCAAAAGATTTAAAATTTCATTAGATCCCATTTATTTTTGTTTTTATTTCCATTTCTCTAGGAGGTGGGTCCAAAAGGATCTTGCTGTGATTTATGTCATACAGTGTTCTGCCTATGTTTTCCTCTAAGAGTTTGACAGTTTCTGGCCTTACATTTAGGTCTTTAATCCATTTTAGTCTTATTTTTGTGTATGGTGTTATGGAGTGATCTAATCCCATACTTTTACATGTACCTGTCCAGTTTTCGCAGCCCCGGTTCTTGAAGAAGCTCTCCTTTCTCCGCTGTACATTCCTGCCTCCTTTATCAAAGATAAGGTGACCATATGTGCGTGGGTTTATCTCTGGGCTTTCTATCCTGTTCCTTTGATCTATCTTTCTGTTTTTGCACCAGTACCATACTGTCTTGATTACTGTAATTTTGTAGTGTAGTCTGAAGTCTGGGAGCCTGATTCCTCCAGGTCCATTTTTCGTTCTCAAGATTGCTTTGGGTATTCATCATCTTTTGTGTTTCCATACAAATTGTGAAATATTTTGTTCTAGTTCCGTGGAAAATGCCAGTGGTAGTTTGATAAGGATTGCATTAAATCTGTAGATTGCATTGGGTAGTAGAGTTATTTTCACAATGTTGATTCTTACAATCCAAGAACAGGTTATGTCTCTCCATCTATTTGTATCATGTTTAATTTCTTTCATCAGTGTCTTATAATGTTCTGCATAAAGGTCTTTTGTCTCCTTATGTAGGTTCATTCCTAGATATTTTATTCCATTTGTTGTAATGGTAAATGGGAGTGTTTCTTGATTTCACTTTCAAATTTATCATCATTAGTATACAGGAATGCCAGGGATTTCTGTGCATTCATTTTTTTTTTTTTTTTTTTTTTTTGCGGTACACGGGCCTCTCATTGTTGTGGCCTCTCCCATTGCGGGGCACAGGCTCCAGATGCGCAGGCTCAGCGGCCATGGCTCACAGGCCTAGCCACTCTGTGGCATGTGGGATCTTCCTGGACCGGGGCACGAACTCGTGTCCCCTGCATCGGCAGGCGGACTCTCAACCACTGTGCCACCAGGGAAGCCCTGTGCATTAATTTTTTAACCTGCTACTTTACCAAATTCATTGATTAGCTCTAGTAGTTTTCTGCTAGCATCCTTAGGATTCTCTATGTATAGTATCATGTCATCTTCAAGCAGTGACAGCTTTACTTCTTCTTTTCCGATTTGGATTCCTTCTTTTTCCTTTTCTTCTCTAATTGCTGTGGCTAAATCTTCCAAAACTATGTTGAATTAGAGTTGTGAGAGTGTTCAACCTTGTCTTGTTCCTGATCATAGTTGAAATGCTTTCAGTTTTTCACCATTGAAGACAATGTTGGCTGTTGGTTTGTCATATATGGCTCTTATTATATTTAGGAAATTTCCCTCTATGCCTACTTTCTGCAGGGTTTTTATCATAAATGAGTGTTGAATTTTGTCAAAAGATTTCTCTGCATCTATTGAGATGATCATATGGTTTTTCACCTTCAATTTGTTAATATGGTGTATCACATTGATTGATTTGCATATATTGGAGAATCCTTTCATTCCTGGAATAAACCCCACTTGATCATGGTGTATGATCCTTTTAATGTGCTGCTGGATTCTGTTTGCTGGTGTTTTGTTGATGATTTTTGCATCTATATTCATCAGTGAGATTGGCCTGTAGTTTTCTTTCTTTGTTATATTCTTGTCTTTTTTTGTTATCAAGGTGATGGTGGCCTCATAAAATGAATTTCGGAGTTTTCCTCCCTCTGTTATATTTTGTTAGAGTTTGAGAATGATAGGTGTTAGCTCTTCTCTAAATGTTTGATAGAATTCCTCTGTGAATCCATCTGGTCCTGGGTTTTTGTTTTTTGGAAAATTTTTAATCACAGTTTCCATTTCAGTGCTTGTGATTGGTCTGTTCGTATTTTCTATTTCTTTCTGATTCAGTCTTGGCAGGGTGTGCATTTCTGAGAATCTGTCAGTTTCTTCCAGTTTGTCCAATTTATTGGCATAGAGTTGCTTGTAGTAATCTCTCATGATCTTTTGTATTTCTGCATTGTCAGTTGTTACCTCTCCTTTTTCATTTCTAATTCTATTGATTTGAGTCTTCTCCCATTTTTTCTTGATGAGTCTGGCTACTGGTTTGTCAGTTTTGTTTATATTCTCAAAGAACCAGCTTTTAGTTTTTTTGTTCTTTCCTATCATTTCCTTCATTTATTTTTCATTTATCTGTGATCTGATCTTTATGATTTCTTTCCATCTGCTAACTTTGTTTTTTTTTTCTTTCTCTAATTGCTTTACATGCAAGGTTAGGTGGTTTATTCGAAATGCATCATGTTCTTAAGATAGGATTGTATTGCTATAAACTTCCCTCTTAGAATTGCTTTTGATGCATCTCATAGGTTTTGGGTTGTCGTTTCTCCATTGTTTTTTGTTTCTAGGTATTTTTTTATTGATTTCTTCCATGATTACTTCATTATTAAGTAGTGTATTTTTAGCCTCCATGTGTTTGTATTTTTTAAAGATCTTTTCCTTTAATTGATATCTATTCTCATAGCATTGTGGTCAGGAAATATACTTGATACAATTTCAATTTTCTTAAATTTACCAAGGCTTGATTTGTGACCCAAGATATGATCTATCCTGGAGAATGTTCCATGAGCACATGAGAAAAATGTGTATTCTGTTGTTTTTGTTTGGAATGTCCTATAAATATCAATTAAGTCCATCTTTTTGATGTATCATTTAAAGCTTGTGCTTCCTTATTTATTTTCATTTTGGATGATCTGTCCATTGGTGAATGTGGAGTGTTAAAGTCCCCTACTATGAATATGCTACTGTAGATTGCCCCTTTTAAGGCTGTTAGTATTTGCCTTATGTATTGATGTGCTCCTTTGCTGGGTGCATAAATATTTTCAATTGTTATATCTTCTTGGATTGATCCTTTGATCATTATGTAGTGTCCTTCTTTGTCTCTTCTAATAGTCTTTATTTTAAAGTCTATTTTTTCTGATATAAGAATTGCTACTCCAGCTTTCTTTTGGTTTCCCTTTGCATGGAATATCTTTTTCCATCCCCTTACTTTCAATCTGTATGTGTCTCTAGGTCTGAAGTGGGTCTCTTGTAGACAGTATATATATGGGTCTTCTTTTTGTATCCATTCAGCCAATCTCTGTCTTTTGGTGGGAGCATTTAGTCCATTTACATTTAAGGTAATTATCAATATGTATGTTCTCATTCCCTTTTTCTTAATTGTTTTGGGTTCGTTATTGTACGTCTTTTCCTTCTCTTGTGTTTCTTGCCTAGAATATTTCCTTTACTATTTGTTGTAAAGCTGGTTTGCTGGTGCTAAACTCTCTCAGCTTTTGCTTGTCTGTAAAGGTTTTAATTTCTCCATCAAATCTGAATGAGATCCTTGCTGGGTAGAGTAATATTGGTTGCAGGTTTTTCTTCTTCATCCCTTTAAATATATCCTGCCATTCCCTTCTAGCTTGCAGAGTTTCTGCTGAAAAATCAGCTTTTATCCTTATGGGAATTCCCTTGTGTGTTATTTGTTTTTTCCCTCACTACTTTTAATATGTTTTCACTGTATTTAATTTTTGACTGTTTGAATAATATGTGTCTTGGCGTATTTCTCCTTGGATTTATTCTGTATTGGACTCTCTGTGCTTCCTGGACTTGATTAACTATTTTCTTTCCCATATTAGGGAAGTTTTCAACTATAATCTCTTCAAATATTTTCTCAGTCCCTTTCTTTTTCTCTTCTTCTCTGGAACCCCTATAATTCGAATTTTGGTGTGTTTAATGTTCTCCCAGATGTCTCTCAGTCTGTCCTCAGTTCTTTTCATTCTGTTTTCTTTCTTCTGCTCTGCAGTAGTTTTTCCCACTATTTTATCTTCCAGGTCAGTTATCCATTCTTCTGCCTCAGTTACTCTGCTATTGATCCCATCTAATTTTTTTAAAAAATTCATTTATTGTGTTGTTCATCATTGCTTGTTTCATCTTTAGTTCTTCTAGGTCCTTGTTAAATGTTTCTTGCATTTTTGTCTATTCTATTTCCAAGATTTTGGATCATCTTTCCTATCATTATTATGAATTCTTTTTCAGGAAGACTGCCTATTTCCTCCTCATTTGTTAGGTTGGGTGGTTTTTTTTTTTTTTTTTCTTGTTCCTTCATCTCCTGTGTGTTTTTCTGTCTTCTCATTTTGCTTATCTTACTTTGTTTGGCATCTCCTTTGTGTGGACTGCAGATACTTAGTTCTCATTGTTTTTGGTGTCTTTCCCCAGTGGCTAAAGTTGGTTCAGTGAGTTGTGTAGGCTTCCTGGTGGAGGGGACTAGTTCCTGTGTTCTTGTGGATGAGGCTGGATCTTGTTTTTCTGGTGAGCAGGTCCACGTCTGGTGGTGTGTTTTATGGTGTCTGTGGACATATTAAGATTTTAGGCAACCTCTCTGCTAATGGGTGGTGTTGTGTTCCTGACTTGCTAGTTTTTTGGCATAGGTTGTCCCGCACTGTAGCTTGTTCATCGTTGAGTGAAGCTGGGTGCTCGTGTTGAGATCGAGATCTCTGGGAGATTTTCACCATTTGATATTATGTGGAAATGGGAGTTCTCTTGTGGACCAGTGTCCGGAAGTTGACACTCCCACCTCAGAGGAACAGCACTGACTCTTAGCTGCAGCACCAAGAGCCTCTTATCCACACTGCTCAGAATAAAAGGGATAATAAGTAGAGAGAAAGAGAGAAAGAAAGAAGGATGGAAGGAAGGAAGGAAGGAAGGAAAGAAAGAAAGAAAGAAAGAAAGAAAGAAAGAAAGAAAGAAAGAGAGAGAAAGAAAGAAAGAAAGAAAGGAGGGAGTGTGGAGGAAGGAGGAAAGGAAGGAACGAAAGAAAGAAGATGAAATAAAATAAAATAGAGTAAGATAAAATAAAATAAAGTTATTAAAATAAAAAATAATTATTAAGAAAAAAAATTTTTTTAAAAAGAAACAAAAAATGGATGGATAGAATCCTAGGTCAAATGATGGATGCAAAGCTATATAGAAAAATTCTCATACAGAAGCATACACATACACACTCACAAATAGAGGAAAAGGGGAAAAAATAATAAATCTTGCTCTCAAAGTCCACCTCCTCAATTTGTGATGATTTGTTGTCTATTTATGTATTCCACAGATGCAGGATACATCAAGTTGATTGTGGAGCTTTAATCCACTGCTTCTGAGGCTGCTGGGAGAGATTTCCTTTTCTCTTCTTTTTTCTCACAGCTCCCGGGGCTCAGCTTGGGATTAGGCCTCGCCTCTGTGTGTAGGTCACTGGAGGACATCTATTCTTCACTCAGACAGGACGGGGTTAAAGGAGCAGCTGCTTCAGGGACTCTGGCTCACTCAGGCCGTGTGGAGGGAGGGGTACAGTGTGCATGGCGAGCCTGCAGAAGCAGAGTCCGGTGTGACGTTGCACCAGCCAGAGTCATGCCATGCGTTCTCCAGGGGAAGTTGTCCCTGGATCTCGGGACCCTGGCAGTGGCGGGCTGCACAGGCTCCCCGGAAAAGGGTGTGGATAGTGATCTGTGCTGGCACACAGGCTTCTTGGTGGTGGCCGCAGCAGCCTTAGCATCTCATGCCCGTCTCCGGGGTCCATGCTGTTAGCCACGGCTCACGACTGTCTCTGGAGCTCTTTTAAGCAGCACTATTAATCCCCTCTCCTCACACACCAGGAAACAAAGAGGGAAGAAAAAGTCTCTTGCCTCTTCGGCATGTCCAGACTTTTCCCTGGACTCCCTCTGAGCTAGCCGTGGTGCATTAGCACTGTGCAGGCTGTGTTCACACCACCAACTCCAGTCCTCTTCCTGCACTCCTATGGAATCCTGAGCCTCAGCTCCCAGCCCTGCCCACCCCAGCTAGTGAGCAGAGAAGCTTCTCAGGCTAGTGAGTGCAGGTCAGCACCGATCCTCTGTGCAGGAATCTCTCCACTTTGCCCTCCGCACCCCTGCTGCTGTGCTCTCCTCCATGGCTCTGAAGCTTTCCCCCTCTGCCACCCGCAGTCTCTGCCCACAAAGGGGGTTCCTAGTGTGTGGAAATGTTTCCTAGTTCACAGCTCCCTCCCACTGGTGCAGGTCCCATCCCTATCCTTTTGTCTCTGTTTATTCTTTTTTCTTTTTCCCTACCCAGGTACCTGGCGACTTTCTTGCCTTTTGGGAGGCCTGAGGTCTTCTGCTAGCATTCAGTAGGTGTTCTTTAGGAGTTGTTCCACGTGTAGATGTATTTCTGGTGTATCTGTGGGAAGGAAGATGATCTCTGCATCTTACTCCTCTGACATCTTCCCCTCGTCCCCCTGTAATTGTTTTTTATATGGCTTATTTTCTCTATGAAAAATTTCTTGCCAGGATTTTTCAAATTTCACACAAATAGCATCAGATTGGCATAGCCTCAATGTAATAAATGTTAACAAAGGGCATTAGAAAATTGATAGGATTAGGATAGAATTCAATAATAAAAAAATCTAGTTTTTCAAATATTTCTAAATTTTTGGAAAGTGTTTATGTTTATTACACCACATATATATGTATATTCATACATATGCAATATTAAATAACCTCTAAATCGTTAGCATGTTAGCTATTCATTGGATTTTAGTTTTAAGGTAAAAATTACCTCCAAGTACATAATGTCAAATAAAAATTGATATCATTAATCTTTAGCAATTAATGGAACTCTTTACTTATGTAGCAATTAATCCTAAAATATGAAATGATGTTTAAATATTTCTAAGGAGCAAATCTTTCTAGGGAAACTAATACCATGTTTAAAGTTTATAAAAATAGCAATTCATTCACAGTGACACTAATATAATACTACTGGTGAGACTGTAATATGAAAAGAAAATTAATTTAGGGAAAATGTACTGATTGGCAATCAATAAATTGACCCAAAACAAATGAAACATCTTTAGATAATAATTATTCAATGAAAGGAAACATGTAAAACTATCTGGCTTCCTAACTGTAATACATTCTCCCAGTCCATGGGTTTCTGTGCATGCTTATATTTGAGTACCCTTTCAGGTTGTAAGTGTGGACAGACTGTGGCCAGCCATATCAGTAAACAAAGGATATTGTGGTCATCAAGCCATCAGCCCCTGCAGCCTCTCCTGACTGTGCACACTGAGAGGATTCAGGATGGAGAAAAACAGGATGCTGGTATGCACACTGAGAGGATTCAGGATGGAGAAAAACAGGATACTGGCCCTAGATAGTTAGGGTGCATATGAAAGGAGTGATTTCAATGAGCCCAGATGCTTGCACCTTCTCATTCATAGAAAAGCACTAAATTCATTAACTTTAGATATCTGGTTTTCTTTAACATTAATCTTTTGATGTTCCACTACCTGATTTCTGTTGCAAAACTCCTATATAACCTGGCTTCTCCCTTACCTCTATGGAGCAGTCCCTTATTGCTATCTGAAAGGCTGTCTTCCAGGCTTAAGCCCTCAGCAACTCTGCTGAATAAAACATAATTCTCAACTTTTAGGTTGTGCTTTTTTCTTTTTTTTTAAGTTGACACTTTTGGCAACCAGGAAGAGATCCAGAGCTGACTTCTCTCCTTTAACTGAACTCTATGAGGATTTGGAGCCTGGTACCAGCAGAGGCCTCTTGTGTCCATCCACCTCCTTGGAGAGTCCAGATGAATTTGGGTGAGTCTCTCCTAGTTCTCAGATCTCCCAATTACTGGTTGATGATCCTGAGTTTTATTTGGCAGTGTATTACAGGTACCTGGCCCTGTTGAAAGATACTGGGGAGTGACTGCTCAGTTGAAAGATATTGAGTGGTCTGGACTTAGTGGTTAGGTAGGAAGCTGACCTGACATCTTTCCTCTTGTAAAGGCTACCTTAACAAGAATTTGTTGGGATAAAAGTGAAAATATTATCTGAGATGGAGATTGGCCAAGATGGCAGAGTAGAAAGCCCTGTGCTTACCTCCTCTCATGAGCACACCAAAATCACAACTATCTGTCGGACAACCATCGATGAAAAAGACTGGAACCTACCAGAAGAGATCTTTTACAACTAAAGACATAAATAAGGAACCACAATGAGACAGGTAGGAGGGGCAGATTCATCATATAACCAAGTCCCACATCCTCATGTGGATGACCTACAACATGGAGAATGATTATATTGCAGAGGTTCTCTCACAGGAGTGAGAGTTCTAAGCCCCACATCAGGCTCCCCAGCCTAGGGGTCCTGCACCAGGAAGATGAGCCCCCAGGGTACTTGGCTTTGAAGGCCAGCAGAGCTTAATGTCAGAAGCCTCACAGGACTGGAAGGAAATAGAGACTTCACTCTCAAAGGGTACACATAAAATTTCACATGACCTATCTGCTGGTCTTGGAGAGTCTACCAGAGAGGCAGGGGCCAGCTGTGACTCACCCTGGGGACATAGATATTGGTGGCAGCCATATTTGTGAACATTCTACCATATGAACATTGCTGCTGACAGCTGCTAAAGTGGGTCCTCCCTCTAGGTCATTAGCACCAAGACCTCTTCCTCTGCCCCAACAGCCTGTAGATACCAATGCTGGGACACCTCAGGCCAAGCAACTAACTGGGTGGGGACACAGCCCTGCCCATCAGATAGGTTGCCTAAAGACTTCCTGATCCCACAGCCACCTGTAGACATGGCCCTGCCCACCACAAGGCCAAGACTGAACTCTACCCACCAGTGAGAAAGCACCAGCCCTGCCCTCCAGAAAACCTGAATTAGCCACAAGAACAGCCTCACCTACCAGGGGGAAGACACCAGATGCAAGAAAACCATGATCCTGAAGCCTGCAAACCCAGCCCACTCACAGCAGGCCAGATCCTTCCCTGGTACCATCTTGGCCCTGCAATTGTCCAAGAGCAGGCTAATGCAGCTTCAGGACACCGTGGACCCCATAGCTAAATGTGTCATGAACCAACCCTCCCCCCCAACCATCACCACTACAAATAATCTGAAAAAAGCTCTGGAATCCCTGGGTCTTGCAGCCAGACTACAGGAACTGGCTCTGCCTGAAAGTAGTCCAGCACTAACCTCAAGAACTGACTCCATCCACCAGTGAGCCAGCACTAGTCCCAGGGCCCCCTAAGGGTTTATACCCAGCCACCTTGTGACCAGGCCCCACTAAACAGCAGCCAGCAGCATCCACACAAGGCAGGGCCTGGCAAGCAACCATGTTAGGGGCTGACCAAGCCTACCAGAGCAGCCAGGTAGTCACCCTAGCACAAAAGAAGACCCATGCAGCCCACTTAGGGGGAACCACTAGAGCAAATGGTTTGGGTGACAAGAGGGGAGTGTGCTGCTGGGATGCATAGGACATTGCCTACAGAAGGCCATTTTTTCCAAGGTTGATAAACATAACTAACCTACCATATACATAAAAATACAAATAGCAACTTAGACAAAATGAGGCAGCCTAGGAACATTTCCTTCCAGACAAAGGAACAAGATAAAACTCCAGAAGAAGAATGAAGTGAAGTGAAGATAGGTAATCTACCTAAGCAAGAGTTCAGAGTAATGATTGTAAAGATGATCCAAGAACTTAGGAGGGGAATATATGCCAAGAGCAAGAAGAGCAAGAAGTTCAAAATTTTTAACTAAGAGTTAGAAAAAAAAAAAAAAACTGAGCAAAGATAAAGAATACAGTAGCTGAAATGAAAAATACACTAGAAGGAACCAATAGTAGACTAAATGATACAGAAGAATGAATCAGTTATCTGAAAGACAGAGTAGTGGAAATCACTATCGCTGAACAGAAAAAAAAAAAAAAAGAAAAGAAACAAGGACAGTTTAAGATAGACCTCTGGGACAATATCAAGTGCACTAATATTTGCATTATAGGGGTCTCAGAAGGAGAAGAGAGAGAGAACGGGCCTAAGAAAATATTTGAAGACATAATAGCTGAAAACTCCCCTAATCTGACAAAGGTGACAGTCTTCCAAGTCCAGGAAGTACAGAGCATCCCTTATGGGATTAACCCAAATAGGCATACACCAAGACACATTGTAATTAAAATGACAAAAATTAAAGATAAAGAGAGAATATTAAAAGCAGCAAGGAAAAGCAACAAGTTACAAACAAGATAACTCCCATATAATTATCAGCTGATTTATCAGCAGAAACTGCATGCCAGAAGGGAATGGCATTATATATTAAAAGCGATGAAAGGGACAAACCTACAACCAAGAATACTCTACCCAGCAAGGGTCTCATTCGGATTTGACAGTGGAATCAAAAGCTTTACAGAAAAGCAAAAGCTAAAAGAATTCGGCACCATCAAACCAGCTTTACAACAAACATTAAAGGAACTTCTCTAGACAAAAAGGGAAAGGCCACAACTAGAAACAAACAACAAAGAAAGACGAAATGGTACTTCCCTGGTGACGCAGTGGTTATGAATCCACCTACCAATGCAGGGGACATGGATTCGATCCCTGGTCTGGGAAGATCCCACATGACACGGAGCAACTAAATCTGTGCACCACAACTACTGATCCTGTGATCTAGAGCCCACAAGCAACAACTACTGAGCCCATGTGCTGCAACTACTGAAGCTCATGTGCTCTAGGGCCTGCATGCTGCAACTACTGAAGCCTGTGTGCCTAGAGCCCAGGCTCCGCAAGAAGCCACCACAATGAGAAGCCTGCACACTGCAATGAAGAGTGGCTCCCACTCACCGCAACTAGAGAGAGCCCACACACAGCAACGAAGACTCAATGCAGCCATAAATAAATAAATAAATAGATAGATAGATAGATAAATAAATAAATAAATAAAAATTTAAAAGGTGAAATGAAAAAACTCACTGGTAAAGGCAAACATACAATGAAGGTAGGAAATCATGCACACACAAAGCTAGTAGGAAGGTTAAAGACAAAGGAAGTAAAATAATCTGTATCTGATTTTTTTCTAGAGACAAGATGGTGGAATAGAGAGATGTGAGCTCAACTCCTCTCATGAAAACACTAAAGTCACAACTAACTGCTGAACAACCATTGACAAAATACAACTGGAACTTACCAAACAGATATCCTACAAACAGAGACAAAGAAGCCACAAGAGATGGTAGGTGGGGTGCAATCACAATAAAATCAAATCCCATACCCTCTGGATGGGTGACCCACAAACTGGAAAATAATTATATCACAGAGGTTCTTCAATAGGAGTGAAAGTTCTGATCCCCATGACAGGCTTCCCAGCCTAGAGGTCTGGCAACAGGAGGAGTGATCCCCAGAGAATCTGGCTTTGAAGGCCAGTGGGGTTTGATTGCAGAAATTCTACTGGACTGGTAGAAATATAAACTCCACTCTTGGAGGGCACACATAAGGTTTTGTGTGCACCAGAACCCAGGGGAAAAAGCAGTAACCTCATAAAAGCCTGAGCCAGATGTACCTACTGTTATTGGAGGGATTCCTTCAGAGGTAGTGGACAGCTGTGGCTCACTGCAGGGACAAAGACATTGGTGGTGGTAGTTCTGGGGAGTACTCATTGGTGTGAGCCCTCCTGGAGGTCGTCATTTTCTCACCAAGATCTGTCCCCACCCAACAGCCTGTAGGCCCCAGTGCAGGGATACCTCAGGCCAAATAACCAACAAGGCAGGAAAACAGCCCCACTCATCAGCTGACAGGCTGCCTAAAGTCTCCCTTTGCCCACAGCTTCCTGCTAAACACACCACTTGACACATTCCTGTCCACCAGAGGGACAAGACCCAGCTCCACACACCAGAGGCAGGAATCAGTCCCTCCCACGAGGAAGCCTGCACAAGCCTCTTAGACCAGCCTCATCCACCAGAGGGCAGACAGCAAAAGCAAGAACTACAGCCCTGCATCCTGTGGAACAGAAAGCACAATAACAGGAAGTTAGACAAAATGAGACAGCAGAGGAATATGTCCCAGATGAAAGAACAAGAAAAACCCCAGAAGAACAACTAAGTGAAGTGGAGATAGAAAATCTACCCGAACAAGAATTCAGAGTAATGGTAGTAAAGATGATTCAAGATCTCAGAAAAGGAATGGAGACACAGACCGAGAAGATCAATGAAATGTTTAACAAAGAAGTAGAAGATCTGAAGTACAAACAGAGATGAGTGATACAATAACTGAAATGAAAAATACACTAGAAGTAATCAATAGCAGAATAAGTTAGGCAGAAGAACGAATAAGTGAAATGAGAGACAGAATGGGGAAAATCACTGTCACAGAACAGAATAAAAAAAGAGTGAAAAGATGTGAGGAGAGTTTAAGAGACCTCTGGGACAACATTAAATGCACTAATATTTGCTTTATAGGGGTGCCATGAGGAGGAGGGGAGAGAGAAAGGACATGAGAAAATGTTTGAAGATATAATATCTGAAAACTTCCTTTAAATGGGAAAGTAAATATTTACCCAAGTCCATGAAGTGCAGAGAGTCACAGGATAAACCCAAGGAGGAACTCGCTGAGACATATAGTAATCAAGTTGAAAAAAATTAAAGACAAAGAGAAAATATTAAAAGAAATAAGAGAAAAGCAACAAATAACATACAAGGGAATTCCCATGAGATTATCATCTGATTTCTCAGCAGAATCTCTGCAGGCCAGAAGGCAGTGGCATGATATATTTAAAATGACAAAAGGGTAGAACCTACAACCAAGAATACTCTACCCAGCAAGGCTCTCATTCAGATTCAGTGGAGAAATCAAAAGCTTTACAGACAAGAAAAGCTATGACAATTCAGCCCAAACCAGCTTTACAACAAATGCTAAAGGAACTACTCTAGGTTGAAAATAAAAAGGCACAACTAGAAACAAGGAAATTACAAATGGAAAAGCTCACGGATAAAGGCAAACATAGAGTAAAGGTAGGAAATGTCCATACACGAATATGATATAAAAATCAGGAGTCCGGAGGAAGATGGCGGAAGAGTAAGATGCGGAGATCACCTTCCTCCCCACAGATACACCAGAAATTCATCTACGCGTGGAACAACTCCTACAGAACACCTACTGAACACTGACAGAAGACCTCAGAACCCCCAAAAGGCAAGAAACTCCCCACATACCTGGGTAGGGCAAAAGAAAAAAGAATAAACAGAGACAAAAGGATAGGGACGGGACCTGCACCAGTGGGAGGGATCTATGAAGGAGGAAAGGTTTCCACACACTAGAAGCCCCTTCGCAGGCAGAGACTGCAGGTGGCGGAGGGGGAAGCTTCAGAGTAGCCAAGGAGAGCACAGCAACAGGGGTGTGGAGGGCAAAGCGGAGAGATTCCGGCACAGAGGATCGGTGCCCTCAGGCACACACCAGCCCGAGAGGCTTGTCTGCTCGGCCTCCGGGGCGGGCGGGGCTGGGAACTGAGGCTCGGGTATTGGGTTTCAGACAGAGCACAGGGAGAGGACTGGGACTGGTGGCAGGAAGAGAGCCTGAAGGGGTTGGTGCGCCTCGGCTAGCCCGGAGGGAGTCCAGAGAAAAAGTCTGGAGCTGCCGAAGAGGTAAGAGACTTTTTCTTCCCTTTTGTTTCCTGGTGCGCGAGGAGAGGGCATTAAGAGCGCTGCTTAAAGAAGCTCCAGAGATGGGCGTGAGCCGCGGCTGAAGGCGTGGACCCCGGAGACGGGCGTGGGATGCTGGGGCTGCTGCTGCCGCCGCCACAAGGCCTGTGTGTGAGCACAGGTCACTGTACAACCCACTTCCGGGGAGCCTGTACAGCCTGCCACTGCCGGGGTCCCAGGACCCAGGGACGGCTTCCCCAGGAAAGCGCACAGAATGCCTCAGGCTGGTGCAATGTCACGCTGGCCTCTGCCGCTGCAGGCCCGCACCACACTGCATGCCCCTCCCTCCCCTCGGCCTGAGTGAGCCAGAGCCCCGGAAACAGTGGCTCCTTTAAACCCGTCCTGCCTGAGCGAAGAACGGACTCCCTCCAGCGATCTACACACAGAGGCGGGGCCAGGTCCAAGGCTGAGACCCGGGAGCTGTGAGAGCAGAGAAGAGACAGGGAAATCTCTCTGTGCAGCCTCGGAGGCAGTGGATTAAAAATCCATGGTCCGCTTGATGTGCCCTGCGTCTGTGGAGTGCATGAATGGACAGCAAATCATCCCAAATTGAGGAGGTGGATTTGAGGACAGGATTTAAGATTTTTTCCCCTTTTCCTCTTTTTACAACAAATTATCCCAAATTGAGGAGGTGGACTTTGAGAGCAAGATTTCTGATTTTTTCCCCCTGTTCTCTTTTTGTGAATGTGTATCTGTATGCTTTTGTGTGAGATTTTCTCTGTATAGCTTTGCTTCCACTATAGATCCCAGGGTTCTATCCATCCGTTTTTGGTTTTTTGTTTTGTTTTTGTTTTAATAATTACTATTTTATTCTTAATAACACTACTTTATTTTATACTTTATTCTATTTTACTTTTTCTTCTTTCTTTCTTTTTTTCCTACCTTCCCTTCCTCGCTCCCTCCCTCTGCGCCTTTCTTTATTTCTTTGCTTCCTCCCTCCCTCCCTCCTGTGTGTCTGTCTTTCTTTCCTTCCTTCCTCCCTCCCTTCTTCCTTTTACTTTTTCTCTTTCTTTCCTTCCTCCCTCCCTCCTTTCTTTCTTTCCGTCCTCCCTCCCTCCCTCCTTTCTTTATTTCTTCCTTCCTTCCATCCTTTCACTCTCTCTCTCTTTCTTTCTTCTACTAATTCTTCTTTCTAATTTTTCTCCCTTTTATTCTGAGCCGGGTAGATGAAAGGCTCTTGGTGCTGAAGCCAGGAGTCAGTGCTGTGCCTCTGAAGTGGGAGAGCCAACTTCAGGACACAGGTCCACAAGAGACCTCCCAGCTCCACATAATATCAAGTGGGGAAAATCTCCCAGAGATCTCCATCTCAACACCAGCACCCAGCTTCAGCCAATGACCAGCAAGCTACAGTGCTGTTCACCCTATGATAAGCAACTAGCAAGACAGGAACACAACCCCACCCATTAGCAGAGAGGCTGCCTAAAAACATAATAAGGCCACAGGCACCCCAAAGCACATCAGACATGGACCTGTCCACCAGAAAGACAAGATCGAGCCTTAACCACCAGAACACAGGCACTAGTCCCCCCCACCAGGAAGCCTACACAACCTACTGAAACAACCTTAGCCACTGGGGACAGACACCAAAAACAACAGGAACTATGAATCTGCAGCCTGCAAAAAGGAGACCCCAAACACAGTAAGATAAGCAAACTGAGAAGACAGAAAAACACACAGTAGGTGAAGGAGCAAGATAAAAACCTACTAGACCTAACAAATGAAGAGGTAATAGGCAGTCTACCTGAAAAAGAATTCAGAATGATAGTAAAGATGATCCAAGATTCTGTTTCCAAGATCCAAAATCTTGGAAATAGAATAAACAAAATGCAAGAAACAGTTAACAAGGACATAGAAGAACTAAAGATGAACTAAGCATCGATTAAAAACACAATAAAAGAAAGGAAAAATACTCTAGATGGGATCAATAGCAGAATAACTGAGGCAGAAGAACGGATAAGTGAGGTGGAAGATAAAATAGTGGAAATAACTGCTGCGGAGCAAAATAAAGAAAAAAGAATGAAAAGAACAGAGGACAGTCTCAGAGACCTCTGGGACAACATTAAATGCACCAACGTTCGAATTATAGGGGTTCCAGAAGAAGAAGAGAAAAAGAAAGGGACTGAGAAAATATTTGAAGAGATTATAGTTGAAAACTTCCCTAATATGGGAAAGGAAATAGTTAATCAAGTCCAAGAGGCACAGAGAGTCCCATACAGAATAAATCCAAGGAGAAATACGCCAAGACACATATTAATCAAACTGTCAAAAATAAAACACAAAGAAATCATATTAAAATCAGCAAGGGAAAAAAAAAACAAATAACACACAAGGGAATCCCCATCAGGTTAACAGCTGATCTCTCAGCAGAAACTCTACAAGTCAGAAGGCAGTGGCAGGACATAATTAAAGTGATGAAGGAGAAAAACCTGCAACCAAATTACTCTACCCAGCAAGGATCTCATTCAGATTTGATGGAGAAATTAAAAAGTTTACAGACAAGCAAAGGCTGAGAGAGTTCAGGACCACCAAACCAACTTTACAACAAATGCTAAAGAAAATTATCTAGGCAAGAAACACAACAGAAGGAAAATACCTACAATAGCGAACCCAAAACAATTAAAGAAATGGGAATAGGAACATACATATCGATAATTACCTTAAATGTAAATGGACTAAATTCTCCCACCAAAAGACAGAGATTGGCTGAATGGATACAAAAACAAGACCCATATATATGCCGTCTACAAGAGACCCACTTCAGACCTAGAGACACATACAGATTGAAAGTAAAGGGATGGAAAAAGATATTCCATGCAAATGGAAATCAAAAGAAAGCTGGAGTAGCAATTCTTATATCAGACAAAATAGACTTTAAAATAAAGACTATTAGAAGAGACAAAGAAGGACACTACATAATGATAAAGGGATCAATCAAAGAAGATATAACAATTGTAAATATTTATGCACCCAACATAGGAGCACCTCAATACATAAGGCAAATACTCACAGCCATAAAAGGGGAAATCGACAGTAACACACTCATAGTAGGGGACTTCAACACCCCAATTTCACCAATGGACAGATCATCCAAAATGAAAATCAATAAGGAAACACAAGCTTTAAATGATACATTAAAAAGATGGACTTAATTAATATTTATAGGACATTTCATCCAAAAACAACAGATTACAGATTTTTCTCAAGTGCTCATGGAACGTTCTCCAGGATAGATCATATCGTGGGTCACAAAACAAGCCTTGGAAAATTTAAGAAAATTGAAATTGTATCAAGTATCTTTTCTGACCACAATGCTATGAGACTAGACATCGATTACAGGAAAAGATCTGTAAAAAATACAAACACATGGAGGCTAAACAATACACTACTTAATAACGAAGTGATCACTGATGATATCAAAGAGGAAATTAAAAAATACCTAGAAACAAATGACAATGGAGACACGACGACCCAAAACCTATGGGACACAGCAAAAGCAGTTCTAAGGGGGAAGTTTATAGCAATACAATCCCACCTTAAGAAACAGGAAACATCTCGAGTAAACAACCTGACCCTGAACCTAAAGCAATTGGAGAAAGAAGAATAAAAAAAACCCCAAAGTTAGCAGAAGGAAAGAAATCATAAAGATCAGATCAGAAATAAATGAAAAAGAAATGAAGGAAATGATAGCAAAGATCAATAAAACTAAAAGCTGGTTCTTTGAGAAGATAAACAAAATTGATAAACCATTAGCCAGACTCATCAAGAAAAAAAGGGAGAAGACTCAAATCAATAGAATTAGAAATGAAAAAGGAAAAGTAACAACTGACACTGCAGAAATACAAAAGATCATGATAGATTACTACAAGCAACTCCATGCCAATAAAATGGACAAACTGGAAGCAATGGAAAAATTCTTAGAAATGCACAACCTGCCAAGACTGAATCAGGAAGAAATAGAAAATATGAATAGACCAATCACAAGCACTGAATTTGAAACTGTGATGTACAATCTTCCAACAAACAAAAGCCCAGGAGCAGATGGCTTCACAGGCGAATTCTATCGAACATTTAGAGAAGAGCTAACACCTATCCTGCTCACACTCTTCCAAAATATAGCAGAGGGAGGAGCACTCCCAAACTCATTCTATGAGGCCACCGTCACCTTGATACCAAAACCAGGCAAGGGTGTCACAAAGAAAGAAAACTACAGGCCAATATCACTGATGAACATAGATGCAAAAATCCTCAACAAAGTACTAGCAAACAGAATCCAACAGCACATTAAAAGGATCATACACCATGATCAAGTGGGGTTTATTCCAGGAATGCAAGGATTCTTCAATATACGCAAATCAATCAATGTGATACAGCATATTAACAAATTGAAGGAGAAAAACCATATGATCATCTCAATAGATGCAGAGAAAGCTTTCGACAAAATTCAACACCCATTTATGATAAAAACCCTGCAGAAAGTAGTCAGAGGGGGAACTTTCCTCAACATAATAAAGGCCATATATGACAAACCCACAGCCAACATCGTCCTCAATGGTGAAAAACTGAAACCATTTCCACTAAGATCAGGAACAAGACAAGGCTGCCCACTCTCACCACTCTTATTCAACTTACTTTTGGAAATTTTAGCCACAGCAATCAGAGAAGAAAAGGAAATGAAAGGAATCCAAATTGGAAAAGAAGAAGTAAAGCTGTCACTGTTTGCAGATGACATGATACTCTACATAGAGAATCCTAAAGATGCTAGCAGAAAACTACTAGAGCTAATCAATGAATTTGGTAAAGTAGCAGGATACAAAATTAATGCACAGAAATCTCTGGCATTCCTGTACACTAATGATGAAAAATCTGAAAGTGAAATCAAGAAAACACTCCCATTTACCATTGAAACAAAAAGAATAAAATATCTAGGAATAAACCTACCTAAGGAGACAAAAGACCTGTATGCAGAAAATTATAAGACACTGATGAAAGAAATTAAAGATGATACAAATAGATGGAGAGATATACCATGCTCCTGGATTGGAAAAATCAATATTGTGAAAATGACTGTACTACCCAAAGCAATCTACAGATTCAATGCAATCCCTATCAAACTACCACTGGCATTTTTCACAGAACTAGAACAAAAAATTTCAAAATTTGTTTGGAAAAACAAAAGACCCCGAATAGCGAAAGCAATCTTGAGAACGAAAAACGGAGCTGGAGGAATCAGGCTCCCTGACTTCAGAAGATACTACAAAGCTACAGTAATCAAGACAGTGTGGTACTGGCACAAAAACAGAACGATAGATCAATGGAACAGGATAGAAAGCCCAGAGATAAACCCACGCACATATGGTCAACTTATCTTTGATAAAGTAGGCAGGAATGTACAGTCGAGAAAGGACAGCCTCTTCAATAAGTGGTGCTGGGAAAACTGGACAGGGACATGTAAAAGTATGAGATTAGATCATTCCCTAACACCATACACAAAAATAAGCTCAAAATGGATTAAAGACCTAAATGTAAGGCCAGAAACTATCAAACTCTTAGAGGAAAACATAGGCAGAACACTCTATGACATAAATCACAGCAAGATCCTTTTGGACCCACCTCCTAGAGAAATGGAAATAAAAACAAAAATAAACAAATGGGACCTAATGAAACTCCAAAGCTTTTGCCCAGCAAAGGAAACCATAAACAAGACCAAATGACAACCCTCAGTATGGGAGAAAATATTTGCAAATGAAGCAACTGACAAAGGATTAATCTGCAACATTTATAAACAACTCATGTACCTCAAAAGCAAAAAAACAAACAACCCAATCCAAAAATGGGCAGAAGACTTAAATAGGCATTTCTCCAAAGAAGATATACAGACTGCCAACAAACACATGAAAGAATGCTCAACATCATTAATCATTAGAGACATGCAAATCAAAACTACAATGAGATATCATCTCACACCAGTCAGAATGGCCATCATCCAAAAATCTAGAAACAATAAATGCTGGAGAGGGTGTGGAGAAAAGGGAACACTCTTGCACTGCTGGTGGGAATGTGAATTGGTACAGCCGCTATGGAGAACAGCATGGAGATTCCTTAAAAACTAAATATAGAACTACCATATCACCCAGCAATCCCACTACTAGGCATATACCCTGAGAAAACCATAATTCAAAAAGAGTCATGTACCAAAATATTCTTTGCAGCTCTATTCACAATAGCCCAGAGCTGGAATCAACCTAAGTGTCCATCATCAGATGAATGCATAAAGAAGATGTGGCACATATATACAATGGAATATTACTCAGCCATAAAAAGAAATGAAACTGAGCTATTTGTAATGAGGTGGATAGACCTAGAGTCTGTCATACAGAGTGAAGTAAGTTAGAAAAAGAAAGACTAATACCATATGCTAACACATATATATGGAATGTAAGAAAAAAAAATGTCATGAAGAACCTAGGGGTAAAACAGGAATAAAGACACAGACCTACTGAGAATGGACTTGAGGATATGGGTAGGCGGAAGGGTAAGCTGTGACAAAGTGAAAGAGAGGCATGGATATATATACAGTACCAAATGTAGGGTACATAGCTAGTGGGAAGCAGCCGCATGGCACAGGGAAATCAGATCAGTGATTTGTGACCACCTGGAGGGGTGGGATAGTGAGGGAGGGAGGCACAAGTGTGAAGGGATGTGGGAACAGATGTGTATGTATGACTGATTCACTTTGTTGTAAAGCAGAAACTAATAAAAAAAATTTTAAAAAATCAGCAGTCTTGTGAAGAGGAGAGCATAAGTGCAGGATTTGGAAATGCATTTGAAATGAAAAAACTAACAACTTAAAACAATCTTGTTTATATATAGACTGCTATATCAAAACCTCATGGTAACCACAAACAGAAAATCAATAATGAAACACAGGCTTTAAATGACACATTAGAGCGTATAGACTTAATTGATATATATAGAGCTTTCCATCCAAAAACAGCAGAATACACACTCTTTTCAAGTGCACATGGAACATTCTCCAGTATTGATCACATGCTGGGCCACAAAGTGAGCTTCAGTAAATTTAAGGAAACTGAAATACCAAGCATCTTTTCTGACCACAACACTATGAGATTGGAAATCAACTACAAGAAAAAAAAAAAACTGCAAAATACACACACTTGGAGGGTAAAAAATATGCTATGAAACATCCAATGGATTACTGAAGAAATCAAAGTGGCCATCAAAAAATACTTAGAGACAAATGAAAATGAATATTCGATGATTCAAAACCTATGGGGAGCAGCAAAAGCAGTTCTAAGAGGGAAGTTTATAGTGATACAAGCTTACCTCAGGAAACAAGAAAAGTCTCAAATAAATAACTTAACCTTACACCTGGAGGAACTAGAGAAAGAAGAACAAACAAAACCCAAAGTTAACAGAAGGAGAGAAATCATAATGATCAGAGCAGAAATAAATGAAATAGAGAAGAAGAAAACAATCGAAAAGATCAATGAAACTAAAAGGTGGTTTTGTGGAAAGATAAACAAAATTGATAAACTTTTAGCCAGGCTCATCAAGAAAAAATGGGAGAGGATATAAATCAATAAAATTAGAATTGAAAAGGGAAAAGCTATAACAGACACCACAGAAATACAAAGCCCCATGAGAAACTAGTATGAGCAACTATATGCCAATAAAATGGACAACTTAGAAGAAATGGACAAATTCTTAGAAAGGCACAATCTTATGAGACTGAACCTAGAAGAAATAGAAAATATGAAAAGACCAATCACAAGTACCAAAATTGAAACTGTGATTTTAAAACTCCCAACAAACAAGTCCAGGACCAGATGGCATCACAGGGGAATTCTATCAAACATTTAAAGAAGAATTAACACCTATCCTTCTGAATCTATTCCCAAAAATTGCAGAGAAAGGAACACTCCCAAACACATTCTGTGAGGCCACCATCACTCTGATACCAAAACTAGACAAAAATACCACAAAAAAGAAAGTTGCAGGCCAATATGACTGATGAACATAGACGCAAAAATCCTCAACAAAATATTGGCAAACAGAATCCAACAATACATTAAAAGGATCATCCACCATGATGAAGTGGTATTTATCCCAGGAGTGCAAGGATTTTTCAGTATCTGAAAATCAATCAGTGTGATACACCACAGTAACTAATTGAAGAACAAAATCCATATAATCATCTCAATAGAGGCAGAAAACACTTTTGACAAACTTCAACATCCATTTATGATAAAAACTCTCCAGAAAGTGGGCATAGAGGGAACGTACCTCAACATATTAAAGGCCATATATGACAACCCCACAGCTAACATGATACTCAACAGTTGAAAGCTGAAAGTACTTCCTCATATGGCAGATGACAGTTTCATCTATCACTTTTGGCAGATGATGTGATACTATACATAAAAAGTCCTAAAGACGCTACGAGAAAACTGTTGGACTTCATCAATATATTTGATAAATTTGCAGAAAACAAAATTAGTAAACAAATCTGTTGCATTTCTATACAATAATAACGAAAGATCAGAAATAGAAATTAAAGAAACAATCCTGTTCTTCCCAGGTGGCACAGTGGTTGAGAGTCCACCTGCCGATGCAGGGGACACAGGTTTGTGCCCCAGTCTGGGAAGATCCCACATGCCACAGAGCGGCTAGGCCCGTGAGTCATGGCCTTTGAGCCTGCACGTCCGAAGCCTATGCTCTGCAACGGGAGAGGCCACAACAGTGAGAGGCCCACATACCACAAAAAAAAAAAAGAAAGAAACAATCCCATTTACCATCTCATCAAAAAGAATAAGATACCTAGGAATAAACCTACTGAAGGAGACAAAAAACCTGTACTCTGAAAATTAAGGTGCTGATGAAAGAAATTGAAGATGACACAAAAAGATATACCATGTTCTTGGATTGGAAAAATCAAATGATTATACTACCCAAGGTAAACTACAGATTCAATGCAATCCCTGACAAATTACCAATGGCATTTTTCACAGAACTAGAGCCAAAAATTTTTAAATTCGTTTGGTGACCCAAATGACCCCGAATAGCTGAAACCATTTTAAGAAAGAAATACCGAGCTGGAGGAATCATGCTCCCTGACTTCAAACTATACTACAAAGCTATAGTCATCAAAACAGTATGGTACTGGCACAAAAACAGAAATATGGATCAATGGAAGAGGATAGAAAGCTCAGAGATAAATGCTCGTACCTATGGTCACCTAATATATGACAAAGGAGGCAAGAATATACAATGGTGAAATGACAGTCTCTTTAATGAGTGGTCTTGGGAATACTGTACAGCTACATGTAAATGAATGAAATTAGAACACTCCCTAACACTACACACAAAAATAAAGTCAAGATGAATTAAAGATCTAAATGTAAGGTTGAATATTATAAAACTCTTAGAGGAAAACATAGGCAGAACACTCTTTGTGATTTATGTCAGCAATATCTTTTTCAATTCATATATTAGAGTAATGGAAATAAAAACAAAAATAAACAAATGGGGCCAAATTAAACTCAAAAGCTTTTGCACAGCAAAGGAAACCATAAAAAAATGAAAAGAAAACCCACAGAATGGGAGAAAATATTTGCAAACAACATGACTGACAAGGGATTAATCTCCAAAATTTACCAACAGCTCATGCATCCCAGTATCGAAAAACAACTCAGTGAAAAAATGGGCAGAAGATCTAAATAGACATTTCTCCAAAGAAGACATACAGATGGCCAAGAAGCACATGAAAAGCTGCTCAATATTGTTAATTATTAAAGAAATGCAAATCAAAGCTGCAAAGAGATATGACCTCACACCACTTAGAATGGCCATCATCAAAATCTGCAAACAATAAATGCTAGAGAGGGTGTGGAGAAAAGGGAACCCTTCTACACTGCTGGTGGGAATGTAAATTGGTATAGCCACTTTGGAGAATAGTGTGGAGGTTCCTTAAAAAATTAAAAATAGAGGTACCATGTGATTCAGCAATCCCATTTCTGAGCATATATCTGGAGAAAAACATGGTTCGAAAGGATACCTGCACCACATGTTCATTGCAGTGCTGTTTACAAGAGCCAAAACATGAAAGCAAACTAAATGTCCATTGACAGATGAATGTATATATGTATCACATCCCCTTTATCCAATGGAATATTACTCAGGCATGAAAGAATGAAATAATGCCATTTGCAGCAACATGGATGGACCTGGAGATTACCATATTAAGTGAAGTAAGTCAGCCAGAAAAAGACAAATATCATATTATACCACTTACATGTGGAATCTAAAAAAAAAAAAAAAATGATACAAATGAACTTATTTACAAAACAGAAACAGACTCACAGACTTAGAAAACAAACATGTTTACCAAAGGGGAAATGTGGGGTGGGATGGATAAATTGGGAGTTTGGGACTGATATATACACACTACTATATTTAAAATAGATAACCAACAGGACCTACTGTATAGAACAGGGAACTCAGCTCAATATTCTGTAATAACCTAAATGAGAAAAGAATTTGAAAAAGAATAGATATATGCATATGTATAATTTAATCACTTTGCTCTACACTTGAAACTAACACAACATTGTAACTCAACTGTACTCCAATATAAAGTAAAAAATTACAAAAATAAAGTAAAAAGCTTTCCTAAATTAAAAAAAAATAATCATCTGTATCCACAATAAGGTTTTAAGGGAGACACAAAACAGTTAGATGTAAAATATGATATCAAAAACAGTAATCATGAGGGGAGGAGAGTACAAGTGCAGGTTTTTTAAAATACATTTAAAATTAAGAGATCAGCAACTTATACAAATCACTATATATATAGACTTCTATATAAAAAAAACCCATGGTGACTGCAAACCAAAAATCTATAGTAGATGTACACACAAAAAAAGAAAAAGGAATCCAAACACAACACTAAAGATAGTCATTAAATCACAAGAGAAGAGAACAAAAGAAGAGAATAAAGACCTACAAAAACATATCCAAAACAATTAACAAAATGGAAGTAAGAACATACATATAGATAATCACCTTAAATGTAAATAGACTAAATGCTCCAAACAAAAGAAAGAGTGACTGAATAGATACAAAAACAAGACTGGTATATATGCTGCCTACAAGAGACTCACTTCAGATCTAGAGACATATACAGACTGAAAGTGAGTGGATGGAAAAAGTTATTCCATGCAAACGGAAGTGAAAAAAAAGCTGGAGCAGCAATACTTATATCAGACAAAACAGACTTTTTAATAAATAGCATTGCAAGAAAGAAAGAAGCACACTACATAATGACCAAGAGATCAATCCAAGAGGAAAATATAATAATTATAAATATATATGCACCCAACATAGGAGCACCTAAATATATAAGGCAAATACTAAAAGACATAAAAGAAATCTACAGTAACACAATAATAATAGGGGCTTTGATACCATATGTACCTCAATAGACCAATCATCCAGACAGAAAATCAGTAAGAAAACACAGGCCTTAAATGACACATTAGATCAGATGGACTTAATTGATATATATAAGCATTCCATCTGAAAGCAGCAGAATATACATTCTTTTCAAGTGCACATGGAACATTTTCCAGAGTATTTCATTCATACCTTAAACAATTAATTAGTTTTAAAGAAATTGGACAATGCATTTGCATACATGAACATATATATATATATATATATATATATATATATATATATATATATATATATATATATACCTAAAAGGCTAAAATTTCCAACAAGTGAATTACTCTGATTTTTCATTTGAATTCTATAAATTGACACCTACTCCATAATGTTAAAAAAAATGAAAATAAGTGAAAAATTTGCACTATGCAAACATTTACTTTAAATGCAAGAATTGGGTCATGTTTAGGTCTGTTTCTATTGGTCAGTTTTTTTTTTCTTTTTCTTGTCTATTTGTATAATGTTTACTGCCAGACATTTTGTATAATGTTTACTGCCAGACATTTTGTACCTCCAGAGATAATTTTATTTTCTGTTTAGTGGTCTAAGTGAAGTGGGGTCGGGTAAAATCACCTTAATATAATCAGGGGCAACCGGACTTCGGGTTAGGTTGTCAGTTTTGTAAGCCTCAGTTAGTTTCTGTTTTATTCCATGGTGTTTCTGCATGTCTTATGTCAGCTTTTTTCCCAAACTATTCTCTCAAGGATGTTTGTATAATAAACAGCCTTGGAAGATTAAGATATTATTTTTCTCCAGTGTAAAAAGCAGAGGTTTTTCTTGCTGTTCATGATAATATTGATAATGTTTCCCTCCAGGGCAAAAGTTAGGCAGGGCAAAATTTAGGCAAGTTTGCTAACAGGCCCCTTATGAAACTGGAACACTTCTAAGCTCAAGGTTTCTCCCTTGTGACACAGACTCACAGTATGTGCAGCATCCTCCCAGACCTAATTTTACATTGCCCCATGGGACTTGAGGGACAGTAAGAACTGGTGCAGATGTGTTGCCTGCTGTGTTGCAAATAATAAAATTCTTTTCCCCTGACCCAAGAGTCTCATGTGTTTTGCCAACATCTGTGAAACTGAAGCAGGCTAACTTGTGATGTAAAATTTCAGATCCTTCATGTTTCTTGACATGCCTGAAATTAAGTCTTCATTGGTCCCAAGTGAGAACTTGGCATGTTTAGTAGATTCCCTCTTCCTGAACTCCAGTGTTTATCTTCTTAACAATATGAAACTGCAGAAGATTTTGTTCTGTTTTTCATTCACTTTTTGTTTAGCCTCTTAACCTCTGACCCTGAGCATCTTAAGAAATCAGCTAACACTTTGAGGGGAAAAACCTGCCGAGGAAGGGTTCTTCTCTTCTCTCTAGGTCTTGTCACCTCAAGTCCTGTTACCTGAAAATCTATATAATCCAAGTTTTTATTCTGTCACAGTGAATGTTCTCAAAGTTCTCTTGGTTTTTCTATCTTTAAAGTGTAACCTGCTGTCTGAGTTTTCTGACTTAAGCCTTACCTCAAAATTCAGGATAATTGATACTCACAGAATATTGGCTTACATATCTGTTTCCTTCTCTCCAGGCTCTAGGATCTTCAAGTCCTGGTTGCCCTAGCAGCTATGAGGTACCTTCAAAATAAGGTTTATTACTTTTATTCTTTTCTTTACTTTTTTCTTCTCTTTTCTTCACTTCTCTTTGCCCTACATCCCTCCCTCCTTCTTTCTTCCTTATTGCTTTGCTTCTAGTCATCACTAGGAGTGTTGTTCTGCCACAAGCTACTGTACTTCATCAACTGACCAGCTGTATAATACTGATGTATCTTATAGACATTTTAATCAAAAGATCATATTAAATGAGCATTGAAGTACTTTAGTCAGTGCACTTCTGAAGAGCTAATTTCCTATGTCAATGGCATAGGCAGAATTTAATATCAACACACTGTTTCCACTACATAAATACTTATTTGTTAAACATGTGAGCAGATTTGATATTTTATAGACTATAATAGTGCATATTGTACTATACAGTGTGAAATTTTATAAACTACTCAGTTTATCAGCACCATTTCTGATGATTACAAAAATTTGATATTGCCAATTCAAGGCAATCAATCATTTCAAGTATAAGACTTGGATTTAGGAATGGCTAAAGGCTTAATTAAATTCAGGTTTCTTTCATTTAGTATTGTCCTTGTGTTGTCTCAGCATTCATATGTACTCTGGATACCACCTAGTATGGTGTCCACAACATGGACATGATGTGCTAGTGATGACAACATCTTTTTTTTCTTTTTTTTCTTTTCTTTTTTTTTTTTAGCACAGGTAATACATGGTGATAAATCTGGGGAGTTGAGAGTTCCATCCCGGCTGACTGAGCCTCCAACCTCATCTCATGTTGTCACTGCTGATCTTTGAGTCACAGACTTATCATTGATCAGTTCCCACTTTGCCCATCTATTTTACATTCTCAGATCTAGGGTTTCCTTGCCTTTTCCTGCTACAGCTCCCTGGTAAGCATCCAGCTCTCAATTCTGAGCAGTCTTTTATGCCCTGTTTAGGCATGTATGGTTATTCCATGTCTCCTCCCTACCCTGTAGGGGATGTGTGAATATTTGAAGGCATACAGTGAGGTTGGCTATATGATGCCCTCTCTCTACCTATGATAATAGTGTGATGACCCCATTTGAAATAGGTAATCTGAAATTGCCTCCTGCCAGAAACTCAAATCAATAATGGGAATAAATTTTTCTGCCCTCATAATTTCAGAATTATCTAGGGGTTTGTGTTAATTCTCTTTGGTTGGTTTTCTAAAAAGAGGCCAGACAGCAGGGACCTATCTCTGTTCTTTTCCAATCATATTAAATCTCAGAATAGCTCTGCAATTAACTGTATAGCAGAAAAACTGTTTATGTCACTATATTTTTTATTTTGGTCTATGTTGTATTATATTTGTGCTGCAATGCCCTCAAGCTTTGATTTGGATATGCAAGGACAAGTTTTTGATCGCCAGGTCCCTTTCTCTCTCTCATGATGTTGTGTTCTAAAAATAAAAGTGCTTTTGATTTTAATCTACAATCTCAGTTATGAGTTTAAGAAATAATCTCAATATTTAATTAACTGCTTTCTTTTGGACTATATCTGCCCTCTTCCAAAGCAATAAATGCTATTCTGACTTGGTAGTGAGCTGTGGTGCACCAAAATTTATGTGCCACTGGAGGGCCAAGAGAAGACACGATTAACAAAATCTGCCAGACTGTGCTGGTGAGATGGGCGGTAGCATTATTGGGAAGATTGATGGTTTTTTTCTGCTGGTCATGGCTCATGGTAGGTAAGGCCATAAATATCAATGGGGTTGGAGAGGTGCCATGTTAATGGGAGCCAAGTGGCAATGTTTAACCATCAGAATTCTGGAGATCATAATTACTATAATCAAATGAACAGCCAAGAGTTCTTGATCCACAGTAAGTTGTGGAGATGGTTAATAGGACATGGTGTCTTAGAGGCAAAAGAGTAGAGCAGGCAAGAGTATTCTGTGATGATGGTGGGGTAGGAAGTACCAGTAATTTGTCTCTCTATCTACATGACAATTGCTCTGGCAGAATCTGTCTGATGTAACTACTTTGGAACTCTGAGGTTTAATGAAGGCTGTGACTTCCAGGGAAAGGCTTGGACAGTAAATGTGGTTAATTTCAGTCAATTCAGCCCTTAGCTCCATGGAAGCTACCCATCTCCCAATACCCTGTTCCCTAGCAGGCAGCCTTTCATACTTTCCTGGAGCAGCTTGCACTCTGCTGACAGGAGCTAGGGTGGAGAATAAGAATTCTATCCTCTAAATATCAGGAATTTGTGCTGCAAAGATGCAGACACAGAAGCAGACAACCAGAGTCCTGGATCTAGTAAATCCACTGTGAACTGGCCAGAGTCTTGGATAAAGTTCAGTCACAGTAGGCTTACTGGATGAATGGACCCCATGCAGTGGTCATTTCCCTAATCAGTGATGTATATATGGAATTTATATACTTGAAGTTTGGAGTAACATTCACATTAAGCCCCTAATCTATTCTGGGGTAGAGATATAGTGGGAAGGACCAAGCGGAATTCTCTAAAAGGCACCACTTCTCATACATGTACTCACACACAGAACCAAGACATAAACTAGAAACAATATTATTTTCTAGGGGAGATTAGTCTTAAATAACAATAATAATAATAATAGTGGTAGTGATAAAGGCTCAAATAATGAAGAAGCCTTACTGTGGAGAGTGGTGATCCCTATCACATCTGCATTTAATTTACCAGAATATTCCCTGCAGAAATAGAATGCATCCTGTAGAATAACTGTAGACACTGGATGCCTACATGTGTAAGACATATCTACTCCAGAAAATGGAAGATAAACCTTACAAAGATTCAGGGACCTGACACCATAGTGAAATTTTTAGGGGTCCAATCTCTGGAGGCAGGCTAGGATATTTCCTCCAAAATAAAAGACAGCATTCTGTACTTTGAAATACCTATGACAAAATATGAAGCATAGTAATTGGGAAGCCTCTTTGTGTTATGGAGGCATCACATTCAACACCTAGTAACACTAATCTGGCAAATAAACCAGGTGGCACAGAAGGCTGCTAGCCTTAAGTAGGGACAGAGAGGAAGGGGTTCTGCAGCAAGTCCTGGCAATTTTCTAACAACTCTCTCTCCTTTCAGGTGCCCTCTTCCCTCTTTCACATGTGTTGCTCCAAAATACACATGTGATCACTTGCTTTATATAGTATGCAAAATAAATGTACACCTTTCATGTCCCTTCAAGACCTGACTCCCATCTTTCTATACAGGATTCTCTCTTACTACTCTCACTTCCTGTCCTGCACTTGTGAACATACCACACTCACACACTCTAACCATGACCAGCTACTCTTAGATTTCTCAATATGACATACTCTTTGCAAGTGCTAGTTCTTCTATTTGCAACTAATTTTAACTGACATCATTTTTATTCCCAGCTCATCTGAAAAATTAACTATTTTGTATTCCCACGTCAAATTTAGGTCAGTTCCTTCTGGGTAAATTTTTCTAACTTCCCTTCTAATACTTCGCATCTTCCTTAACTAACAGCTCAATTCAGTTAGCATACGTCAGCTCTAGTTAAATATGCCTGATGCATTTATCATGCAGTATGTTAATTGGTTCTTTATATCTTTGTCTCCTCTAGATTATTAGATCCCTTGGAAGTAGAGAAAATAATTTACTCACCTTATACTACTGGCGCTTTTCATGGTGCTTGCTACCTGGGGAAAACACTGTTATTTATTGAATGAATTAATGATTTAATGAATCATAAGTGATACCCTAGGCTTTCCAAATATTTTGTTGAAATTCTCCCTTTTAGCAGCAAATTTCCTTTCACCTTAACCTCTTTTCAAAACCTTCTACCTTTCCATTTTAACTGAAATTGCACTCTATGTCAAGAACACCACTCCCTTTATAGCCCCCTCTGTGAAGGATACATTTTTAACCACAAACCCTCCACATGCCACAGGGCACTGACACATTCTAAACATTGTTATTTTTTCCACTTTTTAGATGGGAATTATTTTACCTGTTGGCACACCCCTTCACCTTTGAATCTTATAGAATACTGCTAAATAACTTCTACTTCTTTGTCATAGATTTTTACTGATTTCTAAGTTACAACCTCACATTCAGCAAAGGTAAATTTTCCCATAATTGCAAATATAATAGCAATTCTAATGTCCATATGAATGACAAGTCAAAGAGCCCAACCTCATATTTCATGGACTGAATTCAAATGTCTCTTATTTGCCTTCTATTTTAGTTATGTCCTCTGACATCCATTTCACATAACCCAGATGTGTTCCATGTCATAAATATTAATTTAAAGATCAGGGTCTCTGGGGCCTCCCTGGTGGCGCAGTGGTTGAGAGTCCGCCTGCCGATGCAGGGGATACGGGTTCGTGCCCCGGTCTGGGAGGATCCCATATGCCGCGGAGCGGCTGGGCCCGTGAGCCATGGCCGCTGGGCCTGCGCATCCGGAGCCTGTGCTCCGCAACGGGAGAGGCCACAACAGTGAGAGGCCCGCATACCGCAAAAAGAAAAAAAAAAAAAAAAAAAAAAAAAAAAAGATCAGGGTCTCTGAATTTAATCCCCTGTTTTTCTAATTCTTTCATACTCCTACTTCCAGTAACCATACTCCTTGATCTCATTATGTTCTTGACTTCTTTTTCCCTTCCATTTGAACCTGGTTGATCAAAGTTCCTCTTAGATTCATTTCTTTTGATAACAAGTCTGAATTCAAAATGAATAACCACATTAGTCAGGAGTTCTCATTTGAAATATTAGGTATTGACAACAGATGATTTAAATCAAAACAGGAATTCATTGAATTTTCTGTAGGTAGCTCATGAAATCAGAACTAGAGATGGAGAAGCAGATTCCATAGACTGTGCACCCATGTCCACAGCCAACATTATCCCACCAATATGCTCTACTGAAGACTCCTTTTGTGGCACTAATAACTACTAGATGAATTGGCTTGTATTAAAAACAGAGCTTCACTGTACACCAGATATCACTAATGTCATCATGTGCTATAATTAGATTCTTTTGCAATACTTTTGCCACCACAAAAGTTTTTCTATTGTTTCTTAGTAAATTTTGTTGCTAAAACCAAAATCGAAATCCAGGACAGATACATCCGATTGGATGAGGGTCACTGGACTTGTTCATGACCTATTAAAAAGGGATTCTGGGATATTGAGTAATAACTGTTTTCAGCTTGCATAGTTGGAGCTGGTTTTCATCTCTCATCAAGACTCATAAATTGCTCATTCAGTAGAACATATCCAAAAAGGCTAAGTGCCGGTTTCAAGTTATAATTCAAAGGAATATCTTTTATGTTATCTGGTGAAACCATTTTTGCCCTTGGGCTTAAAACTTCTAAAGCAGCAAAGATCTCAAATACGGAGACAAGAAGAAATATTTTTGTAAATTGAAAAGTTTGATAAAATCATAATATATATCCTTTCATCTTCTCTACTTTAATTTTTTAGTGGTGAATTCAGTCCACATTTCCAAACCCAAATTTAAATATCTTTGTAACTAATTCTCTAATCTTATTCCTTCCTAGTATTTGAATACCTTGTTAAACCATTTGATAGCACCAGTGAATTATCATTGACTATCAGTATTAGTCAGGATAGGCTAGAATATGCTAAGGACAAAACAATCTTACTGTCTCAATTACCAAACAGAGCAAATGTTTCCTTTCATTCTTATTATAGGTACAAAGCTTGATAAGGTAGAGATAAGGGGCTCCACTGTAAAAATCACTTAGAACCACACATGATAGACGCTTCACTGTCTTGTAGTTGCACCACTGGAACATGAATCTTGCTCAGTTGCTACAGCAAGGGAAGATAAACCTGAAGGGCAGTGCTGACATTCATTAGTTTCTCTCATTACCCTTTGGCCAGATGTCATCATATCACATTATCTTAACTGCATAACTACAAGAGGGTGAGAAAATGTAGGACAATAGAATGTTTAGAATGCACCAATCTATTACAAGATTTATTCTCCTAGACAGAGGAAAGTACCTCTCAAAATTCAACTGCTGACAAGATTTCCCATTTCTATGATGCTTCAGGGAAAATCCACTCAAGGGTGAATGCTATAGCAGTTCAGCTTCTATTGGTGCAAGCATATCTTGCTGAGCCACCTTTTTTTAAGGGCTAACTGTTTTCTCCTGAGACAACTGCTCATAGGAAATGTCTTACAAGTGACAATACTGACAAAATAGGCACACACAGAATGTGAAACACTTGGTGGTGGATTTATTTTCGTTATTGTGACCCCTAGAAGGGATTCCTTAACATTCCAAAGAACAGTGAGGCCCCCAGTGACTTCACTAAACTGGCTGCTCTCTGAACTGTGTTGGAATCAAGCTCTCACCCTCTGGCATATGTGAAACTTGCAAAAGAATCTAAGTTATATGATTTGTCAGTTCTCCAGGTACTAATAGCCTCTGGGACCCTGGGATTCTGTCATGTTCACTGAAATCAGGGAGACTTTTTGGATTATAGTGTATTCTCCTAGCACTCATTCTATAGAAAACAGCCAAGAAAGCATTGTTTTAAGATACTAGCACTTTATTAATCAAAATATTTCATAATGCCTTAGTGAGTGAAGTATTTTTAGGACATCCTTACATGTCCTCGTTCCTGGAAGTAATTAAGGAATGGGTGTTTGGATTTCACATGATATGCTCGCTCCAATATGCCTATCTACCTCACTTATTGAATTTCTTCCTCATTATTTCAGTAAATTTCTGGCATCATAGAGAACAACATGGATTCCTGGATAAGAGCAAGGAATCTTCAGCCTAGTTGTAAGCCCCAGTTCTGCTGCTTACTGTTTCAATTTCCCTGCTCTCCTTTTCCCCACCTGTGCAATCAAGTATAATAATCCTATTTACCTGATATATATGTTGTAATAAATAAATGAATTAATCCATGTATAACACAAAACATAGCTTAGAATATACAAAGGAATCAATAAAAATAAATAAATATTATCTAAAATTTATCATAAGCCACTATTGAGTCCATGATTTATGCAAAAAACTGAGCAAAAAGTTAGAAAGACTTCAAATTGCCTAAATTAGTTGTTTCATTAATGCCTAAGATACAAGATGAATCCCCCATACACACCGAGAATTTGGTTTGAATGTCAAGACTAACGATGATACAAAAGCACCAAGAGATTACTCACAAAGTGAGGCTTCAGGAGAGCAGACAGGCCCCCAAGCAGGTCCAAAAATGGCTTGAGAGAGCAGAGAGTGGCAATCTGTTTGGGGTTTTATGGTGATTAGGTGATGTGGTTATAATGATGGTTCCCTAATATGACTAGGGCTTGTATGTTTTGAATATCTTACCAGTACCAAAGGAGGGAACACCTGGGCTTACTTATCAGTATTCCCAGATGTATGGCAAAAGTGAAATTGGGAAGGGCGGGGCTTGAAAGCTGTCAGTAGTCAAATATCATAAACAAAGTCAGACTCTTCATGACGTTAGTACAATGAATTCAGGACTTTGTATAAATATACCAGCATTGATAAATTTTCACCAATATAAATATATGTTCTCTGCAACTTATAACTATAAATATAATAATAATAAATATAACATTTATTAAGTACCTATTTTGTCTCAGGCACTGTGCTCTTAAAGAAATTACACAGAATGGTCCATATAACAGACATAGAAACCAAAGTTTAGAGAAATTAAACCATTTGCCTGAACTAATAATACCTTTAAAAAGTCAATGAAAGAAGAAGAATGCAGAACAAAGTGGTCTGTCAGATTCCAAAGCCTCTAACTTTCTTATTGTGACATAATGCTGTTCTGGTAAACATGCTACATTCCATTTAATTCTGAAATTATAATCCAGAAAAAAAAATCTGGTTTAAGACAGTCAAAAATTACTGAAATTAGTAAAGAGAATCAAAAGGTAACACTTTCATTTGCATGTAAGTTTGAATGAAATTTGCTAAACTTCCTTCAGATATGGCTTAATATCTTTTCAGGAAGATGTCTACTTCCTAATTCCTGGAACCTATGAATATGTTGTATCACACAGCAAAGGTGAATTAAGGTTTCACATGGAATTAAGATTGCTAATCGGTGGCATAAAATAGTGAGATTATCCTAGATTATCTGGGTAGGCCTGATGTAATAAGAAGAGTCCTTACAAGTGGGATCAGGAGGCAGAATTAGAGTCAGAGCCAGACTTGGCCAGCCATTGCTGGCTCTGAACATGGAAGGTGGCTGTGGACAAAGGAATGCAGATGGCCTCTAGAACTGTAAAAGTCAAAGAATGGATTCGCCCTGAGAGCTACCGGGAGGAACAAAGCCCCACTGATTCCTTGATTTTTGCCCAAAAGATGCATTTCAGATTCCTGACCTCCAGGACTGTAAGATAATAAACATTTTTTTTTCTTTTTCTTTTTTTTCCCAATGAGTTTTTGGCAATTTGTTAAAATAGCCATAGAAAAATTATACATATTTTGTTACCAGACATGGGATGCTGCTATAATAGATACATAAAATGTACAAATGGCTTTGGAATTAGGCTGTGGGAAGATACCAGACAAATTTCAAAGAGTATAAAAGAAAAGGCCTAGTGTGTCCTTAAACAGACTATAGAGATATAGAGGTCAAGGACTTTTCTAGTGAGGACACAGTGTAATAGTAAAGAACCTTTGTATTCTAGTACAAGTTAATCACTAAAGGGATATTGCCTATAAGTTTAAATTATACACAATGGCCCATCTCTGGGAACCTTGCCTCCAGGTAATGAGCATTAAGCTATAATACCTTTGTTTAACTCACAGGAAACATCCTGATCAGGCCCATCTGTGAATGGCTGCAGGAAGGAAGAAATTAACACATCCCCTCTGAAGTCTGGCCAGAACCAGGACTTTACCTCCACTCTTTTGTATAAAAGAAATCTGCATTCTAACTTGGGAAAGATGTTTCTTTGGGACACTAGTTCACCACCTTCTCAATCTGCTGGCTTTCCAAATAAAGTCACTGTTCCTTTCCCCAGCACCTTGTCTCTCAATTCACTGGCCTGTTGTGTGGTGAGCAGTACAAGCTTACACTCGGTAAAAAATTTTGGCAAGCCAACCAGGAGCTTTGCTGCTCTTGGTTAGCTGGCCCTGGTTGGGGAATTTGGGGGTAAGGCCCTAGCACCTGCTGGTCCTTACCACTTGTCCTGAGGATATTCCCTTCAAAATTCCCCTGAGCAACACTGGCTGCCCCAATGTTTGGCAGTTGGAGCAAGGAATCAACATCTGGGAGCTGACAGGCTCAATACAGTACAGTAAGTAGTTCTGGTATATACTCTCTTTCCTCCATTTGGGACTTTTTTCTCTGGAATAAGCCAATTTGTTTTGTCTTTGTGTGTGGTGCCCTGTTGAAGAGAGGAAATAGTTGCTGGGCTTTAACCCAATTTGTGAACTGGTTTGTTTGCCTCTGCTTTGTGTTTATTCATGTTGGAATTTGTGATTTTGATGCTGGAATTTGTTTGTTCTTTTGGTGCTTTGCTGTTCTTGAACTTATAAATATGGGAAATACTCCATCTGTCCCTAAGGAAAGCACTTTGGGGTATATCTTAAATAAATGGGCAAAATATAGCTGCAAGCCTATGACTTAAGAAGGAGATGATATTCTATTGTAAGAATGTGTGGCTCTGATACATGTTATCAGAAGAGCTATGGCCCCTTAATGGCTTACTCAATTACTATACAATCTTGCTATTGAAACTGATTTGTGAAAGAGCAGGGGAATATGATGAGATTCCATACACAAAAGCATTTATGCTATTACATCAGGAGGAAAAGAAGTCAGATGGCTGCAGCCTTATGGTGCAGCAGTATGGAAGGAAACTCAAGGGAAAATCTGTTCTACAACAGGGAAAGGGAGAAAATGAGAGTGAAGACATGCTACTTCCAAACTTAAACTCCCCTCCAGCTGATGCTGCTCTATCAGCAGCAGTTCTGACTACCCCTGTGCCACTGATATATTCACTCCTTCCACCACCTCCTGTTTCCCCTGCTTATGGGGATCAATTAGAAGTTTCTATGTTAAACCCCAGGGCATAGGGACTTAGTTTGGTATCACCATCTAAAACGTGACCGTTTTAGTTTTAGTTTTAGTCTCAATTTAGACTGGAAGCCACTTCCAGAGCAGGATATTTTCCCTTGTGTTGATATCCTGTAGGAAGCCTTAATGCAAATGGCCAACCAGATGGGTTTCTACGGATGCACAGTCCATTCTCAACTTCAGATTTGTTTAACTGGAAAAAAATATAAACCTCCTTACAGAGAAGACCCCATCTGCATGACTGAACTTTTTACTTCTATCTTTGTCACTCACCATCCCTCCTGGGCAGACATTCATACCCTTATGAATATGATGTTTACTGGACATGAAAGGATAGTCATTGATAAGGCCAGGGAAGAAGTATACCAACTCCACCTAACATACCCAAATGGTACACCTGAAGCCCACTTGGCAGTACCCACACCTGAACCAAATTGGGACCCCCCAATGAGGGAGGAATGCTCTTATTAGAGCACTACCATAAATGCCTCTTGGCAGGGCTTTGAATAGGGAAACAAAACAAAAGAGTTTGAACAAAATTCAAGAAATTTAGCAAAAAACAAATGAAGACTCCTCTGAATTTTTGGAAAGGATTTATCAGGCCTACAGACATTATACTGATGCACATCCCAAGGCCCCTGAAAACACTAGAAGGGTAAACTTGAACTTTTTGGGGTGAAGTGTCTCAGATATCAGGAGAAAGTTATAAAAGTTAGATGGTGTATTTGGAATAAACCCTTCTCAATTGGTAGATATTGCTTTTAAAGTGTTTAACAACAGGAAACAACAACAGAAGAAAGAAGATGCAAAATGAAACACCACTTTTCTGACAGTGGCATTGGAATCCCAGAAGTTGAGTAACCTAAAGAGAGGTAAGCCACCATTAGGGAAGAAACCATGTGCTTACTGTAAGGAGGAAGGACATTGGGGAAAATAATTCCCCTAGGCTAAAACATAAGAAGAAAAACAATAAAAGAAAGAAAAGAGCTTCTCATGGTAGAGAGGAACACTCTGATGATGAATGAAGAGGCCTAAGGGCTCCCTTGGACTTGAGGCATCCAATTTCAATTTCCCCACAGGAGCTCCAGGTAAAATTGACAGTGGGGAATGAGTTGATTAACTTTGATAGAAACAGGTTCAACATACTCTGTGGTAAACACCAAGGTGGCACAGGAAACATCTCAATCCATCCTCATCATGGGAGTCTCTGGAGGAGTACAAAATCATTCATTCTCACAACCTCTAAAATGCCAACTAGGGGACCTCATCCTGAAACATAGTTTCTTATATACACCAGAGTGTCCAATCCCTGTTTTGAGCTGAGGTCTCCTTTGTAGAAAAGGACAGAGGGCCAAAGAGTGGGGTTTCATTATTGATCACACTTCGCCTGGCTGCAAATGTAGTGCACAATTGTTTTGATTCCTGAGGCACTCTTGGACTGTGCTGCAGCACATTAATAATAGTACTCATTACAGGAGAGAGGCCACCTTACAATGGATTCAAAAGTATATAATGAGGCCTAACATGTAAAAGACCATCTGGCGAGTCACTCAGAATTGCATGATTTGTTCCAAAAATAACCAAAGACTTCTGTCAGACCTCCCCAGTTGGGGACTCATCACAGAGGAACTTGCCCCTCCAAGGACCAGCAAATAAACTTTACTCAAATGCCTCGATTTGCAGGAGATTACAGATACCTGCTAGTCTTTGTGGACACTTTTTCAGGATGGGTGGAGCCACATCCCACCCAGACAGAAAAAGCCTCTGAAGTAGTTAAGCCCTCCTTAAGGAAATCATTCCCCCATTTGGACTACTTAACACACTTCAAAGTGACAGTGAGCCTTCTTTAATCTCCAGTGTAACCAAAAAGGTACAAATTAATTAGAAACTGTCAATACATTCATCCTGGAGACCACAATCAACAGGAAAAACCAAAAAAAAAATGGATCATACATTAAAAAGGAGCATTGCTAAAATATGTCGAGACTAATTAACTTGGGATAAGTCCTTGCCAGTTGCCCTACTAGGGATCAGAGTGGCTCCCAGAAGCAGGTTTAAATTAAGTCCCTTTGAAACATTGTACGGTAGGCCATTCCAGGTGTCCGCTCAGGTGGGAGAATGTATAAATGCTCTAAAAGACCTTAGCAGTTGCCGATTATATTAAAACTTTGGGCACTACACTAACCTCTGTTCATGAGTTTTCCTCCAACAGGTCTGCCTATCCAACTGAAGTAGCCTTACATGATTTCCAACCTGGAGGCTGAGTCCTCCTTAAAACGTAGAGAAAACAAGGGCCTGAACTTCAGCTGATTGTAACATGAACAGGACCACTTTTGGTATTACTTACCATGCACTCATCTGGCAAGTTAGCTTAGGTAAAGCCATAGCTTCATCACACTCAGATTAAAAAAAACCACCACTGTCATCAGAAAATTACCCAATTCCTGAGAGGTCTGGAGAGCAATGGGTTTGTGAACCCTTAGAAGACTCAAGGTTGCTGTTTATAAGTGATAAGTATTGAGATTGTCATTTTATTCTAGCTGGAGAAGGGTCAAACTACTTGTTTAATCTTGTTCAAGTGAACAGCACAGGAATCTAGTGTAATTATGGCATAGTCAGAAAGTTAAAATTAATACATATGTATTGGGAACTGGAACCAAAACCCCAAGTTCAATCACAAATTAGACAACAAAGTACTAAACAGTTTCATCAGGCTCAAATGATTATAGATAAAAAAGGAAAGAGGATTGTACTACTGACTAAAGATTCTAAGAAATATTCCCTGTCCAAGAAAGCTGATCAATTCCATTCCATACTTACCTCTGTGTCACCCCCCATTCAGCAGGAAATAGCCAGGACAATCTTCATCCCTTTTCCCACATGATTGTGGATGAATCATTGACAGTGGGGAGTTGTATTAAGGAAGAACCTTTGTATCCTAATACAAGTGAATCACTAAAGGGATGTTGTCTATATTTAAATTACACATAATGGCCCATCTCTGGGAACCTGCCTTCCAGGTAATGAGACTTAAGCTAAAATACATTTGTTTAGCTTGTAGGGGACATCCTGACCAAGCCCACCTTCAAATGGCTTCAGGAAGGAAGAAATTAGCACGTCCCCTCTGGAGTCTAGCTGATACCAGGACTTTACCCCCTCCCCTTTTAGTATAAAATAAATCTGAGTTCTAACTCAGGGAAGATAGTTCTTTGGGACACTAGCCTACCATCTGCTTGGTCTGCTGGTTTTCTGAATATAGTCACTATTTCTTGCACCATCACCTTGTCTCTCAATTGATTGTCCTGTGGTAAGCAGTATGAGCTTGGACTCAGTAACAACAGAAGGAAGTGGGAAATATGGGAGATAAAACACATATTGCCTTAGAAAATACTTAAATCATCATGAACATACTGTTGGTAGAAATATGGACACTAAAGAAGCTGCTGCTGAGAGATCAGGAGGAACTGAGGAACATGTCATTAGAAATTGGAGGAAAGATACTTGTCATATATGGCAGAATACATAGCAGGATTGTATCCTGCAGTTATGTGGAAAGAAGAACTTATGAATGATGAAACTGGACATTTAGCTGAGACTTCCAAGCATAGTATTGAAGGTATGGCCTAGATTCTTCTTTCTGTTCATGGTAAAATCCCAGTGGAGAGAGATAAATTGAGGAAAGAACAATTAAACAAAGAGAAAATAGAGCTTGATGATTTGGAAACTTCTCATCTAGATTTCAAAAGGATTAAAATTAAGATATTCACTGCCTGGAGAGCATATTCTTTAGAAAAGACCACGAATGTTATTGGAAAATCTTTTGCTAATACCTTAGAAAGACAACAGATAAGAATATTTGGTCAAGAAAAAGCTCCTTGAAAAGATTAAGAATATGACTCAGAGATCTTCTCAACCATCTCAGCAGAAGCCAAAATATAGATGGCATTATCTAGGAGCATCATGTCTAATGGAATGAATTCCTGTGACAACACAGAAGACCTGTGAAGTTCTTGAGAATGCAATTTTAACTGAAAAGTACAGAGACAACACCATAAAAGAAAGCTGTCAGACATTAAAGATTCTACATTCAAGAACATGCTGATAAAACTACTCAGTTGTAAATACATGCTAACCTTCATGAAAAAGATAGGATGATTTAGAGGATGGAGCCTGTAGCCCAGAGGGTGGAGACACAAGATATCAAGTTTCATTCTCTGGCTTTAAAACGAAATGAAGTTTCCCTAGATGGATTTTAAAATTGCTTGGGACAGTTGACTCATTTTGCCTTCCATTTTCTCATTTTTTGAATGGGAATGTTTATAATTGGTTCCTATTCTTGTTCCATCATTGTATTTTAGAAGTAGGTAGCTTGTTTCTTGAATTTCACAATTCACAGATGGAGAGAAAATTTGCCTCCAAATGAAGCATATCCCTAGCCTTGCCCAGATCTGATTTAGTTGATGAGATTTAGGACATTTTAACTGATAATCTTAGACCATATTTTGGACTTTGAGTTGAGTCTGTAATGGTAGGAGACCTATGGGGATGTTGAAATGGGTTAAATATATTTTGCAAGTAGGAAAAATGTGAATCTTTGGACACTGGAGGGCATACTGTGGAACACGGAACAGTTGTCTCACAAAAATGTCCACACCTTACTCCTCAATATCTGTGACATGTTATTTCACATGTCAAAAGGAAACTAAGGTTGCATATAGAATTAAGGCTGCTGATCAGCTGACTTCAACATAGCAAAATTATTCTGAGTCATGAAATGCTGCCACCCTCTGAAGCTGGAAAATGTAAGGAAATACATTCTCCCCTAGACCTTCCAGAAAGGAATGCAGCCCAACTGACATCTTTATTTTAGCCCAATGAGATATATTTCTTACTTTTGATCTCCAGATTTGTATGGTTTTAAGCTAATAAGTTTGTGATAATTTGTTACAGCAGCCATAGAATGCTAGTACTACATTTTACCCCAAACAAAATTCCTTCAGGAAGTCAAAAACAACAGTTCTTTACTTTCTTCAAAGAAATTATTTAAAGCTGAATTTTTATTATCTATCTTTAATTGAGAAATCTAATTCATTAATTCACCATTATATATTTCTCTACCTTCTTAGATTTTCACGTGTCAAGTTCAAATGAACATATCTTTTTTCTGTAGTTGCTTTAGACATAAATCATATAAACTATTTACTATATAATAATCTTAAATTTGAGTTATTATGATCCAGATTGGTTAAAAGGTTTATCTGTGATATGAATTTCTGTAGAGAAAAAGTAAAAGACTGATACTAGAATTGAATTAAGCTTACTATTATTTTATGTTTAAGGAGATATCAAATAGGTAAGATTAGTAAAGTAAAGAAAGAAGCAGAACATTTTTATAAGCCTCCTGATTTTTATGAATAGCACTAGGTTCTTTGTGTACTATAAGTAAACTTGCCACATTCCTACCGAAAGGTGCTTGCAGCTTAAAGAAAATAACAAATAAATAACCAACTATATATAATTCAAGAAGACTGTAGTAACTGATATAATGAAAATTTCAACAAAGGGCTTTGGAGACACAAAGAAATGAGGAATAGATACTTAGAATTTATAGATTTAGCAATTTATTCTAAGTTAACAAAGGTCATCTAATCTTTAATTTCATATGGATATACAGGAAAAAATTTTATTTTTTAAAAAAATAAATTAAAATATTACTTTAAAAATATCAGGAGGTATGGCCAAGATGGAGAAGTAGGAAAACCCTGAGCTCACGTCTGCCCATGGGCACACCAAAATTACAAAATTACAACTATTTACGGAACAACTATCTATGAGAATGACTTAAAGACTGACAGAAAAGATTTTCCACAACTAAAGATATGAAGAAGCTACCACAGTGAAATGAGTGGTAGGGGCGGAAATGCAGTAGAGTCAAGACCCACACCCCTGGGTGGAAACCCACAAATGAGAGGATAATCACAATTGCAGAGGTTCTCCCCAAGGAGTATGGGTTGTGAGCCCCACATTGGGCCCTCAGCCCAGGGGTGATGCACCCAGGAAACAAGCCCCAAGAACATCTGTCTTTGAAGACTAGTGGGACTTGTGTACAGGAGAGCTGGAGGGCTGTAGAAAATAGAGACTCTAAAGAGTCTCTGTTTAAATGTGTGTGAGTCCCAGTGCAGAGGCAGTAATTTGAAAGGAGCCTGGATTAGGCCCACTTGCTGAACTTGGAGAGCCTCCTGGAGAGGCAGAAGGCAACTGCGACTCCCCCTGGGGACAAAGACACTGGCAGCGGCTATTTTAGGGAGTTTGTTCTACCAGGAAGACACTGGTGCTGGCAAGTGCAATTTTGGAGTCTTCTCTCTAGTCTATTAGTGTTAGGGATTTACCCACCTTCTAGTCGGCTGGCACCAGCCCTGGGTACCCCTGGGACCTGGGCCCAACCACCAGTGGGCCAGGAGCCACCATGTAAGACAGGACCTGGCAGTCAACTGGGCCATGGGTCAGCTCCTGCTAACCATCTTGCCCACAATAGTCAGCCCCTCCATAACAGAAGGGTCCATGCAGCCCACATAGGAGGCACCCCTAGAGCATATAGCACTGCTGACCAGAGGGGGGTGTGCTACTGAGCCCAATAGGACATCTCCTGCATAAGGCCACTTCTCAGAAATTGGGGAACATAGTCCATCTACCTAATAATAGAAATAAACATGGAGAACTAAGCAAAATGAGGAGATAGAAGAATATATTCCAAATGAAGGGCTAAGAAAAACTAAGCAAAGTGGAAAAAGCAATCTACCTGATAAAAGAATTCAAGGTAATGATCATAAAGATGTTCAATGAACTCAAGAGAAGAATGGATGAATGTAATGAAGAGTTAGGAAACATAAATAAGAACCAAAAAGAGCTAAAGGATACAATGATTGAAATTAAAAAAATACACTAGAAGGAATCAACAGTCAATTAAATGATGCAGAGGAGTAAACCAGAGAACTGGAAGACAGCTTAGTGTAAATCACCTAAGATAAACAGAAAAAAAAGGGAAAAATAATTTTAAAATATCTATCTGCTTTGGAAGAACTAATAATTCCGTACATTTTAAAATAATTTTGATAGTTAGATCACCCTCCTCTGCATACCCTTCCTCGACTCTTTTGAATTAACTGTTAAATACCTTTCAATATCCTATCAATTAAGGTTTCACTTCTGCCAGGAAGCTTCCCTATAACTCTTTGTTGATAACATTGGAATATACAGAGATGATCCAATCAAGCAATGAAATGCCCTTTATGGCCTAGGAAACCTGTCCTGGACTACCTAGCATGGGATTCATGGCCATTACTTTACCATTAATTTTTTTAAATATAAATTTATCTATTTTATTTTTGGCTGCATTGGGTCTTCGTTGTTGTGCCTGGGCTTTCTCTAGTTGCTGTGAGTGGGGGGCTACTCTTCACTGCTGTGTGCAGGCTTCTCATTGCAGTGGCTTCTCTTGTTGTGGAGCATGGGCTCTAGGCACACAGGCTTCAGTAGTTGTGGCACATGAGCTCAGTAGTTGTGGCCACACAGGCTCAGTAGTTGTGGCTTGTGGGCTCAGATGCTCTGTGGCTGTTGGATCTTCTCAGACCAGGGCTCAAACCCATGTCCCCTGCACTGGTAGGCGGATTCTTATTTTGACTTCAAGAGCAAAATATTGTTAGAACAGCTCATTCAGGGATAGATGACAACAGTCCAATACTTTGATCTTCATTTGGGGACACTCTGGAATACTTTATTAATGTTATAAATGTCATTAATATCACCATCTAGTGAAAGACGCATTTTGCTTTTAGCTGTCTACAGGGACCCAGGAATCAGGAGGTGGGAAAGATATCAGAAGTTACACAACCACATTACAGAAACCAATATTCATACATCTCTTTCTCTCTTTCCTTTTTTACTCTTTCACACACTAACATCCTCAGCCAGCTGGGAAGTCTAGACTGCACCTCTTGCCAAAGTACATGGGAATCTGACATTGACATCAGCCTCCCAGTTGTTGTCAGTGGCTTATCATACTGAGGCCATGTCCATTATCTTTTACATGCCTCATTAAATTTCATTTGAATAAAATTCACCTCCAATGAAATACACAAATCTCAAGTGTAATTTATATACATTTGACAAATATACATATCACTATATCAAATACCATAATCAACACCAGAAAGCATTTTCTGTGTTTTCTTCTAGAATTTTTATGTTCTATTTTAAATATAAGCTTTTACATTCATGACATTAGCCCATCTTGATATAACTTTTGCGTATGGTGTGAGGTAGAGATCAAAGTTCCTTTTTCTTTTTCCATATACTTAAATAATTTGTAAAACATTTTCCTTTCTGCATTGGATTACCTTGAGAGATTGTTGAAAAGCAATTGACATCAAGAAGTATTTTTCTTATGTTTTCTTCTAGGAGTTTTATGGTTTCCAGTCATACATTTAAGTTTTGAGTCAATTATGAGTTAATTCTTGTGAGCAGTGTAACATTAGGGTCTAGTTTGATTATTTTGCATGTGAATATACAGTTTTACCAGCACCATTTATTGAATACACACTCTTTTCTCCATTGAGTATTCTCAGCTCTCTTGTCAAATATTTGTTGACCATGTACACATGGGTTTACTTCTGTAGTCTCAATTCTGTTCCATTTGTCTTTGTGTCTGCTTTGATGCCGATGCCATATTGTTATGATTACTATAGCTGTGTAAGGTAGTTTGAAATCAGGAGATGTGATGCCTCCAGCTTTGTTCTTCTTTTTCAGGATAGCTTTTGTCTGTTCAAGGTCTTTTGTAATTCCATATGAATTTTACAATTGTTTTTCTATTTCAATTTCTATAAAATATGCCATTGGAATCTTGATACGGATTACAATGAGTCTATACATGACTTTGAGTAGTATGGTCATTTTAACAATGTTAATTATCCCAATCTTTAAACACAAGATATCTTCCATTTATTTGTATCTTCTTCAATTTCTTTAATCATTGTCTTATATTTTTCAATAAGAGAGATTTCACCTCCTAGGTTAAATTTATTACTAAACATTCTATTGCTTTTGACCCTACTATAGAGGGGGCTGTTATCTTTGTATTTTTTGGGGGGTACACGGGCCTCTCACCGTTGTGGCCTCTCCCACTGTGGAGCACAGGCTCCAGACGCACAGGCTCAGCGGCCATGGCTCACGGGCCCAGCTGCTCCATGGCATGTGGAATCTTCCCGTACTGGGGAATGAACCCGTGTCCCCTGCATTGGCAGGCAGACTCTCAACCACTGCACCACCAGGGAAGCCCCTGTATTATTTTTATATAATTCATTGTTAGTATCTAGAAACACTACAGATTTTTTATGTTGATTTCATATAATAAATCTTTACTGAATTTGTTCATTAGATTTAACAAGTTTGTTTGGTGAGGTCTTTAGAACTTTCTATATATAAAATCAAGTCATCTGCAAATAGTGATACTTTAACTTCTTTTTTTCCAATTTGGGTCCCTTTCATTTCTTTTTCTTGCCTAATTGCTCTGGCTAGGACTCCAATACTATGTTGAATAGGAGTGGCAAGAGTGGACATACTTGTCCTGTGCCTGATCTTAGAAAGCTTGAAACCTTTCACCACTATATAAGATGTTAGCTCTGGGCTTGTCATATATGGTCTTTATTATGTTGAAGTTCATTCTTTCTATAACTAATTTGTTGAGAGTTTTTTTTTTTATCATGAATGGATGTTGAATACAATCAACTTTATATATCAACCTTGTAACCTATTATATTCCTGAATCCCTTTAGTAGTTAAAGTAGTCACTGTGTAGATTACTTAGACTTGGTGATGTAAATAATCATAGTTTTTGAATAATGAGAGTTTTACATTTTTCTTTTCACTCTGTATGTCTTCTATTTAATTTTGTCTTATGGAGCTAAGAGCTGCAGTACAATGTCGAAAAGCATGTCTGAGAGTTTGTGTCATTGGCGTGTTTCATATTTTGGGGAGACATTCAATATTTCAACAATAGGTATTAACATTAACTATAGGGTTTTCAGTAAACACCTTATATCAGGTTTAGTGCATTCCCTTCCGATTTTTAGCTAGCAGAGGGTTTTTAATTATACATGGGTATAGAATATTGTAAGTAGCTTTTCTGTATCTGTTGCTGTGTTTCTTTCTTTTTTCTTTCTTTTTAGTCCTAGTGTGGTGAATTATATTGATTATTTCTAGAAATATAAATCAATTTTACATTGTTGAGACACATGTCACTTGCCATGACATTATCCTTTAAAAAATGCTGGATTTGCTTTACTAATGTTTTATTTATGAAGGATTTTAGTTTTCTTGTAATCTCCTTATCATGAATTATTATTAGACCTTTGTTCTCCTTATAAAACAAGTTGGGAAGTGTTTCCTACTCTATATTCTGAAAAAAGTTTGGGTAAAACTGGTACCAGAACATCTTCAAAGATTTCTTAAATTATCTCTCTCTTTGATTTCTGATTTAATTCTAATGTGGACAGCAAACATACTTTACAATATTTCAATAATTTAAATATAGAAATCTATTCTTTGAGACTTGCTTTATGTATTTTGAGGTTTTTTTTTTAGATTTTAGTGTTTTTTTGAAGGATGGTGAACTTTCTGATCAATTGTTTTATTCATTTTAAAATGCCCTTCATTTTTACTAATATTCTTTGTCTTAAAGTCTACTTTGAAATTGATAAAGACAGACCACTTTACTATGCTAACAGTTAGCATAGTATATCTCTTTCCATCTTCTCACTTTCCAGGTTACCCATGTCTTTATATTTATGATTCATGTTCTGTTGACAAAGTATCCTTTGTTCTTGATTTTATATCTGGTTTCAAAATCTCTGCCTTGTAATTTGAGTGTGTTTTTCATTTATATTTAATGTAATTGCTGATATGACTAGGTTTAAGTCTATCATCATTCTATTTGTTTTTTATTCATTCTATTTATGTTTGTGCCTCTTTTCCTGCCTTCTTTTGCAGGAAAGGCAAAATGTATATTTTATAAATGTATATTTTAATGTACGTTTTATACATGTATATTTTAATGTATATTTTTAAGCTTTACATTTACTTTTCACTATTCACATTTTGGCCACATCTCTTTGTGTAAATGTTTTAATTGTTGCTATAAGGATTAAAACATACATGCTTGAGACCTGCAAGATGGCGGAAGAGTAAGACGTGGAGATCACCTTCCTGCCCACAAGTACATCAGAAATACATATATATGTGGAACAACTCCTACAGAATACCTACTGAATGCTGGCAGAAGACCTCAGACATCCCAAAAGGCAAGAAACTCCCCACATGCCTGGGTAGGGCAAAAGAAAAGAGAAAAAACAGAGACAAACGAATAGGGATGGGACCTGCACCACTGGGAGGGAGCTGTGAAGGAGGAAAAGTTTCCACACACTAGGAAGTCCTTTCACTGGCGGACATGGCGGGTGATGGGGGGGAGGCTTTGGAGCCATAGAGGAGAGCAAAGCAACAGGGGTGTAGAGAGTAAAGTGGAGAGATTCCTGCACAGAGGATCAGTGCCAACCTGCAATCAGCAGCCTGAGAGGCTTGTCTGCTCACCCACCTGGATGAGTGGAGGCTGGGAGTTGAGACTCAGGCTTCAGAGTTCAGATCCCAGGGAGAGGACTGGGATTGGCTGTGTGAACACAGTCTGAAGGGGTCTAGTGCATCAAAGCTAGCCGGGAAGGAGTCCAGGAAAAAGTCTGGACTGGGCTAAGAGTCAAGAAACCATTGTTTTGGGATGTGTGAGGAGAGGGGATTCAGAGCACCACCTAAAGAAGCTCCAGAGATGGGCATGAACCACGGCTATCAGTGCGGACAACAGAGACGGACATGAAAAGCTAAGGATGATGCTGCAGCCACCAAGAATCCTGTGTGCAAGCACAAGTCACTATCCACACCTCCCCTCCAAGGAGCCTGTGCAGCCTGCCACTGCCAGGGTCCTGTGATCCAGGGGCAAATTCCCTGGGAGAACACATTGCACACCTCAGGCTGTTGCAGCATCACACTGGCCTGTGCCACCACAGGCTCGCCCCACATTTCATACCCCTCCCTCCCCCTGGCCTGAGTGAGCCACAGCCCCTAATCAGCTGCTACTTTAACATCATCCTGTCTGGGCAAAGAACAGATACCCTCAGGCGAGCTACATGCAGAGGAGGGGTCAAATCCAAAGCTATGTGAACAAAGAAGAGAAAGGGAAATCTCCCCCAGCAGGCTCAGGAGCAGCAGATTAAATCTCCACAGTCAGCTTCATGGACCCTGCATCTGTGGAATATGTGAATAGACAATGAATCATCCCAAAATTGAGGCAGTGGACTTTGGGAGCAACGATATATATATATATATATACTTTTCCTTTTTCTCTTTATGTGAGTATGTATGTGTATGCTTCTTTGTGTGATTTTGTCTGTATAGCTTTGCTTTTACTATTTGTCCTAGCATTCTGTCTGTCAGGTTTTTTTTGTTTGTTTGTTTTTGTTTGGGTTTTTTTTTGTTTGTTTTTTAGTATAATTTTTAGCACTTGTTATCATTGGTGGATTTGGTTTTTGGCTTGGTTGCTCTCTTCTTTCCTTTTTTTTACTTTTTTGTTCTTTATTTTTAATAATTATTTTTATTATTTATTTAAATAACTTTCTTTTCTTTTTTTCTTTCTTTCCTTCTTTTTTTCTCCCTTTTCTTCTGAGTTGTGTGGCTGACAGGGTATTGGTGCTCTGGCCGGGTGTCAGGCCTGTGCTCTGAGGTGGGAGAGCCGAGTTCGGGACATGGATCTACCAGAAACCTCCTGGCTCCACATAATATCAAACAGTGAAAGCTCTCCCATTAATCTCCATCTCAATGCTAAGACCCAGCTCCACTCAATGACCAGCAAGCTACAGTGATGGACACCCTATGTCAAACAACTAGCAAGACAGGAACACAACCCCACCCATTAACAGAGAGGCTGCCTAAAATCAAAATAAGTTCACAGACACCCCAAAACACACCACCGGTTGCAGCCATGTCCACCAGATAGACAAGATTCAGCCTCATCCACTAGAAAACAGGTACCAGTCCTTTCCACCAGGAAGCCTACACAAGCCAATGAACCAACCTCACCCAGTGGAGGCAGACACCAAAGACAACGGGAACTATGAATCTGCAGCCTGTGAAAAGGAGACCTCAAACACAGTTTAAGCAAAATGAGAAGACAGAGAAACACACAGCAGATGAAGGAGCAAGGTAAAAACCCACCAGACCAAACAAATGAAGAGGAAATAGGCAGTCTACCTGAAAAAAAGATCAGAGTAATGATAGTAAAGGTGATCCAAAACCTTGGAAATAGAATGGAGAAAATACAAGAAACGTTTAACAAGGACCTAGAAGAACTAAAGAGCAAACAAACAATGATGAACAACACAATAAGTGAAATTAAAAATTCTCTAGAAGGAATCAGTAGCAGAATAAGTGAGGCAGAAGAATGGATAAGTGACCTGGAAGATAAAATGGATGACTAATAAGAACCTGATGTGTAAAAAATAAAAATTTTAAAAAAAAATTTAAAAAATATACATGCTTAATTTATACAGTTGACTTTGTATTGATATTGTCCACTTCATGTGAAATTATGAAATTCTGACAGTATAATTCCACTACAATTTCAATCACTCCCTTTTCATGGGCTCTAATTGTCATATATGTATATAATATGTACATATATATGTACATATTATATACATATATATCTATGTATAAAACATAATTATTTTATATTTTATAATCTATTCATATTGTATATATTTATATATAAATATATATATAATTTCATATACAAATAAAATGATTATATGATCTTATTAATATTATATTATATATTTACTTAATATATAGGTTGATATACATATAATTATGTTTATATTATACATAATGTACATATTATAATATATGTATATAAACTGCAAATTTTTTAACTTTTCAAGCAGTAACTGTTGACACATTTTTTTTCTGCTCCATTTTTTCCTCTTTGCTTCTTCAATCACATGTATATTATACCACTTGATATATTCCCACAAATCACTGCTCAAGTCAACGCTAGCAGTGTATTTACCCAATAAGCTCTACAGCTCCAATCTGCAATTTGGGACCTATTCTTTTGGTTATATCTCAGATCCTTCTGCTCAGAGTTTAGTGACATCAAGCAAACTTTGTCCTCCTTTTTCTTATTAACTTTTGCCTTCCAGTGTACCCCATGGCACTGTCACTGCCTAAATTTACAACTCTTCCTGATTCAAATGACATGGGTTTTTGACAAATATTGCAAAAAGATCATATTTGGGCTGAGAGGATTTGACTAAGAAGTAAATTTTACTTCCCTAGAGAGAGTTGATCTCCTATAGAGATCCAGGGGAACCTCCTACAGCCTGATGCTTAGGCAGTTAACACTGATAGAATGCTGTGGTGGTGAACTGGTCCCATCCTCTACCACATTATATGCTGCAACAGTAAAGCTTCAACCCAAGTTTTTGAGTTGCAACAGGGGAAGGACTGGTGTACCTCAATCATGAATGCTGAGTTAGAATGAAAGCATAGCTGGAGGCCAAAGACCTACCCATTAACTGCTGTAAATAACACCAGTAGGGGGCGAATTCTTCTCCCACTATGTAATTTAAAAGCCCTGCAACTGAAGGGCCAGGATGCCTTTCCTGGACCCTGCCAGGTTGTTGTGCATTGTCTGAGATGTTGAAACACTGCACTAACATGCATTGTCTGAGATGTTGAAACACTGCACTAACATCTGCCACTGTCTTTGCTTTTCCCCTGGTTAACTTTTATCCAGCCAACTCTCTGTGTGGGCTGTTTGGTCACTCATTGTCACTTCCTTGATAAGGATTTTGGTACTTATACTAGAAAGTTCCTTTGGAAGAGCAGGCAAATAACTAGATTTGATCAGAGAAAGGGGGACACAGGCCAGGTTTCAGGAAACCATACAGCTTGTGAACAATGGGAATCCTTGGGCAGATGAAGAAAAACAGGAACCTCTGGGCTGACAGGAAGCCACATATCTTGATGTGATAGGTTCCTAGAGGCAGACAAAGAAAGGTGGAAAAAGGCAGGACTCTCTAGTGTCTGAATGTAGCCTTTTGCTCATTATGCCCTTATTACAGTAAACTTAGCCTGGCATGTGAGAAGTACCCATTATGCACTGATGCCATGATACTTCTGATCAAGACTAAATAAGGACAAAAATCCTGCCTCCCCTTAGGAAGGTCTCGGAGCTGGGATAAAAATCAGGAAAAACAAACTCAAAACCCTCCCTCCTCAATGAACATTCTGTCCATTTATTTTCACACCCCATATAGCCAGGTTGCCAAAGAAACTCAGGGCAGCCACTCACCTGAGTCTGCCCACTCTCCCCTTGAGAGTGTAATATCACTTAGTAAATCCTTGCTTTGCTTTAATGACCTATGTGTCTTGTCTCTGAATCCTTTCTGCAACAAGACAAGAACCTACTCTCTGGTAACACTTTTATATTATTCTCAGATATTTAAAGAGAAATTGCCTATTTTTAGTTAAGTGTTTCATTTCCCCTACCCTCAATCTTATATAATATTGATTAAAATAAAAAGAATCATAGCACAGAGGAATAGAATGTAATGCAATATTTTAAATAGTCAAAGTAACAAACTCATATTTATAGTCAAAAAACATCCAATAACATTTACAGGGCACCTACTCTATACATCAAGTGAATCCCCAAGGGAGTCATGGCCATTGTTTAAGAGAAAGTGTTTTAAACATAATTGATTTGTTTTATGAAAGAATAATTTATGATACCTGGTGGTCTATGGTAAATATTAAGTTTTATACTGTTGAGTATGATTTTATCACATTTTGAAAGAATATTTGTCCCGAACATAGAAACCAATTTTTTCTTCTAATGACCATTTTTGCTTGGAAAGTTAGTCATCACATTTCTTTAAGGAGAATTGTTGTTTTGTATTCCTTTTCCACACCATAATGGTTGATAGAAACCTAAATGTCAAGAATAGTACAAAATTACCTCATACTTGCTTTAGCTCTACAGTTAGCTATTCATATAATTTTATCATAAAATTCTCCATGTTTCTTATATAAATTCTTAAGTGTGTAGTAAACTCTTAAAAGGCAGGCAGCTTTTCTCTTACAGTGTAGGTTTATTCTGTGTCTGTGAAAAAAAAAAACATGGAACCTAAGTACACCAAGAATTGTGATTTAATCAGCCTAATAGCATAGGTAGAGGCTCATTCTACTTTTACTATGCAATGCCTGTGTATCAAAAAACAAAGTTGTAATAATAACTGAGTTAGTTTTGTTTTCTTATTTAAACATGTTTCTTCTCATTAGAAGATGTCAACAATTAGTGGAGACAGACAATAGAAAGCAAAGAATGATCATGTAGAACAACTCTGAGTAATGAACACAGTGCAAGTAAATGTGCTAGTTAAAAATGAAACAACATTGAATACTTATTAAGTTAATAGATTATGAAATGTATAAAAATTTAGAGAGTAAAATTTAACATTTAAAGAAAAATATTATTTGCTATCTTCATGTAAAATAGTAACAAAATGTATACATTTTTATGAATTTGGAAAGGAATTTTTAATCACGTACATTTAAGAATTTTGTTCAGTGAAACACATAATTTATTCATACAAAATTCTATGACAGTTGTCTTGAAAAAAGGATGTATATCTATTTATACTAGGATTATGTATCAATCAATGACTATCTTTCTAAATTTTCTAACAGTGTATGCATTTTTAAATATATTCATGTATTCTTTGTATGTTATTAGAAAATCAAGGCATCAAGACAAGAAACCATTGCTTTCTTTGCCAGATCCAAGTTAAAATTATATGGTTTCACAGTTTTATGTTTAGCTAGTTCCATGATTTAAAAAATATATTTAATGAATAAGTTATTGGCATCTAACATATACTAAGAACTTGTATATTATTCACTATTTAAGGCCTATAGATTTGCATACCTAATTTATATCTCATAACCATCCTTAAAGTTATGCATCATTATCCAGATTTACTGATGTAGAAACTGGCACTCAGACTGATCAAGTTAGTAGAGTACAGCAAGTAGACAATCTAGTTCTAATCAAGGTCTCTGAACCTCAGGCCATCTGATGCAGGGGAAGAGAAGAAGAGCAGAAGAGTTGTCCTATAGATATCCATAAACAGGTAGTCCCCATCTAAATCATCTTATGTCTAGGACCATATAATTACTTGATCTAAGTTTAATTATTGGCTCTTTGTATATAATTAAATCCCATCAGTTCTCATTTTTCTTCTAACCTGCTTCCCAGTGTCTAAGAGGAACCATTGAAGAACACAAGCAAGTAAAACAAATTATATGATACTTTTGTCTGAAGACTAACCCTCAGCAACTCAATGTTCTGTGACAAAAAAGTTCTGGCATTTTATCTGGACAAGCTCTGAGCCCACTGCTTTTATACCCCACCATTATAAACTAATCCAGCTGTTTGAGTTAATTTCCTTTCTGCTGATATTTTCAGTGGATTGAGAAATTTGTCATCTAGACTTCTAACAGAGCTGAGGGCTATCTGTCTACTTCTCTAGAGTCCTATATTGGTTTGCTTTTCTCATCCACCCCTCTACTCCATTTACACTATGCTCCTTTTGCAGTCCCCAGGAATCCCCAGTTCTGCAGGTTAGGCTGCAATTACTCCTGCTTGCACACAGTACTGATTTTTTTTTAATCTCCTCTATAAAACCATTTGAAGACACAATATTTATTTAAAGCAGGAGGAAGAAATGACCTAAAAAGTGTTTCAGATCATAATACATGACCTAATGGAAAATGGCACTATTTCAACATCTCATTCTTGGGCATAAATGTGAACTCCTACCAAATTTACAGTCTATCATTTCTTCTACAGACTTCAGTGAGTTTAGCTAGCTTAGGATGTGTATATATATGCAGATGTATGTATTTACCATAGTACTTAGACATCACAAACCACTTAGACTCATAAAGTCAAGTATTTGGCACTCACTAAACTGGAAAGCACTTTGCCCTTATCTGCCTCCCCCAGCCCCAGGACACTGATTTTAAATTAATGAATAATTATAATTTACTGCTCAGATTTTATAATACCCAAACCCTAAAGCACATATACATATGACCCAAGGCTTTTTGATCTTTCTGGAAGCAAAGCTGGTATTTAATTATAGAGTGGGTCTAAAAGTCTATAGGCTAACTCATACTATTTCCTTTTGTACTTGTTTATAGATGATCTGATTTACTGGATACATTTACTTAAAGGTTGTTTAGATCTCTTTTATTCATTAAATTATATTCAAATTTTTCTTAAATTACTGAAGAACCCAATGATGAGATAGTAAATAAAATAAATAATCTAATCCAAAGTAGCTTCTGATTACTTATAAGTTTAAGTTCACAGTCAGCTTTTTTTTAATTGAAAGATAGCTGTAAAATCATATTATGTTTTGCTTAATGGTGAACTGTTGTTTTGATATATAAAATTTATAGATAATATATAGTATTTTGAAATATTTCACAAACATCAAATTATATAAAACAAGACTCTTGATCTAAAAAATCTCTTCCCTCTTCCATTTTTCACATTTCTGCCAGGTTTGTCTTTTTTGAAAATTCCAAATTGGATATTTGTATGGCTTTAAGTCCAATTTTTCCATTGGTATAATATAAAGATATCTTAGTATGACATGCAATGACTTTATTTACTGGCATTACTTAATTTTCTTACATAATTTTTCTTCCTTTTGTACAAACAATCCATACCCTATTTTCTTTCTTCATAGGTCTCCTTACTATTCCCCAAACCAAAAATACCTTCTCATTGTTCTGTTTTCATTTTTTTTTCTGCTATCTTCCCTTCATGGAATAGACTCTCCTCTTTTCCAGTAGTCTGAATTTTACCTTATTAAAGATAGAGTTAAAAAGTCACTTTTTCTTGGAAGCTTTCTCTGTTTCTTATCTATAATATTATTCACTCTCTCTTCTACTCTCTTTGAGTAGAAAGCATTTATCACATTATAATTTCCTATACATACATTTGTCTATTCTTTTACAACATTTTCTGGAAAATGTGACACTACACCATTACCATCTGAATCATTTGATTATGTAACAAATACAGATTTAGAAGCCCCACTCCAGAACTACCTAATCAAAAGGTGGTAGTGGGTAGCAATTGAATTGTAAATAATTACTCCAGGTGATTCTTATATGCATTCAAAAGAGAACTACTGCCCAAGATGGTGAGCTTCTTAAGAAGAGAGTAGTTGTTTGGTTCTTTGTTTACCTCTAGGAATTTACCTCTATAGAGGTATTAGGCTAGAGAAATAGTAATTAGGTTGTATAGGAAAAACCTCACTCTTACTCCTGTGTGTCTCCTTTACTCTCACCTTACAACTACACTCACAACACTGCTGGTACAGATGTGTGTGAGGTTTCCCACACTAAGCAATTCTGTGACACCAGCTGGATGTTTACAATTTAATTCAGTTATGACACTATCTACCTGGAGATAACTTCAGATCCCACAGATTAAGGGCTCAGTCCCACAAGATTGCTCCACCTCCCACTCAGATAACAATCACAAGCTCAGATTGTCAACTGTGATTCTGACTGGTGGGCTATAGATAGAAGTTCCCATGACTGCCACCTCGGGTTCAATTAATTTGCAAGAGGGAGGGCCTTCAAGATGGTGGAGGATTAAGATGTGGAGATCACCTTCCTCCCCACAAGTGTATCAGAAATATATCTACATGTGGAACAACCACTACAGAACACCTACTGAACACTGGCAGAAGACCTCAGATTTCCCAAAAGGCAAGAAACTCCCCATGTACCTGGGTAGGGCAAAAGAAAAAAGAAAAAAGGAAAAACAGAGACAAAAGAATAGGGACGGGGCCTGTACCACTGGGAGGGAGCTGTGAAGAATGAAAAGTTTCCACACACTAGGAAGTCCTTGCACTGGTGGACATGGGCAGTGGCAGGGGGAGGGAAGCTTCAGAGACATGGAGGAGAGTGCAGCAATATGGGTGCAGAGGGAAAAGCAGAGAGATTCCTGCACAGAGGATTGGTGCCAACCAGCACTCACCAGCCTGAGAGGCTTGTCTGCTCACCTGTCCAGACATGTCGGGGCTGGGAGCTGAGGCTCGGGCTTTGGAGGTCAAACCCAAGGGAGAGGACTGGGGTTGGCTGCATGAACACAGCCTGAAGGGGTTTAGTGTGCCACAGCTAGCCAGGAGGGAGTCTGGGAAAAGGTCTGGACCTGTCTAACAAGCAAGACACCATTGTTTTGGGGTGCATGAGGAGAGGGGATTCAGAGCACCGCCCAAACCAGCTCCAGAGATGGGCGTGAGCTGCGGCTATCAGCGCAGACACCAGAGACGGACATGAGACATTAAGGCTGCTGCTGTAGCCAACAAGAATCCTGTGTGCAAGCACAGGTCACTATCCTAACCTCCCCGCCCCCCACCAACCCAGGGAGCCTGTGCAGTCTGCCACTGCCAGGGTCCCGTGACCCAGAGACAACTACCCTGGGAGAACACACTTCACACCTCAGGCTCTTGCAACGTCATGCCAGCCTCTGCCACTGCAGGCTTGCCCCACATTCTGTACCCCCCTCCCTGGCCTGGGTGAACCAGAGCCCCCTAATCAGCTGCTCCTTTAACCCTGTCCTGTCTGAGGGAAGAACAGATGGCCTCAGGCAACCTATACACAGAGGCGGGGCCGAATAGAAAGCTGAACCCTAGGAGCTGTGTGAACAAAGAAGAGAAAGGGAAATCTCTCCCAGCAGCCTCAGGAGCAGTGGATTAAATCTCAACAATCAACTTGATGTACCCTGCATCTATGGAATACATGAATAGACAATTAATCATGCCAAAATTCAGATGGTGGACTTGGGGAGCAATGATATATATATTTTTTTCCTTTTTTTCATTTTGTGAGTATGTGTGTGTATACTTCTTTGTATGATTTTGTCTGTATGACTTTGCTTTTACCATTTGTCCTAGGGTTCTGTCTGTCCATTTTGTGTGTGTGTATGTGTGTGTGTGTATAGTTTTTTTGGTGTTTCTTAATTTAGTTTTTAGTACTTCTTATCATTGCTGGATTTGTTTTTTGGTTTGGTTGCTCTCTTCTTTCGTTCTTTTTTTTTTCTTTTTTTATTACTTTTTATTTTTTTATTTTCAAAAATTATTTTTTATCATTTATTTTAATAACGTTATTTTATTTTTAATTTTTCTTTCTGTCTTTATTTTTTTCTCCCTTTTATTCTGAGTCATGTGGCTGACAGGGTCGAGGAGCTCCAGCCTGCTGTCAGGCCTGTGCCTAGTGGGAGAGCAGAGTTCAGGTTATTGATCCACCAGAGACCTCCCGGCTCCACATAATATCAAAGAGCGAAAGCTCTCCAAGAGATCTCTATCATCTCAACTCTAAGACCCAACTCCACTCAATGACCAGCAAGCTACTGTGCTGGACACCCTAAGCCAAACAACTAGCAAGAAAGGAACACAACCCCACCCATCATCAGAGAGGTTGTGTAAAATCATACTAAGGTCACAAATACCCCCAAAAGACATCACCAGACACAGTCCTGCCCACCAGAAAGAAAAGATCCAGCTTCATCCACCAGAACACAGGCACCAGTCCCCTCCAGGAGGAAGCCTACACAACACACTGAACCAAACTTAACCACAGGGGACAGACACCAAAAACAACAGGAACTATGAACCTGCAGCCTGTGAAGAGGAGATCTCAAACACAGTAAGTTAAGCACAATGAGAAGACAGAGAGTAAGGACAGTAAAGATGATCCAAAATCTTGGAAATAGAATGGAGAAAATACAAGAAACGTTTAACAAGGACCTAGAAGAAATAAAGAGCAAACAAACAATGATGAACAACATAATAAATGGCATTAAAAATTCTCTAGAAGGAATCAATAGCAGAATAACCGAGGCAGAAGAACAGAGAAGTTACCTGGAAGATAAAATAGTGGAAATAACTACTGCAGAGCAGAATAAAGAAAAAAGAGTGAAAAGAATTGAGGACAGTCTCAGAGACCACTGGGACAACATTAACTGCACCAACATTCTAACTATACAGGTCCCAGAAGAAGAGAAAAAGAACGGGACTGAGAAAATATTTAAAGACATTATAGTTGAAAACTTCCCTTATATGGGAAAGGAAATAGTCAATCAAGTCCAGGAAGTGCAGAGTCCCATACAGGATAAATCCAAGGAGAAACACACCAAGACACATAATAATAAAACTATCAAAAAGTAAATACAAAAATTACATATTAAAAGCAATAAGGGCAAAAGAACAAATAACATACAAGGGATTCCCCATAAGGTTAACAGTTGATCTTCCAGCAGAAATTCTGCAAGTCAGAAGGGAGAGGCAGGACATATTTAAAGTGATGAAGGGGAAAAACCTACAACCAAGATTATTCTACCCAGCACAGATCTCATTCACATTAGACAGAAAAATTAAAACCTTTACAGACAAGCAGAAGCTAAGAGAATTCAGCAAACCAGCTTTACAACAAATGCTAAAGGAACATATCTAGGAAGGAGACACAAAAGAAGGAAAAGACCTGCAATAACAAACCCAAAACAATTAAGAAAATGGTAAAAGGAACATACATATAGATAATTACCTTAAATGGAAATGGATTAAAAGCTCCAACCAAAAGACACTGACTGGCTGAATGCATACAAAATGAAAACTCAGATATATGCTGTCTACAAGAGACCCACTTCAGACCTAGAGACACATACAGACTGAAAGTGAGGGGAAAGAAAAAGATACTCCATGAAAATAGAAATCAAAAAAAAAAAAAAAAAAAGCTGAAGTAGCAATTCTCATATCAGACAAATAGGCTTTAAAATAAAGACTATTAGAAGAGACAAAGAAGGACACTACCTAATGATCAAGGGATCGATCCAAGAAGAAGATATAACAATTGTAAATATTTATTCACCCAACTTAGGAGCACCTCAATACATAAGGCAAATACTAACAGCTATAAAAGGGGAAATCAACAGTAACACAATCGTAGTAGGGGACTTTATCACCCACTTTCACCAATGGAAAGATAATCCAAAATGAAAATAAATAAGGAAACCCAAGCTTTAAATGACATGTTAAACAAGACAGACTTAATTGATATTTATAGGACACTCCATCCAGAAACAACAGAATAAACTTTCCTCTCAAGTGCCCATGCAAGATTCTCCAGGATAGATCATATCCTGGGTCACAAATACAGCCTTGGTAAATTTAAGAAAATTGAAATCATACCAAGTATCTTTTCTGATCACAATGCTAGGAGACTAGATATCAATTACAGGGAAAAATCTGTAAAAAATACAAATACATGGAGGCTAAACAATACAATACTTAATAACCATGAGATCAATGAAGAAATCAAAGAGGAAATCAAAAAATAGTTAGAAAGTAATGACAATGAAAACATGACTACCCAAAACTTATGGGATGCAGCAAAAGCAGTTCTAAGAGTGAAGTTTATAGAAATATAATCCTACCTCAAGAAACAAGAACAACTCAAATAAACAACCTAACCTTACACTAAAAGCAATTAGAGAAACAACAAAAAAATGCCAAAGTTAGCAAAAGGAAAGAAATCATAAAGACCAGATCAGAAATAAATGAAAAAGAAATGAAGGAAACAATAACAAGGATCAATAAAACTAAAAGCTGGTTCTTTAAGAAGATAAGCAAAATTGATAAACCATTACCCAGACTCATCAAGAAGAAAAGGGAGAAGACTGAAAGCAATAGAATTAGAAATAAAAAAGAAGAAGTAACAACTGCCACTGCCAAAATGCAAAGGATCATGAGAGATTACTACAAGCAACTCTATGTCATTAAAATGGGCAACCTGGAAGAAATGGACACATTCTTAGAAATGCACAACCTTCTGAGACTGAACCAGGAAGAAACAGAAAATATGAACAGACCATTCACACGCACTGAAATTGAAACTGTGTTGAAAAATCTTCCAACAAACAAAAGCCCAGGACAAGATGGCTTCACAGGCAAGTTCTATCAAATATTTAGAGGAGAGCCAACACCTATCCTTCTCAAATTTTTCCAAAATATACCAGAGGGAGGAACACTCCCAAACTCATTCCATGAGGCCACCATCACCCTGATACCAAAACCAGACAAAGTTGTCACAAAGAAAGAAAACTACAGGCCAATATCACTGATGAACATAGATGCAAAAATCCTCAACAAAATACTAGCAAACAGAATCCAACAACACAGTAAAAGGATTATACACCATGATCAAGTGGAGTTTATCCCAGCAATGCAAGGATTCTTCAATATATGCAAATCAATCAATGTGATACACCATATTAACAAATTGAAGGATAAAAACCATATGATCATCTCAAGAGATGCAGAAAAAGCTTTTGACAAAATTCAACACCCATTTATGATAAAAATGCTCCAGAAGGTAGACATAGAGGGAACTTACCTCAACAAAATAAAGGCCATATATGACAAACCCACAGTCAACATTGTTCTCAATGGTGAAAAATTGAAGCCATTTCCACTAAGATCAGGAACACAAGGTTGCCCACTCTCACCACTATTATCAACATACTTTTGGAAGTTTTAGACACAGCAATCAGAGAAGAAAAAGAAATAAATGGAATCCAAATTGGAAAACAAAACGTAAAGCTGTTAGTGTTTGCAGATGACATGATACACAGAGAATCCTAAAGATGCTACCAGAAAACTACTAGAGGTAATCAGTGAATTTGGTAAAGTAGCAGGATATAAAATTAATGCACAGAAATCTCTTTCACTCCTATAGACTAATGATGAAAAATCAGAAAGAGAAATTAAGGAAACACTCTAATTTACCACTGCAACAAAAAGCATAAAATACCAAGGTATAAACCTGCCTAAGGAGACAAAAGACCTGTATGCAGAAAATTGTAAGACACTGCTGAAAGAAATTAAAGATGATACAAACAGATGGAGAGATTTACCATGTTCTTGGATTGGAAGAATCAACATTGTGAAAATGACTCTACTACCCAAAGCACCCTACAGATTCAATGCTATTCCATACAAACTACCAATGGCATTTTTCACAGAACTAGAACAAAATATTTCACAATTTGTATGGAAGCTTAAAAGTCCCAAAATAGCGAAAGAAATCTTGAGAAAGGAAAATGGAGCTGGAGGAATCAGGCTCCCTGTCTTCAGGCTATACTACAAAGCTACAGTAATCAAGGCAGTATGGTACTGGCACAAAAACAGAAATATAGATCAATGGAACAGGATAGAAAGCCCAGAGAGAAACCCACAAACATACGGTCACCTTATCTTTAATAAAGGATGCAAGAATATGCAATAGAGAACAGATACCCTCTTCAATAAGTGGCGTAGGGAGAACTGGACAGCTACATGGAAAAGAATGAAATTAGAACTTTTCCTAACACCATAAACAAAAATACACTCAAAATGGAAATAAAGGCCTAAATATAAGGCCAGACACTACAAAACTTTTAGAGGAAAACATAGACAGAACACTCTATGACATAAATCACTGAACGATCCTCTTTGAATCATCTCCTAGAGAAATGGATATAAAAACAAAAATAAACAAATGGGACCTAATGAAACTTAAAAGCTTTTGCACCACAAAGGAAACCATAAACAAGATGAAAAGACAATCCTCAAATGGGAGAAAATATTTGCAAATGAAACACTGACAAAGGATTAATCTCTAAAATTTACAAGCAGCTCATGCAGCTCAATATCAAAAAAAAAACCCAAAAACCCAATTTAAAAATGGGCAGAAGACGTAAATAGACATTTCTCCAAAAAAGATATATAGATTGCCAGCAAACACATGTAAGGATACTCAACATCACTAATCATTAGAGAAATGCAAATCAAAACTACAGTGAGGTTACACGTCACACCTGTCAGAATGGACATCATCAAAAAATCTACAAACAATAAATGCTGGAGAGGGTGTGGAGAAAAGGGAACCTTCTTGCACTGTTGGTGAGAATATAAGTTGATATAGCCACTATGGATAACTATATGGCAGTTCCTTAAAAATCTAAAACTAGAACTACCATATGACCCAGCAATCCCACTACTGGGCATATACCCTGACAAAACCATAATTCAAAAAGAGTCCTGTACCACAATGTTCATTGCAGCACTATTTACAATAACCAGGACATGGAATCATCCTAAGTGTCCACTGACAGATGAATGGATAAAGATGTGGAACATATATACAATGGAATATTACTCAGCCATAAAAGGAAATGAAACTGAGTTATTTCTAGTGAGGTGGATGGACCTAGAGTCTGTCAAACGGAGTGAAGTAAGTCAGAAAGAGAAAAACAAATACCCTATGCTAACACATATATATGGAATCTAAAAAAAAAAGACAAATTGGTTCTGATGAACATAGGGGCAGGACAGGAATAAAGACGCAGACATAGAGAATGCACTTGAGGACACAGGGAGGGGAAGGGTAAGCTAGGATGAAGTGAGAGAGCGACACTGACATATATACACTACCAAATGTAAAACAGATAGCTAGTGGGATGCAGCTGCATAGCACAGGGAGATCAGCTTGGTGCTTTGTTGCCACTTAGAAGGGTGGGATAGGGAGGGTGGGAGTGAGATACAAGAAGGAGGGGATATGGGGATATACATATACATATAGTTGATTCACTTTTTTATACAGCTGAAACTACACAACATTGCAAAGAAATTATACTCCAATAAACATGTTTAAAAAAAAAAAAACTGCTGGGATTCCATCCAGATCCTCAGAGGAACTTGATATCGAATGAGAAAGCAGACATGCAATCAACCATCACGCAAGGCAAAATGAGCTAAATGTTAGACCAGAAGGAAGGGATAAGGGAGAGGATGATTCATCACAACTGGGGGATTCTGGAAGGCATCCGGAAGAGGAGGGACATGGGAGCCTTTTGGCTATTTAGATTTTGACAAGGAGAGAAGGGGCAAGGCATCCATGCTTTCCCTTCTTCCTATGAAGCTCCTGTCCCAGCTATGCCTACCACAAATGGATCCATCCCACCAGGCCCCATCTTTTTATGCACACCCTTTGGCATACCCCACTTTTCTCAATATTACTTACCCTTTCTAACTTGAATCATAGTTAATTGTGTACATGCCTTAATTCTCTTACTAAACCATGAGATCTTTAAGGAAATATAATGTGTCACTTCATCTTTTCTTCCTCATCCATTGAGCCCAGAACTGGCCCATCACTGGCCTCTAATACATGCCTTGAATGAATGGAAAAATGAGTGTAAGTTGGGTCACCTGTTTTTAAACAATTTTCAAGGTGAAAGATTATCAGATTCCTTCAGACATTTAGTAAATCTTTATTAAAATAAAAATAAAAACCAAATATCTAAACAAGTATATATAAATATATATTACATATAAATATATATGAATAAATATATAACTATATTATATATAATAAAATATATAATAAAGGATACAAATGAACATCCATATGGAAGAGATGAGTAGGATAAGATATGTGAGAAGGGCTTCAGTGTTTTCCCTGCATGCACCACCTGTTCAGTAAACTGGAAGCTCTCTGAACCCTATACTTTGGGAACTTTTTATGGAGGCTTCATCATATAAGCATGATTGATCCTTAACTCCATTCCCAGCCCCTCTCCCTTCTCTGGAGAATGGGAGGTGGGGCTGAAAATTCCAAGCTTCTAATCATGGCTTTGTCTTTCTTGTGACCAGCTCCATGCAGGAGCCTGCCACAAATTGCCTCTTTAGAGCAAAAGACACTCCCTATTACCCAGGAAATACAAGGGTTTTGGGAGCTCTGTGCCAGAGATAGATAGATAGATACATACATAGATACATAGATAGATAGATAGATAGATAGATATGGATATATAGATAGATAGATATATCCTCCCTGAATGAATAGGGTCATAATACCATGATAACAATGTCAGATAAACCCTTTTAGTGCTTTGCTAATAAAAGGCATTTAACAATAAACTAGGAATTTGTTTTTACTTATTCATTACAGCATTCATCAGTGACCTTCAGATCTATCTGTGATTGTGAAGGCCTTTGAATTAAATAGAATTAGAGCACAGAAGTTAATCCACTTGGCTAGAACTCTCTCCCTACTATCCCACCATTGAACCCTAGAATATCTTGGAGCCCAGTTGGAACACAGCATATAGATTCAAATATTAATTTAGAACTCTTGAACAGTAAAGATTTTAGTGAATCACCAAGTTTATATTTAGTTTACTGACACATTTTATCTAATGAAAACTGAGTAAAAATAATCCAATATTCTTGGACTATGCATTTGAATATTTTTAAAATGTGTTTTTCGGGTTTGAATGATTATATAACAGCAAACATCTGTCTCAGCTACTTCTTTCATCCTCCCAAGTCCTAGTAGTTATTTCGCATCATTGCAGTCTGACAACTTTCTAACACCGGTAAGGGAAGCTGTTTCTACTACTTTCTAAGCACAATTTGACAAATAAGATGAACAAAGATATAAGGAAGGGCATGACCAGTTGACTACTTCTACCATAGTTCATGATTTCCTGTACTTTGTAGTGATTTTTATTGCTCTAAATGCTGTTAGATTTTAACTCTAAGACACAAATACATACCATTTGCAACATACTGATTTCTTGTTGTAGCATGGTTTTGTAGATTCAGAAGTAAACAAGGTATATTTTTAAGATTATTGGATGTGGATCCTAAACTCTTAATCATTCAATCTTGAGAGCCATCAAGAATTAAGTATAAACTTTGAAACTATGTTACAGTTTTAAGTTAGATTTTCAGGTAATCAAATATTAAATCAGTAATTTCACACACACATATTCATTTTTGTGTGAAAATGCTTAAACATATATTTTTACACATTGGTTTATGTTAGGAATAAATAATTCTGCTGATCCTGAAGGCCCTCACAGCAACTGTCTTGGGACACCTCCTTTTGGCTTTATATCTTTTTTTCCCCTGATTTGTCACTTCCAAAAATATGAAATGCAAGGATGAAATTAGCCAAGGAAGTGTGTATGGAATTTGGATTGGATATTGATCTTAAAAGATGTCTAAGATGACTAAAATTGGAAAAATAGGTGGGGTGGATAGGTGATATTCCAAGCAAAATGTCAAAAAAGAATCTTAGACATTAATATGATCAGATGGGGGGAGTGATCTATTAATTAAAACAGGGTTTATGTTAAAGATTAGTGAGACAAAGCAAAGATATATGCATCACAAGATCAGGTAGATTTTGAAACAGAACTTTATATATGGTATGGAAGGAAAAATATAGGCTCTGAAAAGAGGTGGAGGTTATTGTTTGATGAAGGCATGAAATTGAAAGATGGGACTGCAAGTGCTAAGTGACTTGTCTAAAGTTCTGTGATTATCACTTCTGTGCAGCACACCCATCTCCCATCCTACTTCATGGGGAACAATAGGGATGGAGTGAAGAAGTAACTGCTCTATTACACAACCCAGATTTAAATATTTTTTCCAAAAATGAAGGTTTTTTTTTTAATTTTTGAAGGTCAATATGTTGACTCACAGTTTCCTCAGAAAAAAAAAAAAGTATTATGCTACCCATCCTTATGATTGTCTTGTGATTAAATTAATATTTAAAATTTCTTGCTCAGAGCTAGGTATATAAATAGAATTCCATGATGGTAAGTTATCTTCCCTGAGAGGTAGGTATTCTGCTGTTTTGCCATATAATATCCTGAACTTTATCTTAGACCTTAGGGTTTCTCACACATTTATTTATTTATTTATTTATTTATTTATTTATTTATTTAAACCTAATTAGATGAATTAATATATAATATGTAGCATTTCACTTTAATAGGTTCTAGCAATAGAAACATTTATGATAGAAAAGGAAGAAACAACTTATTGTAGTATTGGTGTTACTTTTGATTATAAATTTTTATTCTTCAAATCTGATTTTGAAATTAGAGAACTTTAAAATCTCAAAGATTTTTAAGACAGAATACATACTGTTTATATTTGAATCTTTAGAATTTACCATATTTGGTGCTTGGTAAAAAATTGATGAATAAAATAATGATTGCATGACTGAAATTATAGTTTGGTTGCCTGCTCTGAATGGTTAGACTTAAAAGGTATGGATAAACCAGAGTAGGAAAGAAAAAGAAAAACAAAGTTTAGAACTGCTAACCTTGATTTGCTTTCACTATCCTTGTTTATTTTTTAAGTAAATGAACTTAATATCATGTCTTCATATTTTCATATCTTACAAACATCTAAAATTTAATTTGCTCTAAACTGAGCTCTGGCTTTTAAACCCAGCATTGTATCTACCCCTCTGTCTATGTTCCACTTTCCAGCAAATGGCTTCTCTATGCATACTTCCATTTAAGCCTAGTGCCTGAATGTTGGACATGGGCGAGGAATGGGAGTTACCAGAGATTAATACTAGTCAGCCAGTAAATTTTGTCAGTTTTATCTACAAGATATAACTGTCATTTGATCCTTTTCCATTTCCTTTGCTTTACCCTTTAAAAACTACTCCTCATCTGGCCCATACCAGGGCTTTCTCACTAATATTTCTACTCTCTACTTTGCCACCAGTTGACAACCATCTTCAATCTATTTTTCCATACTGATATTTTCAAAACACAAATCTCATCATGCCACTTATATACTTAGATTCTTTCAACTATTTCTCATTGCTGTTATATTAGGATCCTTAACTGGACATGGAAGAATTAGGAAAGAAAGGAAGGGAGGGAAAGAAGGAGGGAGGGAGGAAGGAAGAAGGAGGGCAAAAGAAAGGAAAGAAAGAAGAAAGGGAGGGAGTGAGGTAGGGAAGGGATTTTTTACATGATTTTGACTTTAGTGACCAAAACAATCCCATCTTCTGTCCATCTCACTTCTCATTATGTTTAAGGCCTGTTGGTTTTATCTAATTTCTTCTGGGATTTCAAGTTCATTCTCTTCTAAATTTGGAATGTTCTTTATTACTCTTCTCTTCAATTGGATTACTTTTACATCCTCAGAACATTTAGCTTCCTCAGAAAGCCTACTTGCGCTCCCAAATCTTACCCCTTTATGTGATGTCAAGTATCATAAATACTTTTCTTTCACACCACTTATCACAAGTATATTTTAAGTCAAATGCATGATTATTTGCTTAAATTTGTTTCCCACACAAGATTATGAACTGTATGAGGATAGGGACATTATATATTTACCATTATTTCATCCAAATTTTTATTGATGCCTCATACATAGGAACCTTTGAATAAATACGATTATTGTTTTCTTTAGTAAAGATACCAATGAATGCAGTCACAGTGGTTGACAACAGTAAGGTGAAAGATATGGAACTAAACTAAAAAGAAAAAATGTTCGTAGGTGGCAGAGATGTCCAGACCAAAGCTTGTTTTTCTATCTATAAGTCAAGAGATAAATATCAAATGCTGATATCCTTTACTACACAGTGAAGTTCCCCAAACTATTACTAGGGAATGATTTAACATGCCACCAAAGTCTACACTCTTAAGACAGATTAAGCAATGAGTATTCCTGAAAGAAAGATCTTAATGCCAAAATATATACAACATATTATAACTTATAACAGTGTTTCTTAAATTGTGCTCCCTATATTACCTGAATCAGGATCACTGATAATGTTTGAAAAAATATAGATACCTGTGTCCTGCTACAAACATGCTTGATGGAATTCTCAAGGAGAGAAGAGCAAACATTTTTTAGAGGAAGTATCACAGATGATTCTTATGTTTGCAATTCTTGAGAAAAGGGCAATCGTTTGCAATGGCTGAGAACTGACCATTTAGGAAATGTCTGTGTAGGTAACACATTATAACTATTAGTTAATGAAAACATGAATACCCAAACTCCTCACTAATTATCCCACAAAAGAATGGAAATGACATGGACTGACAAAAAGGGAAGTTAAAGAATGCCATCATGCCTTAAGTGGGAGTACTGTGGTAGAAAAGAGACTATAAAATTTTGATGAACTATTGACCAGACATGGCAGAGGAAGATAAAAGCAAATTATCTGAAAACAAAGAGAAGCTGCCTGTCTCCATGTCAAGGAAAAGAGCTTCAATATTGACAACATTAATGAGTTACCATCAACTAAAATACCTTTTTCTTTTTACCGTATCAGAATTATATTCACTGCAATTTCAGAGACAAGAGACAGTTTTTTCTTTCCCTTTCACAATTATATTTTCTAAAGAGCAAGAAAAGTATACTTTAGCAAAGTGATTCTAACTATAGATTTTGTGATCATTAAGGGCCATGGTACTGTGGCTGCCTTTGTGAGACAATCCAACAGTTGATCTATTTGGGAGTTCACTTCTTTGGGGTCTGAATTCCAAGTCATTGGAAAGTTTTACTCTCCCAAATATTGTTCATGACAAAATAATGTTGACAAAATGTAGAAATAAACATTTCCATTCTATTAAATGTTGCCAATTCTATCTATACATTTAAGCAAATAATCAAATTTAAGCAAATAATCATGCACTTGACTTAAAATATAATTGTGATAAGTGCTGTGAGTGAAAGAAAAGTATTTATGATACTTGACATTACATAAAGGATTCCCTTCTAGGATCCTGCACTCAGTAGCTGAGTCTTGTTAGGGAAAATTACACTGCAATGAAAATTGGTGGCATGACAAATTTATGGTTTCCAACTTAAAGTAGAATCCTAGAGTGCTCAGCAATCTATTATTGTGGCATTCACACTGCCAAAAGGAAAAAAATCAAGATACATCGAAAAATGAACAAAAGAGATATGTTCGTATCCACAATATGTCTCTTCATAAAAGCTTGTTATCTACTTCCCATAACCCAACGAATTTTTATTTTTCTTTCAAGATCAAGCTCAAACACTATGTGTTCAATGAAATTTATTTTGACTCTACCAGTCTGTCTCATGACCTTATGGTGTAAAACACAGAAAGTTCAGTGTCTGACTCAATATCTTGATGGAAGAGGGATTAAGTAAATGTTGATTAAAAAATACAAGAAATATTCAATATAAGTATTCCAAGGCAAGTTTAAGTAATGTTACAATTGTAAAGAAAATAAAATTGGGTGAGATTAAATAATTATACAGACAGCCTGGGTACCTAACTGTGTTTTCACCTTATTTTCCTATCCCCTATAATTTTCTGATTTAAAACAGTTTGGTATCTCTGTTGAGGTTTTAATAAAAAATGTTATATTTTGTTTTTTTTCAGGCAAATTTCTGCTATATCTCTGAATTGAGTATTATCCTAATAGAAAATATATTATTTAGTAGGTAATTATATCCTAAAGTTCAATTCATCAAATGCATGCCTGGAAAATGCAAGTCTTCTTAAAACTTCTTTACAATAGAATTTGAGTTAAAATTTATAAAGCAAATTGATATTTTCATCATAATTTCAATTGTGCTTTGCATATGTTTTGTTTAGAGGTTAATTGTGAAAATGATGAAACTAATAATAACGTGTATGAAAAATCTCATTAGCAGAAATATAGGTCAAAGAATTTGTGGCAGGGGGAGAGGGAGAAGATGGTGGAAGAGTAAGACATCGAGATCACCTTCCTCCCTACAGATACATCAGAAATACATCTACACGTGGAACAACTCCTACAGAACACCTACTGAACACTGGCAGAAGACCATAGAACTCCCAAAAGGCAAGAAACTCCCTACATACCTGGGTAGGGCAAAAGAAAAAAGAATAAACAGAGACAAAAGAATACGGACAGGACCTGCACCAGTGGGAGGGAGCCGTGAATGAGGAAAGGTTTCCACACACTAGATGCCCCTTCACGGGAAGAAACTGCAGGTGGTGGAGGGGGGTGCTTCTGAGCCATGGAGAAGAGCGAAGCCACAGGGGTGCAGAGGGCAAAGGGGAGAGATTCCTGCACAGAGGATCGGTGCCAACCATCACTCACTACCCCGAGTGGCTTGTCTGCTCACCTGCCGGGGCAGGCAGGGCTGGGAGCTGAGGCTCGGGCTTTGATCCAAGTGCAGGGAGAAGACTGGCAGCATGAACACAGCCTGAAGTGGTTAGTGCACCATGGCTAGCTGGAAGGGAGTCCGGGGAAAAGTCTGGACCTGCCAAAGAGGCAAGAGACTTTTTCTTCCCTCTTTGTTTCCTGGTACACGAGGACAGGGGATTAAGAGCGCCACTTAAAGGAGCTCCAGAGACGGGTGCAAGCCACAACTAACATCACGGACCCCAGAGATGGGCATGAGATGATAAGGCTGCTGTTGGTGCCATCAAGAATCATGTGTGCAAGCACAGGTCACTCTCCACACCACCCTTCTGGGGAGCCTGTGCAGCCCGCTACTGCCTGGGTCCCGGAATCCAGGGACAATTTCCCCGGGAGAATGCATGGTGTGCCTCAGGCTTGTGCCACCACAGGCTCACTCCACATCCATGCCGTTCCCTCTCCCCAGCCTGCGTGAGCCAGAGTCCCCAAATCAGCAACTCCTTTAACCCCATCCTATCCAAGCAAAGAACAGACGCCCTCCAGCGACCTACATGGAGAGGCGGGGACAAATCCAAAGCTGAAACCTGAGAGCTCTGCAAACAAAAAAGAGAAAGGGAAATCTCTCCCAGAAGCCTCAAGAGCAGCAGATTAAATCTCCACAATCAACTTGATGTACACTGCATCTGTGGAATAATTGAACAGACAACAAATCATCCCAAATTAAGGAGGTGGACTTTGAGAGTAAGATTTATTATTTTTTCTCCTTTTCCTCTTTTTATGAGCATGTATGTGGATGCTTCTGTGTGAGATTTTGTCTGTATAGCTTTGCTTTCACAATTTGTCCTAGGGTTCTATCTGTCTGTTTTTTGTTTGATTGTTTGTTTGTTTTTACTTTTTAAAAAAAAATTCTACTTAATAATTATATTTTTATTTTAATAACTTTATTTCATTTTACCTTATTTTGTTTTATTTTCTTTTATCATCTTTCATTCTTTCTACTTTTTCTCCCTTTTATTCTGAGCCATGTGGATGAAAGGCTCTTGGTGCTGCAGCCAAGAGTCGCTGCTGTGCCTCTGAGGTGGGAGAGCCAACTTTAGGACACTGGTCCCCAAGAGACCTCCCAGGTCCACATCATATCAAAGGGTGATAACCTCCCAGATATCTCCATCTCAACACCAAGTCCCAGCTTCACTCAATGACCAGCAAGATACAGTGCTGGAACTCTATGTCAAACAGCTAGCAAGACAGGAAAAAAACCCCACACATTAGCAGAGAGGCTGCCTAAAATCATAATAAGGACACAGACACCCCAAAACACACCACCAGATGTGAACCTGCCCACCAGAAAGACAAGATCCAGCCATATCCAAAAGAGCACAAGCACTAGTCCCTTCCACCAGGAAGCCTACATCACAGACAACCAAATTTAGCCACTGGGGACAGACACCAAAAACAACGGGAACTACCAACCTGCAGCCTGCAAAAAGGAGACCCAAAACACTGTAAGATAAGCAAAATGAGAAGACAGAAAAAAACACAGCAGATGAAGGAGCAAGATAGAAACCCACGAGACCTAACAAATGAAGTGGAAATAGGCAGTCTACCTGAAAAAGAATTCAGAATAATGATAGTAAAGGTGATCCAAAATCTTGGAAATATAATAGAGAAAAGGCAAGAAACATTTAACAAGGACATAGAAGAACTAAAGATAAAACAAGCAATGATTAACAACACAATAATGAAATTAAAAATACTCTAGAAGGGATTAATAGCAGAATAACTGAGTCAGAAGAAAGGGTAAGTGACCTGGAAGATAAAATAGTGGAAATAAATACTGCAGAGCAGAATAAGGAAAAAAGAATGAAAAGAACTGAGGACAGTCTTAGAGACCACTGGGACAACAATAAACACACCAACATTCGAATTATAGGGGTTCCAGAAGAACAGTGAAAAAAGAGACTGAGAAAATATTTGAAGAGATTATAGTTGAAAACATCCCTAATATGGGAAAGGAAATAGTTAATCAAGTCCAGGAGGCACAGAGAGTCCCACAGAGGATAAATCCAAGGAGAAACACGCCAAGACACATATTAATCAAACTGTCAAAAATTAAATACAAAGAAAACATATTAAAAGGAGCAAGGGAAACACAACAAATAACACACAAGAGAATCCCCATAAGGTTAACAGCTGATCTTTCAGCAGAAACTCTGCAAGCCAGAAGGGACTGGCAGGACATATTTAAACTGATGAAGAAGAAAAACATACAATGAAGATTACTCAACCCAGCAAGGATCTCATTCAGATTTGATGGAGAAATTAAAACCTTTACAGACAAGCAAAATCTGAGAGAGTTCAGCACCACCAAACCACCTTTACAACAATTGCTAAAGGATCTTCACTAGGCAAGAAACACAAGAGAAGGAAAAGACCTATAATAACAAACACAAAACAATTAGGAAAATGGGAATAGGAACATACATATCAAAAATTACCTTAAATGTAAATGGATTAAATGCTCCCACCAAAAGACACAGAGTGGCTGAATGGATACTAAACAAGACCCATATATATGTTGCCTACAAGAGACCCACTTCAGATGGAGGGATACATACAGACTGAAGGTGAGGGGATGGAAAAATATATTCCATGCAAATGGACAGCAAAACAAAGCTGGAGTAGCAATCTCATATCAGACAAAATAGACTTTAAAATTAAGACTATTATAAGAGACAAAGAAGGACACTACCTAATGATCAAGGGATCAATTCAAGAAGATAAAAAAAACTGTAAATATTGATGCACCCAACATAGGAGCACCAAAATACATAAGGCAAATACTAAAAGCCATAAAAGGGGAAATCGACAGTAACACATTCATAGTAGGGGACTTTAATACCCCACTTTCACCAATGGACAGATCATCCAAAATGAAAGTAAATAAGGAAATACAAGCTTTAAATGATACATTAAACAAGATGGACTTAATTGATATTGATAAGACATTCCATCCAAAAACAACAGAATACACTTTCTTCTCAAGTGCTCATGGAACATTCTCCAGGATAGACCATATCTTAGGTCACAAATCAAGCTTTGGTAAATTTAAGAAAATTGAAATTGTATCAAAAATTTTTTCTGACCACAACGCAATAAGATTAGATATCAATTACAGGAAAATATCTGGAAAAAATACAAACACATGGAGGCTAAACCATACACTACTTAATAATGAAGTGATCACTGAAGAAATCAAAAAATACCTAGAAACAAATGACAATGGAGACACAATGACCCAAAACCTATGGGATGTAGCAAAAGCAGTTCTAAGACAGAAGATTATAACAATAAAATCCTACCTTAAGAAACAGGAAACATCTCGAATAAACCACCTAACCTTGCACCTAAAGGAATTAGAGAAAGAAGAATAAAAATACCCCAAAATTAGCAGAAGCAAAGAAATCATAAAGATCAGATCAGAAGTAAATGAAAAGAAATGAAGGAACTGATAGCAAAGATCAATAAAACTAAAAGCTGTTTCTTTGAGAATATAAACACAATTGATAAACCAATAGCCAGACTTATCAAGAAAAAAAGGGAGAAGACTCAAATCAATAGAATTAGAAATGAAAAAAGAGAAGTAACAACTGACACTTCAGATATACAAAAGATCATGAGAGATTACTACAAGCAACTCTATGCCAATAAAATGGACAACCTGGAAGAAATGGACACAATCTTAAAAATGCACAACCTGACAAGACTGAATCAGGAAGAAAGAGAAAATATGAACAGACTAATCACAAGCACTGAAATTGAAACTGTGATTAAAAATCTTCCAACAAACAAAAGCCCAGGACTAGATAGCTTCACAGGCCAATTCTATCAAATATTTAGAGAAGAGTGAACACTTACCCTTCTCAAACTCTTTGAAAATATAACAGAGGGAGGAACACTCCCAAACTCATTCTACAAGGCCATTATCACCCTGATACCAAAACCAGACAAGGATGTCACAAAGAAAGAAAATGACAGGCCAATATCATTGAGGAATATGGATGTAAAAATGCTCAACAAAATACTAGCAAACAGATTCCAACAGCCCATTAAGAGGATCATACACCATGATCAACTGGGGTTTATTCCAGGAATGCAAGGATTCTTCAATATATGCAAATCCATCAATGTGATACACCATATAAATAAACTGAAGGAGAAAAACCATATGGTCATTTCAAAAGATGCAGATAAAGCTTTTGACAAAATTCAACACCCATTTATGATAAAAATACTCCAGAAAGTAGGCATAGAGGGAGCTTTCCTCAACATAATAAAGGTCATATATGACAAACCCACAGCCAACATTGTCCTCAAAGGTGAAAAACTGAAGACATTTCCACTAAGATAAGTTACAAGACAATGTTGCCCACTCTCACCACTCTTATTCAACATAGATTTGGAAGTTTTAGCCACATCAATCAGAGAAGAAATGGAAATAAAAGGAATCTAAATCAAAAAAGAAGAAGTAAAGCTGTCACTGTTTGCAGATGACATGATGCTATATATAGAGAATCCTAAAGATGCTAGCAGAAAACTAGTACAGCTAAGCAATGAATTTGGTAAAGTAGCAGGATACAAAATTAATGCACAGAAATCTCTGGCATACCTATACAACAATGATGTAAAATATGAAACTGAAATCAAGAAAACACTCCCATTTACCATTGCAACAAAAAGAATAAAATATTTAGGAATAAACCTACCTGAGGAGACAAAAGACCTGTAGGCAGAAAATTCTAAGACACTGATGAAAGAAATTAAAGATAATACAAATAGATGGAGAGATGTACCATGTTCTTGGATTGGAAGAATCAACATTATGAAAATGAATCTACTACCCAATGCAATCTACAGATTCAGTGCTATTCCTATCAAACTACCAAGTGCATTTTTCACAGAACTAGAACAAAAATTTTCACAATTTGTATGGAAACACAAAAGACCCTGAATAGCCAAAGCAATCTTGAGAACTTAAAACGGAGCTGGAGGAATCAGGCTCCCTGACTTCATACTATACTGTAAAGCTACAGTAATCAAGACAGCATGGTACTGGTGCAAAAACAGAAAGATAGATCAATGGAACAGGATAGAAAGCCCAGAGATAAACCCATGCATGTATGGTCACCATATTTTTGATAAAGGAGGCAGGAATGTACAGTGGAGAAAGGAGAACCTCTTCAATAAGTGGTGCTGGGAAAACTGGACAGGTACAGGTAAAAGTATGAGATTAGGTCACTCACTAACACCATACAAATCAATAAGCTCAAAATAGATTAAAGACCTAATTGTAATGCCAGAAACTGTCAAACTCTTAGAGGAAAACATAGGCAGAATGCTCTATGACATAAATCACAGCAAGATCATTCTTGACCCACCTCCTAGAGAAATAGAAATAAAAACAAAAATAAACAAATGGGACCTAATGAAACTTCAAAGCTTTTGCACAACAAAGAAAACCATAATCAAGACCAAAATACAACCCTCAAAATGGGAGAAAATATTTGCAAATGAAGCAACTGACAAAGGATTAATCTCTAAAACTTACAAGCAGCTCATGCAGCTGAATAACAAAAATGCAAAAAACCCAATCCAAAAATGGGCAGAAGACCTACATAAACATTCCTCCAAAGAAGATATACAGACTGCCAACAAACATATGAACAAATGCTCAACATCATTAATCATTAGAGAAATGCAAATCAAAACTACAATGAGATATCATCTCATAGCAGTCAGAATGGCCATCATCCAAAAATGTGGAAACAATAAATGCTGGAGAGGGTGTGGAGAAAACGGCACACTCTTGCACTGCTGGTGGGAATGTGAATTGGTACAGCCACTATGGAGTACAGTATGGAGGTTCCTTAAAAAACTACAAATAGAAAAACCATCTGACCCAGCAATCCCACTACTGGGCATATACCCTGAGAAAACCATAATTCAAAAAGAGTCATGTACCAAAATATTCATTGCAGCTCTATTTACAATAGCCAGGAAATGGAAACAACCTAGGTGTCCCTCATCGGATGAATGGATAAATAAGATGTGGCACATATATACAATGGAATATTACTCAGCCATAAAAATAAACAAAATTGAGCTATTTGTAATGAGGTTGATGTGCCTAGGGTCTGTCATACAGAGTGAAGTAAGTCAGAAAGAGAAAGACAAATACCATATGTTAACACATTTATATGGAATTTAAGAAAAAGAAATGTCATGAAGAACCTAGGGATAAGACAGTAATAAAGACACAGACCTACTAGAGAATGGACTTGAGGATATGGGGAGGGGGAAGGGTAAGCTGTGACAAAGTGAGAAAGTGGCATGGACATATATACAGCACCAAACGTAAAATTGATAGCTAGTGGGAAGAAGCCGCATAGCACAGGGAGATCAGCTCAGTGCTTTGTGACCACCTAGATTGGTGGGATAGGGAGGTTGGGAGGTAGGGAGACTCAAGAGGGAAGAGATATGGGAACATATATGTATGTATAACTGATTCACTTTTTTATAAAGCTTTGTTATATTCACTTTGTTGTAAAAAAAAAAAAGAATTTGTGGCAGGATGCCCCATGTTTAAAGAATCAAACTTTGTGATTTACTTCCTAATATCGAGATAAGACAAATATCCAGAATTATATCATTTACTTTTAAAAATGAGAATTTTAAAACCATTTATGAGAGCAGCAAAATTTTTAAAAGTTAAATGACTGGACATACTCTATTTGACCCTATTTATATCAAAATTAAAAATGTTAATGACATACCTGTATAATTTTGCTAACTTGTGATGACATTTATATAAACTATTCTTTAAAGTATATGTGTGCTCATAGCACACACGTACAAACCAAGGTATACACATGTATATATGTATAGATAGGATCGGCAACATTTAGTAGTATATTTCATTAACTTTTTGTCATGTAAATTCCTTAACTCTTCATAAAAGTGATCTATTTTGCTTCAGTTGCAAACTGTTGGGACTTTTATTGAGTGTCAAATACATGTTGGCGATATCCATACTTATGCTTCATTATTTTAGAATAAAGAATGCTAACTCCTATCTCTTTGATAATTTTCTTTGCCTTTCTCTGCACTGTTTCAAGACATAACTCATATTCATTCCAGTATTATGCCTTTTTCTCTCCTGATAAAACCCAAATTTTACCTACGTTGAATTTCCTGAGATAGATAATTCTTTTGTCTAGTACTTGAGTCAGTCTCAACTGTTTGTTTTTTGCTTTGGCCACGTCTACATAGCTTGCAAGATCTTAGTTCCCCAAGCAGGGATCTAACCTGCACCCCCTGCAGTGGAAGTGTGGAGTCTTAACCACTGGACTTCCAGCGAAGTCCCCAGTCTCAGTTTTAACATTGCAGATATGGTGGTACTACCCACTGGAAAATGCTACAGAATGAAAGAATAATATTTTAGAAAGAAAAGTAGAAATATCAGGGAAATTATCTGTCTTTGAGCAGGAGCATTCCCAGCGTAGTGATAGCTGTCACTGGAAAAAGGGAATAATTATCTTGATTTGATTCACAGATAAAGGGAAGCCAGAGGAGAGTAACATAATCACAATACTTGGCAAGACATAACTTGGGAACTCCTCTTTAGCAGACTAATTTAGAGAGGGACCAGGGAAGGGAATTTGCATGCTTGAGGAAAAATTGATCAAGGCCTGGACTATTTTGTATAATGGAAGAAAAATACCAATCAGCTAAGCTTTAATTAGGGAAGGGAGTACACAGTATGAGGGGCAGGTACCTAAGCTTCATAACATATCTTCCTTGTCTTGATCCTATGTCAGTCACCCTATGATTCTGAATCCATGCTGAATTGGAGGATGAGAGAACTCTTGATGTAGATCTTTGAACATAACTAAGGAATATGACAAATATGAATCTGCTTGGAAAGGAGAATAAAATTGTAGCAGAACATGCTTGTGAAGTTATACTGAGGGAATTTGGGATATTAATATAGATAGAAAACTGTTAAACTACTCGAGGCAATTTTTAGGCTCTGTTTATTTTCTACATACACAGTAGAGAGAAAAATGCACTGCTACTTTAGCAGACTTTTCCCAATTTCTGCTTCTCCATGTTACCTTTGTCATTTTTTCCCCTTATCTATTCCCTTTATGGAGATATTTTGTTAACCAATATAACTCAAGCATATAAAAAGCTGCTTGAAATATGGTAGTCGCTTTATAAATATTGTTGACTACATGAACAGTTTTTAGCTATAACTTTTACATTAGAATTATATCTACCAAAATATACAGTATTTCTTGTGTCTTGTCACCAAAGAAAATCCTTGCTGACACTTGAACCCATTATGAAAGTTATTCTAAAGTACATCATAGTGAAGCAAAGAAGCAAAGGTGTCAGTGAAAAGCAATTCAATTGTCTCGTAAATTTATGTATTTTATATTAATAATGTATGTTCTTTTATTTCACCAGTAGTTAATATTAAAGCAAGGGACCCTCAGTCTACTAGCTGCTTTACTTCCTAGGTACATGCACCTTCTACTTTTTTAAGTGAGTCATCCACATGTCTGGATCCTCCAGGTAGTTGCCTCCCTTAGGGAAGAAGATGACTGAGAAAGATTCCAATGTCCACAATAACAAAAGAAACCATCAAGAGCAAACAAGGAAAATTAGTGCACTTTGTGTTCATAAAATAGTAAGAGAACCTCAAAGATCATGAGATGTACTAGAAAACAAAATGAAATAAATTGACACCAGAGGAAAAAAGATGATTCAGGAAAAAAGTCTATAATTTAAAAAAAAAAAAACAAATTTTGTGTGAAACTTTAATTTCCAGAGTACGTAACAAGATAGATAATAGAGTACTTTAATTTGACCATCCCTTTAGCTCTATATTTTCTGGTTCTTCTAATAGTTCTCTGACTTCCTGTGCTGGTTGGATCCTCTAAGTCTCATTTTTTTCTATAATTGTGCTTTTTTTTTTTAATTTTGCTTTATCTTATAGATTTTTTTTAGGTTGTATCTTGCAGTTCTCAATAGTTTGCATTCTTGTGTATTTAAGCAATTAAATATTTTTTAACTTCTAAGAACTCTTTTTGTTCTCTGGTTGCTCACATTTTTCATATACATTTGTTCTTGGTTTATGCATGAGATATTCATGTTGTTTCTACTCTGAAAATTGCTTGGATTAATAAAATTTGTTTTCTCTTCTCAATTTAAAGAGGCAAGATATCTAAAATGAGATTCTCCTAATTATGTAATTTATCTTTGATCCATTCTATTAAAGAAAATACTAAATTTTAAGATGTTTATTAGTTATAAAATACACATTTTGTTGATTGTACAGCAAAATTATTATATCTTATTTGCTACTTTATTCTTAGCATATATCATAGCACCTGACATGAAGTAAAAGTTTAAAAGTGTTTAAGGGATAAAAAAAGTTACAGAAACATATCAATATTTTAAAATTTTTCTGTAATCCTTCACAGCAAATGTACAAAGAATCAAAACAAAACTTTTCATGTGCTTAAGCTAGGAATGGACTCACCAAATCCCACAGCATCAGAAGATAAGCATTAAGTGTCATGTAGTTTGGAACATATCAAGAGAAGGGAGTTCTGGGCACTCAAACTGGGCTTATCTGCTGTGTTGGTAGTAAGATAAGGTAAAGAATGAAGGGAGGTAATTTCAAAAGATCAAAACTTTAATTCATTTTGGAGGAGGAGTGCAGGAGGTGCAGTCAGAATGTAAACAGAAGGCAGAAGAAAACTATAAACACATCTTATCTACCAATAATCCCAAGTTTTAGAAGTAGTAGTGGTTCATGTAGAGTAAAAAAAAAAAAAGGAAAATTAAAAAATGCATATATATTTATATATAAATACAAATATAAACATATTAAGTTTAGAGTGTTTATATACAATGTATATTTTATGTATAAATTTTATGTATTTATACATAAATATAGATATAGATATAATATATACATAAATATATATATATTAGTACTATATTAGTACACATATATGTGTGTAATTATATTATACATGCAGACACACACACACACACACACACACACACACACTTTGTGTTTTCCAACTTGGCATCCTAATCAGAAAAACAGACCTCTGAAGCTTATTAAGCTCAGAAATGAAAAAAATAAAAAATACACATTGAACCATAAACAAATAACCCAGATATCAGTCTAACAATCAACACTGGAATAAGTTCATCAAGAGAGATTGTATGGCCTCAAAAACAAGGTCTTTTTCCAATAGAGAAGGCCATATCTTTACAATCTAGTGAACTATTAGTAGGGCAGGTATTCAAAAAAGTTTGGAAAACACTTCCAAAATTAGATGACTACTGTTGTTAATCTATATCTATTTTTCTCTGAGAACAAAGGAGACTAACAGAGAATGTTCTTCCATAATTTTCTAAAGACACTACCTAACTACTTGCTGAGAAAACAGGGAAACAATTCGACTTACAGTTTTTTTTCTTTTTTAATCTGATAGACACAAATTGGCCACATAAAGTAAATAGTAATTTCCTCAGACACAGGAAAAAATTCAAACGACCAGTACTTACACACTCCTACTAAGAAGAAAAGATGTAAGGACATAAAAAAAAAGGGACATACTTTTAAAGATATAAACTAACATAAAATCAGGAAAGAGTAAAACTCAGTATTATTGATTATCATGCAAGAAAATTAAACAAAACACAATTTAATGAAATATAAGGGTTAAAATTTAAAAATTAGCTAAATTGAAGCAAGAAGAGTTAAAAAATAAACAAGAAAAAACAATGTTATTGCAGAACTTAAAACTAAATAAGTGACAGAAAATGTCAGATTTGTACTTTTCTCATTTCAAATAATTACCATGGAAGAAGGTTCAAAAAATTATGGTGCATTAAAAAATGCAGCTAGCTAGCACTAAGCATGCTACAAAAAGTTCCTTGTACGACATTTGGTTCTGTTCAAAATGTCCACAAGATATTTGGTCCCATGCCAAAAGTACCTTGCAATTTGGTCTTATCCATAACATCCTTGAGCATATTTGATCCATGACAAGTGGTTCTGGACAAGACTTTTTGGCATGAACCAAATGTCTTCCTGGATGTTTTGGGTAATAAAAAATATGACCAAATATCAAGGACCTTTCGGCATGGACCAAATATCTGTGGACATTTTGAACAGGACCAAATATCAAGTCCTACTTGCTGTGGACCAAATGTCTTACAGATGTTTGCACAGGACCAAACCTCTGCTAAACCGAAAAGTTCAGTCTGCCCATGACAGGGGATATTATATGGGATGAACCTATTCTATTGAAAACAACTATGAAATCTGTATAAATATATAGGAATGCCTGCTTAAAGGAATTTCAGAGACATCAACAGAGGAAACACTTGAGAGATTGCTATTGCAGAGAGAATGAAATCAGCAGTAAGTGAATATTGCCTTATCATAGCATATCTCCTGAGGTCATTTATCAACTCTTACTGTGGTAAAAAAAGGACTTGGCAGAATACTGCAGTCACACTGGGCTGAGAAAACAGACGTTGAAGATTGGATTACTCAAACTGTCTGGAAATGGGATGAAAAGTCTGAAGAAAAGAGAAAGTCATAGGAGTGACCACAGACATCTACAGGGAATCTCCCTTTGAATAAATTATCTGCTACTAATTTCATCATATAAAGGATAAGACTAATAAATCTAGCATAAAGCTGAAGCAGAGAGGCTAAAGAGCTGAGTTCAGATTTTAGCAGATATTCATTATATATATATTATATTAAAATCTCAGCAAAACCCACATAAAAATTGTACAGAAGCCCATATCTAGGTGTACTATAGTCAAACTATGTAAAAAAAAAAAAAAAAAAAAAAAAAAAAAAAACAAAGACAAAGGGGGCAAAAAACACCATTAAGGGCAACCAGAGAAGGAAAATGTATTACCTTCAGAGAAGCAACAAAATGTTCAAGAATTTTTCAAGAGAAATCATGGTAGCCAAAGACAAATAAAATAAAATCTTTAAAATGCTGAAATAAGAGTGCCAACCCAGAATGCTACAGATAAAATATTTTTTGGAATAATTGTGAAAAAAAGATATTTTAGACAAACAAAAGCTGAGAGAGTTCAGAACCAGCAGATCTGCACTAAAAGAAGAAAAATATTACCAGGTGTGACTGGAAATAAAGAACGAAGAGTAGCAGACAAAGTAAATCATCAAATCATATATAAATATTCATCATTTAATTATTGTAATGATAATATAAAAATATTGGATTCAAAGCACGTGTAGAGATAACATATATGAAAATAATAGCACAGAAGATGGGAGCAGAGAATGGCTTTAAATATATGTAAGGTTTTCACATAGTTATAGAAGTGGTAAAAGTATTAATATGAAGAAAATCATAAAATATTTGGTTATTAAACATACACCTTTAAATAACTCAAGGTTAAATATCAAAAAGTCATGGTGGAAATCAGAAAAATTTTGATCTGAAAGTTAATAAAAATATGACTTTTAAAACTTGTTCATTGCAACTAAAGCTGAAAGTAGAGGAAAATTTACATGTTTAAATGCATGTATTAAAGAAATCAATTATCTGAGCTTCCATGTTGTGTGATTAGAAATAAAAACAACAAAGTAAAGCCAAAGACTAAAAAAAGAAAATAATAAAACTGAGTGAGATAGTCGGCCACAACTCTTGGTAAAAGTCAGTAAATTTCCCCCAAATAGCTTACAATCAATTAGAAACCATAAAGCCTTATCTACTCAGAATTAACTTTATAATAAAAATAAATTTTCTGAGGAAAGTAAGATTTTAAATGGAAAATGTATTAAACTTGGAAGCCATTGTTCTATTAAATAGTTAAAAAATAATAATTTTCACCAGTTGAATTGTTGTTTTGCTCAGGAGAGTATCCACTGAACTCCTTACCGACCTAGAATCCACCTCTTAAAATCTGTTATAAAACTTACGACACTTGAATACTTCCATATAAATACTTGAAATAGAAAGACCAATGAACAAAATAGAAGAGTCAAATTAGATTCAATAATATGTTAGAATTTTGTATATGATAATGACATTTCAAGTCAGTGAAAATTTAATTATTAAGAATCGATTTTGGTAACTAAAAAAAAATAAAAACAACTCTTTTTCTTTACCTTATTTAATAACATAAATTCCAGATTAGAACGTTGCCCCCTGTGAATTAAGCCATTGTCAATACTGAATTAAAAATAAAACAAACAAATATACTATATTGCTTTACCTTCGTCTGTTGAATCAATGGAGGACTTTGAGCTTCTAGGCCAAGGCAGAACCTTTGATAGAAGGAGCCTGGGTTTCTGGATGTCTACATGGAGCAGAGTCCTCTAAACACTGCACAATCACTGTAATGTAAGTGACAAATAAACTGCTGTTTATTGAGCAAGTAACACAGAGAAACACAATTTATAATTCACTTTGAAAACAGTGACATCCAGTATCCATAGGCAGAAACTACAGTACTCATGGTCAAGTAATCTCTGAGGTACAGTTTCAGCTGTGATTCTGACTTCCTGGCATTCCCTTTGTCCTGATTTTTTTTCTGTGAGATTTTTTGAGACACATAACATTCTGTAAGTAAATCTTATTCTAAGTTACACAGAGACGGTTGCTATGGTTTGTATTTAAGAACCTTAACGGTTACATCTTTTTAATTTAAAAGTGTTCTTACAAATTAATGAGGAAGAATAAATGACTTGATACAATTATAAAGTATATGTATTAAGCTCCTTTGGTGTTCAAATCCTTTCAAAGAAAAGGAGAAAAAAGAAGAAATGTAAAAAGTACTAGAATAAAACTTAAAAGAAAATTTTATGTCAAAGTTCTCTTCTTGAAGTGAATTTCAAGAATAAAGTGTTGCTCAAACATGACAAAGTGGCAAATACAACAAAGGTATAAATTTTAAAAATATTATTTGGATTTTGACAAGAAAGTATCATTAGTAAACATATTGAGATTATTTTATATGAAGAAGACACAGTATCCAGTAAAGAACTAGCCATATATTTGGCTATAACTTAAAAAATGAATAATCAGTAAATACTAGATGACAGAAAAATACATCAAACACAAGTCTACTTAAATAGAGATGATTGAAATTTAATACTCATTTCCTACGCTTATATAAAATCTGATGGCAGATGGACAGGATCAATATGTTTTTGAAGTGTTGAGCATATTTATGCTGGGACAGAGTTTTAAAATATATATATATTATGTAAAGTACCTAAGTTTGAGTCCTTATTCCATAGGTGTTCTATGAAAGCAAATAGTTGGGGTACAACTCAGGACCATAATATTTATGGAGTTGTCCCTTGGTAGAAAAATACTTTCTTCTAGGCAGAATGGTTATTAGGATTAAAAGTCAAAGTTTAAACCATTCCTGTGGCTGAATGAAGAACACTAAAGACCGGGGATTTTGCTCTGTGAAGTGACATCATCATTTATTCAAGAAATGGACTCACTGCTTGGTTGGTCTTTCTGTATTCAGAACCAGCTGAACTCTGGCAGTGAGAGATTCAGAGAAAACTAATCTATGTCTGACAATTTAATGTTAGAGATGTAAACACTTCTGGAAAATTTGATGTCACTAAGAGACTAGAAGAAAAGCAGGTTAGCCTCTCTTGTAAACACATTAAAAAAAGTTTTGAGTTTTACCTGGATGAAGAGTTCACTGATTAGGAAAAGACAACAGATGGTGTCAATAATGAGCACCATCATTTAAGGAACACCTGGCTGCTCACAGAAAAATATTCCTTTATTTAATAATCATCATAGACACTAGTTTTGTACAACTTCTGTGATTCACAGAGAGGATATTCAGGTTCAAGGAGGGAAAATGATACATGAAAAATTCATACCATGTCAGGTAGTAGATTTAGGTTTAAAAAAAAGCTAGATTTTTATTATCTAGAGATCCAATTTAGATGATAATACTATTAAAGAAAATTAGTAAATATTATCTTAAAATTCAGGCTAGCAATTATTTTTGAGAGTAGGAGGAGGTTTTATTTGGTAAAAAACAAACAAAAAAATATCCAGGAACTTCTGAGGTATGGTGATTTCCTGAGGCTGACCTGGAGAGTAATTAGGTGGTTGCTCACTTTGTAATTATTTATTATATTACATATTTATGGTTTGTGTCCTTTTTTCTCTGTGTATACTATTTTACATCATAAAGTAAAAAATTTATTTGGGGGACATTATTATGATGTTATTGGGTGGTCACTAAAGGGTTTTATGCAGAGAATGATGTAATATTTGCTTTGTGAAAGATTACTCTGGCTGTAACATGAGGAATGAATAGAAGGGGGTCAAACAGAAAGAAAAGTAGACACTACAACAATGACAGTGGAGAGCCAACTTACAGGAAGATTTGAAAGATATTTTAGAAATGGAAACTAGGCTTAATCTAGGCTTAAACTAGGCTCCTATTCCTAGGAGAACAAATGGAAGCACTGTGGCAGGGGAAGGGGATGATGAGTTCATTGCGAGATGCACTTTATTTCAAGTGCCTGTGATATTTCCTGGATGCTCAGTGTACGGTGTGATGAACAGAATAAAAATGTCAGCTAAGAGCTATATTTGGGCAGTGCACTATATGGCAATTTAAGTCAAAGAATAGATGAGATCACCTAGGAAGATAACATAAAATGAGACTATAAGATAAAAGGCTATGGGCTTCCCTGGTGGCGCAGTGGTTGAAAGTCCGCCTGATGATGCAGGGGACACGGGTTCATGCCCCGGTCCGGGAAGATCCCGCATGCCACGGAGCGGCTAGGCTCGTGAGCCATGGCCGCTGAGCCTGTGCGTCCGGAGCCTGTGCTCCGCAACGGGAGAGGCCACAACAGTGAGAGGCCCACGTACCACAAAAAAAAAAAAAAAAAAAGATAAAAGGCTATAATATAAATCACTTTATATATGGACATTCACAAATCTAGATGAAAATGAGACCACAAAGTTAATTGGTTGGAAACAGAATAATAAGCGAAATATCAGAAAAGAGCAATGACATCCAGGATCACTTTGTGGCATTGCCTAACTAAGATACAGGTATATAAAGACAGATGGAAGGGTGGATAGATGATAGATCGATCAACCAATAGATAGATAGACAGACAGACATACCTTTAGGTGCATAGTTATAAAAAGAGGTATGCAGAAATTGAAGAAAGTCCTTGATCTTCCAGCTTTCCTAGCTTCATTGTCTGCTACTCTATTACATGTGTATTTTAAGCTAGGGCTAACAAATTATTTACAGATTTTAAGTATCAATCAGTTTCTGTGCTTTGTGCTATAACTTTTGTCTAAAATAATCTTCATTTATTTCATACCATTAAATTTAATTGTATTGTAAAATTTGGCTTAATGGTAAATACTTCTGGAAATATTTTCTGATCCTGCAAAGAGATTTATTCTGTATTACATTTCTTGGGATTTATCCATATTTGTTCTTATCTCACTATATTATATACAACAATAGCCCTATAAATCCCCTTCAACAAGGAAGTTTTCAGGTAAAAGTAGAGTTCTTCCTTCTCTTACTTGCTTTTACGTCACTGAGACACATTAGGCATTCAATAAATACTTTCAGATTGCTAATTTTTAACATTTTAAAAGAAAGATTATATCCCATATTATTCCTGAAATTTAAAAATAATGTACTTGTAGAAAAAGGAAATTACATAGTTTGGGATTTATAATGTTGAATTGGTAATACAGAATCAAGATGTATATATTCGAATTTATTTAAAACTATGTCTTTCTTTGGACTAAAAATATAAATATCACCAAAACTTGACTACAGATAAAGTTTCTAAAAGTTTCCTGGAATACTTTTACTCCAAATTAATTCTAGAGTTTATCTTAATTATGTGAATGCATTTCAAAGGTTAACAGATTATATCTATATTGAAGAAAAAGTAATAGACAGTCTTTAAAATATGCATATTTATTAGAGAAAATGCAACCTTAAAACATTTAAGAATTTATTGCAAGACTAATATATACCATTTGTTCCCCTAGTATAATAAGGCTAAAGTCAACATTTGTCCCAATTTGTCTTCAAAAAGGTTTTCCTTTCTGCCTATGCAAAATTACAATAATGTACTAATATTTGTGAGCTATGTACAAATGATAATATATTGTGATTATTTGGCTATTTGTTCCTGTGGCTGCACATGAAACTAGACAAGAATGAGCCCCCTGTTTCCTGTTATCTGCTTTTCGGAATTGCCACAGGTAAATGTCATCAATTTCAAGACAATGAGAGATTCCACTGAGCTATAAAGTGATTTGAAATTCATGAAGGTGCAAATTTTATGTACCGTAAGTCACTGTTTCACTCACCAAATGAATAGGATCAGCAATTTCAACCTACCTGTTCTTAAGAATTAAAGATTCCAAAGTCTATACTTTGCCATTTAAAATTAATGTTGGCCCTACCCTGGTGAGCACAGGATTATTTTCTAAGTTTTTTTCTCAAATTTCAGTATTGCTTTCATAGAAAATAAAAGCTTTTATTTTGTTTTACTTGATGTATAACATAGAATACTAATTTATTGTAATTAGTATGATAAATGGCAACAAGTGAACAAAAAAATATATTTTCTAACCATTCTCAACAACTGAAAGAAAATATACAGAAAGCCATTTGGTGAATATGAAATCAGAAAAAGAAAACTAGTCTGGTTATATTAATTTTCTAACTGTTATGTCTTGATGAGAAGGCTAAACAGGAGTCTGAGCCTGGAATGATCTCTTACCTACTTTCCAAGATTTGGGGTAGGAAACTGAACAAAATGATCTAAGTTATGACTGAGCAGTGATGGCACGCCAAAGTGAGCATGCTGCCTTAAGTAAGAACCATAGCTGATACATAAAACAAAATGTAAAGTTATGAGAAAAGAAGAGCAGATATACACAGGTGAAAATGATGTTTATGAGAGAATATAATATTTAATGATTATTATTTTAAATAGCAAAAAACTTCCAAGTCTTTGGTATGCATTTTAGTACAAATAGCACTAAAATGCAGCAAGTGGTGCTGAATAGTTGCAAACAGATGAAAATGAAACATATTTGGAAAATATAAATTCAGATTCTATAATAAATTAAGGTACACCATTCTCTATACATGATAGCCAAGTAATGCTTAATAACTTTCATTTAAGACTTGACCAGTTAATTTTTCTAATCCTTTAGAAAACATAAAAAGGATTATGGGGATGATCAAGTTTATGTTAAGAAATGAGAATTACTAAACTTTATGCCAACCCCCACAACCTCACAGTTTCCCTTTTAAAGAAAATCTAGTGAAACTCTTCCCTCAGATAGGGGAGGTCAGCAGTAATTTTTCACCTGAATGATTTCTTTCTGCTTGTGTAGCCCTAGACCTGCAGAACACATTCCCCTGGTCCACTTCTAGGCTGGGCTGGGCAGTTGTTTAGTCCCCAAAACCCAATCTTATTACTTTCTTTTACAAAGATTATTTATTTTCAATTTTATCTAGTATAGAAACAAAATGTTGCTTCATTCCAATGTACCGTAGCTCAGGTTCTGTTCAAGTTGAGTCCCAGAGTCACGTGGTGTTTAGAATAGTCAAAATTAGATTGTGCCTGGGCTTTAATCCTAGCTCCACTCCTTACTTGCTTTGTGACTTTGGGCAAATTATTTAATCTCTGTGGCTCAGGGTCTTCATCTGTAAAACAGGGATAATTACAGTACCTATCTTATGAATTTGTCTTAAGGAAAATATGAATTAATGCTTGTAAAGAGCTCAGAACTATCCTAGCATACAATAAGACATTGTTAGCCATTTCTTATATATTTCCACATAGCACAATGGTCAACCTATGCAATTACTTACATTAAAAATATGATTATGATATTACCTAAGTTGCCATTGTAAACATGTCTTATTGTATAAGCATTTGCAGAAATTGCATCCATTTTATTGAGATAACTATGTGTCAGCTTCAAATTTGTTTAAATGTAATGGGACTAATCTTATACTTTGTAAATTTCATAAGAAAAAGACTGTCACTTCACAAAATTTTATAAATGACACATTTCAGATCCTAATGTTACCAATTTTATCAGTAAGACTCCAAGATCAATATATTTTTAAACATTTGAAATCCACACTGTATAAATCAACTCAGGACAGGTAAAGTGACAGTGCCTGTGGAATTCACTGCTTGTCTTCCCTTGGTAATGAGACTGACTGATACTTCTCCTATGCTCTAAATAAGTAAACTTCACTAATGTGAACCCAAGTCTGTAAATTATATTTTATATGTGGCTGACCAGTAAGCAAATTTGATTTCATGCAAATATTTTGAAGTGGATTAGTTGATAGAGAAACCACATTTGAATGCTAATAACATGCCTCTATATATACACAGAGTGAAAACTCCTTCAATCCACAGGAAAGTGTCAGCATTAATAAAGCAATGTCATGCTATACCTCCCCCATAGCTGGCCTATATTGACATGAAAAATTATAATGGTAGAAATACAGAACTTTTCAGATATAAATAACCTTACTGTGTTATGAAATTTTTATCAGGAAGGGATAACTTAAGAGAAGGAAGAAATCAACTGCAAAGAATATCATTGTCATCTATTGACAATGGGTTTTGTGATAAAATGTATAAATCTATTTTCATTGTATAATTGTGGATGTCCTATTTATTAAATGATAACCTATCAGTGTGTAGAAAAATAATTTTGATTTAGAGGATATAGATTTAGGGATAATAAATGGATATTTATATCATCTCTTAAACATTTTAAAAGCTCTAGAATATATTTACATAGTGATTCATATCATAATATGAACGTTTTGCAGCATAAATGGTGAAGGCTTTTAGAAAGGGGCTGACTTTTCTTGTTGAGGGTTAATGTTCACATCTCTAAACACTGACTATCATAATTCCCTTTTTAGAGTAGTTACCAGGTAGGTAATGGTAGCTTAATATTTATTGAATTTTCAAGATTCCTCTGTTTTATCAACTAAGTAATTTTATTTTAATTAAATGCTATAAATATAAAGTATATGTGTAAGACTCTGTACAGGTGAAGTACTACAAAAAGGATAAAAAACAGCGAACCTAATATGGGGTCTTTCAGGGAAAGCAGACTATTAAAAACTCATGTATCAATCTACTTAAGCTTGCTAAAAATAATCTGCTTTATCTATGAGAAATGTTTTAAATATGTGCTAAGTCACCTATCTTTGCTTTGGCATGGCCTTGGTTTACCACTGCTATCAAGTCCAGTGATCAGTCTTCCACTCAACTGATGTGTTTTTATACCTATAACATTAATTTAAATATACTCAAATATTTGCCTGTAAGATACATACATTCCCATAAACAAAATGATAAAAGAGAACAAAAGAAAGAGGTAGTATGATAAATTAGCTTTAAATATAAAATAAGACTTTCGCTTGGTCTGACTAAGTACTTGAAATCACTGGGCACGTAGCTTGTGCCATATTTTTTTACCTGCCATAAAGAATTAAGAACACATTGCTCTAGGATCATTGCTTCTTCCAAATATATATATGCATGGCTAAAGAACTAGCTTTACCCACTTGTTCAAGCTCATTACAAGTTTCTAGAACAAGAGAAAACAATTACGTACATTGAATTATTTTAACATAGAGTGACTGCTACCAAGAACAGTGGACTGAACACTTTCACAATACATGTGAAATTGCCTTCCTCTACTTCAATTTCAGAGATAGTGCTAGTTTCCTGTACATTATGATGTGTTCCATTATTCCATTAAGAGAGCTGTAATTGTTAGCTTAGCTAGAGAGATAAGTAATCCTGAAAACAGATGATGATTGTAAGCCATTCTAACCCTATTACAACAAAGCTATTTGAAGTAAACTCTAGCAATGAGATTAGATTCCTCTCAGACCTAGGTTAAGACCAAAGGCAAAGAAAAGCAATTGAAATTGTACCTATCTTGTAACTGGATGTGTACAAACCTTAAATTACAAAAAGAATTTTTATCATAGTAGAAGAGATTTTTGTTCTTTTTCTGACACATGTAAAAGTATTCAATCACTATTTTTGCTAATTTGAAATTCTGTAAATTTTATATGATTTGGTTAAAGATTTAATTAAATAAAATTAAATAAAAACACACAAAAAATCATTTTATGGTAGTAGCTGACTTGATCTACATAAGAAGAAAACACAGTTATACGTGTATATGTGTGTGTGTGTGTGTGTGCGCACACACGCGCGTGCTTATTATGGTATCAGTTTTCTTCCTAGCATAGAAAAAGCAAGTTTTTTTTTTTTTTTTTTTTTTTTGCGGTACTTGGGCATCTCCCATTGCAGAGCACAGGCTCCAGACACAGAGATAGTGGCTATGGCTCACGGGCCCAGCTGCTCCATGTCATGTGGGGTCTTCCTGGACCGGGGCACGAGCCCATGTCCCCTGCATCAGCAGGCGGACTCTCAACCACTGTGCCACCAGGAAAGCCCAAGAGCAAGTTTTTATGAGGCCCTCATCAGAAGAAAAACAAATATATTGTCTTATTCATCATATTAATTGTGCTCTATTCATAGAGTCAATAGGTACATATCCAACCTCTGAGATTTCATCTATGCTTCAAGGGCCCAGTTGACCACCAAACATCCTCCCTTTTTTCTGCCAATATATATGAAAAAATAAATAGATATTCTAAAGGTGAATATATTATTTCAAACATCAGCAAAGGATATTACACTGTTTTTTCTTTATGAGGCTTTAAAACTTGGCAATGACAAGAATACAAAATAGAATAAGAAAAGTTATTTATTTGCCTTAATGGAGCTTAAAATTTAGTATGGGCAATTCTAGAAGTCTACATATGAATGTACAGTATACAATTTTTAAAGATAGCGTTTTTTTTGTGTGTCAGCAATGTTCCAGGCACTGTGTTAAGCATGAAAATATAAAGATGCTTGATAAAAATTTTACAGAGAAAGAAAATAAAGCTCAGAAATACTGAGTAACTCGATCAAAAACAAACAGCTATAAAAGAGAAGTCCATACTCAACCCAAGTCAGTTAATTACAAATTTCTATGTTCTTAACTACTAGGCCATTCTGCCTATGAGACATTTCAAATAAGAAACACATACTCAGGGTTATCAAGCCTTGAAACAATATTTCATTTATAACAAGTAGGAGTCAGGGCAGATTCTTGGAGTAAGTGACATTTAATCTTTACACTGAGGCCAAGAAAAGCTGCAGACAGAGAAGGAACTTAGTGAATGGTGGTACAGATTTCACACAAGGCATGGTATGTTCAGAAAACTCAATGTCCAATTTTAGGCAAGTTGAGTGAATAAATGGTTGTAGTTACAGGCACATTTATACAAATGGCTTGGCCAAATTGTGGAAATTTTGAATAATTTGACTAGAAAATTGAACATTATTCTGTAGACTAAAAATAGTATATGGGATATGTTTAAATTTCATTTAAAATTGCTTTTGGGAAGATTGATTTCTTAGCAATATGTAAGATGGTACTTGAGAAAGACTACATAAAAAACAAATCTACTTAAAATCTCTCTACATAAGTATGACTCATTAGCACCATTCAAAGCATTAAATAGATCAGTGCACCCATCCTTCTTAAGTTACTACAATGTAAAGAGGAGAAAAAGGGTTGGAAGTACTAAGAATTGGGATCTGGAGATATTTTCAGTTAAGAGACTTGAGAAGCTTGGGCCCAATGATTTTTATCATGATTTTCCGCAAACTCAGCAAACCATCACAATCCTTTGAGTTTCATTCTTTTCCCTGAGATGATAATACCCATATCACTTCAAGAAATATCATGATACATGGAATCCTAATCATCCATGGCAGTAGTCAAGTATGTGACTGGTATTCTTTTGGGAGAGTAATAATGGTTTTAGTCAGATGAGCAAAGAGTAAAGAATATTTGTGGCTGTTGGACTGAGGTCTCTAGAGTTAAAACAACAACAACAACAACAATTTTAGCTCCTACTCCTCTCTAGCTGCTCATCCTCAGGTTCTTTATTCTTCCTCAAGGACTAGCATTTATTGTTCCCTCTGCATGCAATACCCTTATCCCAGATGGCTCACCTTCACTTTATCAGAGAATAACCAACAGTTTGTCACTCCCTATTTCTTGGTATATTAATTATGTTTTTACTTGTCTATAGACTGTCTTCCCTACAAATACCCAAAAATTAGATAACATATAGATGGGGGTTACTATGTGCCAGGTATTGTTCTGAGCACTTTAGAGTAACTCATTCAACCATATGAGAGATTTACAATTATCCCCATATTACAAGTGAAGTAACTAAGCTTCAACTAGATTACCAAACCTGCTGAAAGCTACACAGCTAAATATTATAGAAGAGTTAGGATTAGAACCCAGGAAAGTGACTCCAAAATCTATCATCTCAACTATCACATTCTGCTGTCTTATATAAGTGCTATGAATATAGGAATTTGATCTATTTTAGTCACTACTGGATTTACACTAACTAGCACAGAGCCTGGCACATAAATGTTAGCTATTTTAAGAATATGTGACTAAACCAGAATGTTAGCATATGCTAGGAAAATGTAGAAGTAGATCTCTTGTTTAGAAGGTTTGTGTTACATTGGGACAACAAAAGTAAATGAATGAAATACTTAGGAATAAACCTACCTAAGGAGGTAAAAAACCTGTACTCCAAAAACTATGACACTGATGAAAGAAATTGAAGATGACACAGATGGAAAGATATACCATATTATTTGATTGGAAGAACTGATATTGTTAAAATGACCATACTACCCAAAGCAATCTAGAGATTCAATGCTATCCCTCTCAAAACACCAATGACATTTTTCACAGAACTAGAACAAGTAATTTAAAAATTTGTATGGAAACACAAAAGACCTTGAATAGCCAAAACAATCCTGAGAAAGAAGAATAAAGCTGGAGGAATCACACTCCCTGATTTCAGACTATGCTACAAAGCTACAGTAATCAAAACAGTATAATACTGGCACAAAAACAGACACATAGATCGATGGAACAAAACGGAGACCCCAGAAATACACCCATACACTTATGGTTATTTAATCTATGACAAAGGAGACAAGAACATACAGTGGAGAAAAGACTATCTTCAATAAGTGGTTTTAGGAAAACTGGACAGATACATGCAAAAGAATAATATGAGAACATTCTCTAACACTATAAACAAAAATGAACTCAAAATGGACTAAAGACCTAAATGTAAAACTGTAAACTATAAAACTCCTAGAGGAAAACATAGAACACTCTTTGACATAAATCATAACAATATTTTTTGAAACTGTCTCCTAAAGTAAAGGAAATAAAAGCAAAAATAAACAAATTGGACCTAATTAAATTTAAAAGCTTTTGCACATCAAAGGAAACCATTGACAAAATGAAAAGACAACCTACCAAATGGGAGAAAATATTTGCAAATTATATGATCCATAAGAGGTTAATAGACAAAATATATAAACAGCTCAACATCAAAAAACAAACCAATTAAAAATGAACAGAAGATTTGAATAGACATTTTTTCAAAGAGGAAATGAAGATGGACAACAGGCACATGAGAAGACGCTCAACACTGCTAATCATCAGGGAAGTTCAAATCAAAACCACAATGAGATATCACCTCACACCTGTCAGAATTGCTATCATCAGAAAGAAAACAAATAACAAATGTTAGGGAAGATGTGGAGAAAAGGGAACCCTCATACCCTGTTGGTGGGAATGTAAATTGGTGTAGCCACTGTGGAAAACAGGATGGAAGTTTCTCAAAAAACTAAAAATAAAACTACCATATGACCCAGCAATTCCACTCCTAGGTACGTATCTACAAAAAAACAAAACACTAATTCAAAAATATACATGTACCCCAATGTGCATAGAAGCATTATTTCTAATTACCAAGATATGGAAGCAACCTAAGTGTCTATCAACAGATGAGTGGATAAAGAAGATGATTGATATATATTATATACATATTATACAAACACACACACACACACATATACACATATATAATGGAATACTACTCAGCCATGTAAAAGAATGAAATTTTGCCATTTGAAACAACATGGATGGACTTGGATGGTATTATGCTAAGTGAAATAAATCAGACAGAGAAAGACAAACACTGTATGGTATCACTTATATGTGGCATCTAAAAATATACAACAAACTAGTGAATATTTTTTTTTAAAGGGGCAGACTCACAGATATAGAGAACAAATTAGTGGTTACCAGTGAGGAGAGGGAAGTGGGGAGGGGCAAGATAGTAGTATGGGATTAACAAGTACAAATTATTATGTACAAAATAGGCTTCAAGAAAATAGTGTACAACACAGGGAATATTGCCAATATTTTGTGGTAACTATTGAGTATAACCTTTAAAAATTGTGAATCAGTATATTGTATACCTGTAACATTAATACTGTATACTAACTATACCTCAATTTAAAAAACGTTAATTAATATAAACCAAGGCTAAGACACAAATATCTTCACGGGGGCAAAGGGCTTCATTAATCTCACTGTGAAAAGAAAATGTAAGTTAATACCAGCATTTTGCAATACATACGTCTATATTTATAATGTCTTACATATACATACTTGAATATAACTGTTTAATTTTTAGATATGGGTATATCTATTGTAATTGTTTATTTTAAATATTCTTTTTATTTTATTTATTTTATTTTTTTGTGGTACTCGGGCCTCTCACTGTTGTGGCCTCTCCCATTGTGGAGAACAGGCTCCAGACACACAGGCTCAGTGGCCATGGCTCACGGGTCCAGCTGCTCTGTAGCATGTGGGATCCTCCCAGACCGGGGCATGAACCCATGTCTCCTGCATCGGCAGGCGGTCTCTCAACCACTGCGCCACCAGGACAGAAATAAATACTCAGCCCCATAAATTTGATCAGGAATTTTTTTCATTCCTAATAAGCCTTTTTTTTTTTAATGTTGGAGCATTGTTGATTAACAATGTTGTGTTAGTTTCAGGTGTATAGCAAGGTGATTCCATCATATAGGTATCTATTCTTTTTCAGATTATTTTCCCATATAGGTTATTACAGAATATCGTGTGGAGTTCACTGTGCTTTACAGTAGGTCCTTGTTGATTATCTATTTTATATATAGTAATGTGTCCATGTGTGTCTATATTAATCCCAAACTCCTAATTTATCCCTCCGCACCCTCACCTTTCCCCTTTGGTAACAATAAGATTGTTTTCTAAGTTTGTGATCAGAAATTTTAAGGAGAGGTATCTTAGCAAGGAGAAACGAAGAATATATAAGGTTATTTTTATGTTTCTCATAAGATACCTTTTATCTGCATAGCTTACAAAATGGTATCTTTTTCTGATCAACCTTAGGCCTTTTAGCCTAAAGGTAGATACTGCATTTTTCAGTTTATTTTAGGAAAAAAACAGTATTTTCACCCAATTGTCTTTAAATACTTTCAAATGAAATTACATTACATTTTATTATATATAGCCAAATTATATGAATTATTTTCTGCATTTAAAGGACTCGTATTTGGGAAGAAATAAAACAGGCAGATCAAATACATTAAATATTTTTTGTTAAAATCATGCAAATCCTTAGTTAAAACAATTATATTTTTAAGGGACAAATGTCATGTAGTAGTCGATTTATTGTGCCTTATTTCAATTAAGTAAAGTGCCATTAACTGGGCCCTACTGAGTTCCTTGAGAATGAAAATTTATTTTTAAATACTTACAGAGTCTGTGTTCCTAAACCTGGAACATATATCCAAAGCTGAAAGTTACCAAACTTTTACAACAAAGATTTAAGGCATTCTGATGAATAACAGTGCCTAGAAAATATGGTTACACATTTTATTTTTGAACAACACAAAACTTTCAGATCACTGCACAATTATCAGTTACTTCCTTCACAAGGAATGGTTTTTGCAGGAAGCTCTCCCTTGTAATAGAATTTCTGAAAACCCTGTTTTGAAATATAGAGGAGACCTTAAAGATAAAGCTTGGCTTTTTCAATATGGAGAGGAAATTTTACTGTTTAACTGCTAGGTTTAAGAGGAAAGTACATAATTTAGGGATCCTGGTGATAGAAACATATGAATGGAGTCACCAAGATCAATATAAGGTAGTAAGTGAAATAATGCCATAAATACTAAGGTAAAGACACTGTTTCTGAAAAGATATCATCAGCTACAGACCTAATATATTAAAGTCATGTGACTATTGCTGGCTTTTGGGAATTGGGGTGAAGATAATAAACTGTAGTTAGAGGAGGCACTTTGTTTTAAGAATAACATTTTCCAAACTGCTTATTTTAGTATATGTCTTCCCTTCTTTCTTGTGGGGAACAAAAGCTCTTTGAAAATTCAGATTGTTTACCATGCTCATAGTGAAATACCTAATTTACTAGAACAAAGACAAAATATGTTTTTAAACAGAGATAAAGCATTTGTTTTTTGAGCTTTTTTTGTTTAACTGGGTGCTCCTACCATTAACAATTATGACAGTTTCTGATATTACTATGAAATTTTACAAGTGAGGTATAAGATTATGCTGAAATAATTCAGTAAAGATTTTGCTGTTTTTTGTTTATCTCCTGAAAAATTAAAACATAACTAATAAAAAGACCTATGCTATCAAAATTATACAGAAGGGTTAGGAGACATAGATTTTTAGGTTCTTCCCTTGGATTTAAACTAATTTACTATTTGACCTTCTGCAAATAACTGCATTTTTGGATCAAAGTGTTTTTCATCTTTTAAATGGGTATACTTAAAAAAAAACTATTTCAAGCGGCTGTTGTAGAAATTAAATTAAAAATTAAGGTGATTAAATTTTTTTTATTTTATTGCATATTTTTACATATTTCAAATATTACCTGTAATCAATCTGTACCTTTAAAAATAATATCTCTGGAATATCTTTTCTATTATTCCATCAGACCAACACTTCCATCAAACCTTTGGCAATTTTGCTCCCCAACAATCTCTGGTGAGCACATTTTGGTTTTTTTTCCACATAACTTATAAATTAATCTAAAATAACCATTTTATCATATCAAACCTTTGTTTAAAAAATGTTTCCATGATTCCTTCTTTCACAAAATAAATTGTGAACCGTTTATCTTATCAGTCAGATCATCCAACATTTCTTTTCAGCTTCTACTTCAGTTAGTGCATCTCATTTTTTGTCAACACCGGGGTGTGAAAAGAAACTAGTAGTGAGGACACTCACATTGGGGTAAGAAAGGAGGCTACCTGTGGATAAGGAGGTGCTAACCAATAGAACATTGAGGCTTCCTTGAACCCTAATGGTATCAACATCTCTGCCTGCTTGAAATGCAGGGAAGACCTCCTCCTATAGTCCAATGGGACTATCTATCAATCCTTTTGGGCTTTATAATTTCCCGCTCAGTTCTGCCATCCAAGTTGTGCTCTACTAGGAATGTCCTTTGAATTCTCTCAGTATCAAGAAAGATGAGGGAAAGGAAGATGAAAAGTTACTTCTCCATGAATCATTTTCAAAACCTCCCATTTGGAATTAATCTCTCTTACATATTTTCTTACCACTTTGTATTATAGAACTTATTACAGTATTATCTTACATTCTGAATATCCAGTGACTTTTATGTTTGTCTCTCTCTCTCATCTTATTAAGAGAAAGCAGGGCTCGTGATCTATTCATTCTTTAATTTCACACAGTGCCTGGAACTGTGCCACTTTATGATGTAAACAGTATACATCTTGTTCAGTTATTTAGAAGGCAGAATAAAAAAGCTTCCACACAGAATTGCTGTGGAGAATTCTGAGGCCAACCTAAGTTTTATAACTTTGTAGGAAACTGTACTTTCTGACTTGGCTCTAATACTATTACTTATTTTCCATTTATGTTTAGAAATTTCACAATAATGAGAATCTTTGTATTTTTAATGAATTTTCACTGGAAGCTAGAAAGAATTATTGATTTATACATATAAGTGATTTTTAGCTTATGAACATTTTCTTCTATTAAACTTTGAATTTATTTCTCCTACATATACTCTGAACTTCTTGAATGCTAATTATTTATTGTTTAAAGAAATAGTTTATTTTGTTTCTTAACTTAGTTTATTCTTGTTTCTTAAATCCATATCCTTCATGTCCACATTTTCAAATGTCACTGCTTATCAGAGTTTTGGGCACCTAGGCAATGTTATCAAATAGTGGAATAAATGAATGACTTGTATACAATTAAGACATTTTGAAATTTTTAAAGAAAGGGAATAGAGATTGAAGGATATAAAAGTTATCCCGGAGAGGGAAAGATGGTGGAAGAGTAAGACGTGGAGATCACCTTCCTCCCCACAGATACACCGGAAATTCATCTACACGTGGAACAACTCCTACAGAACACCTACTGAATGCTGGCAGAAGACCGCAAAACCCCTAAAGGCAAGAAACTCCCCATGTACCTGGGTAGGGCAAAAGAAAAAAAGAATAAACAGAGACAAAAGTATAGGGAGGGGACTTGCACCAGTGGGAGGGAGCGGTGAAGGAGGAAAGGTTTCCACACAGTAGGAAGCCCCTTCGTGGGCAGAGACTGCGGGTGGTGGAGGGGGAAAGCTTCGGAGCCGCAGAGGAGGGCACAGCAAGAGGGGAGTGGAGGGCAAAGTGGAGAGATTCCCTCACAGAGGATCAGTGCCAACCGACACTCACCAGCCCGAGAGGCTTGTCTGCTCAATCGCCAGAGCAGGCGGGGCTGGGAGCTGAGGCTCCAGCTTCGGGTTTCGGTCGGACTGCAGAGAGAGGACTGGCAGTGTGAACACAGCCTGAAGGGGTAAGTGCAACATCGCTGGCCCAGAGGGAGTCCGGGAAAAAGTCTGGACCTGCAAGAGACCTTTTCTTCCCTATTTGTTTCCTGGTGCACAAGGAGAGGGGATTAAGAGTGCTGCTTAAGGGCTTCCCTGGTGGTGCAGTGGTATAGAGTCCGCCTGCCGATGCAGGGGACACGGGTTCATGCCCCGGTATGCAAAGATCCCACATGCTGCAGAGCTGCTGGGCCCGTGAGCCATGGCCAATGAGCCTGTGCCTCCAGAGCCTGTGCTCCACAAGGGGAGAGGCCACAACAGTGAGAGGCCCGTGTACCACTGAAAGAAAAAAAAGAAAAAAAAAAGAGTGCTGCTTAAAGGAGCGCCAGAGATGGGCGCGAGCCGCAGCTAAAAGCGTGGAACCCAGAGATGGGCATGGGGCGCTGGGACTGTTGCTGCCACCGCCAAGAGGCCTGTGTGTGAGTGCAGGTCACTGTCCACGCCCCCTTCCTGGGGAGCCTGTGCAGCCCGCCACTACCGGGGTCCCGGGATCCAGGGACGGCTTCCCTGGAAAAGCACACAGTGTGCCTCGGGCTGGAGCAAAGTCACACCAGCCTCTGCTGCCACAGGCTCACCCTGCACTCCGTACACCTCCCTCCCCAGAGCCTGAGTGAGCCAGAACCCCAGAATCAGCTGCTTCTTTAACCCCATCCTGTCTGAGTGAAGAACACACGCCCTCTGGCAATCTACACGCAGAGGCTGTGCCAAATCCAAAGCTGAGACCCCAGAGCTGTGAGAAAAAAGAAGAGAAAGGGAAATCTCTCCCAACAGCCTCAGAAGCAGTAGATTAAAGCTCCACAATCAACTTGATGTAACCTGCATCTGTGGAATACATGAATAGACAACGAATCATCCCAAATTGAGGAGGTGGACTTTGAGAACAAGATTTATGATTTTTTCCCCTTTTCCTATTTTTGTGAATGCGTATGTGTATGCTTCTGCGTGAGATTTTGACTGTATAGCTTTGCTTCCACCATTTGTCCCAGGGTTCTATCCATCCGTTATTTTTTGTTGTTGTTGTTATTTTTGTTTATGTTTTTGTTTTTGTTTTTTTAATATTTTTTTATTTTAATAACTGTTATATTTTATCATACATTATTCTATCTTACTTTATATTATCTCTTTCCTTTTTTCCTAACATCCCTCTTTCCTCCCTCCCTCCCTCCCTCCTTTCTTTATTTCTTTCCTTCTTCCTTTCTTCCTTCTTTCTTTCTTTCTTTCTTTCTTTCTTTCTTTCTTTCTTTCTTTCTTTCTTTACTTCTACTTCTACTAATTCATTCTTTCTACATTTTCTCCCTTTTATTCTGAGCCAGGTGGATTAAAGGCTTTTGGTGCTGTAGCCAGGAGTCAGTGCTGTGCCTCTGAGATGGGAGAGCCAACTTCAGGACACTGGTCCACAAGAGACCTCCCAGCTCCACATAATATCAAATGGGGAAATCTCCCAGACATCTCCATGTCAACATCAACACACAGTTTCACTCAACGACCAGCAAGCTACAGTGCTGGACACCCTATGCTAAATAACTAGCAAGACAGGAACACAATCACACCCATTAGCAGAGAGGCTGACTAAAATCATAATAAGGCCACAAACACCCCAAAGCACAACACCAGACATGGACCTGTCCAACAGAAAGACAAGATGAAGGTTCATCCGTCAGAACACAGGCAACAGTCCCCTCCAACAGGGAGCCTACACAACCCACTGAAACAACCTTAGCCACTGGGGACACACACCAAAAACAAAGGGAACTACAAACCTGCAGCCTGCAAAAATGAGACCCCAAACACAGTAAGATAAGCAAAATGAGAAAACAGAAAAACACACAGCAGGTGAAGGAGCAAGATAAAACACCACCAGAACTAACAAATGAAGAGGAAATGGGCAGTCTACCTGAAACAGAATTCAGAATAATGATAGTAAAGATGATACAAAATCTTGGAAATAGAATAGATAAAATGCAAGGAACAGTTAACAATGACCTAGAAGAACTAAAGATGAACCAAGCAATGCTGAGCAATGCAATACATGAAATTAAAAATACTCTAGATGGGATCAATAGCAGAATAACTGAGGCAGAAGAACAGATAAGTGACGTGGAAGATAATATAGTGGAAATGACTGCTGCGGAGCAGAATAAAGAAAAAAAACATGAAAAGAACTGAGGACAGCCTCAGAGACATCTGGGACAACATTAAATGCATGAACATTCAAATTATAGGGGTTCCAGAAGAAGAAGAGATAAAGAAAGGGACTGAGAAAATATTTGAAGAGATTATAGTTGAAAACATCCCTAATATGAGAAAGGAAATAGTTAATCAAATCCAGGAGGCACAGAGAGTCCATACAGAATAAATCCAAGGAGAAATATGCCAAGACACATATTAATCAAACTGTCAAAAATTAAACACAAAGAAAACATATTAAAAGCAGAAAGGGAAAAACAACAAATAACACAAAAGGGAATCCCCATCAGGTTAACAGTTGATATTTCAGCAGAAACCCTACAAGCCAGAAGTGAGTGGCAGGACATAATTAAAGTGATGAAGGAGAAAAACCTGCAACCAAGATTACTCTACCCAGCAAGGATCTCATTCAGATTTGATGGAGAAATTAAAACCTTTACAGACAAGCAAAAGCTGAGAGAGTTCAGCACCACCAAACCAGCTTTACAACAAATGCTAAAGTGACTTTTCTAGGCAAGAAACACAACAGAAGGAAAATACCTACAATAACGAACCCAAAACAATTAAGTAAATGGGAATAGGAACATACATATCAATAGTTACCTTAAATATAAATGAACTAAATGCTCCCACTAAAAGTCAAAGATTGGCTGAATGGATACAAAAACAAGACCCATATATATGATGTCTACAAGAGACCCATTTAAAACCTAGAGATACAAACAGAACAAAAGTAAGTGGATGGAAAAAGATATTCCATGCAAACAGAAATCAAAAGAAAGCTGGAGTAGCAATTCTCATATAAGAAAAAATAGACTTTAAAATAAAGACTATTAGAAGAGACAAAGAAGGACACTACATAATGATCAAGGGATCGATCCAAGAAAAAGATATAACAATTGTAAATATTTATGCACCCACCATAGGAGCACCTCAATACATAAGGCAAATACTAACAGCCATAAAAGGGGAAATCAACAGTAACACACTCATAGTAGGGGACTTCAACACCCCACTTTCACCAATGGACAGATCATCCAAAATGAAAATAATAACGAAACACAAGATTTAAATGATACATTAAACAAGATGGACTTAGTTGATATTTATAGGACATTCCATCCAAAAACAACAGAATACACATTTTTATCAAATGCTCATGGAACATTACCCAGGATAGATCATATCTTGGGTCACAAACCAAGCCTTGGTAAATTTAAGAAAATTGAAACTGTATCAAGTATCTTTTCTGAAAACAATGCTATGAGAGTAGATATCAATTACAGGAAAAGATCTGTAAAAAATACAAACACATGGAGGCTAAAACACACACTACTTAATAACGAAGTGATCACTGAAGAAATCAAAGAAGAACTAAAAAAAATACCTAGAAACAAATGAAAATGGTGACATGAAAACCCAAAACCTATGGGATGCAGCAAAAGCAGTACTAAGAGGGAAGTTTAGAGCAATACAATCCCACCTTAAAACAGGAAACCTGTCGAGTAAACAACCTGACCTTTCACCTAAAGCAATTAGAGAAAACAAAAAAAACCCCAAAGTTAGCAGAAGGAAAGAAATCATAAAGATCAGATCAGAAGTAAATGAAAAAGAAATGAAGGAAACAATAGCAAAGATCAATAAAACTAAAAGCTGGTTCTTTGAGAAGATCAACAAAATTGATAAACCATTAGCCAGACTCATAAGGAAAAAAGGGAGAAGACTCAAATCAATAGAATTAGAAATGAAAAAGGAGAAGTAACAACTGACACTGGAGAAATACAAAAGATCATGAGAGATTACTACAAGCAACTCTATGCCAATAAAATGGACAACCTGGAAGAAATGGACACATTCTTAGAAATGCACAACCTGCCAAGACTGCATTAGGAAGAAAGAGAAAATATGAACAGACCAATCACAAGCACTGAAATTGAAACTGTGATTAAAAATCTTCCAACAAACAAAAGCCCAGGACCAGATGACTTCACAGGCGAATTCTATCAAACAATTTGAGAAGAGCTAACACCTATCCTTCTCAAACTCTTCCAAAATATAGCAGAGGGAGGAACACTCCCAAACTCATATTATGAAGCCACCATCACCTTGATACCAAAACCAGAAAAGGATGTCACAAAGAAAGAAAACTACAGGCCAATATCACTGATGAACATAGATGCAAAAATCCTCAAAAAAAAAAAAAAAACTAGCAAAAAAATTCCAACAGCACATTAAAAGGGTCATACAGAAACAGAAGTCATATGCTGTATGCTGACACATATATATATATGGAATTTAAGAAAAAAATTTCATGAAGAACATAGATGTAAGACAGGAATAAAGACACAGACCTACTAGAAAATGGACTTGAGGATATGGGGAGGGGGAAGGGTAAGCTGTGACAAAGTGAAAGAGTGGCATGAACATATATACACTACCAAACATAAGGTAGATAGCTAGTGGGAAGCAGCCGCATAGCACAGGGAGATCAGCTTGGTGCTTTGAGACCGCCTGGGGGGTTGGGATAGGGAGGGTGGGAGGGAGACACAAAAGGGAGGGGATATGGGAACGTATGTATATGTATAACTGATTAAATTTGTTATGAAGCAAAAAAAAATAAAAAATAAAGAAAAATTAAAAAAAAATAAATAAAAATAAAAGGGTCATACACCATGATCAAGTGGGGTTTATTCCAGGAGTGCAAGGATTCTTCAATATATGCAAATCAGTCAACGTGATACACCATATTAAAAAATTGAATGAGAAAAACCATATGATCATCTCAATAAATGCAGAGAAAGATTTTGACAAAATTCAACACCCATTTATGATAAAAACCCTGCAGAAAGTAGGCATAGAGGAAACTTTCCTCAACATAATAAAGGCCATATATGACAAAGCCACAGCCAACATCGTCCTCAGTGGTGAAAAAGTGAAACCATTTCCATAAGATCAGGAACAAGAAAAGGCTGCCCGGTCTCACCACTCTTATTCAACATAGTTTTGGAAGTTTTAGCCACAGCAATCAGAGAAGCAAAGGAAATAAATGTAATCCAAATTGGAAAAGAAGAACTAAAGCTGTCACTGTTTGCAGATGACATGATACTATACATAGAGAATCCTAAAGATGCTACCAGAAAACTACTAGAACTAATCAATGAATTTGGTAAAGTAGCAGATACAAAATTAATGCACAGAAATATCTGGCATTCCTGTACACTAATGATGAAAAATCTGAAAATGAAATCAAGAAAACACTCCCATTTACCATTGCAACAAAAAGAATAAAATATCTAGGAATAAACCGACCTAAGGAGACAAAGGACCTGTATGCAGAAAATTATAAGACACTGATGAAAGAAATTAAAGATGATACAAATAGATGGAGAGATATACCATGTTCCTGGATTGGAAGAATCAATATAGTGAAAATGACTCTACTACCCAAAGCAATCTACAGATTCAATGCAATCTCTATCAAATTACCACTGGCATTTTTCACAAAATTAGAACAAAAAATTTCAAAATGTGTTTGGAGAAAGAAAAGACCACGAATAGCCAAAGTAATCTTCTGAACAAAAAACGGAGCTGGAGGAATCAGGTTCCCTGACATCAGACTATAGTACAAATTTACAGTAATCAAGACAGTATGGTACTGGTGCAAGGGCACAAAGATAGATCAATGGAACAGGATACAAAGCCCAGAGATAAACCCATGCACATATGGTCACCTTCTCTTTGATAAAGGAGGCAGGAATATACAGTGGAGAAAGGACAACCTGTTCAATCAGCGGTTCTGGGAAAACTGGACAGGTACATGTAAAAGTATGAGATTAGATCATTCCCTGACACCATACACAAAAATAAGCTCAAAATGGATTAAAGACTTAAATGTAAGGCCAGAAACTATCAAACTCTTAGAGGAAAACATAGGCAGAGCATTCTGTGACATAAATCACAGCAAGATCCTTTTGGACCCACCTCCTAGAGAAATGGAAATAAAAACAAAGATAAACACATGGGACCTAATGAAACTCCAAAACTTTTGCACATCAAAGGAAACCATAAACAAGACCAAAAGACAACCCTCAGAATGGGCGAAAATATTTGCAAATGAAGCAACTGACAAAGGATTAATCTCCAAAATTTATAAGCAGCTTATGCAGCTCAATAGCATAAAAACTAACAAACAAGTCCAAAAATTGGCAGAAGACCTAAATAGACATTTCTCCAAGGAAGATATACAGACTGCCAACAAACACATGAAAGAATGTTCAACATCATTAGTCATTAGAGAAATGCAAATCAAAACTACAATGAGATATCATCTCACACCAGTCAGAATGGCCATCATCAAAAAATTTAGAAACCATAAATGCTGGAGAGTTTGTGGAGAAAAGGGAAAACTCTTGCACTGCTGGTGGGAATGTGAATTGGTACAGCCACTATGGAGAACAGTACGGAGATTCCTTATAGAACTACAGATTGAACTACCATATGACCCAGCAATCCCACTACTGGGTATATACCCTGAGAAAACCATAATTCAAAAAGAGTCATGTACCAAAATATTCATTGCAGCTCTATTTACAATAGCCCAGAGCTGGAAACAACCTAAGTGTCCATCATCAGATGAATGGATAAAGAAGATGTGGCACATATATACAATGGAATATTACTCAGACATAAAAAGAAATGAAATTGAGCTATTTGTAATGAGGTGGATAGACCTAGAGTCTGTCATACAGATTGAAGTAAGTCAGAAAGAGAAAGACAAATACTGTATGCTAACACATATATATGGAATTTAAGAAAAAAAAAATGTCATGAAGAACCTAGGGGTAAAACAGGAATAAAGACACAGACTTACTTGAGAATGGACGTGAGGATATGGGGAGGGGGAAGAGTAAGCTGTGACAAAGTGAGAGAGAGACATGGACATATATACACTACCAAACATAAGGTAGATAGCTAGTGGGAAGTAGCTGCATAACACAGGAGTATCAGCTCGGTGCTTTGTGACCACCTGGAGGTGTGGAATAGGGAGTGTGGGAGGGAGGGAGATGCCAGAGGGAAGGGATATGGGAACATATGTATATGTATAACTGATTCACTTTGTTATAAATCAGAAACTAATAAAAAATAAATAAATATATAAATAAATAAAAGTCATCCCTAAAAATATTTAAACCTGTTTATAATTTCCCCATGGGTTCAGTTTTCTCCGAGAAAAGCAGGAAATATTAATTTTAAATGATTCACCTTTCAAATTATTTAAAACAATGAAATATACATATTTCTAAAATACCTTGCATTAGTCAAGTGAAAACACTTAATGTTTCTAAAATTGTTCAATCTACATTACCACAATTTGGCATGGGCTTTTGTTGGAAAGTAGAACAATTTATGACTCTTAATACTACTAATAAGTTTCACTAGTTGGATATTCATTCCAATCTATATTATTAAGGTATTTATAACTCTTACCGCCTATCAGCTATTGTAGCAGCTAACTTGAAATGAATTGGCTTGTCTCTATTTTGTTACTAGAAGCTAGAAATGCACAGCATCATAAATATTATCATTAAAATTCTTACTGGCAGTACCAACAGGGAGAGTCTGAAGAGGCCAGAGGACTCTAAAATAACTCACTCCAAGAGAAAGTACTCCTTAGATCATGCAGGCATGTACAGATACTAAGTCAGGGTGCTGCTATGGTTCATAGCAAAATCTAGTATACTTATAATTATTTGTCAGTTTGACATGATGCATTGATAATGCATTCTTAAAGATAATTGAAAACAATATAGAATATATCAGTTATCTATTGCTGCATAACAACTATCTCAAAGCTTAGTGGATTAAAATAAGATTAACTTGCTGTGATTTTGTGGGTCAGAAATTTGGACTGGACTCAGCTGAGCAAGTCTTCTGCTGGTAACATCTGGCTGGGGTTACTTACAAGACAGTCAGTTAGTCTATTAGTCGGGGGATCAGTGGTCTCAGGGATCTTAGCAGGACTGCTTCTCTATGCTTTGTGAATCCCACCTTCCACTAGGCAGTTGAGGTTTCCTCAAATGGAGTTGAGGGAACAACAAAGGGTTACTTCTGATGCATAAATGTTACTGTCTCATTGGCCAAACCAGTTACATGTTTAAGCCAGAGTCAATATTGGAAGGGGTTATATAGTTGCATGGACATAGGGAGATGTGATCCTTTAGCCATTACTATAACAATCTACTACCTGTGGTAAGTCATAAGTGAACTTTGGGCATACCCTACATTCCAATGATTTTAGATAACATGTTTTAAAAACAATATTTACACTAACATTGCAGATTATTTGTCAGAAGTGCAAAGTTTTTAAAAAACATTTATATGCATTTTTGTAAAATTGTATTCTGCAGCTTTCTTTAGCAAAATCTTCTTTAAGTAGATAAGACAGATTTATTGAATCACATTATCACAATTTAATCATAACCTATTGACATTTATTGCAGAAGACAGTAAAGATCAAAAACACCTATTTACAACTGCCTCAAAAATTAATGCATCAACTTTAGTTAACTTTTGTCAAACTTCAAAAAAAAGATTATTTAAGAAGTAATTTCAACAATAAGTTTCAATTAATTTTTCTTTGGGGCTAAAACAAGTTATCAGAATGTTAGGTTAAAAATTATTAAATACCTGAAATTTGATTAAAAACTGACGTTTTCTGCAGTTTCAAAGAAGTATGCCTCAGGTAGGCTTGGCAGATAAAACACAGGATGTACAATTAAATTTGAATTTCAGATAAATAATGATTTTTTAAATATTTTCCCCAATGTTATATTAACTAGGCATCATGTATTTTGCTAAGTCTGGTAAACCTTACCTCAAGGCATTAGTTTTAAAATGTTTCATTCAACTTGCTCTAAAGAGATGATGTAATGAAAACTTATTATTTAGGTACTCTTGATAAAAGAGAACTGGCCATGAGAAAATCAGATAGATCTGCCTTGTGTTCCAGAACTCCATTAATACTACTTGACAGGGTATGAGACCACAAGGAAGACATGTATGTAAATGATATTCTTGTTGGATAATATATTTTTCTAGGCAGTGCTGGTATGTTCATACCACAAATAATTTTCTCCACAACTGGAGGTAAATCTTCTAAATGTCTCACATCTACTGATAATGTTTTACATATCTATGTTTATGAAAATCATCCAGAAAATTTGTAGTGTTGTCTCATTTTAAAATGTAAATTTACTTGAGATATTGAAGTCCATACTAATCAACTCGCATATCTAAGAAATAGAGTGTTTAAAGTTAAAATGGTTTCATAAAATATGATTTTTTTAGGAATAGAGAAACTTCCTCTAGTAGATGAATGACCAAAGGAGACAAGAAAGGAAATAAAGGATTAAGTCTATCTTATCAATCAGATTGTAACTAGAAAGCAATGTGTTTAAAACACTAATCCCAAAATATTTCTCCCTCTCTCCTTCTCCTTCCACTGCATACATGCATATACTATAGAATATACAATATATTAAACATATATCACCTGTATATTATTAAAAATAATAGGTTTGGGCCTCCCTGGTGGCGCAGTGGTTGAGAGTCCGCCTGCCGATGCAGGGGATACGGGTTCGTGCCCCGGTCTGGGAGGATCCCATATGCCGCGGAGCGGCTGGGCCCGTGAGCCATGGCCGCTGGGCCTGCGCATCCGGAGCCTGTGCTCCGCAACGGGGGAGGCCACAACAGTGAGAGGCCCGCATACCGCAAAAAAAAAAAAATAATAATAATAATAATAATAGGTTTGTGTAATGCAGAGTATGTAATTCCTTACGATGAATAGCAACAATGAAAATTTTATGTAGGTATATTGATGATTATTTCCTATAATACATGGAAGAGTTACATTTAGATAGTAAGCTTATATTAATTTATATAATTGACCTAAAATATCCTCACATAATAAAGCAAGATAACTTGCAGTGCATTTTTCCACAGGCCTATCTCACAGATTCAGAAAAGTTCTTCTTAATGAATTTGAAATATATCATAGACTCCTTGACTAAAATAAAATTTTTTGAAAAGTATAGTAGTCAACTAAGGGCTACCATGACAAAATCATAGACAGTGAGGTTTAAACAATAGAAATTTATTTTCTCATAATATTTTTGGCTGAAAATCTAAGATCAGGGTGCCAACATGATCAGATTTTGGTATCAGCTCTCTTCCTAGTTTGCAGACAGCCAACTTCTTGTTGTGCCCTCCTATGACAGAGAGTGAATAAAGTCTCACAAGTGTCTCTATGCTGGTGTCTCTACTTATAAAGGCATTGATCCCATCAGACCATGGTCTCCCACCCTCATGACCTCACCTCACCCTAATTACCTCCCTAAAGCCCTATCTCTAAATACCATTATATTTGGGATTAGGGCTTCAAACTATGAATTTTGGAGAGACATACACATTCAATCCATAATAAAATGCTACTTCTTCTAGAATCCCATTTTATTTTTAAAGAAAGCATATATCTTCATTTATTTCATTCATACCTTTATAATCTCTTAAGCATTCTATGTACATAATACATTGCACAATAAATGCTGGATTTACTTTGTTAAATTAGGTTTTTGACTTTGAATTTTATCCTTAAAGGAGAAAAGAATAAATGGTGGTAGAATTTATGATGGCTAAAGTTGTAGGCTTGCTCCTGAAATGAACAACCTCAGTGCAGAAAAAGCCATTCTTTCCACATAACCTCAAGAAAAACATTTGAGATACTGTTTAATGCAAGTCATGTGTCAAAATTTGAACTAATCTTCTGCATTGATTATTGAGGACTAAGTCACATATCTATACTTAGCACAAAAAAACGAAGTACCTAATTTCCACCTAAAACAAATGGGAGACCAAAAGAAAGCAATAGTTTAAGTGGTTAGAAAAGAGATCTCCCATATATGGGTGGATACCATGTGTTTATTTAATCATCTCAAATTTCCCAAAACTTATAAATTTATTTAATTCTTTAATGATTTTTTTTCTTTCAATAAAAAGAAAAATTAGCTCATTATATAATATTTCATGTTGAATTTTTTACCTTTTATGTCTAGTAATTCCTTCCTTTTAAATATATTTATGTGACAAATAGGAAACTCAGTCGACAAAATAAAAATGTGAAGTATTCAAGATTGTCAGAAAACAGGAGAAAAAAAAGAATCATTTCTATGTCATTTGATTCACAGCATCATAGTAACATGTCAAAAAGCAAAATAAAGCTACCCATATAGGTGCTTTTTGTCAAGAATATAAAGAGGGTATTTATTTACCTGGGTGCTTTAAGACTCGGCAGAAAATATTTAGTATCTTGCGAAGTCCATATTATGGTTATTTCTAGCATTTGGAACTGGAAATACAAGTTTTAAACTCTTGTTTCTACTAGCAAATGGTATCAATTTAATAAATATATACATCCTTTTATGTATCAAATTCTTACCTGGAAATGAAAGAATATTAATTTAGTAATTGGAGCTCTCTTTTCCAGGGCTAACATTTTATAATTTCAATTCTGTTTCTATTTACTCATCCCAGTGGTGGGATTAGAAATTCTTTACAAACCTGACACTAGCAAGAATTGAGGTAGTAAAGGATTAAGCAACTGTAGATAGATGTTCATTTCATATATAATTGTTATTATAGGAGTGACGGTTATAAAGTTTTGTTCATTTCTTCCTATGCTTCTCCCCAAGAAAATGAGTACAAGTCATGGTTTTCAATGCTAAATAGGTAAATGGACATCAGCAAAATTAATTTTGAAATATTTATATATGAGGAGGAATGAGGATGGCCAAATCCTTTGAAAATCTACAGAGAGGCTCAGCATTATAGTCTTTGTCTCACTTGCAAATCTGCTGATATAAACATCTACATGATGACAATCATCATCCACTCCATTTACCTATTGTCAATATATGACTTTAAGATTGCAGCTAACAACAAAACTAAAGATAATAGAAATCAGATTCCTTACCTATTTAGTTAAATAATAAGGAAACATAAAAATATTTTTATCTATAATGCACGTGAGCCACATAGGATACAGATAGAAGTTCTTAATTGTTAGTCTATATATTCTGTCACTTAAATGATTTAGAAGATACTTTAGAGTCTGACTATTTAGAGTCAAATCTTAGCTCTTCTGCTTTCTAATTATAAGATAAGAAATTTATTTGACTTCTTACTTCAGTTTCCTCATCTATGAAAATAGAAATGATAATAATAGCTCCAACCTAATATGGCTAATGTGAGAATGAAATGAAACAGCATAAGTAATTCTTTCAAAATCAATACCTCAAACATAGAAAACATTATATGTGTTACCATTATCATTATTTTTATTAGTGGTGGTGATACCATCATCATCATCATCATCATCATCATCATCATTTTCCATTTTAACCACAAGGGATGAAATATGATGTTGCAATGTTTGAGAGTATGTATTCTTGAATCATTATAACCTGTTACCATTCCTGATATCCCTATTTAGCATCTATGTGATCTTGGTAAAATTACCAAATCTCTCTAAGCATCAGCTTTCTTCTGAGGAAAATAGTTTTAATAATTAGCATATATTTCACTCAGGATCAGGGACATAATTTGCAAGACTCATTGTAAAATGAAAATTCGTGTGCCTTGCTCAAAAACACGGGGAAAATATTGTTATAGGTACTAAATTTAGGTGCTTTCCTTTCTTTTGCATGGTGAATTTTTTATTTGATATTTAATGTTTTCCAAAGTAAAGAAAAATTCAAAACTTAAGTTATTAGCATGAACTTTATATTATATGATGCCGGTTTTAAATGCAAAATTCAGAGCGTTTAACATTTATGTGGAATCATCAATTACACAATCTGTATTTCATTGTTCATATCCAAAGTGAGGCTTGAGCTGACCAGAAGAGACTAACACAAGCTAGATTCAGGAAGTTTGAAATGAGAGATAGAGTGTCCCCCAGTCACTAAGAGGGCCTGAGGAAAAGCTCTCTTGAACACAGGATACTCATGAAAATTATCTGCCCTGGGAGTGGGCGTGTGGTAACCAAGGTCACACACATGTTTTGGCTTGAGGGTTGTTAAGTTCAGTTCCTTCCAGTCACTAAACTGATAAGCCTTGCCTCTGTTAAGGTATGAAAGCAAGCCAGTCATCTCTCCTTCCTACAGGCCAGATGTGGGAACACACAATAGGTAAGTGACTCCCAAGAATATTACAACCTCTGTCCTGGAACATGCTATGTACCTAGGAACCTGGGCCAGACACTGTCAGCCTGAGACAGAACCCCTACCACCATGCCCCTCCTCCAGACTCTGTTAGGTGTGTAAGCCCAACCCCTACCCTCCCAGAGCTGGAACCCAGGCTGACGGCCAAAAGAGTCAGTCTCTGTGTGGGGCTTTGGGACTCGGAAGCTGGGTGGTCCTGTGACACCAGGAACTGAGGGAATGGGCATCTGAGAACCCCTCCTACTGAGATCAGGAGGCTGGGGAAAAGGGTCTACACATTAGCCTAAGCTCTGAGACCCCATCCAATGTGCCATTGCTTCATCCATCAGAACTTAATTACAGTATACAAAATCAAAAGTAAAATCAACATACACAAAACAATGTGATACACTACATTAACAAAATGAAGAACAAAAGTCACATGATCATCTCAATAAAGGCAGAAAAAGCATTTTACAAAATTCAACATTTTTTCATAATAAAATACTCTCAAAAAACTGGGCATAGAAGGAACTTGTATCAATATAATAAAGTCCATATATGAAAAGCCTACAGATAACATCATACTCAATGGTATTAAACTGAAAGTTTTTCTCTGAGATCAACACAAGGCCAATACACCCACTCTCACCACTCCTATTCAGTATAATCCTGGAAGTCCTAGTCAAAGCAATTAGGCAAGAAAAATAAATAAAAGGTATGGAAAGGAAGAAGTACAATTATCTCTGCTTGCAGATGATGTGATTTTATATGTAGAAAACCCTAAAGACTCCATGAGAAAACTGTTAGGGTAAACAAATTGAATAAATTTGCAGGATACAACATTAACATACAAAAATCAGTTCTGTTTCTGTGCACTAAGAATGAAGTATCTGAAAGGATAGCTCTTTCTTAATTAAAAATAATTCCATTTACATAGACACAAAGAGAATAAAATATTAAAGAATAAATTTAGCCATCTAGTTGAAAGATATGTGTACTGAAGACTACAAAACACTGATGAAAAGATATCCCATGTTCATGGATTGAAAGAGTTAATATTATTAAATTATACATACCACCCAAAGCAATCTACAGATTCAGTGTACTCTATCAAATTCCCAGTGGCATTTTCTACAGCAATAGAATAAACAATCCTAAAATTCATATGGATTAAGAGACTCGGAGTAGCCAAAATAATCTTAAGAAAGAAAAACAAAGATGGAGGCATCACACTTTCTAATTTTGAAATATAAATAAATATACAGTAATCAAAACAGTATGATGCTGGCATAAAAACAGACATATAGACCAATGGAATGGAAAAGAGAGCCCAGAACTAAATCCACACACCTATGGTGGATGTGCCAAAAATTCACAATGGGGAAAGGATAGTCTCTTTAAAAAGTGGTAATGGGAAAACTTGATATCTACATGCAAAAGAAGGAAACTGTACCCTTATCTTATACCATAAACAGAATCAACTCAAAGTGGTATTAGAGGTTTAAACATAAGACCAACAACTGTAAAAATCCTAGAAGAAAACTTAGGGGAAAAGCTTCATGACATTGGTCTGGGCAATGATTTCTTAGATAGGACATGAAAAGCACAAGTAACAAAAGTAAAATTAGACAAATGGTACTGCTTCAAATTAAAAAGCTTCTGTAGATGGGAAGAAAACCATCAGCAGAGTGCAGTCAACCTATGGAATGGGAGAAAATATTTGCAAGCCATATATCTCATAAGGGATTAATATTCAAAATATATAAGAAACTCCTATAACTCAATAACAATAAATAAATAAACAACCCAATTAAAAACTGGGCAAAGGATCTGAATAGATATTTCTGTAAAGAGGACATACAAATGGCCAATAGGTATATGAAAAGATGCTCAACATCACTAATTAGGGAAATAAAAATCAAACCACAATGAGATATCACCTTGCACTTGTTAGAATGGCTATTATCAAAAAAAAAGATAACAAGTGTTGATGAGGATGTAGAGAAACTGGAATCTTTGTACACTGTTGTAGGAAATGTAAAATGATTCAGCCATTATGGAAAACAGTATGGAGGCTACTCAAAAAATTAATAATAAAATTACCACATGATCCAGAAATCCCACTTCTGGGTATATATCTAAAATAATTGAAATTAGTATCTTGAAGAGATATCTGTATTCCCATGTTAACTGCAGCTTTATTTTTTGATAAAATAGCCAAGATATGGAATTACAACCTAAATGTCTACTGACAGATGAATGGATGAAAAAAATGTGGTATTTACATACAATAAAATACTGTTCTGCCTTAAAAAAGAAGAAAATCCTATTATATACTACAACATGAATGGACTTTGAGGACATTATGCTAAGTGAAATAAGCCAATTACAGAAGGACAAATACTGCACAATTACACTTAAAAGAGGTGCCTAAAATAGTCAAACTCAGAAACAGAGTAGAATGGTCGTTGCCAGGGGTTAGGGGAAGGAGAAAAGAGAAAGTTGCCGTTCAACAGGTATGATGTTTCAGTTATGCAAGTTGATTAAGTTCTAGAGATCTGTTGTACAGTGTTGTGTTGTACAATATTGTGTACTGTGCACTTAAAAACTTGAGTGTCTAGATCATGTTGTGTTCTTATCACAATTTTTTAAAAGGTTATAGATGTGACAAAGTGAAGTCTGATGGCTATAAATATCTTTTTGGTTTTGTTTTTGTATTTTTAAATTGGAAGGCAGGGAAACACATCATGAAGTGAGATTAGAAGTTTTTGTAAGGATCAGACCATGATGGCATTATATGAACTGCTAAAGAATTTAGTATTCCTGTATGAAATGAGGTGACAATAAAGATTTTACTCATAGGAGTAATTTTGAATATTAAGAAATAAATCACTTGACAGTCGTATTGAGAATGTTTTGGAGAGTTGGAAAGTATATGAGCAGAAAGAACAGTTTGAAGATAGTTGCAGTAATCCAAGTGCAGAATCTCAGGAACATAATTTTAAACAGTATGACAAGAAATGGACCTAAGGGAGGCAAACTTGATAGTTAGTTAAGGTGTTGATGTGCCTTGATGATTTATTAGAAAAGAAAGAATTCATGATATTTTATAAGGATCCTGTTTGAGTAACTCTACAAAATTCTGGTGTCATTTACTGCAGCAGGCAATTAAAGAAAATGTTTATGTCTGGAAGAGAGAATGATGAAACTTCTTTTGTTTTGTTTTGTTTAGCATGTTAATTGTGAGATGTCCATGAACATCCCTTTGGAGTTGATAAATTTTAATTGGTTATTTTAATCTGGAACCCAGGTATGAGATTTAGACAAATGTTATAGATTTGTGTGTCATCAGTGTATAGGTTAGAGTCAGTTGATTGCATAGAATGAGAAGGGAAGACCAACATAGTCAGACTTTGAGGAATGCCAGTATTTATGGAATGGAATAGTAAAGAAAAAATCTAAGAATATTGAGAAAAAGTATCCAGAGGAAGACTTTTCATAGGAATCAGGGAGGAAAGAGCTTCACAGTAAAGGAAATCATAAACTATTCCTACTGTAAAGGAATCAATCAAAATGCTTAAAATTATCTGTTTTAGCAAAAAAGTTACTTGTTGCTTTTGTAGGGTGGGCATTTTCAACATAGTGGGATGATTTGATCAAACTGATCAAAATTAGATTGTAGGGAGAGAGAATAACACAACTTTTTGCAAAAGTTTGTAAGGTTAGTGAATGAGATAGGGCAATAACTAAAAGGTAATGAAGGATGGAAGAATAATTTTTTTTTTTTTTTGCTCCAGACGCATAGGCTCAGCGGCCATGGCTCATGGGCCCAGCCGCTCCGTGGCATGTGGGATCCTCCTGGACTGGGGCACGAACCCGTGTCCCCTGCACTGGCAGGTGGACTCTCAACCACCGTACCACCAGGGAAGCCCAAGAAGAATGTTTTGAAGATGAAAGGAAGGTGCATGGTTAGAAGAGTTGAGAAAGGGGTAATTAATGTACTGAATTCCTTGGGGAAAAGAAAGATTAGACACAAAGCTCGGGTTACTGAACATATTGGGTATTTTTGCTCGTTTATTTTTTTAAAGGGATACCACATTTTTTAACTTAGGAGCAAAGGTGAAAAAGTGGGTGAAAATACCAATAAATATTTATACATAAGGATTGTAAGTCAGAAAATTTAAGCATGATATAAAAGTTGATTAAATAGTTTGGCTTAGGTTCAAATCTAAAGGAAACAGACATTGAAATGGATTTTGGATGCACACGTTTGTAGCAAAGTTTTCAACACCTGTGGCAGAGTGAGGGAAGCAGGCTTGTGCAGAGGGAGAGATTGAACTGCAACCAAGTTACAGTGACTCAAAGCAGAGGCTTCATTATGGCACAAGGTATTAGACAAGGGCCACCCCAGGGAGAGAGAATAACCTTGGCAACTTCCTTACAGAAGAAAATTCCTAGAGGGACACTCAGCTGTGAGCCATCAGCAAGCAACACTTCCGGCAGCTGAGGGAATGTGTCTTGTACTGGAATGGACATCTATGTATCACATTAACTCACTACAGGGATTTAAAATGATTCTGAAATTTCTGGGTCAAGATAGCCATTGACTACCTGAGTTTATTTTTTTCTAAGGCTCATTAAAATGAAGAAATAAAAAAAAAACAAGTTATGAAGAACTGAAACCCATCACCACGACTATCAAGAAAGAAATAGAAATATTATATTTGGGGACTTGGACATAAATATTTGCGAATTCTGGATGGCTCAAGAGGTAATGTGTGGGCCTTTAAAAACTGAATATCATCATGAAGTACAAGTCAGCTTTGAACATAATCTTGCCAGAGTTTCAATTTGTATTTTGAAGAATAAGTACAAAGTTACAACGTGTCTTTAAGAATCTCTTATACAGACCACAGTGTGCAATTTTAAGAAAAACAAATATTCCTTTTGACAAATTATATTTGTCCCATAGCAATTGAGGAGAAATAAACTCACTCTTCACAAGAAGACATTGAGCTATACTTGAAGCATCATGATGTTTATACACACCTGGGGGATCTGAGCTCATGCCACTTAAAGCCACTGGAAACCTAAAATGAATATGGTTCCACTGACAGGCAGCTACACCCTGAAACAGATACATTTTCAAGACACAGGAAGAGAAAATAATATAGAGTGTCTCAATAGTCAAGAAAGAAAACTGGAAATGGAGCATTTTTAATGAGCATCCCATGAGACCTAAATGAGAATTAAATCAAGAGACTGAGTAAAATAAATCAAAGAGGTGCAATGAAGCTATTCCTCTAAAAGCCAGAAAGGTGAAAATTTGAATGCATTTGTTCAAAAAGTTTGAAAAATACAAAATAATTTTTGAAGCAGCATTCAAGAAACAGAAAAACTCAAAGTAAATACCTTATGTTAAAGAAAGATCTAATAAAGATAAAACTTGAAATTAATAAAATAGAATAAAAATAAAAGTTACTTGACAAATTGTCTTCTGCAAAATATTTAACAACAAAAATACAGACACACTTCTGGGTAAGGAGATTACACAAGAAAAATGTTAAGAAAAAAAAAAAGATGAAATCTAACTGCAATTTCAAAGATGATAAAGTGTTTTTAAGAGATCTTTATGGGGAAATGGTTTTAGCCATGATGGAATAACTGAGACTGGATTTGCTTTCGTCTTTAAACAAACAAAATATATCCAAAGTATATTAAACATATTTTTCCCCATTGGACAACAGGTATCTCAATATAGTAATCCTTGAAAGAAGGGAAATGAATATGATGATCCCTAAGGTTGTCCCAGCTAAATTCTTGGAGAAAATTTCTAGAAAGAAATTCAGGGACAGGATGTGTAAACAGAGCTTGCTGATCTCCCTGAACTGAGGAGACACAGTACAGAATTCTAGCCAAAGTGGCTAGAACTCATGAGGCAGAATTCCAGAGAGGAGAGAGTTACACAGAGGAGGAGTTACCAAGACCTTCAGAGAATTTTCCTCATATCTTCATCTGAATCAATACTCAGACAACTACTCACGAGGAAGTATCTCATGACCAGAAAAAGACTCCTGGAAAAAGATTCCAAGTAGCTTAACTGAATCCTAGAACAAAATCCAAAAATATTTAAGAGAACACAAAAATTCTTAGACCCATTATCTAAAATTTGCAATGCCTGCTATTCAATAAAAAATTACTTGGCATGTAAAGAAGCATGGAAATATGAACCTTAATGAGAAAAATCAATAGAAACAACAGAAACAGACCCATAAATGACATGGAGAATAGAATTAGTAATAGTAGCAGTAATAAAATAAGAATAATGATGATAATGAATTGTCTTTGAGTGTTAAACATGTGCCAGCATTGGGCTAAGTGCTTATCATCCATCACTCAGTGTGGTCATTTTTCCAAACACTTTGTAAAACACAATTATTTCCGTATTTTAAATGGTGTAGAAAACCTGGCCAACAACACACAAGTACAACACGGCTGAAATGAGATTGACTTTCAAGTTCAGCTGACTGAAAAGAAATGTCTAGCAAATGCTCGTACCTATATTACTTTATTGTCACTTAAAGTTACAAAGCTATTCATTAATACTGAGTACTTCCTAAAGTGATTTAAATGAGTGGAAGTAATAATGCTATTTCATAAGGTCTGTCATAATTCTGATAACATTTAAAGACTGAACTAATTTGAAACTTCATTTTTCACTAAATTCAAAATAAGTACCTCAAATATGCAATTATTACTCTATAAGGCAAATTAATGACCATCATTTTAAGTATTTCTAAAAATATTCTAAAGAATACAATTAACCATATATAATTAGAAGATGCAGTTTCACAGCAGATATCATATATAAATAGGAGGCTAGGCTACCAGCCTTTTAAGGGGAGCCTCTGTTTTTCAATCTCAACTTCACCTCTCCAAAATATGTCTTGTTTCTTGTGCTAGATTTTATAACTTCCAATGTTTTTTCTGGGAATAACATCTGGAATTAGCCACCCCAATTACCACCCCAAAGCTAGACTATCAAAATATCAAGATTATCAAGATTAAATTCAGAATTTGGGCATTACTAACAATTTGGCCAAAGGCCAGAATTTATGAATTGTAAGTTTATAAACTTTATGATTCATTAGAAAAGTGTTATGAATAGTAAGATACAATATTGAAAAAGTAAAAGTCAAACAATTCTTGTACTAAAATAATTTAGACTGGGGACAAAAAAATCCACAAGTATATAAGGATGCTAGTGATTATATCAGTGGTTTCTGAGCTATCTATGTGGTCGAAAAAGGTACACACACAAACACATACCATATCATGTATTCATAGGGATGAAAAGATGGAATAAAACATATTAGATGGTAAAACTTAATTGTTGTTACAATTTATTCTGCTGTTTTAATATTTGAATTTTGTATTATATTATGTATATATGCATTATATAATAAAAGCTTTAGAAGATTATTTCCACTTGATTTTATTTAAGGTATCAGAAGAAGTACTAGATATATCTAGTTGAAAGAAAATAGTGTCTGACTTAACACCCTAACAAGTCACTTGGTTCACTTCAAAATTCTCCAGTCACTCACCTCATTTGCATAATTTAAATAGTCCTATTGAAAAATGAATACACATAATATGTGAGTTTCAATTGATATACAACCTAAAATATAACAAAATAGAATTGTAGGCTAAGGGGAGATCACTATGATTAAAAGATAACATCACCATACAATTTAGTCCAGCCATATGTTTTCATTTTTTTTAGAAGATGCCTATGTATTTGCTCTCAAGTTTTGTCAAGAGTAAATTTTTTCCTAATAAAAACAAGTGAAATTACTTTCCTTGTAGAAATCACCTATAAAATATTTAAAATAAGGAAGACAACATTCTAAGAGAAAGAATCACATGATATTGATGTTGTGGAATTTTTTCAAAGAAATAAGACTGCATTTACATTATTGTACAGACTACTCTGTATTTGGATATAGTTGCTATAAATTAGAAAAATTATTTTTATTTCATTTAATGTTTGTTAAGCAATTTTTAGTACTGAAACAATGCTGAACCACCTTTTTCTTCCAATGCAGGTATACCTTTCTTGAGGTCTAAAACCAGCATATGGGGCATTGGCAGGTCCTCCTTCCTGAGCCTAACTGACTGTAGGCAACTGACTCCCTACTGTGTGATATTAAAAATGAAAAAGAAAGACAAAGACTTTCAGGGATAAGATGTTAAAATTTAGTAGCAAAGAGAGTGGGTGTGTTTCCACCCTCCCCTCCACACACAAAAACCCCACATCAACCACCACCACCAAATATCTTTTTTAACCTTTATGTTTTCTTAAAGTAAAATTTCTCAACATACAGACACTAACCTAGACACTAGTATATCTGTATGTGATAACACGCAAAGAGGTCACATTTATAATAAACTTTGTAAGCCTCTTTCCACACAAATCTAACTAGCAACCCAGATATTGCAAGTGTAATTTCTATCACTTGATCAAAGGATAAAAGCTGAGTATGCATGATTAAACACACCTCAATACTGAGCTGAACTGACATTTACCTTTTAGACTAAATATGAGCATCATATATACCTCACCAGACTCTTTTGCAGTTTTTTTTTTTTTGCGGTATACGGTCCTTTCACTGCTGGGGCCTCTCCCGTTGCGGAGCACAGGCTCCGGACGAGCAGGCTCAGCGGCCATGGCTCACGGGCCCAGCTGCTCCACGGCATGTGGGATCTTCCCGGACCAGGGCTCGAACCCGTGTCCCCTGCATCAGCAGGCGGACTCTCAACCACTGCACCACCAGCGAAGCCCAACTGCAGCCTTCTTGAATTACAGTTTGGATTACTATATATTCCTATTATTTAAAGGTATTTTATTGAGGTCATTTCTGAACTAGCCTTTGGACAGTTGAGGGAATTGCTTTGAAGAAGGGTAAGAGAAAAAAATTATTTCAGTTAGGGGCATGGTACATATAAAATTCATGATGAAGTATAGGGCATGCACAAGATCATAGAATAAACAAGACTAGTGCAAAAACAACTCTGCTGAGGAGAAATAGGAGATAAGTTTGGATGGCTTCCAAACTGTTACTCTTCCTTCCTCATGCAAAAGTCCTTGTTCAGCTCCTCTTCAAACATCAACTTATTCTCTTCCATTCTCTCTTTTATCCTTTATTCTAAAGAATTCCAGGCCATTCCACCTAATCTTTGCAGAGTTTATCTACTGGGGAAAAGTTAAGATGATCATATAAGTTATATTCAAATTAGTATAATTTGAGAGTGAAACAGAATGTCACTGATAATTATGTCATGACATCAGGTATAAACCAGGTTGTTCCAGGTAAGTGCGTACATGTGGACACCCTATTCATCTTGGGTGTCATCAAAACCAGCCCAATAACTTGGCTTTAACTATATCATCTCCATATTCAAAGATACATGACATTAGATATACCCTGGGTCTTACCATCATTCAAAACAGGCTCACACCCAAAATTTTCATCTCCAGTAACTGACTACCACCTTCTATTTATCTGTTCTATCACTCCCAGGCCACTTGTTATATAAACACATTAAACCCAGAAATCACTATACCTACTTTCCCTTACTTTAATTCCTTCCTCAAAGAGTCATATGGTTCCCTGTTCAGCAATAACAGGTCATCCAGACCTTCAGAAACTTTCTTGCCTAACCTCATTTTCCACTTAGATTTCCACCTTTAAAACGAAAACCCTCTATTTTGGCTTATCCCTACCCCTTGTCCTCACTGCTGTAACGTTTCCAAATGTGTTGGGTACACTTTCTTATGATGAGCCCTGGATGAATTGACTCTTTTTTCTCTCTTTATATCATTTTCATTTACATGCACCATGTTTCACCCATTAGATTCTGAGTTCCAAAGCAAGGATATATATATATGGGGTATGTGTGTGGGTCTGTGTGTACATTTATTATGTATATAAACTATGAATGTTTATGAACATGTGACTATGTATGCATATACATATATGTTTTTATAAACTTTCACTTTAGTCCAATGCACAGCGAGCATTTAAAAAATAGATTTACAGGATATTTTAAGCTCTAAAGCAACCACTGGATATAATGAATAAAAATCAATTGGTAAAATAAGTATACCTACACTCATGTTAGAAAGTAATAAATATTTTTAAAGAATTACATTTGATGTCTATGTGCATATGCATTTTAAAATTTTGTTTGTAGGTGATTATTTTGTTGATTTAATCACCACTTGAAATGGATGCCTTAATTTAATCTTAATCCTAGGAAACAAGTCATTTCATGTTCAAATTAACCCAAATTTCACTCATTATGTTGATTATATTAGTGTTATTAGATAATTCAATTGTGTATTATAAAAAGAGGTCTATTTAATTACAGAGGTTAATGTAGTGAGTGTAAGCATCCTAGATAAAAATCTTCAATTGTTCAGTTCAATGTATAATAGTCTGTATTGCTTTTGTGTGCATCCATCTATGTGATTCCTATTGGATCTTTACAGAGAAAATCAGATGGTTCCGCACATGATCAAGAGAATAACTTCTTAAAGGTGTTCGATTTAACAATACAATTCCTTCCAGTTCAATGAGCATTAATTAAAAACCTACTCTAAAACAAGCATATCATCAGATCCTGTGTCCTTTGGTGATATAAGAGTTATAAGATAATCTAAAGAAAAAACAAATAAATAAAAAACAATCTGGTTAGGAAAAAGCCATGAATATACTTAACTATCCATCCATCCATCTACATACATATACATACATTTTTTTCTCTTCTTCAATCCATTCCTTTTACATTAACAAATTCATAACTTGAATCCATCACATTATTCCCACACTGAAAACTCTACAATGTTTTATTACCAATAAGGTAAAAGTCTATATACAATCAGCCCATTCAAATTTTAAATATTATCCCCAATTTCTCTCAGAGGCAAAACTTTTATTTCTAGTAAACTAGTCTTCTTGTTGACTATCAAACACTGTTTTTTTTTCCTCTTTATATTGCACAAAAAAAATCTTGACTACATACTTAAATAAGTGCATTAGACAATAATTTTAGAGAATTTCACTGGGAGGACATCCACTTGAACCCAAATAGTTATAAAGGAATTCATGAACAGTTCAAACAGCAGTTGGACTATAAAGGATGGATTGAAGAACATTAGTAATTGACATGTTGCAAACCAACATTTTCAGTAGCAAATTCTACCTCCTTAGTTTTCCCTTTTAATATTTTAATGAGGATTTCAAAAACAAAAGCATTTTATTGGTTAAATAATGTGTTTCTTTTCAAAAATTTTGTGGGCTCAAAAGGTAACAATAAAATATTTATAATTTGGGGCTTGGCCTGAAGAAAGAAAAACTGAACTTTCTTTTGTTTATTAGACTATTCTAGATAAATACTATTTCTTTTGCATTATAAATAATGACTTGTCTTTGAACAAATTAAAGTTTTTAAATGTTAAATTAATTTTGATATTAAAAGGAGAACTAATGAAACCTTTTTTTAAGGCATAGAGTCAATTATTGTTATCAACTTTCCTGACTGGTACAGAGCCAGATTCAGGTGGCTTGGCAGCGTGCCCTCATATAGATGTGTGTATTTTCATTTTTATTATTTATAGACATGAGTGTTACTTTAACTATGTGAAGCTGGATGAATGAGAGAAATTGTATGGAAAATATGATGAAAATGCAGATGCCATTATGGAAAGTCCTTGAATCCCTTATTCCCCATATCCCGCTTGCCCTCATACCTTAACCTTAACCTTATTTTGAACAGATTGTCAGATGGTTAAGAATTTATATGATAAAAGTGAGCTTCTAACCTGTCTTTTTTTGTTGTTCAAATATTATATAGCATACTAAAAATGATTCCATAAAATAGGTAAAGAATACATCCATTTTTTTGGTGAATGATCTTGATTCTTAAAAATAAAATATTTATAAAATAAAGAAATAAGTGTTATATACATTTTACCTAGGAGCTGGATTTTCAACCACTGAGGTAATGGAGCACCTATACAGGTAAAATAAAATAAAAATAACCTTAAGCACATGTGCACTTGATGAATTTAGGTGTACTTCATTTTTCAACTATGTTATTTCTGACTTAGTTGTATCATTCATTTATTATTCTTGCAATTTAATTTCTGCCACGAGGTGGAGAAAGAGTGCCAAAGCTAAACCAGGGGTTAGCAAACAATGACCCCTCAGGCCAGCAGCCTGTTTTTGTAAAGTATTAATTGTAACACATCCACTCCCTTTTGTTTATGCATTGTCTGTGGCTAATTTTGCACTACATGACAGAGTTGAGTGGTTGTGATATAGACTGTATGTCTTGCATATTATAAATATTTACTGTCTGGCCCTTTGAGAATGTTTGCCAATCCAAGGTCTAGGAAGTAAATTTTGATTTTAATTGCAAAATAGCTCTCTGTTTACTTTTACCACATTTAATCATGAATCATTACCCCTTTATCCTACTTTATTTTAAAAGAATTCCAGTATATTAGTGAGGATAATACTAGTCATTGTAACAACAATAAAAGTCTTTTATGTTCAACAAATAGAATTTTATTTCTTGCCCACATAACAACCTATTGAGAGTGTTCCTGACTGGCAGTAGACTTCTTCCCTGTGGTAATGCAAGGATTCTTTCCATCCTGTGCTACGTAGCCTGTAATTCTTAAGTCCTCTGCATACAAATGTAAAAGGGGGAAAAAAAAGAAAGAAAGACTGGAGAAGGCACACCTACTTCTACAAAAACAAAAACATTGAACACACACAACAACAAAGCCCAGGAATGACAGAGACGCATATTACTTCAGCTCACATTCCACTGACAAGAAATAACCTGGTAGCCTCACCCCTCACCAAAATGCAAGAATGCTATGACATGTAGTCCCTGAATTGACAGCCACTTCACATAAATTACTCTATTCCATGAAAAGGACAGCATGGTAGGCAGCTAGCAATCTGTGTCACTCCTTAATGTCATTTTTGGTCAACTTGATGTCAACTTATGGATATTGTAGTTTGACTAAATATTTCTATATTACCTTTTCCTACATTCTGCTTTTTTAATAGTTATTTTTTAAGTCCGACTAATCTTTGTGTCATTATTTTGGAGGTAGGGAAGTACAAAGAGAAAGAAAAGCAGTTGTGTTACGTCTTAACCTCTGTACCTGACTATGAACAATTATTGAAATAGTATCTCCCTTAATACTTGTCTGCTTTTCTTGCTTTTTAGACAATTAAAACTCCTTGGATCTATCCAAAATATTTTCTCCTTGTTGCCATGAAGACTGAAAAATATATATAACAGGGAGGGTCTACTTCCTTTCAACCTGCTCCTTTTCTCCCAAAATTCATAATTATGATTACAGTGTCACCTATATTTCATCTTGATCTGTCTTAGAATAAAAGAACAAACTCTGACTTTCTCCAGTGACAAATATTATTGTCTGTTACACTTTAAAGTGGATGTTCCAGTGCTCTGTGTGAGGGGTCTATTCTCCTTGTGTGATTACTACTTTTACACAAGGTAAAAAACTGTGTAGAATATTGGCTGTGTGTTGTGTAGGCCAGAGGAAAAAAGTCACTATTCTGACTGCAGCCATATCCTAACCCTTCCTAAGTGTCTACAACTTCTTTCATCTGGTAAAAGCAAATAACAAGAGCCACAGTTAAGTACACTTACATAGTTTACAAAGTGGTATATATATATATATATATATATATATATATATATATATATTATATCATGTGCCATTCGAAGTGTTCTAAATTCAGAAAAATGGAGCGAGTACTCTGCATGTTCAAACTATGTATTATATATATAGCTTGTCACACAAAAAAATGAAAACACTCTATGGGTGACAACTTGTCCATATTTACCCATCAGATACTGAATGAGGCTTTCATGAAGGGGAGCAAAACCACCACTTCACTGGGAAAGCAAAATCATGGCCATCCCTAAAGCTCAGAGCAGATCAGAAGGAATTCCCGTAAGTTCATTAGATGGACCTCATTTTTACCAGTCTCTATACCCTTCTAATCTAACTCTGCCAGCAGGTCCCAGGCATCGCCCTCATTCACAATACTTGTATCCTAGTTGAACCTGGCTTTTCTCCTTAAATGTAATTTTACATCTTTGGTAATTTTTAATATTTTATTGTAATACCTCTGGTGCTTCCAATCGTCTTCCTGATTTCATTTTAAATAAGTTTTAGGACAGATCTGGTAGAAATGAGTCTGATATTTGTAAAGGTCCAAATCTGAGCTCTAACTGCTGCTGATACTCTCAACCTAGGATTCTTCATTATGAGTTCGCTCTGTGGGCCAAAAAGCATACTTAATAATGACATATGTGTATTTGTGAGCATATTTAAGTCTCTGTTCCTATTATTTCTTTAACTGGAATGCATTTATACACATCTTTTCTGAAGGCATTATTTTTTAAAATGTCCACATAGTTAATAACCCCCTCACCACATGCTATACCTCTTTGTACACTCATTATGCATCTGTTTTATTCTATTTTGCATAATTGTGAGTTTACATATTCATTTCCCCTGCTAGGTCTTGAATTCTAGGAAATGTGTTAATCTGCAAAAATTGCATTGGGCCTACATACTGCCATTGACATAATATGCTTAATAGGTTTATTTAAAAAATATTATCATAAAAGTTAGACCTACCTATTTTTGCCTTTTGCTTTATAATGTTTTTATAAGGAAGATCAAATAATTATATTATCTATCTATATTGCTCTCTCTATATGTATATGTATATATATATATATATATTTTTTTTTTTTTTTTTTTTTTGGTCTTGCAGCATGTGGGATACTAGTTCCCCTACCAGGGATCAAACCTGCACCCCTGGCACTGGAAGTGCTGAGTCTTAACCACTGGACCGCCAGAGAAGTCCCTCAACTTATATTTTTGGTTGGAAGACTTAGGTGGTTTTTTTTAATTGTTGTTAAAAACAATTTAAATTTTGTGACAAGCACAGAAAGGAAAGCAAATACATGTAATCTCTTGTGAAATAGGTTCCCAAAGAGATTTAGAGACTCTTAATAAGAATTATTTTAAATGTAATAGGGTAATTTCATTTTTGTGATGTTTTTCTTATAGAAAGAACTATGTAAGTTTGTAATGTCCCTGGGTCCTTTTGATCCTAAAAATACCAGAATTTCATGTGTCCTGTGATGCTAGCACATACTAATTGAGTTAATAAATTAAGTAGAGAGATGTCCATTATTCTTGGAAAACTAGTTTGATTCTCTGTAATGTTTTATAATATGAAACTTGGGCAGAAAGTGTTTTTGGGAAAAATTAATGTTCCTTTTTTTCTGGGTTAGAGACTCCTAACTCAGAATTTCAAATGAAAATTGCAGATATTTACACAAATCAATCATTTTCTCCTAAGATAAAATAATAATCTTCCAAAGCAGATCGGTTTATATTCATTCATTGGGGATATCCAAGGATGTGTGGTTGGGAGAGGATGTTGAAGTCTTTTCTTGAACACCCATTCACAATATAGTAAATTATTTTCTGAAACCTCTACAAAAAGTTGAATTAATTACCACTGTGATACGCATTAGTGTATCATGAATTGCCATTCTGCTTTGTGTTTTAAATGACTTTAAAGCACAGAATGTATTTTTGTCAGGTTTCATACAAAGGAATCCATGTATTTTTCAAGAGCAATCTGAAAATAATTTCATATTCAAGTCTGTTAAATTTTGCATCTATTACAATGTATGTTCAAATTTATTTTAATCTAGAGTAAATATAAATCACATTAATAAGGAGAAAGTTTGTACACAATTTACCTATGTTAATATATTGGCAGTAAATTATTTCTACCCCAAGATTTTTATATACATAATGATTAAGAGTGTTGGAAAATACAGAAAAATTTTAGTGGCAGAATTAGAATACTGGAAAATATGACACCATTCTATATATGTGACTGATGTCAAGATAAGAGAGATTTTGCAGTAATAGCAAAATAGAAGGACAGCAATTGTTACTCATTATTTAGTTTTAGGTAAAACAGGAACTATTATACAGCATAGACCTGTATTTTGAAGATTTTTCTAATCCATTTGTCAGTCATCTTCTCTCTACCCATATTATTTCAGATTGCAGGTCTGATTGTAGTTTGCCAAATGCATTACAAATTTGTCATGCTTTTATGATCTTTGATTTGCATGGTGGGCATCAGCAGACAAGAGAGAACATTTAAAAACCACAATAAATCAATTAATATACTCAAAGAAAAGTAAAAAATCATGAGAAAAAGCCTTTTAGAGTTAAAATATCATTGTCAAAGTAGACATAAAACTGGAAGGTATATTTCAAAATACAGGATTAGAAACTGGAGGAGGATATGAAAAAATAAGTCATAGAGTGTAAATACAGTATGCTTAACATCTAATTAATGGGTATTTGAAAAAAAATAATTTACATGAAGATTCCTAATGAAATAATAAATGTTTTGAGAACATATAGAGGAAAATTACTATGGGTATAATAAAAGAAAAAAAAAATCCAGCACATTTCAAGAGTGGAAAGAGGACCCAAATCTTCACATTGAAACAGCTCTCTAAGGGCTAATGTAATAAGTGAAAAAACACCCCATATGTCTAGAAACAAAATTGTGGATTTTCCTACCACTAAGAATAAAGAGATGACCTAGAATTCTTCAAGAGAAGAAGGAAAAATCTACAAAAACTGGTTAACTAATATCTTTTAAAAAATCATCTATCTACTCAAGCATAAAGAAAAATAAAAGAACAGAGAGATTGTATCCAAGAAGTACTGTTCTAATTCTCAGGCAGGAAATTACTTGGCAGGAATAGAAAGTAAACTGAGCAAATTGCACATGAAGTCAGAGCCTTATGTGGGATTGGGGAACAGTCCGTGGGTCATATTCTGAGGAAATTGAATTGTCCTATGTGAAAATAATGCAAAAACTATAGTAAAAATCAGCAAAATGTGATGTTGAGTTTTCATATCATTAATTATGACTTGAAAGCTTATTTTAATGATAGATACGGGGATTGGAAGAGGATTTTTGGTAAACTCAACCATCCAAAAAAAAGTTAATAGATAATTTTTAAGCAAATTAATTCAGAAATACAGGTAATAGAAAACTTATTTGCAGTTGCTGAGATAAACAGAATAAGAAATAATTAGAGAAGTTATTAAAGTGCTTACCGCTAGGAACAGTACAGAGTAAGGAATGGGAAAAAGGGGGGTCTTTTTTATTTTTCTTCGTACCCTCCTAAACTGTGATTTTTTTTACCATATACACACATTGCTAATATAATTTATTTATTCAAAGATATTTAACACTTACTGTTTGCAGAATAGCAATATGCATAGAGGATATAATAGCAAAACTAAAATAGGCAGTATTCTTGTGTGTGTGCGTGTGTTTGGGTGCTTAAAATATCATGCTAAGAAATGTGTAAAAAATCAAAAAAACCTCAGAATTTTCTGACTTCAAAATTAGTACTTATTCCATTAAATAAAACAAACAATGGACCCAAGGCAACAGAGCCTCTTGCCTTGTACAATTCCACTAGTCTCCACTGATATTATATGCTATGTGAATGGGGGTCCTTTGATCATAGGACACAAACTCACATGAGGAAAGAAAGATATTCCTTTATGTAAAACAGCTTCATGAACTGCAAAGTTATATACAAAGTTGACTCATGTCATTGCTCTTTCTTTAGGGCCTGATAATTTTGTGTGTGTGTGTGTGTGTATGTGTGTGTGTGTGTGTTAAGAATCCACCAGCCAATGCAGGGGACATGGGTTCAAACCGTGGTCCAGGAAGATCCCATATGCTGCAGAGCAACAAAGCATGTGCACCACAACTACTGAGCTTGCACTCTAGAGCCAGTGAGCCACAACTACTGGGCCCATGTGTCCCAACTACTGAAGCCCATGACTGATACATTTTTGATCAGGGCTATAAGAATCAGTAAGCACACCCATATGCTGTCCATGTGTGCCTGGGAAGGGATATATTCATTCTTTTTTCTGGTCGGCACTTCTCAGGTAAGAGTGCTCTTAACCAAAATAGTGAAATTATATAGAGCAATAGTCTTCACTTTATGGAGAGAATAAAGTGAAATGGATTACTCCAGATTCTGTAGAAAATGTTTCAATTAACTTTGTTCTCCATCGATATTAGGCGAATTGAACCTCTATATATTTAACTTAAATTTTATAATAACAGTTTATTTTGTTTGATAACATCAAGATCTAGAAACTATGCCCAGTCTGCTACATCTCTGTCACATGTTGAAGGGAGACTGAGGGAGGTTACTTCCTCTGAGAAAGTCAGGTGTGCCACTAATCTTACTGTGGTAAATGGGGTAAATTTTACGTAGGTATATAGCATTTTCAGATTTCTATAAAAGTTAAGATTAGCACATGTTTTCTTAATTAGAGTTTGACTAAATAGCAGAGTAATGAAAACTGTGTCATTATATGCAATAACTCACATCACACTGAGTTTTCTAATTAGTGAACGATGAAGACATCCAGTTAGGTTTCTTTAAAAGCAGGTCTGAAAATAACTTCTGAAATTCATTGTGAATCTTAGCATTATATGTAAAAAGGTTTAAAATATTGTTAGTAGTAAAGACTTCATTGTTCTCATCGGTGTGTAGAAGGAGGTGGCAGAGATTGTTCTCTGTCGTAAATCATAAGTCTTGAATATTTACCTATACTCTGTAACTGATTTATTATAAGAGTGTGGTTTTGATCATTTAGGAGGTATTATTGTTTGTCATTTACAAAGCTAATGAGTTGGATGTGGTGATATTTGAGGTCCCATGAGGCTCTACCAATCTATAATTTAAAGTCTTTTGGGGAAGCCATTATCTGACCTACTCTAAGACCTCTATTAGGTACTGATTGCATAAGTCAAGCCCCACAACAACATTAATCTTTGAACACAGAGATACCCATTCTTCATTGAGTAGCTCAACTCATCTAGTGAGATTTCAATACATTGTATTTCCAGTGTTTCAGAGAAAGTGTAGTTTCCCTCTACACATAAATGGAGCTTGAAAATATATCATATTAAAATATTTTGGTTTCTTCCCTATTTTCAGTTTTTTTACATATATTCTATGTCACCTATTCAACAAACAATTTAGAGACTCATAGAAGTAGAATATAATCATAATTTTCAAGGAAGCTTATAATTTACAAAGTTGAGTTAAATACAGATATAATTGATGTAATATTAGTTTTACATTGCTAGTATAACAAATTACCACAAACTTATCAGCTTAAAACAACAAACATTTATTATCTCATTGGTCAGGAGTCTGGGTATGAGTTAGCTAGGTCCTCTGCTCAGGGTTTCACCAGGCTAAAAGAAAGGTGTCAGCTAGGGCTGCAATCTAAATGGAGGGTCAGTGTCCTATTCCAAGCTTATTGGTTATTAGGATGATTCAGCTCCTTATGGTTACAAGGTTTTCAGCTCCTTATTACAAGGCTTTCAGCTCCTTATGATTACTATGGCTTTCTTGCTAGTTGGCACCCACCAGCCATTCTCGCCTATTAAAGGCTATCCACCCTTCCTTGCATGACCACCTCCAGGACTGCAAGCCTGATAGGAGAATTTCCCTTGATTTAAATCTCCTCCTTAAGAAAGGCTCCCATCTCTTTTAAGGGTTCACCTTATCAGGTCAAGTCCACATAGAAGAATCTTTTGATTAACACAAAATCAACTGATTACATCTAGAAAATCCCTTTGCCATATAAGGGAGTATAATCATAGGAGGGATATCCCATCATATTCACTAGTTTAGTTTACAGTTAAGAGGAAGGGGATCATACAGACCATGTACATTGTGGGGGGAGGGAGATAGGATCTTGAGGTCATCTTAGAATTCTGCCTAAGTGCAAGTTGGAATAAAATAAGTGTCTAAATAAGATAGAAGTTAGATTTATGGAAACTGAAATTATGCATACTACATATACATAGAGGAAGAAATGTGAATGAGAAATGGTGAAACAAGTCTCAAAGCACATATTTTTTTCTAAGTGGGAGATAATGCCCAAGGAAGAAAAAAAGTATTTCAATAGATAGTAAGGCATATATTGTAGTGAAATATGAAAATATAGGGAGTATTCCTATAGCCCAATTTGGCCAATAAAGCTAATAAAGCTAATGGGAAAGATTTAAGCCATTCAATTAAAATCTTTAAACATTGTGCTTGTTTCAGTAGGTAGTGAGAAGCTATTGAATATTCAAGACAGTTGAACTGTCTTCAGCTTGTCCTTTCAGATATATTCTCTACTCTTCACCCTGGAAGGCCCACCCATCTGAACCACATTATTGGTTCCTTGCTTTTGGGCTTCCAGATGGGATTGCCCAATCAGAAGCAGTGGCAGGACATCTGTGGATGAAAGGGGAGTTAAGTGGTTTATATTCCTAAATTTTCTTCTTGAGAAGCTGGTTACCTCCTTTACAACAGGTGGCCTCTCTACATGACCCATTTTTATCTCTGGGTTCCAAAAATCATTTCCTTCTCTCTCCCCTTAAGGTATGGTATTATCCCTTGTGTTCTTTCTTCATTCATCTAACACCTTTTAAAAATCTCTTTATTAAACTATCTTCAAATTACCAAATTTGAATGTGCCATCTGTTTGCTGGTTGACTTGACTGAAACTGGAATTGATGTAAACAAAATTTTTGTGGGAAGATTAATATGACAATGATGAAGAGATGGTGAAGAGAGAGAAGAGATTGAATATGTTAACACAGATAAGAATAGTAATGAAGGCACAAACTAGGAGGTGAGCATAAAAATACAGGACAGATGATACAACAAATACTGTAGAGGTAGAGTACGTAGTACTTAGCACCTGACTAAATGTAGGGGATGAAGAAAAAGGGTATTAAAGATAGTTCAAGGATGAAACGGTAACTAAGTGAATTGTCATTCCATTGATGGGAGTATCAATGTCAGAAAGAGAAATTAATCTCATGGCTGTTAGGAATAACAAGTTTGTTTCTGAATTAGTATAAATAAACATGGTGGACATTCAAGTAGAGAAAAAAAGTAGGTGGTTGGAAAGGTGGATTTGGCATTTCATAGAATAGTTGAAGCTATAATTATGGACTGAAGAACTATATAAAAATGTTATAACTGAATTCATAAGAATTATTATGTCTTGAGAAAAATCAAAGGGCAAAGAATTTATATACAAGGACAAACACTTAATGCACATATTCATAGAAAAATAAGTAGGACAATTTTCAGAGAAAGACAGGGAAGTGTCTCTTTTCTTTCTCTTCAGAGACAGAGATAGAAATGTGTCAGAGATGTAAAAAAAAATGTTGCAAGTTAAAAAAAATAGAGAAGATCTTTTTAAGAAGCAGGAAGTGGTTGGATTAGTGCCAATCTCAGACCTGGCAACATCCCAAACTAATCAACATACTCTCATCTATGACCATCAGTTCATAGATATTTATTCATCTATTTTACCAAGTGACCATGTCATCCACCTGAGCCAAGCTGTTTTGGCCAGGGGTAGACATCTCATCTAAAGGTAATAAATTCAGAGTGTGGTTGGTGGTCCATGAGCATACTTGCATGATATATTTGGCCAAAAAAGTCCTGTTTTCAATAACTCATATTGAGAAAACCATGCGGACTGAGTTAGCAAGTAGAACTTGTAGCTAACAGTGTCTGAGGTATAGTAATATTCCAATGACCATAATGGATCATGTGTAAGACAAAATTAAGCAGCAGCAGCAGCAGCAAATAATAATAAAAAAAATAAAAGTCAGACAACTGGCAGAGGAACAGACATAGGCACAATAGGAATCACATCAATGCTGTTGGTTGTAGATCAATGATTCTCTGTTGAGGCCAAGAGAACTGCATTGACACAAGAGCTACCTTTTACCATTCTCTTTGAGGTTTGGCCCTGTTAAAATTTCTGTTCTAGATTTCACTTAGTTCTCTACACATACCCAATAAAAAATTGTATTTCTGCTAGCCTGAGGGTATGTCTATTTCTAGCAACTAAATAGGCTTAAAAAAGAGAGAATCCTTAAACTCTTTCTCTCTCTGATATAGATAGATGATAGTTATAGAGAGGTATATAACTATAATATGTATGACAATTATATATGTATATAAATAAAGAAGCAAATAGTAAATAAACCAACATATATATATATATATATATATATATATATATATATATATATATATATATATGTCAAAGAATCTGATCCAATCAATGAGTAGAAATTGAGTTTAAATGACATGAAGCGTAATTGGAACCAGAGAGGTCATGATGGGTCTTTTTTACTATAAATTATAAGATGAAGTTTGTCAGTGGCAGAAAAGTACAACAGCAGAACAAGATAGAAATAGACTGTAGTAGTCATATTAGACTGGAGTTGTCATATTAGCAATGTAATGTTAAAGATATAAAAAATCCTTCCTCTTGTTGAGGTCCTTAAGACTACTTTGAAAACAGTATAATCTTTAGGCTGTAGGTTCAATGAACTTTATCATCGCTGTAATGCCTCTTTTGGGATTTGTTGACAAAATATCAGACATCTAACCAAATTCTTCCCTTGTAACTAGATGAGACCAAAAAAAAAAAAGTTGTTTCCATGCAAAACAGTAAAATAATTTGAGGAAGATAAGGAGATTGAAGTATGTTGTATTTGGGAAGAAGGAGCTCATTAATGACCTTTGAGAGAGCAATTTCAGTAGAGAGGTAGGGAAAAAAAGAAGCAATTGTAAGCAATGAAGACTGAAGACATAAATGGATAATAAGAGATGAAAGAAGATGACTTTCGAGCAATATAAATGAAGATAGCTTTTGAAGAGAAGGAAAAATTTAGGTCAAAGAATAGTAGGGCACAGTTGGATCACGAAGAAGGTCCTTTGTTGTATTGCTTTGTCTTGAACTACTACAGAAACTAGAGAATATTTTTAAGCAGCAGAGTAAGGTCTGCAGAGGAGATTACTAAATTGTAAACTCTGGATAAGTGAGATCTTTTTATTGCTCAAATATTTTCTAACAGTTATAAAATTAAATGATATATTTGCATTATCTGTCCCCCAATTGTTTTTAAAAAATTTTATTAAAAGCTCTCCAAAAAGGATAAATATTGATAATCACCTGGGTCAATTTCTTATTTGGATTAATAAAATCATTCAGTGACCCACTGCCTAAATCAAATGACTGAGTTGTACATGGTTTGGAGTCCTGACGATTCAACTAATATTTTGGTATTTTTGCTTTCCCATTACTTCTGTCCCAAATGATTAAATAATAAATCTTTATATAATTTCTAACATGATCTCAAACATAAATGTGAGGATATATAGAAATATAAGAGAAAAGTGTAAAATATAGTTGTTAATTTCTGAGAGTGCTATACATGCTTTGTCTATACTAGATAGTAGAGATTTTACACTGAGATTACTTGTTCGACTGTATTCAAGCCTGGAAATGGTGATCATCAGCGGTGATAGTCTTAAAAAATGACATGAAAATTTCTGTATTACAAATAAATTGATAAAAATGTGAAACAGGGAAAAATCAGGCTCTGTGTGTAGCATGTTAAGTTTATATTAACTGCTAATATTCAATTCTGAGATTGAAATGTATTAATCAGGCTATCACAAAGACAGATTGAATGCCATATACATGTAACATGTTGAATGTGGTAGCAAGTAATAAAATTTTCAAGTGAGTGTCTAGATGCAACTGAAATATGAAGACATATTTGGTCAAAAATAATTTTGAAATGAGCATATTAATATACATTTATTACCTCAAAGCTCATTCATTTTCCCTATGGTTATTGTAAATCAGGTATTTTGCAAAGCACTGGAAATTAGAAAATGAACATGGATCTCTGTTTTCAAAATGTTCCTAGACAACTGAAATTATAAAAATCACATCCCACCACATTATCAGAAACTAACTGGAAATTTAAATTTTAAAGTTCACCAAAGCATCTTTACTTGTAAGTATTAAATACATTTACATAACAATGTATATGAGGACATAGCCAACACATAGAAATAATGTGGCATTCACTTCTAAAATGGTTTAAGTACCCATTTGGTCTACCAATAAAAATTATGCCTGAGTGATTTTTCATGTTAAATTTATATTTTTTATTTGTTCAGCTTTATTGCGATATAATCAGCATATAACTTTATGTAAGTTTAAGATGTACAAAATGTTGATATGATACACTCGTATCTTGCAATATGATTACAACCTTTATGATTAAAGGGTAGCTAACACTTCCATGACATCGCATTTGGCTTTACCCTTATGCTTTTATCTCTCATTGTTATTTTACAACAATAAACACAACCTTGAATAATTTTCCAAATTCTATTTTAAAGAGTTTAAATGCATGTATAATCTTTGCTGATCTCTGAAGTGTGGAGGGTTTACAAGTTACATACAGATTGATAAATTGAGATAGATAGATAGAATATCAAATATAGTAGATTTATGAAATTCTACCTTAACATTTTACATACGATTTCTTATGGGTTAATAATTTGGATGAAAAAAGTGACCAGTCCATCAAAAATGTTGATTTTTAAATTTTATGCAATTCAGATTGTAGGGAAAAATAAAAACAAATAATGTATACCACTTTAATTCATCTATATTGAGTTTGTACAGCTTGACACATCTATTTGTGCGTTTGTGTGTGTGATGTATGTTAATAAAACTGTAAAAACGCTTATTTTTAAAAAATGTGCATGTTCAAACTGACTGAATCTTAATATCTTAGAGCAAAGCAGAATAATAAAGGAGGTCATATTGGCTGATTTTGGCATAGTCCTTCTCCTTCGTCTCTTGTTCTACAATTTAAATACTTCCTTTGCCTGCATTCTACTTCCTAATGTATAATTTGTTACATCACAGAGGAAAGCCATCTGAGGAACATTTTCATAATAAGATAATAAGAGTTATTATATTATTCATTACAGGAATATTTGCATTGTAATGAGCAGAGAGTATTATCATGCTCTTTAAACATTTGGTTCTAGATTCAGAAAGAAATAGATTCAAATCCCAGCTCCATTAGGAGCTATGAGCAATTCAGTTAAACATATAAGACTGTTTCCTGTTAAATGGAAATAATAATATTCACTGAGAATATGAGAGAATATTCTCTCATGAGAATATATATATTCTCTCTCTCTCATGAGAGAATATATGTAAAGTACTTAGTACAGTCTCTGGCAAAAACAATATGTGTTTCATAAATTCGAGTTAAGGATATAGCTAAAATTGAACACATTCTCTATAAAAAGTATATAATAAGCTACATAGAATAAATTTAGATATTTCTATAGTTTCAACAGCACTTAATACATGCCAGGCATTGTGTCCAAGAGTAGAAATAAAGTATTACATAGGCTGATTTTACCTTTATCTATGTGTGGGTGACATTCCCTCTCTGAAAGATAAGGACACAATGTCCCCTTTGCTCAGCACAGCTTCTAGGCTTGCAGTCACTTGAGTGGTCCCTTTTGGTTGTGCAAGCGAGCAAATAGTAGTTTGTAACAACTGAGGTAATTGAAGAAAAAGGAGGCAAAGGGTTCCAATTAGACTTATTTTGGAAGTCAAAAAGACTGAAAGTTGAATATTTTGATCTCGTGCATTCTTAAAAATCTTAACATTTTTTATGGCAACACGGATGGTTCTGCCTGAGTAGAAGTATGTATTTTCTCCGTTTAAGGGCCGGAGGAGTGTGTGGGAAGAACTGACTTTGGCACTGTGCAGGGTAGCCCAGAGGCTGTGCATGAATACGGGAGGGAGAGTCATCATCTCAGCAGTAGGAAAGCTGCCATGCGACTGAGGATGGAGTTGTCACCACTGACACCAACTGGCTGGGGTCAAAGTTTAATACTGTGGATGAATTACACTTCGCATCTCTCTCTGCGTGTCTAGCATTTGGAAGCAGGTCTGATACCTTCTGCACCGAATAAGCCTCAAATATTCTTGATCAAATGTGAAAAAGGAAAAACTTTGAGGAAAGGAGCCAGATTTGTTAATATAGACAATGATAACTCCAGAAACTGATTGTAACAATTAAAGATGCATAATTGTTATACTGTAAGCTATTGAACTGGATTAAAAAGCTACTGAACTGGATCCACACAAATGGATATACATATGTAATTTAAAGAGAGATAGGGTGGATAAATAGTAACTTTACAGAATTTATAAAACACACAATAAGTAAATGGTTAAACAGTGGCTCTACAAGCAATTTGTTCTTTTTCCAAGACTATCAGTGTGCAAATGCTAGACCTCCTGCTTAACAAACTAAATGGTACTCATGTATGAAATGTCTTGAGCAGGGTGTATATGAAAAATACTATATAAGGGATGTACTTATCCGATTATAAAGTTGAAGTGTTTCATAACTTAAATGGTTCTTCCTGTGTAAATGAGGTGACTACATACCCCACTTAGAAGCCTCACATATTACCTGAACCAAAGCATGTTCAATGCAAGAAGAAAGAATTAGGGTGTGGGGCTGGAGGTCTCAAACTTGCCCCATGCCTTGAAATTATTTGTATCTTTGATGTTATTAATAAAATTAAATACTAGTTACTAAATAACTTATAATGCATACAAAAATAAGTCATATACAATAATTTTATAGCTCTCGGGATCAAAAGTGACCCTTTTTCTAGAGTAAGTCAAAGTTCAAAAAAATAACAGTAATCACCACCATTTATGAAGTCTCAAATATGTGCTGGACATTTTCCATGTTATTTTATTTAATCTTCAGAAAAAATACAAGGGACACTATTTTCATTTTAATTAAGAAAACAGGCCATTAAAGTTTAAAAACACAAAATAAAATTTTAAAGAAACTGGAAAAATGTCATCCCCAAAGTCTCAATACTAATTAAAAAACCAAGCTGGTATCTGAACTTCTCAGGAACTGATTCAAAATAGTATCTCTGGACTAGAGAGGGAGGTTATCAAAGAAAATTATAGAAGGAAACAATAAACTCTATAGCAGAGGAATGTGAGAGCACAGGTAAAAGAAGTTTAAGCCTAGAATTGTCACAAAGGAGATTTGCACTGGCTTTTAAGAGAAATAGGAGTTTACTAGGGCAGAAAATGGAAAAGAATGCCCCAGCAGGTTGAAAGAATTTGCAAAAATCTATACATTAAGTAATATATCAATGGGAAATGATCAATAATTAATGTGGGGAAGGGGCTTTTTCCAAATATCCTTCAAATTATACTGTGAGCTTCTGCCTATAAGCAAGATTGGAGCCGAGTGTGAGTCTGTTTTGAGAAATTGAGATGTTTCTGTGAGTATGCTGGAAGCCCAGCCTATTGCTTTGGACCTAAGAGGGAAAAGTGTGCTCTAATAAACAATACTGCAAAGAAAGAGGTTTTTGTGAACTCTATTGGAATTGTAACTCCAGAAGGTTTTTAATTTTTTTTTAAGTTCTTATGTTGTGAAATATCTTTTCTTGACACATTTTCTATTTTCTGTTTTCAGTCTCCTGTTTTCCTTCTGATGTAGTTTGGACTCTCCCCAGGGCACTATTTGTGTGCATGTCTGTCTCTTTGTGTGTCTATATGAGTGTGCCTGAGACTTTTACAGAAAAAATATAAATCTTCTTGTGGCAATCATGATTGCCTTCAGGAAGCTACAGATTCATTAAAGGGCTCAGTTAAAGAAAGTAAGTGTGAAATATATAATTGAGGACAAGTTTCTTTTTAAAAATTTGAATCCTTAAAACATCTGCTCTGCTCCTTAGGTTTGCTGAATTTCTGGACAATGTTGCAGTTTGCACTGACTGACCTGTCATTCTGATAAAACCTGATCGCTTTTTCAGGACTCTTAAAGTTAATGTATTTGTTTACCATGCTTGAAACCATAGCTAGAAAAAAATACAACCGATAATTTTTCTTAATTAGGAAATATGCCAAAGGATGCTGATATTTTTTGTTGGGTTCTCTATATTTAGGTGGATAAAGCCTTGTGTACAGTGATTACTAAAGGTGCAGGGGAGATGCAGGTAGCTATGGAATCTGTATTCTAAGATTAAGAAGGTTTTTCCCTAGGGTAAACTTTCCAAATATGTGGGACAAGTGCTAATATTGATATAGAGGTGATTTTAGGTATTTAAATTACATTGGATTAGATAGGGTAGAAAATGATCCCCTTTTCAAATTGGTTTCAATCCTTCTGATTGCATCATGAGGAATGTCTCATTTTGGCATGAAGATATATTTAACAACCCCTGACTTTTGTTAATCTCCCTTTTTATAAAAGAGAAGTAGGCCTTAGTCTCAGAGCCTTTGCCAAATATTGTACATGGCTGGAAGTTAACAATATTATGGCAGTTTCACTGTATTTATTTTAAACAACTCCTTGCTTGTCAGATGGTTCTTCTTTTCCATTTACCATAGTGATAAAAAGTTTAACTTCATTTGATACATTTTGAGTAAATCTACTTGCTAAAAAGTATAAAGGAAAATAAATTTGCAACTATTTTTCTATGATATTAAAATCTTTCCCTCAGGCTGTGCCTCTCAAAAAAACAAAGCCAAACCAAAAAACAGTCTTCAAAATTAAAATGCAGCAGGAGGTTCTAGGCTAGGACTACTTCTGACTAACAGACTAAAGAATTAATATGGTTCATTCAGGATGCTCAAAAAATGTGGGTCACCCCCCCCCCATGTTTCTTATGAGGTAGCCCAACAATGAGCATTGGTTGTGACCAATTTGAGGCCAAAATATTGGGAACAAAATTATGTGGCTTTTTATTTAAAGAAAACAAATTCTTCCTGGGTTTTTTATTGAATTGGTAAAAATTTTCCCTGAAAGGCTATGGAATTGTTCCTAATGATAATGTGTTACAGTTTCTTCTATAAAGTGCTACATGGCCCTGTTTTCCTCTGACAACTGAACTGCCAGGCACACATACAGTGTTATTATTTGTAATATATACCTTAATAAAATACAAGATGAGCAAACCCTTGCTTACCTACCTCATCAGTTTCCTCTTTGTAAATGAGAGTGAGCAAATGTCCAAAGTCACTCCAGAGGACACTAATCATCTCAAGAGATAATATGCTTATAGGATTATCAAATGAAAAGAAGAGTAAAAGCATTTGTTTGAAAGGATTATAGGGAAGGAGAATAAAGGAAAGGAAGTTGACAAAAACAAAGATATGTAATCTTCAAAGTTTTGAAAAAGCTTATAGATATAGATTACGCTTTTTATGGTATTAATAATACCCTAAGGAATTATACACTATTTCTCAGTGTTTGGCTGAGAAAGCAATTTGCAGAGGAACTTTGATACTGATTGGAACAGGGTGGACTTTGAAATGGAGGTGAAACCAAAAAAAAAAAAGTATATATATATATATATATATATATATATATATATATATACACACACACACACACACACACACACACACACACACACACATATATATATATATACATTCTTTTAATTAGAGGGGAAATATTAAAATCTATATACTTTCAATGTGACAGATACCTTACATATATTGTTTTATTTAAACCTGGTAACAACTCTGAAAATTGGTATCATTATCTCTACAGTTGAGGGAAATAGTAGCCATAAGGATTACATAACTGTCCACATCATATCTATTTCCCTCCCTGTTAAAGGGTTACAAATAGCTTTATTGTTATATAAGTTCAAGCCTATGATGGTAAGAGACAGAAAACACTCATTCAGTGGTTTCTCAACTATACTCCAGAAGTGTGGTTGGATTTTTACTTCCAGCTATGAAAGAGTAACTGGTACCAGTCTTACCCTTCCATCAAAAACAATTATTTATAAAACTGGACACCGTATATTAGGCAACAGTTTTCAGTCACTGACCAATATGCAGCTCGTAACTGTGATCTTTGAAAGAAGGAAAATGCATGAGGAAAATGTCATGATCCACTTAGGTTTCTGCCTTAGGACACTTTTCTGAATGAAGATGAAATCCAAGCAAGGGCTGCAGTGTCACTGAGCAGAGAAAACAAATATTGAAGTTGCAAGCTGCTAATGTAGAAGGAATTTTCAATATAGGTTTTTGAAAATAAAGAATTGCATGGGAAAAGGTAGTCTGTGTCAGAATTCACCATAAATTCTTGACCAAGGTCTGGGCTACTCATGCTCAAATCTCAACTCTAAGAGGTATTACAAAGATCACCTGCTACAGGGCTGAAAGATGAATGGGGATAGTAAAGTTTGTGTATTGTGGTGGACGTTAGATTTATGACCCAGCAAGAGTGGTGAAACCTCAGTGAGTCCCTTGGTGAGATTCAGGAAAAGACAATACTTTGGTGTAAATACCACCCTATAGAATAATTGCCACAAGCTCATACTAATAGATAAACCAAGTAAGCTGGCCTGCTCTGACAAAGACAGAACCAGGAAGATGAAATGGTAATTTCTTATCAGTATACATAAAATATCCACCAAGTTAGGCTATATGCTTGATGATAGTCTATAAGCCACAAGAACTATGAAATTACTGATATCTTACAGAATATGTTCCCTGGCTAAAATTGAATTAAATTAACATCAATAGGGAAATTCTTCAAATATTTGGAAATTAAAATAACATACCAATTAACCCATTATTTGACTAAAAAATTACAAGGGAAATTAAAAAATATTTCAAACCAAACAAGATTGAAAATAAAAGTGCAAATCTGTGGAGCCCAACTAAAACATTAATATGATAGAGGTTTACAGCTTTCATCAGAAAAGTACAAAAGTTTAAAATAACTCATTTGTTTCCACCATAAGAAAATAGAAAAAAGGGAAAATTAGGGCTTCCCTGGTGGCACAGTGGTTGAGAGTCTGCCTGCCGATGAGGGGACATGGGTTCATGCCCTGGTCCGGGAAGATCCCATATGACGTGGAGTGGCTGGGCCTGAGATCCATGACCACTGAGCCTGCGCGTCCAGAGCCTGTGCTCCGCAGTGGGAGAGGCCACAACAGTGAGAGGCCCACGTACCTCAAAAGAAAAAAAAAAAAAGGGAAAATTAGAAACAAAAAAGGTAGAAAAAATAAAGATAAGAGCTAAACTCAGTGAAATAGAGAACCATTAACAGAAGAAATTAAGAAATTAAATAGCCTAAGTCAGTTCTTTGAAAAGATTAATAAAATCACTGAAAAATTAGCAATTTAGCAGAAGTTAAGTAAAAATTACTAAAAAGACTGATCAAGCAAGCAAGACAAAATTTTCCAATTATAGAAATTAATGAAAGGATATTGCCACAAACCCTAGATATATTAAAAGATGTAGGAATATTAGGGAATATTTAAGCAACTTTATGCCAATAAATTCAACTCAACTGACACAAGAAGTAAAAATCTTAGTTATTTCATATCTATATTGTACAATCTATATTTTGACGCCTTTACTGTAGTTAAGACAAAAATTACTAAAATTTAAATGACCTACCCTCTATATGTGACCTTTTTCTTTCATATTAGGGAGAAACTTTTAATTAAAGAAAAAAGAAATACATGAATAAAACTTGAAATCACCTTGAAATTAATAAAGTATAGGTATTGCTAAAATTAATGAGGTTAGTTTCTGCCAAAAACTATGAAACATGAGAAGGTGCTACAAGAAGATGAAACAATTTAAATAATTCTTGAGATATAAAATGTATACGAATAGGATTGATGGCAAAACTAGAGGAAGAAATTAATAATTTATATACAATGTATATGGGCAAAGTTATATATACTTCACACAGGTAATTTATTATGTACACATAAACTATATTTTATAAAATACATATATACACAAATAACCCATTAATATAAAAATTAAATATATAACTAAAATGCTAGTACTAGTTAAATCTGGGTTATGGGTTTTAAAGTTATTTTTAACTTTTGTGGGGTTTTTTTTTGCAATGAACATGAATCATTCACCTTGAGAGTGTTGGTGAACAATAATTAAAAACAAAATCTTAGGACCCTAATCTTGTCATGAGGGAACAGGAAAGTTCTGCGCACCCCACACCCTAAGAGTCTCTCAACCCAGAAAGCCTCTTCACAAAGGTCATAAAGAGAGTAAGCATTATTGAATAAGCATTAAATGAGAATATGATGCCCATCCTGGAAATACACTAAGAGACTGCCCAAACGGAAATAATTCTCAACTATTTTATGCAGCCAAACATACACAACCTATTACATACATGTTCTCAAGACAAACAATAAGTAGTCTTCAAGTAAGAGAACTTTGCAGCACCATTTGTCACACACAGTTCATACTAGATTCACCTGGTAATTTGAGTGACAATCTGTGTCAGCTAACTGGCTTTAACCAGAGGAAAACAAACTTCTCCTACCTTTAGGACTAGAGCTACGTTTGTAACTCGGATCAAGGTGCCCACTGAAGTTAGGTTCCCATACTTCCGCAGAAACTGGGAGAAATGGATGTTACCTTCCTTGATGTTTACATATTAAAGAGAGAGTTTCTGAGTCCTCCAGAAAGGGATCCCTGGGTCATAAAGCTGATAAAGATTTATACCGATTTCAAAGAGAAGAGAAAGTATTTTGAAGTTTTCTGCAGTAAACATTCTAAGAAAAAGGGAAGGGGAAAAGTCTTTTCCCTTATTTTCAACAGGGAGAACTAAGCCTCTTATTTTAAAATTTTTATTTGCCCTTCCAACAGGCAAAACAGAACCACTTTTAAGTTTTAATAATATGTCACTTGTTAAATACCAACCATATGCATACTTAAAGAAACCAAGGCAACATGCCCCAAAGGGAGCAGCTTATGCTAAGCCTCACATCACCAATCAAGACTTAATTTAATTACAGTTTTGGCTCTCCTGGAAATGAAATCTTAAACCAGTCAGTCAGGAATTGCCTGATCATCACTAGTTAGGTAATCTGCCTGAAAACCCCTGCCATCCCCTAAAGGAAAGTAACCTTGCAATAACTGAAACAGGAGGGAAGGGGGCAGGGCACAACTTTTAAAAGAATGACATAGCCATTGTACATGACAAAAACTAGTGAGAACCAACTAGGCCCAAGATGGTAACTCCCAACCACTGCACCACCAGGGAAGTCCCAGCAATCTATTTTTATAACTAGAAATTTATCACATTTTCCACAGAAAGCATTTCAAAAATATTACCCTTTTCTGAAACTGTGGACTTTGTAACCACTCTCTTCCTTTTCAATAGATGAATAGCTCCCAATTCACAAAGACAAGAGTAACTATAAAATCTGAACTAACTGGGCTTCCCTGGTGGCGCAGCGGTTCAGAGTCCGCCTGTGGATGCAGGGGACGCGGGTTCGTGCTCCGGTCCGGGGAGATCCCACTTGCCACGGAGCGACTAGAACCGAGAGCCATGGCCGCGGAGCCTGCGCGTCCGGAGCCTGTGCTCCGCAGAGGAAGAGGCCACAGCAGTGAGAGACTCGCGTACCGAAAAAAAAAAAAAAAAAAAATCTGAACTAACAACTTCTCTCAACTAGACTTATTTATCAACTGGCTTTCTTTCTTCACCCTTTCACACACACACACACACACACACACACACACACACACACAAAGAGTCCTATTTCCTGCAAAAGCAAATCCCTCAACTTGAACTCTGGATCACATATCCTACCTTTCTTAGGTACTTCATCCAGAGATTATTCTTTATCTTCAACACTCCCTCTTCTCTTGTTTCTGCTCGCTAGCATTTCAAGATGCCTACATCTTTTTCATTTTTAAAAACAAGAAAGTAAACAAAGGCATAAAACAAAAAAAACTCTATTTCAACCCCTGATCTACTCTACCAATTCCTCCTACCTTTTCTCCCCTTCAGCACCAAATCTGACCAAACTCACCTGCATTTATCATGTTCTTGTTGATAGAACTCACCTGCATTCCTTACCATGCTTGTAATCAGACTGCTATTCTACCACACCACTGAAGCTGATCTCACTAATGCTAAATCCAAGAACATTTTTCATCCTTCACTGTGCTCGATGTCTCAACAGTAATGGGCCTCTTGACTTCACACACGTCTTTGGGACACATTTTCCAATTGATGTTTATAACAATATGCTCCAATATTTTTAGTCTCCATTTTCCATTTTTATTTGTGGACTTTTTCCTTGACTTTTCATAAATTGACTTTTCATAAATTTTCTTATACCTTCTATCTGGATAATTTCCTGTATTTCAGTGGCCAAAAATACCATCTGTATACTGCTGATTCCCAAACTGCTATCCCGAGATGCTTTTAACAGTTTTCTTAAATATCCAAAGCTGTAGTCATCAGCACCTCTCTCAAACAATTCTCCACTCTTATGTTTCTTATCTCAATGAATTGTACAACCGTGTAGCCTAGAGATCAAGCCAGAAACTTGAAAATGTTTCTCTGTGTCTTTTCCTCACTTCCCCCCACAGCCAGTTCCTATGTAATGTAATTCTGAGAGAGCTTAAACAGATGTTTCCTCTTCTTTATCCCTTCTGCCACCACCTAACTTCAATAGGTAATCATCTTTGCTCTACTGTATTAAAATAGTCTCAAAAATTATCTTCCTACACACCAGGCCTCCTGTACATATACTCATTTTCCAAACAAACTGAAATTATGCTTCTAATTAAAAATTAATGTTTCTTCAGTCTTGATTTCTTAGTGTGATCTTAAGACAGTCTCAATTTTTTTCAGTTCTTTTTTTTTTATGGAAATAAAAAATTTAAGGATGCTTCCTGTTGGATATATGTTCCTTCCTTTTTTATTCTCTTTTATTTTTTAACATATTTGTTGGAGTATAATTGCTTTACAATGGGGTGTTAGTTTCTTCTTTATAACAAAGTGAATCAGTTATACATATACATATATCCCCATATCTCTTTCCTCTTGGGCCTCCCTCCCTCCCACCCTCCCTATCCCACCCCTCTAGGTGGTCACAAAGCACCAAGCTGATCTCCCTGTGCTATGCGGCTGCTTCCCACTAGCTATCTATTTTATGTTTGGTAGTGTATTATATGTCCATGTCACTCTCTCACTTTGTCCCAGCTTACCCTTCCCCCTCCTCATATCCTCAAGTCCATTCTCTAGTAGGTCTGCATCTTTATTCCCGTCTCGCCCCTAGGTTCTTCATGACCATATATATATATATATTTTTTCCAGGTTCCGTATATATGTGTTAGCATACGGTCTTTGTTTTTCTCATTCTGACTTACTTCATTCTCTATGACAGAATATAGGTCCATCCACCTCACTAAAATACTCAATTCCGGGGTTTCCCTGGTGGCGGAGTGGTTGAGAGTCCGCCTCCCGATGCAGGGGACACAGGTTCGTGCCCCGGTCCGGGAAGATCCCACATGCCGCGGAGTGGCTGGGCTCGTGAGCCATGGCTGCTGAGCCTGCGCATCCGGAGCCTGTGCTCCACAACGGGAGAGGCCACAACAGTGAGAGGCCCGTGTACCGAAAAAAAAAAAAAAAAGTGTAAATGTTATGTAATTTTTTGGCCCTTCTTCATTCAGGCTTCTTCAGGTTTTTTTGCCAAATGATGTGACTACTCCATGTAATTCTCAACAGATTAGCCATAACAATTCCAATATCCTGTACCTACTCATAGATGAGAGTACTATTTGTAAACAACTTTTATTAATTTCTTATTTTACAAGACTTCTAAAGAAAAGCACATTAGTTGTTTTTTTCCTTAGATCTTTAAGATTTCTAAAGAAAATTACCATCTGAAAAAAATTGTTTTCTCTGTTTCTTCTTTAGCACATCTTTTCTAATTTTTAATTTTTCTCCTTAAATTTAGGTATATTTCTCAACAGTTCTTATTTGAGCAAGTAATTGTATCTCCTTGTGGCTAATTTGGCATGACTTGGCAAACTAATTTTGTTGTTTTTTTAAGAAGCAAAGATATATTATATTTATTTTAAACAATGTTGTCCCATCATATGTTTTAAGTAGAGCAGTAGGTAGATTTATTCACAGTAATAATCTACATTTCAAGTAATTTTTTTAAAACCTGACAAAGTAGAATATAGTAATTGAACCTGTTTTTACTATGATAGAATTTATTAGTAAAAGAAACCATAAAGATCAACTAAGTGAATATAAATTGTTCAAACAATGTTTGTCAGTTTAAAAATAGATCATAATTAGTATTAAAGTATCCTTAGCTCTTTTCATTAATTTCCAAGATTCCATAATAATTTTTTTTCTGAAGAAAGGGATGATTTTTAATTTTGGAGAGATGATTCATTCAGCACATTTTTCAGTAACCACAGAGCAGAAGTCAATACGGCAGCTAGTTAATTGTACAAAACAATTCCTTGATGGAAATTTCTTTCTGTCCCAACTAGGGAGCAGTTGTGCTGTATTTTCTGAGTATTCATAGTTTTATTGGTGTTATAATTCACCAATATTTTTATCTTCTTTGATGAGGTCTAGGGAAGGTAAAGCCTGCAGTCTTGTTAACTGAGATCAATGTTCTGAAAAAACTGAAAACTGTCACATTTCAGTATTGCTCCTTATATCCTAAAATATCAAGACCAAAAACATGTCAAAATACAATGTCAAACGATTAAATCATAGAGAAAAACACATGAAAAAGCAAATAAGAATACTGAAGAAATATCAAAACTAGAATTTGTAGAAAGTATCCATAGGTATTTGTTTGAAATAAGATAAGCATAATTCTTAACACATTTACCAGCTCTAATATAATAATAATCAAATGTGTTTTGACCATCTATAATGGTGTAGGGAAAGCACTGATGAAGATTAAAATCTCTACTTTCATCTAGTTTCAGCCTTTGTAATGCTGAGAACATGCTCAGCAATCCCCTGACTCTAAAGTTTGGACTTTAATACAGCAGATCCATTACAATAGATGGCAGCTGTCTAATAAAATTTCTATGCTTTCACAAACTTGAAAATTACCTTGTTCACCAGCTCCACTGAAATCCAGTTGTTACTTCTCCCCACTCCCACACCTCACTCTCAATCCCCTTCCTACATTGAAATAGGTACCAATCCCCTTCTCTCAAATCCTTTCACTTTTTCCTTTCTCCATAGCTAAAACTCAGAATCAGGCCACCATAACCTCTCAGACTTTCAAACGAATTTCTGAATTAAATGTTTAATCCATGTCCTGTAGTCCAATCCAGTCCAAAAACATCCAATCCATTCTCCACACTGAATTTAGGATACTCTTCCTAAATGTCATGACTGCATAAAACCCTTCAGTAGCCACTTCAGTACCATTGCTTTTGAGGTAAATTCTAAAGCATGTTAAAATGGCCCAAGAATTTTCTAACAATCTGATCCCAACTGGTGTGTATAGAGCTGCTTCCGCTCCCACATATACTTTTATGCTCCAATCATACCAAAATGCTCTTAATTTTTCACATGTACAGAGTTTGGGGACCATACTCTTTCTGTCTCCAATCCATTACACTTACATCTTCCTCTGGCATCTCATATGCTTCTCTTCCCCACTCTTTATTTAGAACGTCATGACTCATTCAGTTCTCACTTTTTCTAGCCAGCCTATCCTGACCCCTGAGAACTTTAGAACCCTTCTCCTTTATGCTCCTGTCTGATCTCAGTTTTACTCCTTTCCAGAACTTATTCCAAAGAATTGTATATTAAGATTTGATTAGGGACCCTGTTTGTTTTCTTGTTTGTTTGTTTTGTGTTTATTTGGTTATTAGTATTTGATGTATTCACTGGACCAAACTCAGAACTTTGAATTTAGTCAGAACTCAATAAATATTTATTGAATTAATTCTGAGCAACCTTAACCATAAGACATGTACAAGGAAAGAGGGTGACAAAACTCTCACTTCACACTGCATTGCTGTCTGAGTGAATCCACACATTTTTCTCTTCAAAACTCCTAAAAGACATTTTTCTCTTAAATGCATGAAGGATGTATCAAAATAAACAATTCTGCCCCTCAGTGATTTTTTTGCAGATGTGGTAAGGAGAGGCTAGGGTCAGCAGGGGATAAACTGACCCCATTTCTATTTTGTCTAGTTCAGATCGTACTGATGGTATTTCAGAAGGAATTATTTTCTGCATTCAAGAGCACTCTAATTTTTGTAAAACTTTTCAACGAAAAAGTGATTTCAAAAAGGCAATTTCAGTAAACATTCTTTCATCAAATATTCTTTTTAAGGAACATATTTTAACTTTTTATTTTGCTTCATTTTAAGTAGCTCTTCTGTGGCTAAATGGGTCGATAGTCAATACATACATAATGAGATTTTAATTTTCTTCACAGCAAAAATTATTTTAAAAATTTCTGGTCTACAACCTTAGTTTAATTTTTAAGGCTACATAACAGTTTATTTATTATTCTCAGTAAACTCCTCAGTCATATTTCCAAAAATAAATTACTCTAGTCAAGGTTCTATCCATCCTTACAACCCTCACATGGACCTCAATCCCTTCCTCACTGCATTTCCTCCAGGACCTTGCCCTGTTAATCATCATGTATCTTGTCTATATTGTCAGTTTCCCTTCTCTACTGGTCTTTTGTCTACACTTATAACAGACTTTTATCTTGTTGTTTGTGTTCTCATCTGGAGATTGAGGTCCTCTTCCAAGCTCATTCAGGCTGTTAACAGAATTCAGTTCCTTACTGCCTGTTGGTCAGGCCACTCTCAGCAATCAGAGGCTGCCCACATGTCTTGTCATTAAGTACCTCCACCATCAAAGCCAGAAATGAAGAATTCTCTTATGTTGAGATACCTATTGCACTTTGATTGCCTCTTTAGAAAGACCATAGTTTCTTTAAGGCTTCATCTATTTAGGTTAGTTCCACAGAGAATACTCTCCTTATCTTAAAGTTAACTGAGTTGGGACTTTAATACCTTAATTACATCTGCACAATTCCTTCACAGCAGCACATTAGTATTGGATTAACTGGGAGAAGGTGTGTATGTATTAAGGATGGGGAATCTTGTGGGATATCTTAGGATTCTGCCTACCATACACATTTTGTTTTACACTTCCTCCATTTTGTTCTTACTTAACCTATTTGTTTTACATGTTTTGATATATAGTCTATGGATTATTGTTTGTTCTTGAGTTTGTTCCTTTTCCTTCCTTCAGCAATAGAAATGTTATATTTCCTTTTAAACAAAAATGAGGAAAAGCTGAAAAGTGTTTAGCTAGATCTGTCTCCATTGGTGCTTATTTTTTGTCTAAATTTTGTCAGGTTTGTTTACATAGGCTGATAAAAACAAGAGGTTTACATGTTTTTACCTTTTATTCTGTCTCCAAAATATGGTATTTTAGAATACAATATAATTTATTAGCTGTTCTTTTAAAATACGATTTAAAACAATTGTTCATATTTAAATACTATTTTATCATTTAATATTTCATGAAATGGTATGAGAATATTGGTAATTGAACACTATAAAAGAGGTATAAGTGAATTTTACAGTTTTAGGAATTAAGTTTATCATACTTAAGCTGATATGAGTATTAACAGAACATTTTGAACTATGGATACTTATTTTTACTAAGGAGTTAAGACTTGCATACCATTGTAGACATTTCATCACTGACTCTCTAATGCTACAATTAACTGTTCTCAGTCTTAAAGTTACTATGATGTTAGAGGAACATTACAAACCAAATAAATGGAAAAACACTTCTTAATGGTCCTTGTCTCTAGATAGGCCTATTTTCTTGATGTAAGATTGGCCTTATCCTGCTGTGAGAGACACAGATCTTTCTTCAGGTTCAGTGGTGTTTCAGTGCCCTGCTGCGATTTCCCCCAAGTCAATAGTTGTCAGCCAATCTGTTGACTATCATTTGAGATAATAAATCTTGATATTCACCATAGTAGAAGTCAATATCCACTTAAGAAAATCACAGTGTTTTCTTTTATTTTAAAACAGGAATTGCCTAGACCTGGCTCAACCTAATCAATTAATCTATTTCTGTGGTGAAACCCATTCTGACATGTCTTGATTGGGTGAAAAGAATACTATGGACAGTCACTAAAATGTCAAGATACTGTGATTTACCTCTCAAAAAACTGTTTCCAATTTAGATGTGGAGATTTTTACAATGAAAGTTATAAATTCAGATTTATTGGCTTTACTATTATCTATCACTTGTGTGAAACAAAGTATTTATTTTCTAGTATTTTAATTTGTCTTTAAAAATATAATTATATTAGACATAATTTTGAATAATTGCTTTAACATTTATTAGCTATTTTGCCATGAGCATGATATTTAAAACCTAATCTTTCTGAGCAACAATTTCCTCATTTGCAAATTAGTGGTAATAATCATAATGTTACTGTGAAAATTAAATATTTTGGTATGTCTAAATAATTTTTGGCACAGGATTCTATAGGAGGCATATCATAAAAATAGATATTTGGTTTCCTTTTAATGTAGCTTAAATTTTTCATTCACTTACAGATGCACAGATAGAGTTGGGACTGGTGGTATCATTTACCTGACAGTCCAGATAGACTAATAACAAGGATTGATCTTCTTTTTCTTTTATTTAAATTATCTCATTATAGACAACTTCATATTTTCTGGGCACAGTTATTTTCCTTCTCTAATTGTAATATATTCAAAATTTTACTATACCCTAAGGATTCCCTCTTTCCCCATCTTCTATTTCATATGTCAAAGTTCAGCCAGAACAATATTTTAAAAACAAAAATCTAGGTTTTCATAGAATAATGGTGACTGCTGAGATCCACATCTCCACACTCTCAATAGATACACATATCAAACAAAGATGATAAACTACTCATGTACCTACTGATAGTAGGAAAATATCCAAAAATAACAAAGCATACTCCAGAGACAATTCCAGAGATGAGCTAGATGGAAATTGTATAGAAAATAGGATTGATTGAGCATCATATTATGAATGTTGGGCTTCATATTAAACTATCTGCAGAAAAAGAGACCCACATAGTTGTAGAAAAATGTTTGGAACAGGGGTAATATCTAGAGGCTTAGATATTGGCAACTGGAGAATCAAATAAAGGGTTTGAGTTTGTAGTATAAGAAAGGCACTGATTCCAGGGAATTGAGTTTACTTGAATAGAGAAAGGGGTCTCTTGGAGGTTTGATGTAAAGGAAAAGAAGAAAGCAAAGGTGGAAATGAATCAGGCAGAAACAAAATAGGATTACAAAAATCAGAAGACAAGCAAATTAAACTCCTTAAAATGGCACAACTGATTAAAGAAACTGCACTGTGACAACAAAAGAAAGCACTCGGACTAAGAAATATGACTAGAACTATGACTAATAATCCTGTTAGTGTTAGTTTAGAAAGTACTGCCTGTCTCCATCATTTTTTTATCCTTCTTTACTTTTTGCTGGAACGAGATGTTTCAGGCTAATCTTGTATTTTTTCTTCCCAGGTCCAGGAGCTAGCCATTTTCCCAGAAGAAAATCATCTCCAAAGAGTAACCAAGAGCATAGAAAAACTAAAACAGTTTACTGCAACCTAAATTATACATCTTTAAGCTCTATTTATACATATGCAAAAATACCTCAAATCAGAAATTCAACAACTCAGAAAAGATATGTACAAAAAGAAAACATCTTAATGTAGAATAAGAGTTAAATAAATTTGGAAAACAGAAATATTAAAAAGGACAAAGTCAAACCAGAAATAAATACTAAATTACAAATTTCTCAAGAGATAATATATCAGACAAGAACTATAAAAAGAAAAATTTCCAAAATTAATAGAAATGAGATTAAAAAATGAAAGATGTCAGATAGAAATTGATAGATAAAGCAGGTAAAAATATCTAATAAGTATCTAGTTGGAGTAACTGATAGAAAATATTTTTAAAAAATACTTCCTATCCCAAAAGTGGCCCAGAATGGTCAACTCTCAGACACATACTAGCTAAATTATTAGATGTTAATAACAAAAATAAAATCCTTTGGTTTTGGGCTCCATGTAAAGTAGATTAAGTCTAATAAGAAAGAGAATATCAGTTTATCTCAGCCTTCTCTTCAGCAAGCAAGGCATGAGGGAATGAGTTTTTATGAAACTCAAGGAAAGAGCATGTAAATGAAGAATTTTATACTCACTAAGCTGTTCTTCAGGACTACAGAAAATCAAATGAACATTTTTAAGCATGTAAGAGTTCAGGAAAAAACATATTCATGAATCATGAATCCTTCCTTGAAGACAACCAGAAGAAATACTTCACTAACTAGATATGGGGAAAAAAAATCACAAAAGAACTGAAGATGATGATTAAATATGTTTAGCTCTAACAGTAAAGCAACATGGAAAAAAATGTAAGAATGTTATGAAAATTTCATATTCTATGACATAATTAGAAAATAAAATTCTACTAAAAATTGAGAAGAGAAGAGAGAAAACAAGGGAAAATAGAAGTTAGAATGATACAGAGGTTTCATTAAATGAAATTCAAAAGATATCATTTAAAACTGACAAAACACTTGAAGTTTAAGAAAAGCAAAGGAAGACTAGAGCTTTGCAGAAGGTTTATTATAAATATAGCTAGTAGATAATATAAACCCTCCTTAAATATCAAAACAAAATTTAAAATATTAATTAAAAATATATAGAAAGGGGCCTCCCTGGTGGCGCAGTGGTTGAGAGTCCGCCTGCCGATGCAGGGGATACGGGTTCGTGCCCCGGTCTGGGAGGAGCCCATATGCCGCGGAGCGGCTGGGCCCGTGAGCCATGGCCGCTGAGCCTGCGCATCCGGAGCCTGTGCTCCGCAACGGGAGAGGCCACAACAGTGAGAGGCCCGCGTACGGAAAAAAAAAAAAAAAAAAAAAAAAAAAAAAAAAAATATATATAGAAAGAAAATGAGTAAATATAAGCATAGCAAGTGAAGCATAAACCATATAAAAATATAGTATGACAGTATAGGAATCAACAGTTCTAGTGTTATTAATACATATAAATAGATTTGACTCTCCTATTTAATAAAAACAATTAGATATCTTACATAGCAAAATCGTTTGCTGTATAAAAGTCAGACCTAAAAAAGGGATTCATAAAGATTAAGAATAAATGGTAAGTAATGTAAATAATAAAAGAGTGATTCTGATATTAGATCAGGTTAAATTCAGACCAAAAAGGAGGTAACTGGACAAAGATGGGAGCTTCATCATATGAAAGGCTTTATTTGATAATGAAGATGGAACAGTTAAGAATATCTATAAAAATAATCACCTCTATAAATCATACATTTTTTTAAGTGTAAGGAGAAATGAACAGAATCACAAATAATTGAAAATTTCAACTCACTGTTCTCAGTCCAAGATAGATCAAGTGAATGAAGAAAAATAAATCTATAAAATACCTAAACAACATAAATAAGACATTTTTTATGGATAAATAATGAAGGTTATAACTTCTCCTAAAGCACAGGTGGAACAGATAAAATATTTTGTCATATAAGCAACATATCAAATCTCAGTTAATTAAATAAATTAATACAGAAAACAACCTTTAATCACCATGCAATAAAACTAAAAATTAATTGCCAAATTAAAAATAAAATGCCCTTTCATTTGAAAATTAATATATATGTGTTACATATATATTTACTTATATATAAATTTCTTATATATTATAAATACTCTCTTCAATTCTTCTTGATAGGGGAAATACACCATTAAATTGCAGAATTTCTAAAAATAAAGATAGCAAAAATGCTATATAGCAATATCTTGGGACATAGTTAAGACAATGATCACACAAATATACATAATCATCTGTTAGATTGAATCTTTGGCAACAATTATTCACACCTCCTGTACCAATACCCTTTGCCATGTAACTTTATAGTGTCTTCCCACTTTGGAGAATCAATCTATTCTACCTCTTAAGTCTGAGTTTGACCTTATGACTTGCTTTGGATACTAGATCACAGCAGATACAAGGCAAGAAACAGCTTGAAAACACTTGAAAATGTGGACTTGCTCTCCTTCTTGCCCTTTTGTCATTGTCATATATCACACTTAGGCTAGGTTGGATGAGGATGAGAAATATGTGGGAAAAGAGTCAGCTAAGTTGGACCAGTTACCCCAAGGCTCCTGGAAGAAAGTGGGTGGCTCCTGAGCTTGGAAAGGGAAAACTCAAGATAAACCTGGAATATCTTATTTCATCAGAAAGTAAAGAAGTTATCAAAACATAATGGAGATATACAGTATACTGGACCTGGCTTATACTGACTTGTGAGGGCTCACTGTGCACATTTTTTTCCCAATTTCATCTTCAGGCTGTAAATAGCTGATTGTAAATCTGTTTTCCCAACCTCATGTTCAGTGATGTCATGTTGGCATCTTAAAACCATCCATGGTAGGAGTATTTACACCATGGAAATTAACAAATACTTTAAATCAAACACCTCCTTCCTCTTTTTATGGCAATTTACAAATCTACCACCAAAGACTTTACAAACAAAAGAACACAGGACTCAGCTTGATAGGTCTCCTACTGAGCAAATTTGAAATAATTTGATTATCAAAACTAAAAACCGATAATAACACATTAAAACCAATTTAACAAAACATGAAGTCATGAGTCAATGTACATGTAAGTCACTAATCAAATAAATAGGGGATAAAGAAACCCCACCCTTCAAATAGGATGCTAAAGAAAAGTATAATGAAAGACATAGTAAATCACTACTTGGAATCCTTCATTCTAAAAGTTGATTTACAAGGACCATCAATACATGCTGTAATTAGTGGGTGAAAGTTTGGTGGAGAAAAACACATTTATACAGTCTCAAAATATTTCCCCACAAGAGACTTATTAGTAATAAAGGGAAAAGTAGTAACTTTATAGTGGAGAACACATGATCAAAGTGAACGTCATCAGTAATTTGAAAAATGAGCATCACATGACTCTGAATAGATGCACTGAGAACAAAATAGTGCATCGGCAATATTCCAACATTAGACCACTCTAATTTGTAGTTGATTATACAAATAACTGTCTTGCACTCTTTAAAAAATGTCAATGTCCAGGTTATAGGGAGAAGTCCCTGAAAGCAAGCTCATGAAAGACAAAGAAAGACTAACTGTTCCAGAGTAAAGTAGAATAAAGAGACATAAATAAACGTAGCATATGTGATCTTGAACTGAAAACTTTATGTATTATTTTTTCTATAAAGATCATATTTGGAACAAGTTGTGAAATCTGATTAAGGTCTGCAAATTAGACTCTAGTAAGATATAAGATCAGTAAATTATCATTATACCATGGTTATGTAAGGGAATCTGTTTTTGTGAAATACAATGAATTTTGAGGGGTAACAGGACATCATTTTTATAATTTGCTCTCAAATAGTTAAAAATAATGAGTTATATATAGAGAGAATTACAAAAAATGTAGCAAAATGTTAACAATTGGGGAATTCTAGTGGTTATATAGTAATTTTTTGTATATTCTCCTTATTCTTAGAAGACACATGTTTAAAGTATTTAGAGATTTAGTAGCTAAAGGTTAAATGTCACAGTGTTTGAATATAGTACTTTAAAATAATTATGCAAATAGGAAATATGTATAAACATATATGTACATGTGTAAATATATGTTACATAATTTTTTATGCATACATGCACAAATACATACTTGAAACAAATACATAAGTGAGAGAAAATAATGTGTGGCCAAATGTGAACAAGTAGTGAGCCTCAGAAAGGCATATAGAGGGTTCATTGCACCAAACTTTAAAAATTTCTGGACGTCTAAAATTGTTCAAAACTGAAGATTAAATAAATAAAATTATTAACTCTAGGATTTGTTCAAAGCCTCTTAGTAGCTCTCTTAGTCATTTGAATGTGTATAGCTTCCATACACAGCTACTTGTCATTCAAATTTTAGGTTAGAAGTGACCTCTCCTAGGAACTCAGTCCTAAGCTTAAACATGATTATCTGCTTTTCTGGTGTGGTCCCAGACATCCTCTTTTTACACTTGGATAGCTCAGTAGATAGATGATCAAATGATACATAAATCAATAGATAAATGGAGAGGGAAATAGATAAATTATTGATAGGTGATAGAGAGAGACAAGGAGAGAGAGAAGGGGTGGAAGAGGGGAGGGAAAGGGAGAGAGAAGGAAGGAGGAAGGGCGATTGACAGAGAGAAGAGAAGGATTGATTGCTTACATGTCTCTCCAACTAGATATTAAGCTATCTAGATTTGGAACAATGTATTAATTTTCTCATATTCCAAATGTCTAGCAAACTGCCTTTGTTCAAGAAGTGTTTAGCACATAATTTTATAAGTTAATAAACCAATTTATGCACATATGTATATATATATATATATATATACAAATAAATATAAAAGGGTTGAATAACATCTAAAATATTTTTGACAAGTACTTTTTTTATTTTTTAACACCTTTATTGGAGTATAACTAATTTACAAGTGTGTGTTAGTTTCTGCTTTATAACAAAGTGAATCAGCTATACATATACATATATCCCCATATCTCTTCCCTCTTGCATCTCTCTCTCACCCTCCCTATCCCACCCCTCTAGGTGGTCACAAAGCACGGAACTGATCTCCTTGTGCTGTGTGACTGCTTCCCACTAGCTATCTATTTTACATTTTGTAGTATATATAAGTCCATGTGCCTCTCTCCTTTCATCCCAGCTTACCCTGTCCCCTCCCCGTGTACTCAAGTCCATTCTCTACATGTGCGTCTTTATTATTTTCCTGTCCCTAGGTTCTTCAGAACCATTTTTTGCTTTTTGGTTCCATATATATGTGTTAGCATATGGTATTTGTTTTTTCTCTTTCAGACGTACTTCACTCTGTATGACAGACTCTAGGAACATCCACCTCACTACAAATAACTCAGTTTTGTTTCTTTTTATGGCTGAGTAATATTCCATTGTATATATGTGCCATAGCTTCTTTATCCATTCTTCTGCTGAGGGGCACTTAGGTTGCTTCCATGTCCTGGTTATTGTAAGTAGAGCTGTAATGAACATTGTGGTACATTACTCATCTTGAAATATGGTTTTCTCAGGGTATATGCCCAGTAGTGGGATTGCTGGGTCATATGGTAGTTTTATTTTTAGTTTTTAAGGAACCTCCATATTGCTCTCCATAGTGACTGTATCAGTTTACATTCCCACCAACAGTGCAAGAGGGTTCCCTTTTCTCCACGCCCTCTCCATTATTTATTCTTTGTAGATTTTTTGATGATGGCCATTCTGACCAGTGTGAGGTGATACCTCATTGTAGTTTTTCTCCTTCAATTTGTTAATATGGTGTATCTCATTGATTGATTTGCATATATTGAAGAATCCTTGCATTCCTGGGATAAACCCCACTTGATCATGGTGTATGATCCTTTTAGTGCGTTATTGGATTCTGTTTGCTAGTATTTTGTTGATGATTTTTGCATCTATGTCCATCAGGGTTATTGGTCTGTAGTTTCCTTTCTTTGTGACAGCTTTGCCTGGTTTTGGTATCAGGGTGATTGTGGCAGTGTAGAATGAGTTTCAGAGTGTTCCTCCGTCTGCTACATTTTGAAAGAGTTTGAGAAGGATAGGTGTTACCTCTTCTCTAAATATTTGATAGAATTCACCTGTGAAGCCATCTGCTTCTGGGCTTTTGTTTTTTGGAAGATTTTTAATCACAGTCTCAATATCAGTGCTTGTGATTGGTCTGTTCATATTTTCTATTTCTTCCTAAGTCAGTCTCGGAAAGTTGTGCTTTTCTATGAATTTTTCCATTTCTTCCAGCTTGCCCATTTTATTGGCATATAGTTTCTTGTAGTAATCTCTCATAATCCTTTGTATTTCTCCAGTGTCAGTTGTTACTTCTCCTTTCTTATTTCTAATTCTATTGATTTGAGTCTTCTCCCTCTTTTTCTTGATTAGTGTGGATAATGGTTTATCAATTTAATGTTCTCAAGGAACCAGCTTTTTGTTTCGTTGATCTTTGCTATTGTTTCCTTCATTTCTTATTCATTTATTTGATCTGATATTTATGATTTCTTTCTTTCTGCAAACTTTGGGGTTTTTTTTGTTCTTCTTTCTCTAATTGCTTTAGGTGTAACATTTCTTGTTTCTTTAGGTAGAGTTGTATTGCTATAAACTTCCCTTTAGAATTTCTTTTGCTGCATCCAAGAGGTTTTGGGTCGACGTGTTTTCATTGTCATTTGTTTCTAGGTATCTTTTGATTTTCTCTTTGATTTCTACAGTGATATCTTGGTTATTTAGCAGTGTATTGTTTAGTCTCCATGTGTTTGTATTGTTTACAGATTTTTTTTCCTGTAATTGATATCTAATCTCATAGTGTTGTCTTTGGAAAAGATACTTAATACAATTTCAATTTTCTTAAATTTACCAAGGCTTGATTTGTGACCCAAGATATGATCTCTCCTTGAGAATGTTCCATGAACACTTTGGAAGAAAGTGTATTCTGTTGTTTTGGGATGGAGTGTCCTATAAATATCAATGAAGTCCATCTTGTTTAATGTATCATTTAAAGTTTGTGTTTCCTTATTTATTTTCATTTTGGATGATCTGTCCATTTGGTGAATATAGGTGTTAAAGTCCCTTACTATGTTTGTGTTACTGTCAATTTCCCATTTTATGGCTCTTAGCATTTGTCTTATGTATTAAGGTGCTCCTATATTGGGTGCATAAATATTTACAATTGTTATATCTTCCTCTTGGATCCTTTGATCATTATGTTGTGTCCTTCTTTGTCTCTTGTAAAAGTCTTTATTTTAAAGCTTATTTTTTTCTGATATGAGAATTGCTACTCCAGCTTTCTTTTGATTTCCATTTGCCTGGAATATCTTTTTCCATCCCTTCACTTTCAGTCTGTAGGTGTCCCTAGGTCTGAAGTGGGTCTTTTGTAAATAGCATATATACAGGTCTTATTTTTGTATCCATTCAGCCAGTCTATGTCTTTTGGTTGGAACATTTAATCCATTTAAGACAATTATCTATATGTGTATTCCTATTATCATTTACTTAATTGTCTTGGGTTTGTTATTGTAGGTCTTTTCCTTATCTTGTGTTTCCTGCCTAGAGAAGTTCCTTTATCATTTGTTGTACAGCTGGTTTGGTGGTGCTGACCTTGCTCAGTTTTGCTTGTCTGTAAAGGTTTTAATTTCTCTATGAAATCTGAATGAGATCCTCGCTGGGTAGAGTAATCTTGGTTGTTGGATTTTCCCCTTCATCACTGTAAATATGTCCTACCACTCCCTTCTGGCTTGCAGAGTTTCTGCTAAAAGATCAGCTGTTAACCTCATGGGGATTCCATTGTATATTTTTTGTTGTTTTCCCCTTGCTGCTTTTAATATTTTTTCTTGTATTTAATTTTTGATAGTTTGATTAATATGTGTCTAGGTGTGTTTTGCCTTGGATTTTTCCTGTATGAGATCTCTGCACTTCCTGGACTTGACTGAATATTTCCTTTCCCATATTAGTAAAGTTTTCAACTATAATCTCTTCAAATATTGTCTCAATCCCTTTCTTTTTCGTCTTCTTCTTCTGGGAGCCCAATAATTTGAAAATTGGTGCAGTTAATGTTGTCCCAGAGGTCTCTGAGACTGTCCTCAATTCTTTGCATTCTTTTTACTTTATTCTGCTCTGTGGTAGATATTTCCACTATTTTATCTTCCAGTTCACTTATCCATTCTTCTGCCTTATTTATTCTGCTATTGATTCCTTCTAGAGAAATTTTAATTTCATTTATTGTTGCTCATCATTGTTTGTTTGCTCTTTAGTTTTTCTAGGTCCTTGTTAAATGTTTCTGGTATTTTCTCCATTCTGTTTGCAAGATTTTGGATCATCTTTACTACCATTACTCTGATTCTTTTTCAGGTAGACTGCCTATTTCCTCTTCACTTGTTTGGTCTGGTGAATTTTTGTCTTGCTCCTTCATCTGCTGTGTGTTTGTCTCCTCATTTTGCTTAACTTACTGTGTTTTGAGTCTCCTTTTCACAGGCTTCAGGTTCGTAGTTCCCACTGTTTTGGGTGTCTGCCTCCACTGGGTGAGGTTGGTGCATTGGCTTGTGTAGGCTTCCTGGTGGAAATGACTGCTTCCTGTTTTCAGGTGGATGAGGCTGAAACTTGTCTTTCTGGTGGGCAGGGCCGAAACCGGTGGTGTGTTTTGGGGTGTCTGTGAACTTATTATGATTTTAGGCAGCCTCTCTTTTAATGGGTGGTGTTGTGTTCCTGCCTTGCTAGTTGTTTGGCATAGGGTGTCCAGCACTGTAGCTTGCTGGTCATTGAGTGGAGCTGGGTCTTAGTGTTCAGATGGAGATCTCTGGGAGAAATTTCACTGTTTGATATTATGTGGAGCTGGGAGGTCTGTGGTGGACCAATGTCCTGACCTCAGTTCTCTCACCTCAGAGGCACAGCCCTGACACCCGGCTGGAGCACAGAGACCCTGTGAGCCACATGGTAAAAAAAAGAGTAAAAAAAGAAAGAAAGAAAGAAAGAAAGAAAGAAAGAAGATAAAATAAAATAAATTTATTTAAATAAAAAATAAAAGAATTATTAAAAATAAAAAATTAAAAAGTAATTAAAAAGAAAGTAAGGAAGAAGAGAGCAACCAAACCAAAAAACAAATCCACCAATTATAAGAAGTGCAAAAAACTATACTAAAATGAACAAAAAAGAAAGAAAGAAACAAAGAAAAAAAAAAAGACAGACAGAATCCTAGAACAAATGTTAAAAGCAAAGCTATACTGACAAACTCACACAAAGAAGCATACACATGCACACTCACAAAGAGAGAAAAAGGAAAAAAAATAATATATATATATATATATATATATATATATATATATATATATATATATATATATATATAACAAAAAAGGAAGAGAGCAACCAAATCAATAAATAAATCTACCAATGATAATAATCTGTAAATACTAAGCTAAGATAAACATAAAATCAGAAACAAATTAGGTGCAGAAAGCAAACCTGAAGTATATAGTTGCTCTCAAAGTCTACTGCCTCAATTTTGGGATGATTTGTTTTCTATTCCGGTATTCCAGAGATGCAGGGTACATCAAGATGATTATGGAGATTTAATCCGCTGCTCCTGAGGCTGCTGGTAGCAATTTCACTTTCTCTTCTTTCTTTGCACAGCTCCTGGGGTTCAGCTTTGGATTTGGCCCTGCCTCTGCCTGTAGGTCGCCTGAGGGCGTCTGTTCTTCACTCACACAGCACAGGGTGATAGTAGCAGCTGATTCAGGGGCTCTGGCTCAGGCTGTGGGAATGGAGGGGTACAGAATGCAGGGCGAGCCTGTGGCGGCAGAGACCGTCATGACATTGCAACAGCCTGAGGTGCCCTGTGTGTTCTCCTGGGGAAATTGTCCCTGGATCACAGGACCCTGGCAGTGGCAGACTGCACAGCCTTCTGGGAGGGGAGGTGTGGATAGTGACCTGTGCTTGCACACAGGTTTCTTGGTGGCTGCAGCAGCATTAGTGTTTCATGCCAGTCTCTCATGTATGCGCTGATAGCCATGGCTGGCGCCCATCTCTGGAGCTCATTTAGGTGGTCTTCTGAATCCCCTCTCCTTATGCACCCTGGAACAATGATCTCTTGCCTCTTTGACAGGTCCAGACTTTAGCTGTGGCACACTGGCCGCCTTCAGGCTGTGTTCATGCAGCCAGCCCCAGTCCTCTCCCTGTGATCTGACCTCTGAAGTCATAGCCTCAGTCTCCAGACCCCACCCACCCTGGCAGGTAAGCATACAAGCCTCTGGGGCTGGTGAGTGCTGGTCGAAAGCAATCCTCTGTGTGAGAATCTCTCTGCTTTGCTCTCTGCACCCCTGTTGCTGCACTCTCCTCTGTGGCTCCAAAGTTTCCCCCCTGCCACCCCCCATTCCACCAGTGAAGGGGCTTCCTAGTGTGTGGAAATATTTCCTCCTTCATAGCTCCCTCCCAGAGGTGCAGGTCCCGTCCCTATTCTTTTGTCTCTGTTTTTTCTTTTTTCTTTTGCCCTACCCAGGTACGTGGGGAGTTTCTTGCCTTTTGGGAAGTCTGAGGTCTTCTGCCAGTGTTCAGTAGGTGTTCTGTAGGAGTTGTTCCACATTTTGATGTTTTTCTGATGTATTTCCGTAAAGGAAGATGATCTCCATGTCTTACTCCTCTGCCATCTTGAAGGTCTCCTCCACATTTATATTTTAAATAGGAATGATAATAGAATAGATATCTCTCTTTGTAATCTTGCATGTGTGTATGCATGTATGCATATCAATATTAATGTCCATGGTGTTCAAAGTATTTAAGATGAATGGTTCTGCATATTTAATAGCCTTAAATATACCTTGTCATTTATGTGATAAATTATGCATTATTAGTATTTTTAATCTTTCTATCTTAAACTTTATAAATAATTATTCAGTGTATTTTAAAATATTTTCAGTTATTTTATTTTTTAAGTTTCTATAAACAATTGCAACAGGGCCAAGAGTAGAGATGTCTCTAAATCTCTCCCTATACCACCATATAGTTTCCTAAAGGATTTCTACCAATTTAAACAATGTCCAGCCATTTTCACTCTTCTGAGCTGCCATTAATAAAGAAAAGAAAGATGAAATTTGAGAATTTAAAACAGACATTTCTAATAATGTCAAATAATAATGTCTAATAATGTCTAATAATAATTAATTATTTAACATGAAAATTACAGTATGGAAAAATTGAGCATAGTATCAAATTTAATTTTAAACCCTTCATATTGTTACACAGATTTAAATTGTTCCCACATTTGTTCAGAAGAATAGTGCTTCTTAAGGTAGAGGTCAAAAACACTATCACCAGAAAATCAGATTCAGAGATATATAGTTGTTACCTGTGCAAGCACTGATTTTGTTTTTTAATGGGTACAGATACATGTCAGGGTTTTATAGTTTGCTTGTTTATCTCAACAACTGTCATTTGAGTTAGAAGCCATCAATCTTATTTTTTATGTGAAGAAACTAAAGATTAGATAATTTAAATAATTTTTGCTAAAGTCATAGAATTAATATATAGCAGAGTTGATATTCAGTAAAGTTTTAAATTTTATTCATGTCTCACAATATAATATGTATATTTCTAGGAATTATCTTATTGTGTTGTTATGAGAATATTTTCTTTACATCTTTTAATGTGTTTTTGTTTTTGTACAGAAAACCATTAGTTTGTGTTGTTCTTTTATCTGCCCTATTTACTGACTCTCTTATTACTTATACAATTTTTACAATTGGTTCTCTTGAATATTTTAGATTTTTTTTTTGCAAAAATATTTGGTCTCTCACAAAGATATAATTGAGTAAAAGTATTTGTAATTAGGATTTATACAATTTGGAGGGAGGAAGAGAGAGAGAGGAAGAGATGTGGGAGAGAGAGAGATGAGCAGAGGGAAAAGTTACAACTTTGAAAAAGACATTAAAAATCATAATATTTTGAAAAGTAAGCAAGAAAGAGGAGGTCATTAATAATGACTCCAAAACCTTGCATCTAGATGTTCCTCAATGCAGAAGACCAATTTACAGTTAAAAGTTAGAGCTGGATTGTATACTCAGGTCTTCTCTATTACAATAAAGTGTTCAAAATTTATATGGCCCCACGGATTAGATATAAAAGATGGAAGAGTTGAAGCAATGGAGTCAGATTGATAAAAATAGTGAGTGTTATCATAATTTTTTTAAAAAAGGAAGGAAAAAATAGAGAACTAGAAACTATTCATAGTTATAGAGGAACAAAAATCATTATGTTTAATTTTGAAACAAGGGCTCATTATTATTTCAGTTCTATATATAAGCCACTGTGCTATAAGTTATTGTCAATATGTTACATTCTCACTATTTAATATTCTATAGGTTTCACATTATTATGCAAAAGAGGAACACACTAAAATTTAATATTTGGATCTACTTCAGAGAAACAATGTGATTGAAGAATTTTAATGCTCAACAGTTGCTGGTGGTGGTCATAAAAAAACAAAATACTACCTATACTTTTATCTTTAGAAAACAAAATTTAAAATTTTACCAAGATATTAGTATAAGACACAACTCTTGTCAGAGTAAGAAGTACAAGTTCTATCATAAACCAAAATGTTTATCCTCATATTTATAATATGAATATAATAGATTGGGGACATTAATTCTGGGGATGTTTAACTATGACAAAATTTGCCACTTTTAAAGGAAGGTTGGGGTCCCAAATCTGAAGGTCTGATTTGTCTCTAAGTAACTTAGAAAAAGTTTTATTTCTATCTAAAATAGAAATATACTATATATTATAATGATTTCCCTTTCAATACATTATAACATTAGAAGTCTTTTTGTCTTTTATTTTTTTCTGAAGTCCTTTGTTATGAAATTTCAATGAAACTTCAAACTGTTTCAATTCATATTTATCTTGAACAGGATACTTTTAAAATCTGAATGCAAAACTTAAATTTTGTAATCCAATGATATTTTCAGTAATTATTTTCCTATTTTTTTTAAAACAGAGAAGAAATATGCATTTTTTAAATATTAGATATTTTATTTTTTTTCCTGGTTTTAAAAGCAAAGTAAAATGTTTAAAAATAAAAGTAAATATAAGAAAAAGATATCCCTAATTGCCAAGTGTTTTAAATGTGTTTCTTTAAGCTGCTTATTTTTTGCTCAGTAGCCATTAAAAAGTTATCAAATAGTCAATACAAGGTGAACACATTCTGTGCAAATGCAGTTCAAGTGTACTCAGATTCTAGAAAATAACTTCCTTACACGGAGAATGAAATAGGGATTTTCTTTCTTAGGGATCACCTAAACTGAGTGCCACTTAAAAATCAATTGATTGCCTAATGATAACCAGGATTTAATTATAAATACAATTGCTAAGTGTAAAATACAAAAAGTTCAAAGTTGTATTATTTTTTAGTGAATGTAAAAATATATCAGGTCTCAATATTGTTTCATAATAAAAAGCTACCAGGCATTAACTGAGTTTAAATTTCTGTTATATTTAAGCAGAGGGAAGGTTCAAGGCATTTTAAAATTACTTGTTAAGGTACTTTTCCTCTGTAAGCCAGAGGCTTGATGATTTATTTATTACTTCATCCTTATACTTTTCAGACCTCCCAAAGGAAAAGGTTCTCTTTTCACATAACTGTGCAGGTATTTTTCTGTGGGGAGGGACCATTAAACAGAATATATCAAACTAGGTTAAAAAATAATAGCTGCCACTGTAAGTATATAAAACGTTTAAACACAATAACTTATGTGTCATTATTTTAAATTTACTAGTTTCTTATCTAAAGTTGAGAGATGAATCATCTGTATAACAAAGGTTCAATTTAATCAATATGATGCTTTAAGATCTCAAATCTACAGTTTTTTAATGTTTCTGTGAATCTTATGACTCCAGCAAAGCCTATAGTGAAGATTTATGTTTACATTTTTCAGGACTATCAGCATTAAAAAGTGTTATTTACCAGAGTAATTCTCTTTATTTCCACTAAGCAGTATAGTGACCTGCTTCTACATTAAATGACCCAAGATTTTGTTACCATCTTTGTTGATATTGCTTAAGGTTTTTAAAAAATTAACATACAAGAAAATTGAATTGTGTGTCTGTTTGCATGTGTACAGTCCTACAAATTTTAACACTACTACAATCAAAAAGTTTCCTTCACCCAAGACAGCTTTGTCTTGCTATGTCTTTTTACTCCCATTCTCCCTTGACCCAAACTCTGGCAAACAGTAATCTATTCTGCATCACTATAGTTTTGTCTTTTAGAAAATGCCATACAAATGAAATTATAAAGTATGTACCTTTACAGACCAGCTTGTTTCACTCAGCATAATGCCCTTGAGATTCATCCCAATTTTTTGTGTGTACCAATATTTCAGTCATTTTTTGGCAGAGTAGAATTTTATTATGTGGCGGTTTCACCATTTGTTTTTCCATTGAAGGCTTTTGCTTTGAGTCCTGTTTCGGGTGATTATGAATAGTCACTATATAAATGCATATATGGGTTTTTGTGAGAATTTAAGTTTTAATTTTTCTATGGTAAATACCTAAAAATGAAATTGCTGAGACATACGGTTAAGTTTGTAACACTTAAAAGAAAAATGTCAAATGTTTTCAATAGTGGCTGTACCAGTTTGCATTCCCAGCAGTAATATATGAAAGATTCAAGTGCTCCTGAATTGTTGTCATCTTTTGGTATTGACAGTATTTCTGCTTCCAACCATCCGAATACATATGTAGTAACATTTCATCATGGTTTTAATTTACATTACCTGTTGGCTAATAATGTTGAGTATCTTTTGATGTGTTTTTCCATTAACATATTCTTTTTAGTGAAGTGTCTGTGCAAGTTCTTTGCCCATTTATAAATTGGGTTTTAAAAAATGTTGACCAAAGCACTTAAAAGTAAAAATTCATTTTTAAAAACTAAAAAGAAAGAGAAATTAAAAAAAATAGGAGCTAGATCAGCCTGAGCACACGTAATCTTGGACCCCAGTGTGTGTGTGTGTGTGTGTGTGTGTGTGTGTGTGTGTGTGTGTGTATGTGTTAGAAAACTTTAATGTAGTAAGAGTCAGGAATCTTAATCCAGATTCTTCCTTTTAAAGATGATCTGAAGATCATATAAATTAAACAGCTTATCAAAAGTCAATAATTCATTGTAAGAGCTAGAACAGACATTTAATTCTCACTACTCTCTTATTCTATTTAACTTTACACACACTTCTTTGTATGGAAACAAGAACTATACACCTAAGAAATATTCTAAACCTCACAACAAAGTGGATATTGTCAAAGTTTATCAAAAAGATAACATATTAATTTTAAGGTGACTTTAAAGATATTTGGTGACAACAGGAGAATAGTTTAAAAATAATTTAATTTGTTGTACAACAACAAATGGCTGCTCTGTTAAAGTGTTTGGTCTTTATGAAGATAAATGAGACATACAATCTTTTAGAGTGCCATGGGGCAAGGCAAATTTAAATTTACCTTATAAGAACCAACAGAATTTTACTATTTTAGAAAAAGTCCTTTATAGAGTAGTTTTAATCTGTAGCTTGTTCATTTTCATACATTTTCTTGTTTGAAGTCACCTCAATTTTGAGAAGGACATAGAAGCTTAAAAGACAAAAATTAAGGAACTAGAAAGCAGTAACTATTCCAAGCCTTAGTTTATATTCCTAGGCACTTTCCACATTTTGTGGAAGATTGGCTACAATCCATATGTTGTTGGATTAAGGCAATTTTGCATTACAAATTACATTCTAAAGAGGCAAGTTTAGTTTTGAAGAAGTTCTGAAAACCGAAGTTTATGCAGTGACTTTGGCTGTATCATATTGCCAGACACTGAGCTGGAAACCTTCCATTTATGCCCCCTCTCCAGATGCAGACTCTATTTCTCCCTACCTGGGTCTGTTTTCTGAGAAGCTGAGGTGTATAGCTTGCATGACAAGGATCCCTTGTTCCTTCTCTTTTCCTATGATCCAACCAGCACAGAGTACAAGAAGAATAGATTGTGGGAGAGTGAGGTCAGGAATTTATTCCTCTGGCTCACTTTTGAGAAGTTGCTGAAGGCTGGCTATGCCTTCCCACCTCCTGTCCCATAATACTCTCCATACAGACCTCTCTGTCTCTTGGATGTGGTAACCATTCCCTCTCATGACACCTTCAGGTCTAGAAATGGCTCCTGAATATTACTAACTTGGGAATTGCATTATTATTTATGTTTTTCTTATTGCCCAAACCTTGTGGATATTACCTTTATTAAACTGTCTCTAAATTGTACTAATTTAAAAGTGTCATATCTTTTTGCTGGGACCTTGACTGATAAAATGTCATTTTCAAATATCATATAAAATTTGATACAAACAAAAATGTAACTTATATAAAAATTATGAAGCACAATAATACAATGACATGAAAAATTGAACCCATCACTCAGCAAAAAACTAGAAAATTGTCACTATCATCACACGAATCCAGATATGCCTTGTACTTTCTTCCCTGTCTCCACCATCTGAACTTTAAACAGCTTTGTTGCAGCATACATGCTATGTATTTATAAACAATACATTGTTTTCCTTTGCTTGATTTTGAGGTTTCTAAAAACAATACTCTATTTACATCATGCTTCTTAAATAATATTTATTTTCAAAAAAATTTCTGTGTTGTTGAATGTAGATTTTTGCTTCTATTTTGAGCATTAGTGTGAACGCTAAGGATTACCTGTGTACATGTTATCTAGGGAATATGTGTAAAATAATTCTCTAAAGTATATATTCTCTAGAGGAAATACTGGATATGGTATACAAATGTTGAATTTCAAAACATGGAGACAAAATTATTTCCAGAGAATTTATGTCAACTACTATAATACAAAATATTTTTTATATCTGAATATGTTCAGTAAAATAAGAAAAAAGGAAAAGAAAGATAATATAACATATACAGGACAAATTTGGTTTGTAAACAAAAATATAATTCTACTTGATTAAACATATATATATTTGTTTAATCAAGTATATATATATATATAAATCAAGTATATATATAATTATATAATTAGTAACTACATAACATGCAGCATATAATTAATCATCTTATTGACATTGTACATGATAGTGAGGTTAGCTCTACCAGTTACCTGTTGAGTTATTCCAATTACATTTACTATGATTACTGATACACTTGTATTTTCTCAAATACTCTCTTCTGTGTATTTTCCTATTTTTCTGTGGTGTTTTTTCTCTCCTTTTTACCCTTTAAGATAATTCAGTGGGGGGACCTAATTAAACTTAAAAGCTTTTATACAGCAAAGAAAATCTTCAAAAAAAAAAAAAAAAAAAGACAACCTATGGAATGGGAGAAAATATTTGCAAATGGTATGACAGATAAGGGACCTATATCCAAAATATATGAACAGCTCAAACAATCCAACGTCAAAAAAACAGAGGAAAAACAACAACAAAAAAAACCAAACAACCCAATTAAAAATGGGCAGAATAACTGAATAGACATTTTTCCAAAGATGATAAGATGATGGCCAACAGGCACATGAAGAGATGCTCAACATCACTAATCATCAGGGAAATGCAAATTAAAACCACAATGAGATATCACATCACACTTGTCATAATGGCTATCATTAAAAATGACACAAATAACAAATGTGGGGAAGATGTGGAGAAAAGGGAACTTTTTGTATACTTTTGTGGGTGCAACCACTGTGGAAAACATTATGGAGGTTTCTCAAAAATCTAAAAATAGAACTACCATGTGACCCTGCAATTCTACTCCTGGGTATATATCTGAAAAAAAACAAAAACACCAACTTGAAAAGATATACACACTTCAATGTTTATAGCAGTATTATTTACAATTGCCAAGATATGGAGGCAACCTAAGTGTCCATCACAGATGAATGAATAAAGAAGATGTAGTATATACAACAGAATACTACTCAGCCATAAAAAAGAATGAAATTTTGGCATTTGCAAAAACATGGATGGACTGGAGGGTATTATGCTAAGTGAAATAAGACAGAGAAAGATAAATACTGTATGATATCTCTCATATGTGGAATCTAAACAATACAACAAACAATTAAAAAAATAAGCAGACTCACAGATATAGAGAACAAATTAGTGGTATCCCATGGAGAGGGGAAAGGAGGGAGGGGCAATATAAGGGTAGAGACTGAGAGGCACAAAATATTATGTATAAAATAAGCTACAAGGATATGTTGTGCAACACAGAGAATATAGACAATATTTTATAATGACTATAAATGGAGTATAACCTCTAAGAATTGTGAATCACTATATTGCACACCTGTAACATATAATATTGTACAACTATACTTCACTAAAACTTTTAAAAAATAAATTAAAAAATAAAATAGAAAATAAAATAATTCAGTGATATTTGCTGTTTTTTCTTATTCTATTTTTATTTCTCTACTTCTTTAGCCATCATACAAACTTTAGCAATTACATATTGATGATTACTTTCAAATTTATAATGCATATCTAGTAAAATTTAAGGTTAATAATTTCATTCTCCCCAAAGTGAAGTGGCTTTAAAACATTTTATTTCAGATCCTTCTCTCCCATTTTACAGGTGATTCTTATCTAACGTTTAATTTAAAAAATTTACACATGTTATTGTAATTTCTATAAAGTAGTAATTGTAGTAATATTAGTATCTAACACATATGGAGCTTTCTATGCATCAATCACATACTGTAGTCTGTTTAACAATTTAATCCTCACAAAACCCCTCTAGAATAAGCTATTATTAATCTTCATTATACTGGTGAGGAAGCTGAGGCACAGAGTAGATAAGTAACTTTACTCATGTTAATAATCTAATGAGTACAAGAGGTGACTTAAAAATCAGACTGTTTAGGCACATGTTTTTAATTATTATGCTGCACAGTAGTTAATGTGTTTAGATTTACCTCCATATTTATTAATCATTCTTATTTGTTTACATTTATTACTGCAATTTACAACTTCCTTCTAGAATCATTTGTGTTCTCTCCAAAGACATTTTTTACAATTTATTCCAGCTTAGGGCTGCTGCTGTTAAAACTTCTCAGGGTTTGTTTACAAGAATATGTTGTTATTTTATTTCAACTGTTAAAGAAAGTTTTGCAGGTTGTCTTATCTCAGTGCTTTGAAGATATTACTCCACTTTCTTCTGACTTCTATATTTGCTGCTGAAAATAATATTGTCAGTTTAATTGCTATTCCCTTTTCTCTGGTCATGTATAAGACCTTTTCTTTGTCTTTGATGTGTTTTAGGTCATTGATGTTTCATTAAAATATGCCTTAAGGTGATATCTTATTTGCATTGCTTGCAACTTATTGTTCTTAACTGCATTTGAAGTTTGTATTTTTCAAATGTTTTGTAAAGTTCCCATCCACTATCCCCTGAAATAATAGTTTTTCTTATTTTCTTTATTCTTTCCTGAAAATCTACTTTGATGTATGTTACACTAACTTATTCTGTCTCTTTTTTAAATCCATTTTTTATCCTTTTCCATCTTACTGTGTCTTTGAGCTGCATCATCAGTAATTTTTTTCAGTATACCTTCCAATTTACTATTTCAATTTCAGCTGTCTTGAAACTGTTATTTAAATAATTTGTTAATTTTAAATTTAAATCATTACCTTTAAAATATTCCATTTAGTTCTTTTACAAGTCTGTATGGTTATATTTTAGTCTTTGCTTCTTGCTTATTTTTGTATTTCCAGTTTTAATATCTTTAACCATTTCACATTCAGTGATATTATATACTGTATTTAATACTGTATTGATTCTAATTTATGAAATCTTTGAGGGTAAGAATTTGTTATTTAAGTGTTTATTACTTTGTAATTTTTGTCATTCTATGCTTAGTTATCCTGGATTTAAATCTTCTACTTAGTAGATTTTGAACTATTGAAAATGTAAATTGAGTACCTACACTGAGCAAGCTTTCACTAGAATTTTCTTTTCCTTTTAATTCTGCTTTTACCATCACCTATTATCATGAAGATGCTGGTGTAGGCCAGGTGTCCCAGGATCAGCTCCAGAACTCTGAGGCTTTCCAAAGCTTACTCTCTTAATTGCAATGTTGTAAATATTTGCCTTCAGGGTAATTCCACTATATTTTTAGTTTCATATATTTATCTTCTTAGAGATCTACTTTGTTCCCTTGGAATCAAGCTACACAAAAATTAGAATGTTATACATATATGGTTGTTTTTGTTTGTTTGTTTTTTTGTGGTACGCGGGCCTCTCATTGTTGTGGCCTCTCCCGTTGCAGAGCACAAGCTCCGAACGCACAGGATCAGCGTCCATGGCTCATGGGCCTCACCGCTCTGCAGCATGTGGGATCTTCCTGGGCCGGGGCACAAACCCATGTCCCCTGCATTGGCAGGCAGACTCTCAACCACTGCGCCACCAGGGAAGCCCGTAAATATGGTTGTATTTTAGCATGCATTTTCTTTATTTGGTTTGCATGTTGCCCAACACATACTATTTTGAAAATACACCTGTACAAATATTTCAGTTTTTAATACTAATAACTAGTCTTATTACTTGAAAATCCTTATCTGACATTTTTATGTTCATTTATTTATCTAATGTCAGACATCAGGATGTGGAGAAAATTATAAAAATGTAAATAAAACAAACATTCTACTGTAATAAATTAAGCACTTCTTCCTTTGTGCTAAGGTTCATCTATTATTTTTGGGAAGATGGCAATTTTAGGAAATATAGGTAAGTAGAAACACAACAGAAGATATTACCAACTAATAGGTATAGTTGGAGTGTCTAAATAATTTTAGATAATCTAGTGGATATAAATCCCTGGTAATTTTGGGGGAATAATATTTTTTATAATCGTCCTTCAGAGCTTATGATATTGGCCCAAGGGAAGAGTATAAAAAGAGTTTACTGCTAAATACCTAAAATTTCATCTTCCTATAGCATAAATGAGAAATAAACATTATTTCTAAAATAAAATATAAAATTGAAACATGAATGATTTTTTTTTTTACCACTATATTACCTATTTATTTGTCAAATGCATCTATAGAAAACCTTATTTTGGTAGTACTCTGTACAGAGATAGATGCTTTTCTGGTCATAATAACTATTGGATATTTATGAAAAGAAGGAGCCTTTTAATTTACAATTCTTCAAGAAATTGGGTTAGAATCTAATTGAAAGCAATGGCATATGTGTTGTTTTTTAAATTCATTTCAGTATCTGAGAAAATACATTAGCTATATTATTACTTATATGTATTGCTTATGTGGCAAGAATTGGGATTTTACACTTCAGGCCTACTTTGTGAAAATGTTTTATGTCTGAATTTGTTCAGCAAAATAGCAAAAAAGGAAAAGGAAAAAATATATAAGGCAGGACCAATTTGGACTATAAACAAAAACATAATGAAGCTTGATTAAACATATATATGTTTAATATATATATATACCAATTATATGTATAATTGGTAACTATATCTCATGTAGCATATAATTAATCATCTAATTGATATTGTACATGATAATGAGGTTACTCCTACTGGAAATCATGTCATACAACTGCCTCTCTTATTCTCTTATGATTTGAGAACTAATGACAGTTTCTCTCTCAAGTGTATCAATCATTGACTGTTTTGATTCATAATAGCTCAATGATATAGATTCATTCTCATAGGATTACAGTTCCTTCAAAAAGCCTGTTGCTATCTCCCTGTATTTGAAGTAGAAAATATTTTTGTGTGATCCAAAGCTCTCTGCATTTCCTGTATTGTGACATATACCATATGATTTTGTGGCATACCACATTAGACTGTCTATAGGCCATATTCGACTATAAATGCCAGAAAAAGTTTATTCATTAATTTAAGCAATAAATATTTATTAAGCACCTATAAAATTCCAAGCATTGTTTTAAACACTGAGGATACTGCAATAATAAAGAATATGAACTTTTTACCTTCATTGAGCTTATATTATAGTGGCAAAGACATATTACTAACAATTAAATGAATAAGTAGTATATTTAGATATAACAAGATTCAAAAAAGCGAGGGAAGGAATAGAGAGTGGCAAGGAAGAGAGTGACTCTTGAGGTTGTCCAGCTCTCTCTTGTATTCCAGGGCTAACACAATATCCAGCTTATAGTAGAACTTCTTTTGAAAACAATTGAATTAGAAAATTATAAAAAGTATCATACATCTAAGAATCTTATGTTAACTTTTTATAATAGTTTCTCCTAAATATGGATAAAACAGTCATCTGTTATTGAACTTTACTGAATATTAATATATTGTTATATACTGTATTGATGTATTATTTGTGTGTCAGTTCAACAGCTCAGCAAAGCCTGAAAAAGGGTAGAAAATGAAAGGTTAATTGAGAGAAAGAGGAAAGGAAAGAAGAGCACTTTTGAATAAAAAATATGTGTAGATTTCTTTTGGGAAATCTCTTTAAGTTCTCTGTTGCCTTCTGACATGTAAAACTTTCCTGTTTCTGTGGCATTTTTTTTTCACTATTTCCTCTGACTTTGAGCCTTTTCTCTTATTTTCCTCAGCTCCCTTTTTCTTACCTGTAAACTTGTTGTAAAGTTCTGTTATTATTTTGAATTCTATAATTTTGAGATGATTTACCTGTGCTTTTGACTTCTTACCAATTTTTTTCAGCTCTATTGAAGTATAAATGACAAAATTTTAAGCTATTCCAAGTGTACAGCATGATGATTTGACATATGTATACCTTGTGAAAGGATTCCCCCCAAGGTAATTAAAACATCAGTGACCTCACATATTTACCCCCCCCTTTTCTGGTAAGAACATTTAAGTTCTACTTTCTTAGCAATTTAATTATACAACACTGTCATCAATGACAGTCACCGTGTTTTACATTAGATCCTCAGACCTTATTCATCTTATAGTTGAACGATTGTATCCTTTTACTAACCTCTCTCTATTTCCTTATCCTCCAGCCTCTGAAGACCACTTTTCTACTCTCTGTTTCTATGAGTTCAACTTTTTAATTTAATTTGATTTTTTTAGTATCTACACATAAGTAATATCATGCAGTACTGTCTTTCTCTGTCTGGCTTATTTCACTTAGCACAAAACCCTCCAGGTTCATCCACGTTGTCGCAAATAGCAGAATTTCCTTCTATGTTAAGGCTTAAAAATCCATTGTATGTAAATACCCCATTTTCTTTATCCATTCATTCATCAGAGGACATTCAAGTTGCTTCCACATCTTGACTACTGTGAAAAATGCTGCAATGAACATGGGAGTGCAGATATTCCTTTGAGATCCTGATTTCATTTCCTTTGGCTGTATACTCAGGATGGGACTGATGGATCATATGGTAGTTCTATATTTAATTTCTTGAGGAGCATTTGTACTGTTTTCCATACTGGCTGTACTAGTTTACATTCCCACCAACAGTTTACGAGGGTTCCTTTTTCTCCAAATTCTCTCCAGCATTTATCTTTTGTCTTCTTGATAATAGCTTAACAGGTGTGAGGTGATATCTCTTGGAGTTTTGATTTGCATGTCTCTGATGATTAGCGATGTTCATCACCTTTTCATGTACCTGTTGGCCATTTGTTTGTTTTCCCTGGAAAAATGTCTATTCAGGTCCTTTGCCATTTTTAATTGGGTTATTTGTGGGTTGTTATTTTGTTTTGTTTTGTTTTCTGGTACTGAGTTGTATGAGTGCCTTATATATTTTGTATATTAACTCTTCAGAGGATATGTGGTTTGCAAATATTTTCTCCCATTCAGTAGGTTGCCTTTCTTTCTGTTGATAGTTTCCTTTTTTTGTGCAGAATCTTTTGGTTTGACATAGTCCCACTTGTTTATATTTGTTTTTGTTGTCTTACTTTTGGTGTCAAATCCAAAAAAATCACTGCCAAGACTGATGTCAAGGAGTTTACCCCTATATATTTTCTTCTAGCAGTTTTATGGTTTTCGGTCTAATATTCAAGTCTTTAATCCATTTTGATTTTTTCTTTTTTTTTTTTATGGTGTAAGATAGGGATCCAATTTTCTTCTTTTGCATATGGCTGCCCAGTTTTCACAGCACCATTTACTGATGTGACTCCCTATTGTGTATTCTTAGCTCCTTTTCATAAATTAATTGACTATATACACCATATAAACCATATAAACATGTGGTTTATTTCTGGGCTCTCTCTTATTCTGTTCCATTGATATATGTGTCTCTTTTTATGCCAGTACTATACTGTTTTGATGACAATAGCTTTGTAATATTGTTTGAAATCAGGCATTGTTGTTGGAAGCCATCCTGGAGCCATTGCACCATGACAAAGTCATGAAGTAATGGAAGGCGAAACTGCAAGGCAGCGGCGTGCCAGGAAGGTGGACTACAGCTCTGTTGTTATGTTTTATGATAATAAATTTACATATAGGGGCAATTTTGGGAGGATGTTGCTCCACGTGAAAGAAAAAATCCTCTAGGACTCCCCCTTCTGAAACTACCACAGAATGGGAAATACCCACTAAAGCCCCAGGGAAATAGGGAAAGAATTAAGAGCCTGGAACTAAGGGGATGCTTTTATGAAAAACACCCTCTAGTATGGAGTTATGGCCATGGGCCGGAGTTCCTGATGACATAGGAAATTTATGGTTCTATTATAAAGGAAGATTAATTATAAAAAAAAGCAAATGACTAGAGCAGAATTGGTTGCTAGGATAGGGAGAAAAACACTGTCTCAGTTGAAGGAAACAACAAGAAAGAGCATGCAGGGTATATTGTAAATATTTTCGTGGAACCATTGTAAAAGTTTGTCCATGCAAGAAGAGAAATAGGAACAAGTAGCTCCAACTTTTACAATTAAAATAATCATATAACTCCTTGGCTTGGTTACTAAGAAATAACCTGTGATAAATGGGAACTTGGGGAAATATTTTAATAGGACATCTAGAAACTAGGGGATATTTAAAAAAAAATCTTTATAGAATATTTTGAGATTTGATTGTGCTAAGATTGTTTGGCCACGTACCTGGTAATGTAATCAACTATAATATATAAACCTGTGATTGTAAACAATAAAGGAGAGGATGAGAGAGAGAAACATGCAATGCTGATACTTTAAAAGTGTAATAGATTTATTTCCTTTGCCGACGCTATCCATCCCTCAGGTATCCCTGGACTCGCTGGAGCTGGACTCCGGCACATTGTGATGCTTCTAGCTTTGTTCTTCCTTCTCAAAATTGGTTTGGCTATCAGGAGTATGTTGTGGTTCCATACAAATTTTAGGATTGTTTTGTCCATTTCTGTGAAAATTGCCTTTGACGAAGATATCTAAATAATATATTTGTCTTATTGATTTCTTCCTTAAACATCAGACTTGAATTTCCACTCCTTTTCTTTTTTAAAATCTTTAACCATCTTGGAAAACATATCTCATTTTTCGTCGTATCCAAGTTCCCAACAGAGGGACAACCTCAGAGTTGCTGGTACTCAACAAATGCTTGATGAATAGAGGATATTTAAGATCTAACATATTCCATTTTCCAGAATGCTACCACAGTATTTCTTATATTTCATTACAGTTGTTTTTTGCATGTGACTGACTTCCCAAGCAAGTGGTGACCTTGAAGACAGGTTAGGATTGAAAGATAGAATACAGGACACCCAGTAAAATTTAAATTTTAGATAAACAACAAATAACTTTTCATAATAAGTATGTCCCAGAGCCTAAAAGAAGTATTTTTTGTTCTTCTGAAATTCACTTTTAGGTGGTGGTCATGTATTTCTATCTTCTACATATGACAACATTATGAATGGAGCATGTCATTATCCTTGTCTGTGTTGAAATACCCATTACATATCAAACACTTAATCAGTGTTTGTAAAACACATGTTGTGTGGCAAGGAAAATCTACAACATATTCAAGGAGCTACTCAGGGGCTAAGAGGGTACTGGAATGTTATAGGAGGTCAGGAAGGTCAGAAAGTGAAAAGAGAGCCCAGAGGTTTGGAGGACATAGAATTCTTATCTGCCTATATTAAATGCTATGGAATATTGACCCTGAATATCAATAGCTAGTAAATTCAAAAACATTATATCTGAATATCTTTAGATTATTATATTTATGTTATCATCTCAATATTTTTAAAATATTTAATATGAATTATATTAAGAAGAAGAATGAGTTGCTTCAGATTTTTATTCTTGCCTATATTTTCCACATACTGTAGACATTTCTATATCTAAGATACAACATAGGTCTGCACAATACGCTGGCTTAAAGTAATTTATATCTGGATGAGATGTAAAATTCAGGCATGCATAAATTAAAAATCCATCTATTTTGATGTCTTTTTTGCCAAGTTATACATACTTAAACAACCATCTTTCTAGTAAATTATTTTCAGTGTAGTAAAGCTCATGCTTGAAAAGAGAACCAAAGAAATGTGTATGGCAATTCACTTAACATATCACAAAACAGATGTCTTCAACGAATGTTGTTGCACTTGATAAAATGAAAATTGGGAATGGTCGCTATTGATTGATGGTCCAGCTATCAAGCCACTGGCAGGCTACATCAATATTAAATATTTGGAACTTTTCATAGAGTTCTGGAGGTGAACAGCCAAAAAAAAAAGAAAGTGTTGCTTTAAACAAGTACCTTAGGACAGAAAAGCCTCCTACAAACTTTAAACTTGGTGGCTATGGTCATGATAAGAGCTACAGCAAAATATAAGCTCTTTTGTGTTTCTTTAGAACAATGCTTTTCATATTGTGGACAAGAAACCCTTTCATTTAAACAGGGCCTCACAGAAGTGTGAGCCTAGTGTCTGCTGGAACATAATTCTCAATCCCATCACCTTCCTAAAAGCATGATAGGATTTAGAATAACTCCAGTCTTACATTAATGAGTTTAATGACTACTGATTTAGTTTGTAGCTTTTAAGCTACACAGTTTCAGAATTGATTTGTATGCTCAGATATTTTTTCATGTGAAAGGTATCATATCATTTTTCTTAAAATCATTATTGCATTCATAATTTAGACTGGGAAGTGCAACACCTGTTCTCCAGAGTGACAAGGGAGCCATAAGAAGGGACTCATGTCCTCAAAACATGTTCTCAACCTTTTTCTAGTGCAAAGGACTCAACACATATATTTTTATGGTGTTGGGTAAAAACTTAAAAAGCTGTGATGGCTTTGATATATGAAAATAGTTGCGAAATTTTTAAGCTTTATCAGTGAAACAAAAGTCATTGGGAAACACTTTTTCACGTTATTTCTTGAGAACTGTTTTTAAGTAGGAAAGGATGTCAGAACCATTGAAACAAAAAAGGTAAAGTATGGAGGACAGAGGTTAAGTAGTAAAAGACAAGAGACTTCAGACACAAAAAAATAATTTGGCCAAATTAACAATTCTGATGTTATGTGGCATATGATGTTTTACTTCTTTCTTCATATCTGCACAATTACTTCTTATTTCCAAACATCAAGAATGTTTCTGCATCATATAAAGGGTGACAGAATTCAACTGTTAAGATTCTCATTCTCATCTAGTTGATGAGGCCAGCAACTCTAAAACAGGCCTCAGCTCTGATTCATACTTCCAAGGAAAAGATTACCAAGCTTGGTTAAATGTCCACACTGGGATCAATTCAATAATGCTAAAGAGGGCCCTGCTGTCACTAAGTTGAAGGTAGAGGGACAGTTTGCAGTGAACAAGGAACCTGGACAAACTTCTAATTTTCTCAACTACATTTTGCTTCTTATCTGTGCCAGTGCATGCACGTGCATGCACATGCACACACACACACACACACACACACACATGCCCTCCTTCCCTTACATTCAATTCCTACAAAGTCCAATTATTCATCTAAGAGCCAGAAATGCACCCATATCTTTCCCAAAGGGAAATATCCTACAATGATATCCTAAAGTGAGGTAGGCAGTAGGATGTCCTGGGCAGATTTTCTGAGTCCTCTAAGAGTGTAAATTTTTACACTTACTTTAGAGAACTATTTGGCAGTATCTACTAAAGCTAAACATAAGTACATCTAAACACAAGCAATTTTACTTCTAGGTGTATACCCAACAGAAATTAAACCAAAAGACATGTACAAGATGTTCAGAGCAGTATTATTCATAAATACTAGAATATTGGAAACCACCAACTATTCATCAACAATAGAATAAATAAATGTATTGGGCTATATTAATATAATGAAATACTATTTCAAAATGCAAATTATAAACCGCTATACACAAAAATAATTATAAATTTCATAAGCATAACATTGGCAAAGTAATGAGACATGAGAATGGACACGGTATTTATAAATGTGTGCATAGTTTAAAAGAAGAAAAACTAATGTAAGATGATAGAAATAGGATAGCAGTTTCAATCTGGGGAGGGTGAAAGAACAATAGCCACAAGAAATGCTTCTGCATCTAGTTTTGGTCTATTACATGCAATAAAGAAAAAAAAGGCTTTGACTTAAAAGTCCAAGCTTGGTACTATCAGCTTTTTACTATCAGCCTTTGCTCTCAATCACATTCAGCTAAGATTAGCTTCAATCTCCAACTCCAATTATAATTCTTTATAATGAAAACCTCCCTTCTCTGACTTTAAAAGCTCCTGATTTTACTCCCTAGCAGGATGCTGTTTGGCTTGCTACCTGAATCTGTGTGCCCCCAGACTACAATCTGATCCCAAATAAATACTTTTTGTTTGATTATTGCCTCCTAGGTTTATTTAGGTTGATAGTTCATAAAAGCATCACACTTGTTTTATCCACAGCTACAAAGACTCATAACAAGTAAATTAACACATTATTCATCTACTTAGGAAAATAATATCAATTATTTTTTTTTTGTAAAAGAGCATGTGACACATGTATAGAAAGCTTTCGGGAAAGACATTAGACAGGTTAACAAAACGTGAGTACATTGCCAGAAGAAATATTTTCAGCCAAACTAGCCAAACTCTCCACTCAGAAAGATCATGAGTTGAAATTCTTCAAACCATTTTCAATGGTGTAGGTTAAATAAATGAAGCTCTTTGAAAAAAATCTTAATGGAAAATCTATAGCCTTATCATACCCTCAGGAGGAAGTAATTCATACCAGAAAATTGGGATGTCATATTGAGGCAGAGCATTTAGGGAAAATGGCAGAATAAGCCCTAAGAAATAATACAGTATCATGTCAAAAACTTACCTGATATCTTTAGAATTCATTCACTGGAAATTTTTAGAATAAACATTAAAAATGCCATAGTCAGAATCCTTCTCTCTCCCTTTCCCACCAGGCCACCTCTCTCTCTCTCAATCTCTTTCTCTCTATCTATCTCTCTTTGAGTGGACCTTAGGAGAGGAAGAAGACCAGAAGTAGAGTGTTCCAAGTTATTTTTGGCCTTTGCATGTTCTAGAAAACATGTAATATTCAAGTATTAAAATTAAATTAACTATGTGACTATTTAGGCACTATTCACAGAATGAAAACACAGATTTCTTGACCTAACATATTGAATTAAAATTCATAGAACTCAGCTGATTTACAATGGGCCTTTATTTTTCTGTTAAGAGAAAGATTAAATATTTAATCTCAATTAAATACTAATTAACCTTAATTAAATATGTAAATACTAGAATGCACATTTTTATATTTAGTATAAGCTTAATTCTAATAGCACAACTTGAAAATAACATTAATGTTCAACAATAAAATATTTGTTGAAAGATTAATGGTACATGTTTCTTGTGGAAGCTTAAGTCATTAAGAGCCATTTTGAGAACTACATTTATAGACTCAAAAAGTTCACAAGTATTTTAAACATAGAAATGAGGCTATATAACAAGGTGCATATTAACTCCAAATATATTAATATATACTCATATAAAATGGGAAAGTACTTCAAAATATTATACAAAATATGTCAAATATTATGGGTCTAATGTTCTGAATAATTCTAATATTCTCTTTTTAATTTTTTATCTTATGTTTTATGCATTTTAAAAGGTATTACACTGAAAGGCAGATAAATTTTCAGTGAGAGTACACCAAAATGAATCATCACACCACAGGCTATTGTTGTTTCCAAAATTCAAATCAGTTTTCAAAGACCAATTATCATGAGAAACTCCACTTCAACTACTTGTGCTCTTTCTCCCAGTAGCTACTGGGTAGAAGAAGTGATGTAAAATAGATATCAGATGCGTTTAATCTAATCTCTCTGATGGAGTCAACAATGAAGTCAGCAATACCTTAGTTTCCATGTGTGCATATTCATGCATGCATTATCCTTTATTTTAAGTCTCCAAACTCCCCTGTGATAAAATTATGCATTCCTTCCTCAATTCCCATGAAACAATTCCTTAAGGGACAACCAGCTGTACCACATACTAATCTTCCCTCTTTCTCTGTTTACTTAAATTACACAAAAATGTTGTTGGTTTCCATGGTCTTGTGATCAGAAAAATATAAATATTCCAAAGGCTCTTCTTATTCTTATTAAACTGAGCTTTATCAGAATAGTCTTTAAAATCCTCGATGTGATCTGAACACACTATCAATTCACAAGGGTTCCTTTAAGATACAATTGTAGCTTTTATGAATCTAAATAATTTTCACTAAATATGGTTAATATTAGTTTTATTAAATAAAATATATTTCCTTCCTTATTAAAAAAAAAAGGCCAAAACAAGATAGGTAGTTTCAGCCTGTCTGTAATTTCTCAAGATATACTTATTTATACTTACTGTCACATTTAGAGAAATGGTCATTAAGTTGTAGGTGACTATGAACAAAAGATGCAGAGATGGCTATTAATGTGATTAGAGGTGTTACCAGGAGAAAAACTCTTTAAAAACAATTGAATGATCCATTTTATATCACAGTCATCAGATTGTCAAATAGAAATATCAATTTTGTTAACTCAAATGCTGGTTTGATGATTAGATTCAATATATGCAATCAAAGTGAAGTTTGAAAGTTCCTTATGTTGATGGTGAAGCATAACAATATTATTGCATAAGAAATAATAAATTTAGTTAAAATGTTCTATACTAAATCAAAATTAAAAGAGTACAAGTCTTGGCAGAGCACAGTATCATGGTTAAAACATATTATTAGTAAATTATGAAATTTATGCATAGCAAAGTATTTGGGAAAGGTTATAATACCCACATAATTCATATTTACATGCAAAATTTTGCTAATCAAAATACAGACTACGGGTATCAAAGTATACAAATATTTTGAATATATATAGAAAATGAGTTTTAATTTTGTGATAACTAATATTGGATATTAAAATATTAATTAAAATAAAAAACAAAGTAGAAGCCAGTACTTTAAGACAGCAGTAGTTATTTTCTCTCTTGCTGTCACTAGATTGGAAAAGAAGAAGTAAAGCTATCACTGTTTGCAGATGACATGATATTGTATATAGAGAATCCTAAAGATGCTACCAGAAAACTACTAGAGGTAATCAATGAATCTGGTACAGTAGCAGGATACAAAATTAATGAACAGAAATCTCTGGCATTCCTATACACTAATGATGAAAAATCTGAAAGTGAAATCAAGAAAACACTCCCATTTACCTTTGCAACAAAAAGAATAAAATATGTAGAAATAAACATACCTAAGGAGACAAAATACCTGTATGCAGAAAATTATAAGACACTGATGAAAGAAATTAGAAATCTAGAAACAATAAATGCTGGAGAGGGTGTGGATAAAAGGGAACACTCTTGCACTGCTGGTGGGAATGTGAATTGGTACAGCCACTATGGAGAACAGTATGGAAGTTCCTTAAAAAAATACAAATAGAACTACAATATGACCCATCAATCCCACTACTGGGCATATACCCTGAGAAAACCATAATTCAAAAAGAGTCATGTACCAAAATATTCATTGCAGCTCTATTTACAATAGCCCAGAGATGGAAACAACCTAAGTGTTCATCATTGGATGAATGGATAAAGAAGATGTGGCATATATATACAATGGAATATTACTCAGCCATAAAAGGAAACGAAATTGAGCTATTTGTAATCAGGTGGATAGACCTAGCATGTGTCATACAGAGTGAAGTAAGTCAGAAAGAGAAAGAGAAATACCGTATGCTAACACATATATATGGAATTTAAGAAAAAAAATGTCATGAAGAACCTAGGGGTAAGACAGGAATAAAGACACAGACCTTCTAGAGAATGGACTTGAGGATATGGGGAGGGGGAAGGGTAAGCTATGACAAAGTGAGAGAGAGGCATAGACATATGTACACTACCAAACGTAAAATAGATAGCTAGTGGGAAGCTGCCACATAGCACAGGGAGATCAGCTCTGTGCTTTGGGACCACCTAGAGGTGTGGGATAGGGAGGGCTGGAGGGAGCAAGATGCAGAGGGTAGAGATGTGAGAATATATGTATATGTATAACTGATTCACTTTGTTATAAAGCAGAAACTAACACACCATTGTAAAGCAGTTATACTCCAATAAAGATATAAAATATATATATATATATATTTGAGCCTTTGGGAAACTACGTTTTAAAAACTGCTACAGTAGGATTAAAGATTTTGTAAATGAGTTCTTTAGCATTCTATTCAAATCTGATATGAATCTTTAATCAAATTATTTTTCAAACAAAATGACTAAATTTCAACTTTTGAATGATTTTTGAATTGCGATTTATTGGAAATAAAACTTTCAAGCAAGAAAAAATTGAAAATGTTCCCTGTAGAAGAGGAAGGAATTAAATTAAATGATTAGATGTCAAAAAGGTTAAAGATTTAATTTTGAAATTTTATTATTATATTTTTGAAAATAACATGAGTAGTAGAGTTTTTAGACTGATCTCATATTTGAAATTCAATAAATACATATTCTGAACCAGAGCAGAGTAAAGTTGAGAAAGCCTATGATTTTGAAATGACTAAACTCGGCTACATGCTTTTTTGAAAAAAAAGAGCTTTATCAAGGTACAATTGATATACTCAAAAAAACTGCATATATGTAAAATTATAAAATATATAATGTATACCATTTGATATGCTTGGACGTATACATACAAGATGAATTAGTTCTAGAGGTCTGTTGTATTGCATAGTGCTTTTAGTCAACTGTACTGTATTATGCACTTTATAAATTTTGTCAATAGGGCAAATTTCATGTTGTGTCCTTACCCCAAAAATGGAGACTTTTTGTGTGTGTGTGTGGTAAGCGGGCCTCTCACTGTTGTGGCCTCTCCCATTGTGGAGCACAGGCTTCGGTCACGCATGCTCAGCAGCCATGGCTCATGGGCCCAGCCGCTCCATGGCATGTGGGGCCTTCCCGGACTGGGGCACAAACCTGTGTCCCCTGCATCGGCAGGCAGACTCTCAACCACTGCTCCACAAGGGAAGCCCAGAGACATTTTTAAAGCATAAATACAGGCAACTTATTTGATGCATTTGTATCATAAAAATATTTTTTGAAGAATGATAAAGTGAATGGGGAACAAAAAACTGTAACAGAAAGCATAAATATTTCTATAGAAAACTAGAATTTAGAAATGTTAATTATCAGAATTTGCCCTGAGATTACCAGGTACTTCAGCATCTATAAAAAATTTGTTTCTCAGTTAAAAATAATTAGACCTACAGAATAAAACATTAGCTGAAAGTGTCAGCAATTACATATTTTAGATGAATAAAACTTAAACCTAAAATATATATATATATATATTGCAGGCAATTTTACTACATAACTTAAAATAAGATTATACTCTAAGGAATTCTTCTTCAAAAATACCAATGGCATAGATTTAGAAGCATTTGAGGTACAGCAAAGAAAGTATTTTTAACTTTTGCTTTAATATATACTATGTTATCTTTATTTTTAATTACTTTTAAAAAGTCTCTAAATAGTATTACTTTTATAAACCTACTAATATAATAAACAATTTGGTTAGTCAATAATAAGCATCTCAAAATTTATATTATTTTAATTATTTGATACCTTATTTTATCCTAAAAAGTTTCCTAGTTAATAGTAAACCATACATTCAAAATCAGAAAAGAATGACATTCTGCTTCATTTAGATGGCTCTGGAGCTGGAGGTAGATAGCCTATATTTTTCCAGCAAAAACCTGGTGATTGTCTGATTATCAACTAGTTAGCTTTAGGACTTGTTAGTATTTTTGTTAAGTGTAAATAATATTCCTCTGAAGGCCTAGAGTATTTTTGTCTCTACACTTCTCCCAAGTGCTTAATTTCTGTACTCATATTTTGAGTTGTATATTCATCTGCACATAAGATTTTCCAAGTCTCCATTAATTTATATAATTAGACAGCATTTTCAGCAGGCCATATTTTGGTGCTTTTTTTTTTCTTTTCTTTCTTTCTTTTTTATTTTCTTTTTTTTGGGGGGGTGCTTTTTTAATGCATTATTTATTTTAATTTATTCACCTTCAAAACATGTATTTTAAAGTCTAGGACTCTGGGTCTTAGAATTAATATGTTCAAGAGACACAATATGTAGTTAAATTGTGAAAATTGAAAATGTCCAAAGTCACCTCATATTAAATATACAGAAAATACAATGTCATTGGTTCCACCTTCTACTCCTCAAAGTGTTCCCCTCTAAGTGAATTGTTCACCTGTTAACCCAATCTAAAAACCTGGGTGATTTTAGAAACATGGATCAATGGAATCGAATAGAGCCTAGAAATAAACCTATATTTACATAGGCAATTAATTTACAAGAAAGGAGGCAAGAGTATACAATGAGGAAATGACAGCCTCTTCAATAAATGGTGTTTAGAAAACTGGACAGCCACATACAAAATAATCAAACTGGACTACTCTCCTACACCATGCACAAAAATAAATTTAAGATGGATTAAAGACTTAAATATAAGACCTGAAAACATAAAACTTATAGAAGAAAACATAGACAGTATGCTCTTTGACATTGGTCTTAGTCATCTTTCTTTGGATATGTCTCCTCAGGCAAGAGAAACAAAAGTAAAAATAAACAAATGGGACTCTATCAAATTAAAAAGGTTTTGCACAGAGACTGAAACTCTCAACAAAACAAAAAAGCTGCCTAGTGAATGAGAGAAAATATTTGCAAATGATATATCTGACAAGGGATTAATACCCAAAATATACAAAGAATTCATACTACCTGATATCAAAACAAACAAACAAACAAAAAAACAATCCACAGTCTAAAAAATAGGCAGAGGGCCTGAGTAGACACTTTCCCAAAGAAGACATACAGATGACCAATAGGTACACGAAAAGATGTTCAACATCACTAATATTTAGGGAAATACAAATCAAAACCACAATGAGGTATCACCTCATACATGTCAAAATGGCTATTATCAAAAAGACATCAAATATCAAGTGTTGGTGAGGATGTGGAGAAAAGGAATTCCTCATGCACTGTTGGTGGAAATCAGTGCAGTCACTATGGAAAACAGTACGGAGATCACTCAGAAAATTAAAGATAGAACTACCATCCAATCCAGGAATTCTGCTTCTGTGTGTACATCTGAAGAAAACAAAAACACTTATTCAAAAAGATATATGCACTCCTAAGTTCATTTTGGCACTGGGGTGAAGGTTATAACCATAAATAGAGGGACTATAATAACTCCCTGTAGCTATAAATAGAACGTGACATTTGATCAAAGTCTTGAGAGAGTTAACTATGGAGATACTTGGGGAGACATTTCATGTACACAAGACAACCATTTGACAAATCACAAAGGGTGAACAAGCTTTAAGTGTTTGAGGAAAAGCAAGCAGACCAGCGGTGCAAGACCTGAGTGAGCCAGTGGGAGTTAAGTGGGAAATGATTAGAGAGTGATTATATTAAGTGCATAGCTGAAGAGAGTATTGGCAAAGTTCAAGAAATTTCTACTTTGAAGTTTATCCATTTGGATGAATTTACCAGAGAACAAGAACAGACTGACATTAGGTTTCTTTCACTGAAGTCAAAACTTCTGGAGAAGCTTGAACTGAAGAAATATAAAAGTCTGAAGTTACTTATTCTACAAAGCACAGACATAATATGGATCCTGTAAATTTAAGTTAGAAGAAATTTATAATATAATTAGTTTCATATTATTGTGCATATTTCAATATCTACTAATAATTGATGTGTGGTATCTTTTTTAGTGAGAAATATGTTAATGTTTTGCTAAATAAAAATTGTATTTACAAAATAAAAATTATAGTTAATTTATTGAGTGAATAATCCATTGTAAAGTATTGAGTCATCATCAATAAAATGAAATAATTTTCATCAATAATGAAAATCTTAAAATTAGCAATAAAACCAAACAGAAGGTTATATAGTCCACAGGGGAAATAAAATTAAAAGATCAACATGGTACAGTTGAGGCAGAAATAATTTTTAATAAGCTCTATAATATGGAACTCTTAAGTAATGAAAAGAAAACATGTTAGAATAATTAAATATTTTTCTTCACCACAATATATATATATATTTTTTGGTCAGGTGGATGTGAACTCTAGCTAGACACAGGAAAAAAAAATAAGAAAAAGAAAAGCTCTCATCAACATTAAAAAAATATTTATATATTATGGGAATACTCTAACAAATGATATGATCATGAATATTCCATTTGGTGGGCACTTTTATAACATGTAATTACAGAATAAAACGGAATATAAATTTTTAACTGAATGTATCTACTGAATATTGCATGCCAATATATATTACTATACCAGTTGTAAAAATATGTAAAAATACATATTTTGAGATATAATTGACATATTATATTAGTCTTAATATTATATAACCACATATAATCATGTTATATAACCATAGCATAGCCCGCACATTATAATGCTTCTAAAAAATATTGCATTTTTTGTTTCAGATTTCATTATTTTAAATAGGACTAGAATTATGTGGATGTACAGAATTCCTGGCCAGAAAATTCAAGAGATCTGTGAAAATCCATTCTGCTTCTGATTTTAAGGAGGTCGAATTTTTCCAACTCTGGTTATGTACTTAGATGAGAAAATATATATTTAAAATAGCATTACAAAATTATTTGATTATTATTTCTTTATAAGTAAATTGTCAGTTTTTAATCTACTACTCTTTTCATAGATAAATGATAAATAATATTCCAGGTTGTAGATATTCTCTTTCACCAAAAATACTTGCAAAAGATACATAATATTAACACAAATTTATTTCACAGTCCTTAATTATTCTCTACACAATAACTCTCATGTAACTCTCAAAATCATGTAACTCTCAAATATAAGTAATTCTATATTGTGTTACAATTTACCATGTGAGAAAAGAGTTGCTTATAGAGATGATTTATATAACTAGGACCAAGAGGGAAAATAATGCAAAATTCTGTGGCATAGAGGAATACATTGATCTGAAAAAAAACATATACACATTTGCATTACATCCTGCAACCATAAAATGTGATTTAATATTTTCTTTTTTTTTAAGAAAAGAAAGGGCTTAGATTAATTGTACAATTCTTGTGGTTATGCTGAATTATTAATTTACAGAAAGATGCCAGTTTCTAATTTCTTGGATAAACTTATTTCTCAATCTAACAAGCAATTCTCATTTCCTTGCTGTTCTTAGAGTTGCTCTATAATAAAGAGGCAAGCAAAAGACAGTCTCCAAACAATCCAGAAAAGCAAAATTGGTTCATGTATGGTGATGGTGAGGAGGAATTATATTAGGTATGGTTTGAATGAAAAGATGGCAATCAGTTTCATATCCTGTGTCAAATCCTGTGCATAAAAATACTCCAAAGTCCTTATGTTGGCTGTGTCTTTTGGAAGCAGACACAGAGAGAGTTAGAATTGCAAATGATTTATTGATGGCTAAAGTCTGTGAAAGATGGAGGAGGAAGCAGCATTAGGCAGGGGAGGCCTTCACACCTAGAGGCAGATCTGACACCTGTGCAAATGGAATGGGCAGGCCAGGAATTGGCAGGCAGCGTCTCAGACATTACTTCTATCATCTGTAACATAATAGTAAACTTAACCATTTCCAAGATATTTGCTATTACTAAATCTTTGTTCTTGTCTCTATAAAGACTGTGTGTGTGTGTGTGTGTGTGTGTGCATGATTGTGTGGGTGTTACATTTAGTATTTTTTTAAATAAGACTCCTAAATTTATTCATTTAATTAGAGTTTTTAAATTTATTACCCTTTTTCAATTTCTCAATTCCATCTGGATATCAAAAGCTATATCACTTTCATTGGCTTCAGCAATCTAACTTTTTTTATTGGAGAATCCCTTGGAGTCTCATCAACCCTGAGAGGGGAACATACAGGTATCTACTTTGAGGATAGACATGGGGACATCGGAGTTAGTGTCCAAGGATTTGCACAAAACCTTTGAGAGCAATCTGTTTTCCAGTATCCAGTTGATTGCAAATGTGACACCAATTTCTGGGCCAGGATTTTGATGACGGACCACGAGGAGGGTGCACAGGGTGAGGAGGTAGAAATGTTGTTTTAGGTTCTGGCCTTGGAGCTATTGCAGTTGTAAGGCCACTAACTTGGCAGACTTTCGTTAATGGTTTTGTAGCCTCTTCAGAGTGGAAAGACAATTCAGGGAGAGAATTAGTAGACTGAGTACTCAGGTAAAAGAAGAAAGAGAAGAGTAGTAGGAGTCATATATTATATCACATCCGTCTTATAATCTTTTATTTTAGGTACTTCTGTTTCATTAATTTTTCATTAGCCTTTTACAACAACTCTTCAAGAGTGAAGCTATTTTGGAATTTTCAAGATTTTTGGAGGCTTCTGCATGCCAATTAAAATAGGTATCATATTTTCTTTGTTGTTTGGAAATGCTTGCTTTCAAGTGCACTTCTTAGATGAATGAGCTTGTCTAACTGAAATGTTCCCCATAATGTTCATTATAATTCTAGGTTGTCTTAGTAAGATTTTGCCATTTTTTGTAGATATCTACAGCTTCCAGAACCACTGTTCTTAGATATAAAACACACAGGTGAACCTGAAGGTAAAACACTCAATTCTTTGAAGCTTGAGGACTACATTTATTTAGCTAAGTCTTGGGTCTCTCTAAGCCAAATTAATACCTAAGACGGATGTGCTGTTGGGTTGGGAATTCTGTGGTGTTTTACAGTGTACCTCACAGCATGAAAATTTCCTTGAGATTGGGAGGTGACTTAAAATCTAACCCTTTCCATGACCAACTTATCTTAGCATGGGAGTCTTAGAGTTAGGTGGAAAGTACAGTTTTTAACTGCTCAACTCATGCACTCCCATTTGTATCTTTGGCTTCTGAACTTCCCATTGACAATAGATCTATCGTTCCTTTCAGGAAAAGATTTCCTTATAGTGGTAGATACCCTTCATGGCCTGTATAAAACTATACAGTTGACCCTTGAACTAAATGGGTTTAAACTGCACAGGTCCACTTATATGTGAATATATTTTTTTTTTTTTTTTTTTTTTTGCGGTGTGCGGGCCTCTCACTGTTGTGGCCTCCCCCGTTGCGGAGCACAGGCTCCGGACGCGCAGGCCCAGCGGCCATGGCTCACGGGCCCAGCCGCTCCGCGGCACATGGGATCCTCCCAGACCGGGGCACGAACCCGTATCCCCTGCATCGGCAGGCGGACTCTCAACCACTGCACCACCAGGGAGGCCCTGTGAATATTTTTAAAATAATTAATACCACAGTACTACATGGTCTGTAGTTGGTTGAATCTCCAGCTTCAGAGGAACCCATGGATAGGGAGAGGTGACTATAAATTATATGCAGATTAACCCTGAAGTTGTTCAAGGTTTAACTATATATATAGTTAACTCATCTAACCCTAAAATTAACTTGGGGGTTATCAAAACTAGTAGTATTTGTGAACCAAATATTCAAAAAAATCTGAAAATAGTAAGCCTAATTTATCAAATGAAAAAAAAGAAAAGGTGAAGGGGTATTTATCAATTAATATTTCTCTATTATGTAACCCCTTTGACAAATTTCCTGAAACTTTATCAGGCTCAGAATTTTGGGGTTTTATTTCCTTCAATATGGGATTTTAAGATGTAGTAGACTTTCAAGTTTTCGAGAACCAGGATTAGACAAACCCCTAAAGCTACCTGTTTTCCTAAATAACTTATAACCTGTTTCTTACTCTGTTTTTTACAAGATTGCAAGAAAATAGCAGACAAGATGTAAAATTTCCCTCATGGATTTTGTTTCCAATTAGGACAATTTCATAATTCTTTTGACAAAACTTTAGTGAGCACCTCCAATATATCAATCTCACTGCTCTAGGTGCTAAGCATAAAGAGGTAAACAGAAGTGCTCATAGCACTAAAATTAGAGCCAATATTTTTGGTGTGTTAATTTAAGCAAAAATCCAGTGTAAGCAAAGAGCAGAAGATTACTTAGTCTCCATTTCTACTAGGTGTATTAGTATCTCACAGACAGAAAATTTGGGCAGAAATTATACCTATAATCAATCTGTTCTCATGGTTAATATATTATAGGTGTATTTCCCTTCTTTTATCTTGAGGAATTCCTAGCTTGGCATGAACTGCAGTGGAGTTATTTGAATGCACACTTAGATTAGGTATATGGAAATTTCAATGTGTGAATATAAGAAAATGTCTCTTAAATGTACAAGAGACTTCTGAGTGCATTTCACTAACTTTGAATCAGACTGGCCAAGCTTATACCAGGGTCTTTAGATAATATTTGCAAAAAAGACATAAAATGGGAAATCTTCTAAGTTCTACACCTGTGAAAGTTTGGTTATGAAAGATAGTTTCCATAACGATAAAACTTTAAAGATAAGTTCCTTTTTAAAAATAAAACTTAATAGGTAATTTAAATTTCTGATTTTCTGGTCCATTGTTGTGTTTAACATATAAAAATTTACCTAACGTTTGACTTCAGCTACAGAGAAAAACAACTGATTTATTACACACAACTGGTATAAAGGTAAGCTGGGTCCATTCCAAAGGAAAACTGCTGATCTTCTTCCTGCTGAAATTCTCCATGAATTTCCCTTCTTATGGTTGTTCAACAAAAAATAACAAATATTAGAGTTAATAATAAGGCAAATATTATAAAAGTTTTAAAGTCTGATCAGATAAGCAAAATATTCTATAAATGATTAATTTACTTGCAGGAGACAAAATATTCTCCTTTGGTTTTAACAATGAAATAATGAGGAAAAATATAAATCAAAATGTATATATCTTACTCTTAATTAGAGATATCACTGAGAGACAGGCTGGACTGACTACAGAATTGTGGAGCTCAATGAAAAATAAAAACACAGTGCCCCTTTTTCAGATATTGGTGAGAAATTTAATAATAATAGAGCCTTAGAGCAAGCACAGAGCCCTTCTAAGCTCATGGCCCTGTATGACTGCATAAATCACATCTCTGTGAAGACTTCTGTCCTGGTAGGGATCTCAAGGGCCCTCAGAGGAGAACACTGTTTCAGATATGAGCATCTTGGAACATGACAGTGTAGATGTCTCAATTAGAGCTTGGTGGACCTCCAAGATTGTTGAATACTGTCTCTCTCAAAATATCATTAAAATAAACTACTGATGAGAAAAAGCTGAGATTATTCTTACTGTGGCAGGGGAGAGTACTACCTTGAGAGAATCTTGGTAGAATCTTGAAGGGGAAAGAGAATGAAGTTGGAATGTTTATGTGTTTTGGGGTCTGATTTAAGATGGTCTTTTAATCTGTGATCTTTATTGGGATTGGATAGTGATTAAGCCATAATAATATTTGGAATTATAATGAGTGAGGATTTTGAGATGAGAGTTCTGAAGGATCTTGGGGAATCCACAGTCATTTAATGCCATCAATTGAAGAGATGAACATTTTATTCTTCATTTACATGAGTTTTTCAGGAAATTCCAGGAATGAACAATGAAATTATAGTAACTTTTCTTTTACTGGACAAGAGTTTCCTTTAATATTAAAATCATGTTGATGAGGACAAAAATACAGTGGAATAGTAGAGTTGTGTTAGCATTTAGTAAGTTATATCTGTATTGATATAAACACATAAAATATATAAACAGAGGCTATATTCATCATTATTAAATATTCATATTACAAAACACCTTAAAATATATCAAGTGATAAATGATGGAAAGGTGGAGAGAGATGATGACTCAGCTATTATAATCAGTAATATCATTGCATTATCCTCAGAAACTGATTGAGTAGATAAAACACGCTGATAAAAGTCCTAAACAATACGATTCATTAGACTGATTTTTTAGATATACTTAGATTTCAATACTAACAAACTGTGAATACACATTTTATTCCAAACACGCATGAAACCTTACAAAAAGAGACTGTATTAGGCCAAAAATTAAGCCTCAGTAAACTTCAAAGGATTACTGTCATACATATTAGTTTTAGGTCAATAATGCAATAAAATTAAAATAACAGCAAAATAATAACTTACAATTAAATGAATATTAAAAAGAAATATCTGCATATTAAAAGGAAATATATTTTAAATAAAAAAATAGTAATTTAGGGCTTCCCTGGTGGCAGTGGTTGAGAGTCCACCTGCCGATGCAGGGGACGCGGGCTCATGCCCCGGAACGGGAAGATCCCACATGCCGTGGAGCGGCTGGGCCCGTGAGCCATGGCTGCTGAGCCTGTGCGTCCAGAGCCTGTGCTCCACAACAGGAGAGGCCACAACAGTGAGAGGCCCGTGTACCACACACACAAAAAATAATAATAATAAAACAAATAATAATAATAACTTACAATCTTAAACTTGGACAAAATCTGGGAAATTATCAGAAAATACAGTGTGAAGGTAGTGATGAGGGATTTGAAAACCAACCATAATTATAAATTATTCCTATTAGAAGACATTTATTTTTATATTTGAAAACTTGAAAAATATAGGTTTAAGATTTTTCTTTTTTAAACACTTTTTCTTTTCTTTTGAAGAACTAAGGTAAAAACCTGAAATCAATCTCTGTGTGTATTCTTGGAGAATAAGAGGAAATTTAAAAATTAAAAGATTTCTCAGCATATGTTAGTTGATTCCTGCATACTTCTTCAAGCTAGTCCAAGAATAGAATTCTTCTGATTATCCTACTGTGCTGATGACAATATAGAATTCAGAAAGCCAGAGGTTGAGCCAGGAGTAAGTGTTCTAAGTGTAAATGGCTTTAACTGAAATATATGTCATAGTACAGAGAGCAAGGTCCAAGGGTTGTCAGTATGATATGGTCTTTTTAGTTATCAATTCCAGGTAGGTGATAGATAGAAACATTAGAGAACTCTAGGACACATGAGCTGAAGGAAGAGTTGAACAGTTGGGAATGCAGAAGTTCACAGGATAGGATGAGGGGTGGGCAAAGTGGCAGATGCCTAAACTGGCCGATTTCTCACCCTAATTGTTAGATGGACTGCTTTTCTCTGTTCTTTCAGAGGCTGTCAACATTTCATTTTTGTTGTGTTTTAAATTGTGTTTTTTCTACTGTTACTGCTGATCTGATTGAAAATGTTTCTCTCCTTAATTGAGCCCTTTCCTTGTTGAACCAAACTTTAAAGAGAAAGAACTTTGAAATGTGAAATGAAATGTCATAACTCTTTGATGCTTTACTCTTTGCACCTGAAGGTCCCACTGATTTTCTTCAAACAACTTCCTCTAAAGAGATTTTATTTGTTTTGCCGTTCTTCAATTTGACTGAGTATGTTGGAGTCTCTCCATGTCCTGGAAGCTAGTATAGTTTTAAAAGTTCAAAAAATAGACATCTAGTAACTAAACCTAAATTTTGTATGTCTTTCAAAGTAACAGAAAGAAAAATGAAAGAAATGGACCATACAGGTCAAGCCTTAAAGGAAACAGTGTATCTCACTTTGCCAGCATAAAAATTGGTAGAAAATATCCCAAACTGATATAACATTTATTTTAACAAATAAATATTTCAGATGTTTATTAATATGATGCCATACAGAATACAGATGATTATACTTTTTGAATTATACCTGTGGTACAGAATATCTTTAACCAAAGCTGATGATGTATGAATAATCAGAAGTTCAGAGGGCAGAGAGAGAGCTGTAAATTTTAGCAGAAATATGGTCCCTAATGCTGGCAACGAAGACATTCAGCTGAGGCCTGGATTAATTTATTTATTAGTTAAGTAAGTGCTTTATGCTATGTTAAGTGATTGACAGTTTAGAAAGTCATGCCACTAATAAGCCCACCCAGCACACAGGAGATGATTTCAGGAGATGATTTAGAATGATCACAAAACACTAACTTGAAAAGAAATTAGATGAATTTTTTAGCTGCATGAAATAGACTCAATGATTTTTTCTACATAGAGAAACTTATAGAGAAGTGATGCATTCAAATATCAACAACATTTAATCCACAATGACTAAATAGTCCACAATGACTATAAATATATGAATGTAAGTCAATGGGATGGGCACACATAATTTATGAACATTTAGTGAGATGTGACTAAGAGCATAACGACTGATTTTTGTTAAACATACCCAAACTCATAGATCCAAAAGGATGTTTTCCTTTGCCTGCAAACACTCACTCTAGGGGGGGAGTATAAAGTTCATTAATTTACATTCCCTTTAAAAGAAAAAAAAGTGGGATTGAATATATACATACCAATGTTTCTCTGTGCTTCATTTAACAAGCTGTTATTGCTCAACTGGATGTTAATAGGAGTGTTCTACATAATGTACTGCTTTAGACACTAAGCTGAGGTGAGATAGACCCCTCACTCAAAATTTGGTTCGTAATTGATGCTGAGGATTTCACACATGCACTAAGAAAGTAGGAAAAGTTTGCCTACATACATAATGAATCTTTCTATGGAGAGCAGGGCAAGTTCCCAAGCTGCTCCAAAAATGGTTTGAAAGAATAGGGAAAGGAGACTAGTTTAGGGTATTATGGTAGTTTTGGGGTGGAAGCATGGTGAGGATTTCTGTGAAGGAGAGCCAGGGCTTTCATAACTTGAACCTCTTATCAGTGCCAATGGAGGGTACATCCAGGCATTCTCAGATGTGCGGCAGAAGAGAAAGAGGAAATTATGAGGCTTGAAATCTGTCAGGCATCAAACTCAAATATGAAATCAAACTTTTTATTACATGCTTTCTGCTTAATTACAAAAATTCTGACATAAACAATGTCAAATAGTTCTACTGAAATTGTTGTATGCAATATCATTTTAAAATGACAATGATGGGAGACAGTTGCAGCTTTTCCCAAAAACATAAAGCCCAAGTTTGTTTTCTTCATATATTTAAAGTTCTATTGCAGTGTAGATGCAAAAAGATTAAGTGCAGTTTTCTCCTGATGTAGGGGAACATAAAACCCATAGGGAATAGGGTGATAAATGATTTGTTAGTATTGAGAATAGTGCTAAGTCATAGAACTATGTGATTTTTGACAAGCCTTGTAAGCTAAGCCTCAGTTTTCCATCTCTAATATGGAAATAATCTCTTGCCAGGACTTACTTCACTATATTATTTTGAGCTTCAAATATACATGTGAAGGTATTTCAAAAGCATACTGTGTTGAATATACAAAAATAATGTTACCTTCATACAATGTAAAAATATCTTAAAAAATTTAAATGTTCATAAATTCATTTAGTCTTCAAAATATTTGGTAGGACTAAGAACAAAGCCTAAAAAGAATATGTTCATTTTCCAGTTACTCTACTTTTATTTTGTTTACCTTAAAGGTAGCCAGCTATGAACACATCTAAATATATAATAATCAGAAATGTATATCTAGACATTCAGTCTACTGCAACAAGAAGAATGATTGAAGCCTACAGTCTTCACACAAGTTCTCTCTAGGTGTTCAGTTCCAGTGTTCCAAGAAAACAAGCAGGTCTCCAAAGCTAGGCTGCCCTTATAGGTGAATCACCACTTATGATTACCAATAATTGTGTGACATTATGGGCAATTCTGATTAGTTATACTTGAAAGAATAGGAAAACTGTGTTTACTATCCCCCAGTTGAATAATTGTGATTTTAATATGCTTTAAAATATGTAGCTGAATATTGTGCAAAGGAGACCCATAATCCCTGGAAAGAGGCTATCCAAAATGTTCTACTTATTATCCAGATGGTTCTTTGTATGAATTAATTTACATACTAAGAAAAGTAACCTTTCACAGAACTGCAGCATTCATGTTCTAATGAGCCTGCTTCCATTCGTCCAACTTTGTCTATATGCTTAAGGAAACAAATGTATTTTTCTGAATTAGTGTTATATCTGTGAAACAATGAAATATACATTACAATAACAGCTAACTGGTGTTAAAATAATATATTGTTTCAATGCTAAGGGCACAAAGTGCTTACTTGAAAGTGTTATGCTTAAAAATAATGATTTTAGATATTTTGAAGGTTATGTAGCTTGAGGATCTATTATAACATACCATCTTGTAAAATCATTTATTTTCATAACACATTTGTACTTAAACAAAAATTTTGAATAATTATTATGTGAAAAGCTTGCAATATTATTATTTGAATTTTACTTGCAGTACATCGTTATGATACACAATGAATGCTATTGCAAATGTGCTATGCACTTAAACATTCAGAGAAAATATATGTTCAACTGTTTAAATAACAAGAATAAACGGTATTCAAATATCTATATATTTATACACGGTATAGTCACTACATAAGATTAAAGCAACTGAATTGCTGTTGCTAAGCATTTTTTCCCATTTTTTTGAAATTGATTTTCTTTGTAAAGGAGAAACATGAAGCTCACTCAGAGAAAATCTATGACTTTGGGGCATTTTATAATGAATGACTTAGTTTTTTTGGTGAAAGTGCTTGTACTATTTTGAGAAATGGATATAAAGTAGGATGGTTACCAGCAGTTTTCTTTGTTGTAATTTCTGAAAAGCAGCTTCCTGCATTTCAGAGAATAATTGATTTTTTTAAAAGTAATACTTTCTTAACTATAGGACTTACTTTACATCATTTTTGTATTGCTTTTTAAAAACAGATGTTTAATTACCTATTGCTGCAGTATGCACAATTATATTACACTCTTGTATTTTTTGCTTTAGTTTAATATTTTTAAAAAACTAAGAGAAAATAAAGTATTAATGAGGAATATCTTTAGCATAGATTAAGAAAATATCAAGCCAAGTATTCTCAATTACAATGTTCTATAAAAAAGGTAAATAAGCATACACAAAGCTGTGTCATAATTTCATAAGTCTGGCATCATCACGACATAAAAGCATTTGGAATTTAGTAAATTTAAAACACTGAGGAATATTATATTGAGTTGTGGAAAATATTTTAAAGGAAAAATGTTAAATAAGAATAATTAAAACCATTTGAACTAAAAGTTCAAATTATTTTTGCATTTGTTTAATATTAAAAATGTCTTATGTATAGATAATAACATCTTTTCTTACATTTCCAAGAGAGAAATTATGCTGTCAGGATGAAAATCCAGTTGGATTGTATATTAAACAAAAATATTGTTGAGAACTTTAAGGCACACTGATTATGATCTACAGGGCTATAGATATCATGTTGCTATTCCTTAGTTATATCATTCTAAAATATGTATGAATATTTCCCTGACTACCTATATTAATTACTGCAAAACAAAGATTTGACTGATAATTCTTCTTGTCATTGCTAACTCCTTTTATCCTTTTTTTTGTCCTACCATTCTTATTTATTTGTTTTTATTTATTTCTCTTTACCATTTATTTTTCATTCTTTCACTATTTGTTCAACAGGTAAATCTTCACTTTCATGGTTTTTGTCAAGCCATACACCAAAAACATAGAGATTAGATCTAAAAATTATTTACAAAAGAAACATAAGTTTAATTAGTGAAATGCATGTTCATAAAAATCACCAACTCACAGAATTAAAGCAACTCCCTCATTGTCACTTCTCTCTTCCTGAGGACTCCCATCTCCTTTACTTACAGTTAGTAATCTCATTTAACTAACTTTCTTTGCTAAGCGTCATCTATAATAGGGTCCTAGGAGAAATTCATATTATTTATTTTGCCCTTCCTTAGGAATATCTTTCCCCATTTCATGCTTTCTATAAGATTACAGAAGTTTCTATTTTTGTTCAAGTTACCCTACCATGATTGAAATATTCTCATTATAATGTGTTCTATAATTTTTAATAAATAAAAGCACTAAACTTTTTAGTAGCACATCTACTAGCCCTTATATTACTTCAGTGTCTACTCTAGAGTTAGCCTTAATTTGGTAGCATATAATTCTATAGTAGGTAGTTTAGTGAAACAACTGACAGAAAGGAAAACACTATAAAAAGTTATAATATCATAATATTACAATTCTCATCTTTATATTTATGGTCCTCAAAATATATTGTGATATTTTACATATATTAAGTAAATGTTTTATCCAACTTGCCACATTCAACTCTTATGTATAGTCAACTATGTCATCTGTTTGACATAGTTTATTCAATATGTCATCATATTATTAATCTCAGATTGTGATATTACAAGGATCAAAAGCTTTCACTACATTAACTAACATCCATAAGGTTTTAGAAGTCATATAGAGGAGGTCATTGTAGTCCAACTAAGTCTTTGTGCACATAAGGAGAATGAAGGGTAAGACATGTTAAATGATTTAGCCATGATGTTTTAAAATCTACATTAACTTCTGTCTTTACAGATAACTTTGAAAAAACAAATGGCTAAGTGTACTTTTCATTTAGCTTCATGAATATTTATAAAAATAAATGAATAATTAGGATACATTTTCATTTAAATTGGGCCTCTGAGATGCATTTAAATGAAGAATTATTAATATCCTACAAAATTCATAATTTTAAACATTGTTCCAATTTTCAGGAAAGTGGTAAATTGTTTTTTATTCTTTATTTTCTCGTCTATACAATTTTTACTGGTTTATAAAGAAAATTATAAAAACATTTTATATTTCTCTAAGAATTTATAGTTTTTAAAGCATGTTAATTATATAGTTGACATTATTCTTCCCACTTTACAGATGAAGAATATAAGCTACAAAATACTTTTAAAGTGTATCTTAAAAGCAGGAAATAATAATTGATGTCCCTCTTATAATCCACCATACTTTCTATGATTCATTGTGCATATAAGTAATTCAGAAAATATAAGCTATTCTATTTGTGATATTTTAAATTTTTAGATATCTTATTTTTTATAAATATTACCTGGAAATAAAATCTCCAAACTTTCCTTGATAAGTTTCAATGACCCTTATTTACCACTTGTAAATTTTCCACACTAAAAATAGTTATGAATAAATTGAAAGCCTGCAAGAACAAAATTCAACTCTCTTTAAACTAATAGACAACATGGGGGTCACTTGGGAAAGATGATGGAGTAGAAAGTGACAGGAATCTGTTTTCTCACCTAGACAAAAATTGCAATAGCATAATCTGTTTGATGTAATTATTTTGGAACTTTGGAGTCTTTTGAAGGCTTGCAACTTCCAGAGAAAGACTTGAATGGTAAATTGCACTTAATTTCAGTCAATTTCAGCTCTTAGCACAGTAGGGCTACCTATTCCCCACCCCCAGCTCAGTGGCAGACAGTTGTTCTTGTATTCCTGGAGTAGCCAGCACACAGCTTACTGGAGCCAGAGTAAGCAAAAAGGACCCTGTCTTCCAAATACCAGGGGATCTTTTCTCTGAACACAAAGGTGCAGCCAAACAGGCTGGTGCCCATTGTTATCACACTTCCCCCTCCCATATTTTAAGCCCCTCCTCTTCTGGCTAAAATCATTTCTAGGGGACTCATAGGGCCAGCACCCTCTCCTCCCTCTTTGTTTTTCTCCTTTTCTCTTTTATGGAGTCAGACATTAAAGACTGGACATTAAAAAACAACCACATACATGGGGTAAGTTAGAAAGTGACAATGATGCCCAAGAAAAGCTCAGAAAGATCTGAGAAGACCTTAAGTTTACACCTTAGGCTGATTCTTGGCACAGAGATAGCTTACAAGCATCAAAACAAACAAACAAAAATAACAAAAAGAGAAAATACTGGGGAAAATACTGGGAAAATACAGAGGAATCTAATTTACAGAGTTACCACATTGTTAGATTCAAATGTCTATTTTTCAACAACAAAAAAATCACAAAGAAATAGGAAAATAAATAGAAAAACAGAAAGGAACAGGAAGGTATGGCTTATTCAAAGGAAAAAAAAAAACACACAACAGAAACTGTCCCTGAAAAAGATCTGATAGCGGATTTACTAGTCAAACACTTTAAAACTACTGTCTTAAAGATGTTCAAAGAACTAAAGGAAGATGTGTAGAAAGTCAAGAAAGTGATGTATGAACAAAATGGGAATACCAAAAAAGAGATACGGAACCTAAAAAGAAGACAAAAAATAAATTCTGGAGCTGAAATGTATAATAAATGAAATGAAAAATTCACTAGAAGGATTCTAAGGTAGATTTGAGCAGGGAGAAGAAAGAATCAGCAAACTTGAATAGAGGACAATGGAGATTATTGAGTCTATTGATTATTGAGATTATTGATTATTGAGAAGGACAGAAAGGAAAAAAGACTGAAGAAAAGAGAACAGAGCTTAAGGGACCTGTGAAACTCTAGGCACTCAACTCTTGAACACTCAAAAAGAAGAGCTGTCTCTCTCACTCTCTTTGTCTGTCTCCAGCCTCAGTCTCACTGTGTTGCCCTTGAGCACTTCATGTACCCTGTAAGTTCTGTGAGTAATAAACCTGTGAGTAATAAACCAAAGTTCCCTAATGGTTGTTGCTGAAGCATGTTTTGCAATCATAGTAATTACAACAAGGGCTGGTTCATCCACAAAATCTGCTCTAGTCAGAGAAATGTCTGTACAGGCTCACCAAAAGTAGTTTGAGCCCTAGTGAGCACCTCAAGCATTCCTAGTGTATCAGCATTACTATGAATAGGTTGAGACCAACACAAAACCTGGGGTTTGTCAAGAACAGATATGCCTGTTTCCCCAGACCCCAGTGCAGGATAAAGTTTGGGAAGTATAAATTAAATGTTGTAATGTAAATTGATGCTACAAATTACACATGAACTGATATAATATAAATTTAACATGGACTGTGATAAGTTAAGGCAGCATATTATAAACACCAGAGTGACTACTAATGAAAAATAAAACATCTCTAATTAGTAAGTCAATTGAGGAAACAAAATGGAAAATCAAAAACTACTCAAATAATCCAAAATATGGAATGAAGAAATAAGGGATACAGTAGAGATTGGATAACTAGAAAAATTAAAAGTTGATCTATTTAAACTCAACCATATTGAGTATTACTTTATTGATCATTGCATTAAATGTAAATAAAATGTAAAGATTTTCATAGTGGATAAAAAAGCAGGACAGCTATATTTTGTATACAAGTTGGTTGATAAGGTTTGCTTTCTATATCATTGTTTTCTTGACTGTTTTTCAACTAATTTCTGAGAAAGGATAATGAAATCACCATTTACAATTTAGATTTGTCTTATTTTCCTTTTGTGTCGGTTTTGCTCCATTTATTTTAAATATATGTTCATATGTGTGAATATATGTATATGCACACACATAAACATAACTGTTTCTTCTTGATGAATGCACTTTTTAAAATATGTAATGTCTCTCTTTGTTATTGTAATATCTTTTCCCAAATATTACTTTGTGTCATATTAATAGAGTGACTTCAGTTTTCTTATCATTACAGTTTAGTATCTGCATTTTTTTCCATCTTTTTATTTACCTGCTTCTTTGTAAGTTTGCTAAAATTTGCTTTATTGATCAACTCTACTGTTGTTTACAGTTTTATTTCATTAGATTCTCTAATTTATTTTTAATTTTCAGTCTTTTTTCCCCATAAAATAATTAGTGGAATTTATTCTGTTATTTAAATTTATAGCTCAAGACAAGCCTAATGGCTTCAACATAAAGGACTTTTACAAAAATGAAAGTATATATGAACTGATATTCCATAGAGAATGCATGAATTTCTTTAAAAAGAAATATATATAAACAATAAATTATAGGAAAGGAATAATAACCTTATTAAAGTATTAAAATACACAAACAATAATGAGATGATACTTTCTCTTATTTGACTTTAAAGAATAAACATCTAATGAGGATAGTACTTCTGGAAAATTAACTGTTTTTTTACACATTTGGCTATATGGATCCCACAATTCTAGAGCACTAATTGGCAATATATATCAAAAGATACAAAAGGGAACATGTACTTTGTAACAATAAGATCCATTTCATGAATCGGAAAAAGAAAAAAAAAACTAAGAAGGCTGTGAGCAAAGATTGAACCAAAATAAATTCACTATGGACATTTATTAATATAATTTGGACACAAACTAAGTTATCAACATCAAGAAAACATTTGATCATCTTAGGGTAGATTATAAAATGGTATGTATCTAATCTCCAAAATATTGTTGTGTTAGTATAAGCCTGCAATAAAATAATTTAAAGTCACTGTTATTAAAGTGGGATATTAATGTTCTATAACAGCCTATCCAGGTGGTTCTAATTTTAGGAAAATATTTATTTGATGAAAAATAAAATGGAGATCAAAACAAAAATATTAACAGAGGATTTTGTTGTTGTTGGGGTGAAAGCTATTTTAATTTTCACGTATTTGCTCATTATTGTTTTTCCACTTCTTTCTATAGAAACAATAACTATTTACATTCGTTTAGCAAATGAAACCACTCAAAATTGTTTTAAAGTAATTAATTAAGCATAATATTTGCAATTCAAAATACAACTCATACAGTAATAAATAACTTCATTGTTTAATTTAAATCAGCTTAAAATACACAAAACGCAGAAATTTAAATTTATAGAGAGATCTTAAAAATATTTCAGATGAACTACAAGTACATTTCCAATCCTTCCATATAGCACAGACAGGTTCTTGTTAATATGTGAACAATATTCTTCTGTTTATTTTTACAAGTCACTGACCTAATTATGCTTGTATCATTTTTGAGCTCCTAAAAATGATAATTTATGAAACCACTATATGGTTTCATATCCTTCTTTATATGAGCTCTTACACATTGTTGCTTAGTTCAGTTTTCATTATTTTTTGTACAGTGAATCTTTCTACAGGTCTATATGGAAGTACCTAAGGAATACAAGCAAACAGTATAGAAATAGAAAACAGTGTTTCTTTCCCTTTAAATTATTGTAAGGATTATGAGTACCATGGTTGTGAACATTGAATTTAACTTGAACAGACAAAGCTCACAGAAAGTTACTTATGTGATACTGATCATGATAGGTTATTGCAAGTCAAATTCTGAGGAGATATTTAGACGTGGATTGTATGTGACCAGTACTCCTCAGATCACTGAATCTTGCATGTTAAGGTATCATATATTTCTGGCATAAATTGTTTAAAAGATATATATATATATATATATATATATATATATATATATATATATGAAAATTCATGTTAAAAATCAAAGTATTTAAAGACAATTAAATAAACAATTCTCACATAGTATTTTAATTATTAATATTTCTTCCATTTATCTATAAATTCCCCTAAAGACACAAAGGTTAAGCATCATTTTATACAGTGATGAATGTGTAAATATCGATGAATATCAATCCATATGTGTTGTGTGAGTAAAAGATAATAATATATCTTCATTCAGCTAATGAAATGCAGGTAATATGTAATTTGCTCTGAGAATTATAAACACAAATTGCACATAAAAATATTTGTATAAATATTACTCACAGGGCTTCACTGGTGGCGCAGTGGTTGAGAGTCTGCCTGCCAATGCAGCTGACATGGGTTTGTGCCCCGGTCTGGGAAGATCCCACATGCCGCGGAGCGGCTGGGCCCGTGAGCCATGGCCGCTGAGCCTGCGTGTCCAGGGCCTGTGCTCCACAACGGGAGAGGCCACAACAGTGTGAGGTCTGCATACTGCAAAAAAAAAAAGAAAAAAAAAAGTGTATATATATATATATATATATATATATATATCACAGTGTCCTTATATAAACTATACAAGTAAAAGAAACATTTAAAGCCCTAAAATATAAGTTTGATATAAGCATGTTATAAACATACCCAATTGATTTAAGTAAACCACAAATCAATGGCTTGTTCCTATACTTTTAGCTCTGAGAAAGCATTAATGACACCTATAAGTTAGGTATAGTTTTATTAGGTTTAGATTTGGTGTGATGAATTGAAAGGGACTATTCTCAAAGGAGGAAGATGTAGTTTTAGTAGTTTTAGCCTCTATGCTTTTTGCAAGTAATATAAACTTTGGTTGCTTCAATTTCTTATTTCTTAAAGTGAATGGGATAAGACAGATGCTGGCTAAAAATCCTTTTAGCTATAAAGCTTTGTTAGTCTAAGGGTAGCTTTGAAACATTGCACAACAGTATATACCTTTGGCAGTTAGGATTCAATTATTAAAGAAGATGCACAGAAGCTAAAATGACAGACCATACAAATCTACAGATTATTGCAGGAAAAGGATATAATATAGCAGAAGCATTTAAAGCAAGAATATGCTTAAGTCCAAGTCTGACACACAGAGGCCACCAGCTTGAATTGTCATTCCTCTAAGAGTTTACAAGGCCCAGATTTTTTCTCTCAAGCCAGGAACCATCAACCTATACACTGAACAAGCTGGAACCAGGGAATCCAAAATGAAAACTTGGCCAGGGTTTCTTAAACCCCACTGATCATGTGGACATATATTTGCTATATAACCAACCCTGCCAGAGGTCTCACCAAAGACATGTGTGAATGATCAACCTCACTGTTATTCATAACAAACAGCCCTAAAATTCCCTGGACACATTAAGTTTCATGCCTTGACCAGTGGTTAGTCCTCAAAGGGTGCATTTCTTATTTCAGTAAAACAGTTTAGACCAATTCCAAACCTGATGCAATGAACTCTCGTAAGACACATAAAATCATTGTACACAATGACACTAAAAATAAAAGAGTGGAACATCAAAAACATTAATCAAAATAGTCACAATTGTGTATACAGCAAAGACAACAGGAGGAAAATAAAGTTATACCTCACTAGCATAAAGTTATGCTAATACTACACAGAATTTAACATTTATTATAATAGTTTAGTAAATATGAAAAAAATTTAAACTATTTGGCAGAAAATTAAAAGAGCTTTTTTGAATCTATATTATCTCTATATATTACTGTAACCAATTTATTAAGACTGTGAGTGACAGTGAAAAATGCCTTTTTTGATTAACATTGTCATGACAAAACATCAACAACAAAACTAATACTTGAACCCTGAAAAACAATAAAAACTAATATTTACTTTGACCCCAAACGTGGGGCTACAAATGTTATGTCCTTTCTCTATGAGGATGCTGTATCTATCCATGGAGATACATGAATTAAAAATGATTAAGAATCAAGATAGTATTTTACAGTGATTTGAATTAATTCAAAAAGATTTTACATATATACCATATGTCAGCTTATGAAATATATTAAATAGCATCCAGACAGATTATATTGAACATAGCTTTAATGAAATCTTTTAACAACACTGGTTTTCACAAAGCTTGATTTAGAAGTTCTCCTTTCTGATAAGTTCTGTATATGTTCAGAAGACATATCAAATACATTGCAACACTTTCCATTTTCTTATATAAAATTTCAGATTAAGTGTACTGAAAATTATTTTCTAACTAGGTAAACAGAGCTTCATGATCACAAAACACCACTATCCAGTTAAGTTCCTCAATAGAGAGTGTCAGTTTAAACTTCTATTACTATCAAATTCTGAGAATATAGAAGCTTAGTTTTAGAAAAGGATGCCAGAAACTTAAAATTTTGACACATAGGAACAGAAAAGCCCTAGTCCTTTTCAAATAAAATTAGTTAGGAAATTAAGGCATACTTTATAGAAAAAAAACAGGGATATCGACTAGATATTTTAAAGGAAGAAATAAAATATTTTGATAAAAGAGACTCATGTAAGCTTTGTATAAAAATAATAGAAAATGTGATCATGGTAGAGAACTCAACTACCCAAAAACATGGAATAACAGGAATAATGGTGATGAAATTTGGTATATGTTTCCTCATTAAATTAATTTGACATTCTTTAAATCTTTTGTCCGAATCCTTTAACCCCTCCAAATCAAACTTAATGCAGCCTCATATATTAGTGTATTTTGTCATTGTCCATTGATATAGTTCCTGAATATAGTAAATTGGGATTTTTGAAAAAATACCATAATTTAAGTGGACTTACTTTTTAAAAAGTTCCTATCATATTTAGCATCTTGAGTAACATTTGGGCACTTATTGACAGGGATCCATGAATCAATTCCTTAATCAATATGACTGTAACCTGAAGAATGGTTTACAATTTGCCTTAATTTCAAACTTGAGATCCAAATTGTTTAGCCATTTACTTATTACTTACTATTTACCTCGGTGTTCTGGCAATAATGAAAAACTGACTATATATGTGTGTGTGTGTGTTTAAATATATAAAGCCTAATTTCTGTACTCATCACTGATTTCCTGGGTAGTTACACTAAAACTCCTTTTTCTGCCCATTCACCCAATCACTGCTGCCATTGTTAAGACTTGGATAAAGCCAGTAAAAAATGTGGACATTTGAAATAGGCTGCTCCCATACCCTCACCTCTGGTTTCTGCTCCAACATATAAAGAACTTGGAAGTTGTCACTCCCAAACTTATAATTTAAAAAAGCTGAAAAAGCTAAAGTCAACTCTTCTGACATCCATCAGAAAACTGAGGTTATAGGGCAAACTGATGCCCTGAAAACTGGAGAAACCCAAATAAACCCATATAAGAGAATCTCAGTACACTGGGAGTAGAATCCACTGGAGTCAGTAAGTGGTAAGAACGTTTAAACAGTAATTGAGTGATTTCTGGAGGCTGAGCAGGGACTAACTTGAGAGCTAAAAACTCCTGGGAGAACAGTCGAAAGTTGTTCCCACATTTTCATGAGTTTTACATCCAAAAGCCCATCAGTTTTTCACAGTGATGATTGGAGAAAAGTTCCCTCCTGCTTTTTAGTAAGGAGAGGGGGAAAAGTAACCATTTTGACATATGCCCAGAACAGTCTGTTCTCAGTAGCAAAATCCTGCCTTGAGGGGAAACTGCTTTATCAGAATATAATATGCTGTAGGAGAAGGGCAATTATACAACTTGAGTCTTTCTACCCTCTCTGTCACACAAATGGGGAGGAAAATAATGCTAAGAAACTATTCTGAAGGTCACGGCCCAGGGACTCTTGACTATTAAACCACTAAGATTTAATCACATGATTATATAATACTTCCCCTTCCCAATACTTTACCACCTTATCAATAGGACTTCAGTGTAACCATGGGTTACAACTGAGAGAGCTGTTAGAAACAGACTCTATTTAAGATGTTTCTAGAGAAACACAAAGGCAAATAGAGACATAAAGACACGGAAGTAAATTGAAGCCTCTGGCACCTATAGATATAGCTAACATTAAACACAGCCTAACTCCTACAAGATATATATAAAACCTCACACTGAAGGCATATTTATCTATTTTTCTATTAATCATTACATCATGTCTAACTTTTACTAAAAAATTACAACTTATGCTAAAATCCAAGAAAAATACAGTCTGAAGAAACAAAGCGAGCATTAGAACCACTGACATACGGCAGAGACTTTGAAATTACCAGTCCTAAAATTTAAAATAAATATGATAATACATGGTACTGTTAGAGAAAGTGGATGTCATTCAAGAACAGTTGGGCAGAATGGCTATTGTCAAAAAAGACAACAAATAATAAATGTTGGCTTGGGTGTGAAGAAAAGGCAACCCTAGTTCACTGTTGCTAGGTATGTAAATTGGTGCAGCCACTATGGGAAACAGTACAGAGGTTCCTCCAAAAATTAAAAATAGAACTGCCATATAATCAAGCAATTTCACTGGGTATATATCTGAAGAAAACAAAAACACTAATTCTAAAATGATATATGCCCCCAATGTTTATGGTAGCATCATTCACAATGGCCAAAATATGGAAGCAACCTAAGTGCCCACCCATAGATGAATGGATAAAGAAGATGTAGTATATATAAACAATAGAATATTACTCAGCCATAAAAAGAATGAAGTTTTGCCATTTGCAACAACATGGATGGACCTGGAGGATATTACTCTTAATAAAGTAAGTCAGACAAAGAAAAACAAATACTGTATGTTTCCACTTACATGTAGAATCTTAAAAATAAAACAAATGCATGAATATAACAAAACAGAAATAGACTCATTGATACAGAGAACAAACTAGCGATTACCAGTGGGGAGAGGACTGGAGGGAGGGGAAAGATAGAGGAAGGGGATAAAGAGGTACAAACTAGTAGGTATAAAATAAATAAAATGCAAGAATGTAATGTACAGCACAGGGAATACAACCAATATTTTATAATAACTGTAAATGGAGTATAATCTATAAAAATATTGAATCTCTGTGTTGCACACCTAAATTACATAACACTGTAAATCAACTATACTTCAGTTAAAAATATAATAATACTGCATATCTTTTTTAAATGCTGCATATCTTTTTTCCTTAGCTCTTACCACATTTAAACTGCTATTTGTGTAATTAATAATATCTGCCTCATGAAATAGACTTTAGATTCCCTGAGAGCAGAAATAACTAATGCCATTTAAAAAAAAATTATATTCATGGCCTAGCAGTGTCTTTCATACAGTAAAACCAAAGAAACACTCACACAATAAGTGAATGAGTGGATGAATAAATGTATGAAGTGGTGGCTTTACTTAATCTTCAACTATGTGAGTTTAGAATAATTATTGAAGGACTGCATATGATAGGGCTGAGATTAAGAACAATTGAGCAACTTGTTCAAACCTTTTGTATGACAGGACCAACAAGAAAACTTGGCTCTTCTAAATATAAATACAATTCACTGTTCTCATACCACACAGACTGTGTTAAAAAATACCAAAATTTAAATAAAATTGTACCAAACTATGTGATATATTATAGTCAAAGCAGTAGAAACATCATGAACTGCATTACAATTTCCTGCCCTTACAGGTGCATACTATGAGCATCCTCCCTAAAGACTCCCTATCACAGTATTTCTTAAAGTGCTATGTGTTGATTGTCAGACTATATTAAACACATCATCAATAGGTTTGGAAATATTTGCCTGGAAAAGGACAAGTTAGTTCCAGAAAACAATAGAGAAAGACTGTATAAATGCTAAAATAACTTTAAATTTCGAGTTTTGGGCTTCCCTCGTGGCACAGTGGTTAAGAATCTGCCTGCCAATGTAGAGGACACGGGTTCGAGCCCTGGTCTGGGAAGATCCCACATGCCGTGGAGCAACTAAGCCCGTGAGCCACAACTACTGAGCCTGCGCATCTAGAGCCTGTGCTCCGCAACAAGAGAAGCCACTACAGTGAGAAGTCCGCACACCGCAATGAAGAGTAGACCCTGCTCGCTGCAAATAGAGAAAGCCCGCACACAGAAACGAAAACCCAACACAACCAAAAATAAATAAATGAATTTATAAATTTCAAGTTTCATGTAAGATGTGTGGTAATGATATTCTCTCCATTTTTCTCTTAGCGTGTTGTCTGGTCTGTTTTTTCTCTGGTCTTTGTCTGTCTTTAGGTTATATCTTACTGCATATGAAGAATGAAAACAGCTGAATATGTTTATTATTTCCCTTGATTGAAAACATGACAATTAATTTCAATAATTTTGAGTCCTGTGGATATTAGATTCATTGGTTAGTCCAACATTTATCAGACACATTCTTTATCTAAGAGGTATAGAAAACATATAGAGTCAATATTCCTACTAATATGAAGACAAACTCATTTTGAATTACATGAGGAATATGGGCACTAGAAAAATATTTTTGTTAATTATATTCATTAACATATTTACAGAGTATAAAATGATAGAAATGTAGATACTTCCTCTGAAAAATATGCAAAGCGGAAACTACTTTTTTTGTCTGTCTCATTCCTACTGGAGTGTAAAATACAGGAGAGCAATAATATTTTCTGTTTATTCTTCCAGCATTGAGAACAATGCCAAGCATGTAGGAGGTGCTAAATTTTTTGTTAGTATGAAAGAACATTAGATGACTTCCTATAGTTTAGTAACACCAGGAGTAATTTGTATAACCATTGTTTTAGCTAAAACAAACAAATTAATAATAGAATACATTTCTTCAGAATTCATGATATTATAGAATTAAGAAGTGGAATTTTGTAAAACCACACTTTAATTCATCAAAATTGAATGAAACTGTATTGACAAGCTGAAATACAAGTATTTAAACTCACCTGATATCTAATGAGGTGTGCTGCAAAGAAAACAGCAGGTTGTAGGATGTTTATTAACCAGGGAACTAATAAAAAAGAAAACCCTTTATTTTATAACTAGATTGAGTTAAAAGTATAAAGTGAGAGTAATTTAGAATATGCCCTATTCTTTATCATGGTTAACAACATTTTCCTTGTTGTGTTTGCTGACAATTCAATTTAAAGAGCTAAAAGCTCTGGTTGTCACTTTTATAACTGAGCTTGTTTTTATCCATCTGAAAAGTAACCTTTTTGACTGTTTGAATATTATGCCTTGAGAAACATCATTTATATAACTGTGAAAAACATTAAATATGGCCAGTGTAGAAAGAAGGAATTCTCATTAATTGTACCTAGTAGAGGAATTACTGTGAAGCTTGAAGTTCAGGGCTCTTCACTTGCTGGAGCCCCATCCAAAGTAAAGAGGATTTTATTTTATAAATTTCAGGCTCCACAAATTTTGCATTTGTCCTTCATTGTTTGTATCGTTCATCACTTCAGACTTAAAATGGTATTTACCTACCCTTTCTGAGGTTTATACTTTTAAATTATTTTCCCACATAGAGACAAGTTCTTTGTTTCACACATCATGAAAACTCCAGGGCCACTAATATTATTTGAGATTTTTGTGTACAATCACTATCTTCTGGTTACACATGTTTACAGCAATTTTGAATTAAATGTAAGTGCTTCACAATTTCTTGGGCTAAACACAAAATAAATTCCATATTATAGAATTTTGAAATTTAAAAAAATGCCTGCATGACATATTTACAGTCTCATCTCTCTTTTTCTTTGTTTTTCTCATATATATGTATATATAAACTATTACATTTTGATGATTTTTGTTTATTCTGTAGATATTAGACTTTCATCTTTCTTAGGTGAATACAATTGATTTTAGTGCTGATAGTATTGTTAAAATTTCTAAAACCACTTGTTGGTAACATGAGATTTTTGGCTAAATTAGTTATCCTCCCATTTTTGAAAAACAAATTTTATTGGCAGGGCACATTAGTTACTACCTCATCTGCCCCAGCATCTGGCATATACCATGACAGTCAGCGTATTTGTAAGTACACTTCTTTTCAAGGAAAAAGGTAACACCTTTAACTTGTAGATTTAACATTTTGCAATAATAATCTGATAATTTCTATATGGTAAAAATATTTCCAAGATTACTTTCTATAACATTACAATTAGCATGAAGATTCCACTATTTATAAAATACATATGTCAACTACACCAATATAATAATATAAAAAAAGAAAAAGAGTACTCAACAGTTGACTCTCCTACTATATTGTGGAACTCTTGCTTATTCCATGATTTTGCATGACAGATCATCATATAATATAAATAGAATCATGTATGTGTGTGTTTATCTATCTATCTATCTATCTCTCATCTATCTATCTATCTAAAGTTGTCTTCTAATATCTTTTTGTAGACCTTGCTTATGTCATTTTTGGAAGTGGACACCATAGTTTGGAGACTCCTGCCATTTTGCATTTGCTCCTTAGGCTTAAATAAGATTCATATACTTTTCAAATTTGAAAATATCTGCACAAGTGTAATTGTATAGGTTTGAGGTTTCAATTTTTCACAGGAATTTTTTTTTTTTTGTCTATCTGGAATCCTTGACAGAGATGAGCTTTTTTTTCCTTGTGCTATCATTAAAGATTTTTTTTTCCAAGTCACTCTCTTTTGCTGAGAGAGAGCCCTCCAGAATATTTGCTTGAGAGATCTTCACTTCCATGTCTCTTCTTCACATGAGATAAGGTCAGGTTTCTTTAGCTTGCATGAGAGTGACAATCCCAGTATCTCTCTGTTAGGCTCTATTTTGGTTGAATTTGCTTTCAGATAACTGATGAAATTCAAATGAGTCAACAGAACATAAATGCAAACTTAAAACCACTTTTATTTGGCAAAAAAATCTGACCAAATACGTATATGTGAGACTGTGTATGTGTGTGTGTATGTATGGTATATGTATGTAAAATATTATTACCTTTCATCTTGTATTATATTTTATAGATTAGAGTGATAATAGCTCAATTTATGAAATATGTTCTGGTATTTTAAATCAAGAGGACTGATTTTTAGATGAAAGAGACATTTTTGCGTGTGTTTGATACATAGTTTTTCAATGTAGTATTTTCAAACATGATCAAAGTTTTTAGAGTTTTGAAAATAAAGAGTTGACTTTAGGTTGTTTTGGATCAAAGATTTGATTTGTATTTAATTGTAAGCTATTTTTCTATCCTTTATACAAACATAGATTAGACTTTCAAATGTATGTAGAGAAAAAAAGAGAACAAAAAAGCCTAACATCTCTCTCAGTTTAGGAGAAATACTAGAAAGAAATATCCATTTACTATTGGTATTACAAGTAAAAACATCCCTGATGAGATATATTATGTGATATATTATATAATGTGGTTGATTGACCCTAACAGTATGAAGAGCAACAGTATTTATAGAATGAAAATAAAGTTTAACTATGGGTTTCTTAGCTCCAGAAATGCTACCTTCATGTAATAATATTTACCTTTAAAAATTACTGTTTACTTTCTCAAAAAACAACAATTAATATCCATCCTTAATGTAGCAGTTTTGGGAACTATTTTATAAGTTAAAATTTACGAAGCTTCCTTAAACAATGGCTTCCCATGAAAAAGCTATTAGAGCAACGAAAACAGCAGAGAATCAGAATATTTGGAGAAGAATTCTGAGTGTGATAAGTAATTTGTCAAATAGAAATCTTCCTTGGCAAAGTAATGATGAGTAGATCTAGTCTGTCATTCCTTCCTTATTTGTATCTTTTCTTACTGTCTTCTTTGTTGATCAGTGGTCAGGTTGCCTTTGCACCTTGAGCTGCACTGTTAGATTGCCTTCATGCCCAGTCATGTATTCCTCTTATTAGCATCCACCATAATTTGTCTGGTGCCACATTCCTTCAGGATTTGTTGAATAGCAGACTCCTTAATCTACTAAATCTGACCTAATTACAGAGTTATACTTAACAAACATGGTATCCAAAATTATTTAAATGATAAACTTTAGCTTTTCATATATTGGACGATTTGGGATTTATAAGAAAGGAGTAATAGAGTGAAAGAATTTAGAGATGTCAAATTCTGCACATTACATTATATTAGCTTTATAGAAAACATTTTGTTCTTCTTTAATTTGTCAATTCACAATCAGAATTTTTTTACCTACAACTAACAGAAAACCTCAACTCAGCTCTCTTGAATATTAGTAAATATTTTTCCATATTAAAACTGATCAGATATTGAAGAGTTGGCTAGTATTTTGACACATACCCATTTCTAAATTGATCAATGGCAAGATGAATGAGATTGATATAGGTACCTGTCCAGTCATGATTCACTTTTTACAACTGTGTTTGAGATCCACCTCATCTGAAGTCTGTGACAGATATTTGAACAAAATTGTGATTAATTTACTTAAAAGGAAGAGAATAAATCCATTTTTGGTGAAACAAGCATAATTTTTTTTCTTTGTACTAGAGGAACCTCTGGTTTTCTTTATCCTTCCCCCATTATTATTATTATTATTATTATTATTATTATTATTTTGTGGTACGCAGGCCTCCCACTGCCATGGCCTCTCCTGTTGCAGAGCACAGGCTCCGGACACACAGGCTCATTGGCCATGGCCCATGGGCACAGCTGCTCCGTGGCATGCGGGATCCTCCCGGAAGGGGGCACGACCCCACATCCCCTGCACTGGCAGGCGGACTCACAACCACTGCGCCACCAGGGAAGCCCCTATCCTTCCCCCTTTTTAATACTAAAAATACAAGCAAGTAAGCCAACAAACAATTATGTTTTTAATTTTTCTAGCTGTTCTTCACTTTTAGATACTCTGCTGCACACTTAAATAGTAGAAAATTATGAAACAAGGTACTTCTGTTTATCTGAACAGGCATGTTGGAAAAATGTATAAATTCAATCAAATGTTATAGTGATGTGATTATAGAAAGATAATTTCATTGATTGTAATTCCATGTTTATTATAGCCTGAACCAAATGTTTCATACATGTTAAATTGGGACCTCAATCTGGATAAAATTGTAACAAATGCCCTACATATTAACTATATATTCTTTTCCCTATTCTCTCATCTTAATTATCAAGCAAACTTTTAGTGAGTACTTTGTTAATAAAATCTACATTCAGTCTGTATATTAAGTAATATTTTAATTAATAAGGGCTCTATAGAATCAAAATGTGCTACTCTTCACAATTGATTTTAACTAAATAAAAACAAATTCACATGTGCTATGTGCAAGTTTCCATGCTAAGTAAGTGCCATGGGAAATAGAGATTAAATGAGAAATAATTGGTATTTTTCAGTGTATATTTGTTATAGGATATACAATATTGAAGAAGAGACACGTACACATACTAATAAATATAAATGTATGTACCCCTTTTTGATGTGTGCTCTAATAAAAGTTGAGATATGTGCAAAGGAGAAGCCTTAGCAATTTTAACTAAGAGAATTTAAGAATGCCTAGAGGAAGATATGTGAATTTGATTACAACTTTAAAGTTATGACACTAATAGAGAAATAAAGTGAGAATTTTCATGCATTTTAAGATAATACAAGCACATTGATTTTGCATTGTGCTTATGCAACTACATATGTGTGATACTGCCAAGAAGACCTTGCTCCCTGACAACATATTTTCCTTGTCTATTTTTCTCACTATAATATATACAAAAGTTATTCTGAAATGATTAAAATAAAGTTCATACATTTTGATCATTTTTCAATAATTCGATTAGTACCCTTTCTTAGTTTAATAAATTTCCTGTCCTTTTGTAAGCTTGGTGGATGCAGACAGAGTAGTGGTTGAGGATCTCAGTAGTCTAGGCATGGTCTTAGGTGAAAAATAAATATGGAGGTTAGAAGCATCTCTAATATATGTGTAGGTGAAAATGGTAAGACACTCTGATGTATCAGAATTTAAGGTTACAAAAGGAAAAACAATAATTAGGTCCAGAGTTCTGGATTCAGGAACTGAGTGCATAATTGTGCCATTTAACTGAGCCTTGGAAGGCCTGAAATTAAAAACTAAATATGGAGTTTTATTTACTGAATATGATTAATAGAGAGTTCAATAAAAAACCTGGTGCTTAGAGAAGGGTTTTGGAATATAAATTAATTAGCCTTCTTTTCCTACATGATATGTAATGCCACGTGACCAAATCAGATAATTTAGAGGAAAAATGTCAAAAAATAAAATTAGGAAGTCAAGAAACAAACCCTATGGAGAACCAGTTTATAGAAGTTGGATGGAAGATCTGGAGAATGAGCAGCAGATTAAACCTTAGAAGCCAAGAGGAGAGAGTGTTTTAAGGAGTAGAGAGTGGTCAACTCTGTAAAACGTTGCTTTGCAAGTGAATAAAATGAGGGCATGACAACACAGTTAAGTTTTTAATGAGACAGGAAAAAAAAAAGAGGAAAGAAGGAGAGAAGGCACTAATGAATAAAATACAAAATTCTAAACAGAATAAAACAAAAATGATTAAAAGTTATAAATAATATATGGAGAAATTATAAGGTAATGCATTTGAAAAATTAGATGAAATGCATATAATTCTGGAAAAATATATAATAAGCACAGGTGGTACAAGAGAAAATAGAAAACTTAAATAGACGTATAACTACTCATAAAAATGAAAAATCTAGTCAAAGATCTGCATCTCAAATACACTCTAGGTAAGTTCTGCTAGACTTTCTATAGACTGAAAATCCCTATCTTATACGAGTTGTATGTAAAGACAGAAAAACAAGAAAAGCTGCCCAATTCATTTTAGGAGTTTAAGATAGCCATGATTCTAAAATCAATCAAGAGTGCTACAAACCAAGATGATTTAGGCTCAATTAAAGTATGAGTAGAAATTTTAAAAGCTTAAGAATATCACTTATCCAAATTTAATAGTTTGAAAAAATATCTATATAATGATTAAGTTAGTTTACACTAAGATGATAAGGAAAATTTAACATTACATAATCAATTATTATGGATTATTCCTCATATTAATAGACTAAAAGAGAAAAGTCAAATAGTTTTCAATAGGTATTTGAAAAGCATTTTATAATGTTAAATACCAATTTATAATGAAGAATTTTAAATAATTTTATAAGGACTATAAAGCAAAAAGTTATAGTAAACTCTTTGGAGATACTTATGAGTCTTGTGTCCTTATGCATCTTTCTGTGTATATAAGGAATTCAAGGTTTCTTTTCATCTGGATAATTCTGGGGGCTTTTATTGTAGCAAGAAATCCTGAGGGTTGGAATAACATCTCCCTCTCTTGCTTAGTTCCTCTAAAATGGTGGGATCTGCAAGCTCAGCATTCCTCTACTGTAACACAATCCACTGTTTATAGATGTCATCAGGCCTTCTTTGTTGCTCTGTGAAAGCTGGGCTCTGGAAACCAGTGCAAATGTATTAATGCACTTTGTACTGATACTGCTGTGAATTGCTCTGATCCATGAGTGTTGAGTCTTCTGTCAGCATCCATGGAACTGTAGCAAATTACCTTGTTAACTTGCAAGTAGGGTAACAGTCTCATACCCTTCCCAATTGTTGGCATAAATATTATGTTCAGTATAGAAAATTAGAATCATTTACTTTGAGTCCTGGACAATGCAATAAAATATGAAGAAATAAGTGGTTTTAGTTTTAGAAAGGGAAAATCACAATATTATTTGGAGATACTATAATCACCTATTTAGAAAACCTAACAAATTAAAACAAACCATTTGATTTGAAACAATTAAATATAAAATAAGCAATAAATAAGCTACAATGACCCTAGGAATCAACCTAACAAGACTATACAAATCCTTTTTAGAGCAAATATAGCATTCCTATTGAAAAAAAAAAAAAGGAGAATCTGAGTACATAGAGGTATAATACCATGTCAATTAATTCTATAGCTTGCAATTGTAAATATATTAGTGCATTTTTTAAAAATATATATATTCAATACTGTTATAACTAAAAATATGAAGAGTTTATTTAAAATAAAAAAGAATGAAATAATGTCATTTGCAGCAACATGGATGGACCTAGTGATTGTCAAACTGACTGAAGTAAGTCAGACAGAGAAAGACAAATATCATGATATCACTCATAGGTGGAATATTATTCAGCCATAAAAAGAATGAAATCTTGCCATTTGTAGTAACATGCATAGACCTTGAGGGTATTGTGCAAAGTAAAATACGTCAGACAGAGGAAGGCACTGTATGATATCACTTATATGTGGAATATAAAAAAAGAGTACAAATAAACTTATCTAAAAAACAGAAACAGAGTTATAGATGTAGAAAACGAACTTGTGGTTACCAGGGGGCAAGGGGTGGAGGAGAGATAAATTAGAAGATTGGGATGACATATACACACTACCATATATAAAATAGATAACAAATAAGAACCTACTGTATAGCACACAGAACTCTACTAAGTACTCTGTAATGGCCTATATGGGAAAAGAATCTAAAAAAAAAAAAAGAATATATATGTATATGTATAACTGATTCACTTTGCTGTACACCTGAAACTAACACAACATTGTAAATCAACTATACTCCAATAAAAATTCAAAAATATAAAAGAATACATCAAACATTCTAAACTATATGTGGAATTTATAACTCATGAATGAAATATACATTTGAAAAAGAGTATTTTTTTTACCTGACATATTTAGTAAAATTTTGTAGTAATAATGAACAGTAGATCATAGTGCATAAATGCTTTATAAGTGATGAGTTATAAAGAAGGCACCACAAATAAGGGAAAAATTGATTGTTTAGTAGATAGTGACTAAAAAATCATTTCACAATATGGAGAAAACTAAAACATGACCTACTTTATGACATGTACAAAGATGATCTCAAATGAATTCTAAACCTAAATGTGGACAGTCAATATTTAATTCTAAAAGAATAAATTTGTAGAGAACACACTATAATTTGGGAGTGATAAAGACTTTCTAGGCAATAAATTTTATTCTCCATATGAATTTTAAAATACATACATATATAGAGAGTACCTATATAATTGTCTAACACAAAGTAAATGTTAAAATTAAAGTTATATCATTATTGTTAATACTTTTATTTAGAAAATCACCATAATAAAAATGATACATTTGATTATATTAGTATTAAAAATTGGACATGATACATACATGTAATAGATAGGTAAGAGACTAATAGAAGACATTCTATTCTATAAAGTTGACAAAGCTTTAAATTAAATAAAAATAAATAAAATAAAAGGACTTCCTGCAACTCAACAAGAAAATAAAAATAAGCACAAAACTGGGCATGGGTAGGGTCACAGAAGGGTAGAACTGAATGGCTAAATAGTGAAGAGTTGCTCAACTTTCATAGATTGGGGAGTGTAAGAAAGAAAGAGAGAGAGACAGACTAATAGAGGAAGGGAAGGAGAGAGAGGGAAGAAAAGGAGGGAAAGAGAAAGAGGAAGAAAAAGAAAATGATTTACCAACTGTCTAAGTAGCAAATATTAGAGGATCAGATAAGGCAAAATTTTCATGAAGATAGCAAAAAGACCCTACATGAACTATGCACTTTTGGAGGAGGTATAACCATTGCGGGCAATTCTGACAAGTAATTTGGCAGTTCACAGTAAAATTAATTATGAGTATAATGAAGTCAGAAAAATATTACATGTTCCATTTCAGAGCAATTGTGATGCTTTTCCCAGTTCTTTTGTGTGAGCATGGAAATGGAGGTAACCTTGGTGAACATCTAGAGAATTGGTTAGCAAAAGTGTGAGGAGGGAATTCCCTGGCTGTCCAGTGGTTAGGACTCTGCACTTCCACTGCAGGGTGCATGGATTCGATCCATGGTCGGGGAACTAAGATCCTGCATGCCACCTGGTATGGCCAAAACAAAAAAAAAAAAAGAAAAGAAAAGAAAAAAAGAAAAGAAAATTGTGAAGTCTGTGGATGATACTATGGATTGCAATGAAGTTAGTAATAGCAAATCAAATGCACATATAGCAACATGTTTAGAATTTTAAAAAAATACAGGGTAGAGTAAAAAAAATAAGAAATAGAGTGAAATCTGTAGTATGCTACTGTTATTCAATTAGAAGCTTCTTACAACACAACTTTCACATCCTTGGACAGACATTTAAGTAGTAAACTGGGTGCATGAAGGTTAGCACGAGTGTAGGGGCTGAAGAGAAAAAGCAGTATAAGAAGCAGAAGAGTAAAATGGCTTAGCCCAATGCTAATTATATGCCATGTGGTGAGGAATAAGATGGAGTATTTTTGATACAATATAAAATGAAAAATAAAGGTAAAAGAGACAATGTTGTCTTAGAAAATGTGGAGCTAATTGTTGAACTTGAAAGCAATATTTCTAATGAAATGCAGGGGAAACCAGGATAAATTGGGGTGGTGAGTTAATAGCTTGTATGGATGTGCAGAGATAATGTGTTGACATTTGACAGTTTTTGCTCTGTGGGGACTGGGAAATAATAGAATGGATGGACATTTATATGGGCACAGGGAGTGCTGCTCTAGTTGTTATTGCTTGGGAAACTTACAACATTGTTTAGGAAACAGGGCATTTTTATTCATGTTGTTTGAAAGAGAGATAGTGATGATATAGAAGAGAGGGTGCCTGGCGAAAGAATATGTTTGGAAGTTAATGAAAATAGAATCTAGAGACACCTAAAGGTATTTCCATTTAACAATAGGAGAGAGATATCCCTGGTTATAAAAAGGACAGCTTTCAGTACAGCTTGAAGATTTGGTGGTAGAAGCATAATGGTTCGATTTTCATGTGCTTTATATTTATCAATGGAGTATTAGATCATGTTATTAGCTTGGGTGAGAGGAAAGAACTAAGAAAGTAAATTTGAGGGAGGAAAGAACTAAGGAAGGTAATTTAAATAAGGAAAAGGTGAAGTACAGCAGTTTTAGAGTAGGAGAGTAAACCTACTACAGGAACATAGTAAACTTGCCAGGCAATATTCAGAAACTATTTTAACCCTAAGATGAGGAAATCATGTAAATTTTGTGAGATTGAGTGTGATGGAAGGACTTATTTTTAAAAAATTGAGTGGAATAAATATTGTGACAGACCATGGAATTTAATGAACATAAGAAGGAAATGTAAAGTATAACATAGCTTAAAATAATGAAAAAAGGTGAGAACTTCAAAGGATTGTTAGTCCCACTATGATGAGTGATATTAATTAGGCAAACCTGAGCAGAGAAGCTGAAAGTCTAAGGGGCCATTGACACACCATGTTCATTATTTGCATTCAAGGCTTTTGAAGAGGAGTAGTTTGGGATGATAATGTGGTCCACAGTGTGACAATTGGAAATGTGGTGTTGAGGTTGAATGAAAGGAAACATTTTCAAGTCACACAAGTTCTTGTGAATGTCATCAAGAATTCTGGATAGGGCCTCCCTGGTGGCGCAGTGGTTGAGAGTCCGCCTGCCGATGCAGGGGATGCGGGTTCGTACCCCGGTCTGGGAGGATCCCATATGCCGTGGAGCGGCTGGGCCCGTGAGCCATGGCCGCTGGGCCTGCGCGTCCGGAGCCTGTGCTCCGCAACGGGAGAGGCCACAACAGTGAGAGGCCCACATACTGCAAAAAGAAAAAAAAAAAAAAAAAAAAAAAAAAAGAATTCTGGATAAAATTATCATGTAAAAACAACAAAAAGGGCAGTAAGATACTTCATAAGAAAGAGTGATGAGGATGTTGGCAGATCACAAGTATGAAGTAGAAAGAGTACAAAATCTAGATGCTGTGAACCACAAGGGAGTAGGATAGATTTGTAAGAGACTGGGAGATTGTACAGACTACCCAGAAATTACAGCAAAGATTTTGGATTCTAACTTTACTCCTTTCCTGAAGCATATTTTTTCCTTTCTTCAAATCTTATTTCTATATCTTAAGTAGTTTTACTAAATTGCTATTTGTTTCAAGTTGCATTCAAAATGATCCGTTAATTAGAATGTTATTCAATATTCCAAAATAGTAGGGATGAATATCATATCTTTAAGAATAACTTTTCAAGGATATCTTCCTATCTCCGAAATAACTGTTTTACTGGATTACGAAACAAACAAACAAAAAAAAACCAAAACCCTCCAAACTCATCTCCAAGGCTTTTAGAGGAAGAGATGTGAATACAGAGGCCACAAGAAAGTCACAATAAAATATATTGATAGATTGTGGCTGGCAATAAGAATTGGAAGGTGGAATTTAATATTTATTAAATGTTGAATAATTAACCAATATTTATGATAAAATTTATCATGGACCATAGTTGGAATATTCAGTGGTAGGTACTTTACTTCAGGTAGGAGTAGGGTTATTAGAGGAAGGTTAGGACCGAACATTAGGAAGAAAGGATTGCTGTGAATAACCTGAGAGGTCAGGAAGGACAGGACCTGGGCTTCTAACACCAGAAGTCAGTGGCTGTTACATGTAACTGACAGTATCAGGGTTCCACCGCATAGTCGAGTTCTATAAATTACTAAAATCCATCTGTTCTTTCACAGAAAAGAAACCTCATAAGGGCCAAGATGAGCACTAATACCCTTGGAGGTCTAAAAAATTTAATTGAGATACAAATACATAGCTTTGAAATTATATCATTTGAAAGAAGACATTGACTATTTATGACAAATCTGACACTCCAATTATAAATTTCACTGACATCTAAATGATTTTATTTATGGTTTATAATTTATATTGCCTCATGCATGAACTTTTTCAGATATAAAATCATTTTCTGTTTTTTTTTCCTTTGGGCCTCCCACTGTTATTGCCTCTCCCGTTGCGGAGTACAGGTTCCGGATGTGCAGGCTCAGCGGCCATGGCTCACGGGTCCAGCCGCTCCGCGACATGTGGGATCTTCCCGGACCGGGGCACGAACCCGCGTCCCCTGCATCAGCAGGTGGACTCTCAACCACTGAGCCACCAGGAAAGCCCCATTTTCTGTTTTAACTTGTATTCCATCAATTTTTCTTAAATAATGTTGAGACTTTGAAAAGGAACTTAGAAGAATTACGGGAAAAAAACATGTTTTGAACTTTTTTCTTCCTACAACCTAAATTGTTCTTCTCTGAGTAATGTGGAAAGGCTATAATAGTATATTATTTATCATGTTTTCTTCATTAAAATAAATGTGTAAAATCACTTGAGATATTAGCATAGGAATACTCTTCAAGTTAATTAGGTAGGATTTCAATATTTTCAATTCCCTCTACCCCAAACGTTATGAATTTAAATGCTAACTTGAAAGTCTGGGATTTTATGATTTTAACATTTTGCTTTCTTTCATATAATTTTAGTGTAAAGTTATTAAGAGAGTTGACATTTTAATTTATGCTGGCAAGGACTGTGGGATTATCTTTTACATTTGAAATGTAAAAGATACGTGCTCAAACTTAATTTTATGAATATATCTGGGGGTTGTTGTTGGTGGTGGTATTATCCTTTAAAACTAAGCTCTATTTTGCATGACTATCTATCCTGAAGAGATGCTCTGTCCAAGCTGTTTGAAAAGTCCCAGCGTTCTGGTTTATAGTGGTCATGTCTGAGTATTTTAAAGGGGATAATCATAAGAAAAAAAGTAAGCTTATGAATATACAATTACAAATCTTAAATTGAATCATTTCCTCACTGCCAAGGAGGTGGCCTTTAGTGTCTTAACTCACATGAAATACTGGGTACAGGGATTGACAGCAAAAAGCATCATTTCACTTTGCAAGAATTAAGTTGAGGCAGACATTCTTTATGATGCATTTGGTCTCATCGTTTTGCCTTATTTAAAATATCCTGTCTGGCCACACTTTCCTTCTATTGTCTTGATCACATTCTTTTGGGGAGATGTTCTTCACGTTTGGAAACATTTCTAAAAGGATCTTAGCCACATTCAAACTTCTGTTGAAATTGACTATCTTCAGACTAAAACTCACTTTCCGACCCTGTATCTAAAAGTGTCTTCAAAGAACACTCTCTCTTTGCACATTTTGTACTCCTTAAAATGCAATATGAGGGACAGTATTTGCTGTATATCTTCTTCCTAAATGTGTATTTTGGGCCATAATTCTAATACCGTCACTTAGCCATTTACCAATTACAATATGCTTATACCATTCTCTCCCAATTCCCCTAACATCCTTGAAAACAGTCTTGGTGATATCAGAAAATCATTTATATATTTATCTTCTTCAAATTTCATGCTACTATTTTTTGTGTGAATTTGACATTAAAATGAGTATTTTAATACAGTCCCTGACATTTTGAACTCCACTGACATCTATTCTTCAATACTCTAATCTCTCTTAAATATTTTCAAATTTCCATGTATGTGCTGAAATCTCATCCTCTAACAGAATATTAACCCAAAGCCAAATTTTTTTTAAATGATAAATTCTGAGCTATTCTGGGTCACTGAGTTAGGTTCAGAGTACAATACAGTGCCTTCACTTGTCTGCTGCAGCTGGTCTTTTTTCCTAGTGTCTTCAAATGTCATTAATCCTAACTTGAACACTGATTCCTGGTTCTGCTTTTCAAAGATTTACCCTTTAATCCCTGTTCAAATGATGTCATTTTATCACATCTTTCGGTCAGAATAAAATATTTTCACTGATTTATTTTCATAGATTTTTAAAAGTCTCTTTTGTAGTCTTTGTATTTCTCTGCATAAACAATAATTAACCTTATGTGTTTCTTCTTCCCTTTGCTATATTTTTCAAAATATTTAGAAGGAGGATCATTTCTTAATTTTTATATCCCATCCAAAAATGTCCAACATTTTACCTAATGTATATTAAGAATACATAAGTCTGCTGAAATAATAGAAATTCAGATTTGGGAAGAATATCCACAATGAGAAAGATGAAAAACAAACTGGCTATGAATCATTGGAAGAATGTTAACAGGGCTGGAATAGATTGAAATGAGTGACGCACATGTTTTGAATTTGAATACTTAACCTAAATTGATAGGTTCCTAGAAAAAAAATTTAGCAATACTTACTCAAACAGAAATACAAAGTCTGATTATTCTTAGAACCATTAAGTAGAAGGATCAGCAGTTTAAAATCTTCCCATAAAGAACACCCAGGCAAGTTTCTAAGGTAAATTCCTGTAAATTTTCAAAGAAGTCAAAACATTCCAGTAAAGATAGATTATTTGGCATGTTATTAGAAGAGGAATACTTCCTATATCGATTTAATGACGCAAAATAATCTTGATATCAGCACCACATGAGGATATGATGAGAAAGGAAAACTATAGGCCATAAAGATAGTTTACAAACACAAATTAAGTGGCATAAAAACATCGTCATGTTAAATTATACTTTACAAATGAAATGTGAAGAAAAATCCATAATTAAAAAATATGAAAAAATTTAAATAGTAAGGATTATTGATTTTTCCTTAGCTCCAATATGATTTAGTATGACACTGGGAATAAGGAGACCATGGGGTAAATATTCAGCAATAATGACCAAACAGAACAGGTACCATGATTGGTAAAATGTTTAGAAACATAAGAACAATTAGTAGAAAATAAGAGATATTTCACAACTTTTCCACCCAATTTTGCTAATTTGAGCAGCTCTCATTGTAAGTAGACATAGAATAAATATAACTTCAGTTTTTGTTGTTCTGCAAAAAAAACAGCAAAAGTGAGACTGTGATAGACCCAGAAAAAACTCAGTTTTATAGTAACACAGAGTTTGGAAAGTGTGGATATATGTATATGTATAACTGATTCACTTTGCTGTACAGCAGAAACTAACACAACATTGTAAATCAACTACATGCCAATAAAAATTAATTTAAAAAAATGTCTTACCTCTTACTGTTCAATGCTCTTTTCTTTCTTCAGCAATTCTTTTTTTAACATCTTTATTGGAGTATACTGGCTTTACAATGTTGTGTTAGTTTCTGCTGTAGAATAAAGTGAATCAGCTATATGTATACATATATACCCATATGCCCTCCCTCTTGCATCTCCCTCCCACCCCCACATCCCACCCTTCTAGGTGATCACAAAGCACCAAGCTGATCTCCCTGTGCTATGCAGATGCTTCCCACTAACTATCTGTTTTACATTTGGTAGTGTATATATGTCAATGCTACTCTCTCACTTTGTCCCAGCTTACCCATCCCCTTCCACTGTCTTTAAGTCCATTCTCTACATCTGCGCCTTTATTCCTGTCCTGCCCCTAGGTTCATCAGAACCATTTGATTTTATTCTATATATAAGTGATAGCATACAGTATTTGTTTTGCTCTTTCTGACTTACTTCACTCTGTATGACAGACTCTAGGTCTATCCACCTCACTACAAATGACTCAATTTCATTTCTTTTTATGGTTGAGTAATATTCCATCATATATATGTGCCACATCTTCTTTATCCATTCATCTGTCAATGGACACTTAGGTTGTTTCCATGCCCTGGCCATTGTAAATAAAGCTGCAATGAACATTGTGGTACATGACTCTTTTTGAATTATGGTTTTCTCAGGGTATATGCCCAGTAGTGGGATGGCTGGGTCATATGGTAGTTCTATTTTTAGTTTTTTAAGGATCCTCCACACTATTCTCTATAGTGGCTGTATCAATCTACATCCCCACCAACAGTGCAAGAGGGTTCCCCTTTCTCCACACCCCCTCCAGGATTTACTGTTTCTAGATCTTTTGATAATGGCCATTCTAATTGTGTGAGGTGATACCTCAGTATAGTTTTGATTTGCATCTCTAATGATTAGTGATGTTGAGTAAACTTTCATGTGTTTCTTGGCAATCTGTATAACTTCTTTGGAGAAATGTCTATTTAGGTATTCTGCCCATTTTTGGATTGGGTTGTTTTTCTGACATTGAGCTGCATGAGCTGTTTGTATATTTTGGAGATTAATCTTTTTTCAGTTGCTTCTGTTGCAAATATTTTCTCCCATTCTGAGTTGTCTTTTCATCTCGTTTATGGTTGCCTTTGCTGTGCAAACCTTTAAAGTTTCATTATGTCCCGTTTGTTTATTTTGTTTTTATTTCCATTTCTCTAGGAGGTAGGTCAAAAAGGATCTTGCTGTGATGTATGTCATAGAGTGTTCTGCCTATGTTTTCCTCCAAGGGTTTTATAGTGTCTGGCCTCACATTTAGGTCTTTAATCCATTTGGAGTTTATTTTTGTATACACTGTTAGGGAGTGTTCTAATTTCATTCTTTTACATGTAGCTGTCCAGTTTTCCCAGCAACACTTATTGAAGAGGTTGTCTTTTCTCCATATTATATTCTGGCGTCCTTTTTCAAAGATAAGGTAACCATATGTTTGTGGGTTTATCTCTGGGCTTGCTACATCTATTGAGATGATCATATGGTTTTTATCCTTCACTTTGTTAATATGGTGTATCACATTGATTGATTTGTGTATATTGAAGAATCCTTGCATTGCTGGGATAAACCCCACTTAATCATGGTTTATGATCCTTTTAATTTGTGGTTGGATTCTGTTTGTTAGTATTTTGTTGAGAAATTTTGCAACTATGTTCATCAGTGATATTGGTCTGTAGTTTTCTTTTTTTGTGACATCTTTGTCAGGTTTTTGTACCAGGGTGATGGTGTCCTCATAGAATGAGTTTGGGGGTGTTCCTCCCTCTGCTATATTTTGGAAGAGTTTGAGAAGGATAGGTGTTAGCTCTTCTCTAAATGTTTGATAGAATTCGCCTGAGAAGCCATCTGGTCCTGGGCTTTTGTTTGTTGGAAGATTTTTCATCACAGTTTCAATTTAAGTGCTCGTGATTTGTGTGTTTATATTTTCTATTTCTTCCTGATTCAGTCTTGGCAGGTTGTGCATTTCTAAGAATTTGTCCATTTCTTCCAGGTTGTCCATTTTATTGGCATAGAGTTGCTTGTAGTAATCTCTCATGATCCTTTGTATTTCTGCAGTGTCAGTTGTTACTTCTCCTTTTTCATTTCTAATTCAGTTGAGTTGAGTCTTTTCCCTTTTTTCTTGATGAGTCTGGCTAATGGTTTATCAATTTTGTTTAACTTTTCAAAGAACCAGATTCTAGTTTTATTAATTTTTGCTATTGTTTCCTTCATTTCTTTTTCATTTATTTCTGATCTGATCTTTATGATTTTTTTCCTTCTGCTAACTTCAGGGTTTTGTTGTTGTTCTTCTTCTTCTTTCTCTAATTGCTTTATGTGTGAGTTTAGGTTGTTTATTTGAGATTTTTCTTGATTCTTGAGGTAGGATTGTATTGCTATAAACTTCCCTCCTAGAAATGCTTTTGCTGCCGTCCATAGGTTTTAGTTGTCATGTTTACATTGTCATTTGTTTCTAGGTATTTTTTGATTTCCTCTTTGATTTCTTCAGTCATCTCTTGGTTATTTAGTAGTGTATTGTTTAGCCTCCATGTGTTGGTATTTTTTACAGTTTTTCCCCTGTAATTGATATCTTGTCTCATAGTGCTGTGGTCAGAAAATGTACTTGATATGATTTCAGTTTTCTTGAATGTACCAGGGCTTGATTTGTGACCCAAGACATGATGTATCCTGGAGAATGTTTCATGAGCACATGAGAGGAAAGTGTATTCTGTTGTTTTTGCATGGAATGTCCTATAAATATCAATTAAGGCCATCTTGTTTAATGTGTCATTAAAGCTTGTGTTTCCTTATTTATTTACATTTTGGATGATCTGTCCATCGGTGAAAGTGGGCTGTTAATGTCCTCTATTATTATTGTGTTACTGTCAATTTCCCCTTTTATGGCTGTTAGCATTTGCCTTATACATTGAGATGCTCCTATGTTGGGTGCATAAATATTTTCAATTGTTATATCTCTTCTTGGATTGATCCTTTGATCATTATGTCGCATCTCTCTTTGTCTCTTCTAATAGTCTTTATTTTAAAGTGTATTTTGTCTGATAAGAGCATTCCTACTCCAGCTTTCTTTTGATTTCCATTTGCATGGAACATTTTTTTCCACCCCCTCACTTTCAGTCTGTATGTGTCCCTAGGTCTGACGTGCGTCCCTTGTAGACCACATATATATAGCTCTTGTTTTTGTATCCATTCAGCTAGCCTGTGTCTTTTGGCTGGAGCCTGTAATCCATTTCCATTTAAGGTAATTATTGATATGTATGTTCCTATTACCATTTTCTTAACAGTTTTGGGGTTGTTTTTGTAGGTCTTTTCCTTCTCTTGTGTTTTCTCCCTAGAGAAGTTCCTTTAGCATTTATTGTAAAGCTGGTTTGGTGGTGCTGAATTCTCTTAACTTTTGCTCGACTGTAAAAGCTTTAATTTTTCTGTCGAATCTGAATGAGATCCTTGCTGGGTAGAGTAATATTGGTTGTTGGTTTTTCCCTTTCATCACTTTAAGTATGTCCTGCCACTCCCTCTGGCTTGCAGTGTTTCTGCTGAAAGATTAGTTGTTAACCTTACAGGGATTTCTTTGTATATTATTTGTTGCTTTTCCTTTGTTGCTTTTAATATTTTTTCTTATATTTAATTTTTGGTAGTTTGATTAGTATGTGTCTTGGTGAGTTTCTCCTTTTATTTATCCTGTATGGGACTCTCTGTGCTTCCTGGACTTGACTATTTCCTTTCCCAAGTTAGGTAAGTTTTCAACTATATTCTCTTCAAATATTTTCCCAGACCCTTTCTTTTTCTCTTCGTTTTCTGGGACCCCTATAATTCGAATGTTGGTGCATTTAATGTTGTCCCAGAAGTCTCTGAGACTCTCCTCAATTATTTTCATTCTTTTTTTTCTTTATTCTGCTCTGTGGTAGTTATTTCCACTATTATGTTCCAGGTCACTTTTCTTTTCTTCTGCCTCAGTTATTCTGCTAGTGATTCCTTCTACAGAATTTTTATTGTCATTTATTTTGTTGTTCATCATTGTTCATTTGCTCTTTAGTTCGTCTTGGTCCTTGTTAAACATTTCTTGTATTTTCTCCATTCTTCCAAGATTTTGGATCATCTTTACTATCATTATTCTGAATTCTTTTTTCAGGTAGACTGCCTATTTCCTCTTCAGTTGTTTGGTCTGGTGGGTTTTTACCTTGCTCCTTCATCTGCTGCATATTTCCTGCCTTCTCATCTTGTTTAACTTACTGTGTTTGGTGTCTCCTTTTTGCAGTCTTCTAGTTCATAGTTCCCGTTTTTCTGGTGTCTGCCCCCATTGGGTGAGTTTGGTTCAATGGCTTGTGTAGGCTTCCTGATGGAGGGGACTGGTGCCTGTGTTCTGGTGTGTGGCTGGATCTTGTCTTTCTGTTGTCAGTGCCGCCTCTGGTGGTGTGTTCTGTGGTTTATGAACATAGTATGGTTTTAGGCAGCCTCTCTGCTGGCGTTTTGTTCCTGTCTTGCTAAATGTTTGGCATGGGGCATCCAGCATGGGACTTACTGGACGTTTGGTGGAGCCGGGTCTTAGCATTGAGATGGAGGTCTCTGGCAGAGCTGTTGCCAATTGGTATTATGTTGGGCTGGGTGGTCTCTGGTGGTCCAATATCCTGAACTCGGCTCTCCCACCTAAGAAGCTCAGGCCTGACACCAGGCCAGAACACCAAGACCCTGTCAGACACATGGCTCAGAAGACAAGGTAGGAAAAAAAAAAAAAAGAAAGAAAAAATAAATAAAATTATTAAAATAAATAATAATAATAATAATAAAGATAATAATAATAATAAAATAATAATAATAAAAAAGAAGAGAGCAACCAAACCAATAAAGAAATCCACCAATGATAACAAGCACTAAAAACTATACTAAGATAAACATATAAATCAGAAACAAATCATTGCAGACAGCAAACCCCAAGTCTATATTTATTCCCAAAGTCCACCTTCTCAATTCTGGGGTGATTAATTTTCTATTCAGTTATTCCACCGATGCAGGGTACATCAAGTTGGTTTTGGGGATTTAATCATGTGCTCCTGAGGCTGCTGGGACAAATTTCCCTTTCTCTTCTTTGTTTGCACAGCTCCTGGGGTTCAGCTTTGGTTTTTGCCCCACTTCTGCTTGTGGTTGCCCTCAGGCATCTTTTCCCCCCCATACAGGATGGGGTTGAAGCAGCGGCTGATTAGGGGGCTCTTGCTCATTCAGTCCAGGGGTAGGGAAAGGTACTGTAGTTATAATTGGAATGTGAGGTGAGCCTGTGGCAGCAGAGGCCATGTGATGTTGCAACACCGTGAGGCACGCAGTGTGTTCTCCCAGGGAAGTTGTCCCTGGATCACGGGACTCTGGCAGTTGCGGGCTGCACAGTCTCTGGGGAGGGGAGGTGTGGATAGTGACCTGTGCTTGCACATAGGATTCTTGGTGTCTGCAGCAGTAGTGTTAGCATTTCATGCCTGTCTCTAGGGTCCGAGCTGCTAGCCATAGCTCACACCCATCTCTGGAGCTCATTTAGGCAGTGCTCTGCATTCTGTGGGCAGACAGGGAAGGAATCCCCTCTCCTTGTGCACCCCAAAACGATGGTCTCCTGCTTCTTAGGCAGATCCAGATTTTTCCCCAGACTCTCTGCCAGCTAGCTGTGATGCAATAGCCCCCTTCAGGCTGTGTTCACACAGCCAATCCCAGTCCTCTCCCTGGGATCTGACCTTCAAAGCCTGAGCCTGAGCTCCCAGCCCCCACTCATCCTGGCGGGTGAGCAGACAAGTCTCTCAGGCTGGTGACTACTGGTCAGCACTGATCTGCTGTTTGGGAATCTTTCCACTTTGCCCTCTGCACCCCTGTTGCTGCACTCTCCTCTGTGGCTCTGAAGCTCCCCCCCCCTGCTGCCCCCCTGTCTCTGCCAGTGAAGGGGCTTCCTAGTGTATGGAAACTTTTCCTCTTTCACAGCTCCCTCCCAGAGATGTAGGTCCCATCCCTATTCCTTTGTCTTTATTTTTTCTTTTTCCTTTTGCCCTACTCATGTACGTGGGGTTTCTTGCCTTTTGGGAAGACTGAGGTCTTCTGCCAGCATTCAGTAGGTGTTCTGTAGGTATTGTTCCACATGTAGATGTATTTCTGATGTACTTGTGGGGAGGAAGGTGATTTCCACGTCTTACTCTTCTGCCATCTTGAAGGTCCCCCCCCCCCACAATACACAGAACTTTTTGATTAGTTATGTTTCTAGGAAGCCATTAAGCATATTAAAACAAAGTTCAGGTAGTTGGAATGGATGCTTCCTATCATCTTAAAATAGTAAAGTTATTAGGGCAGTTTATTAATATTATAGAGTAAGGTATTCTTTCTTCTCCTTTGACTCATAGATTCTCAATCCCCTCTCTCATTTTTGGAAAACCAAGCAGACATTTACGCAGTTTGCTGTCTGTAAACTACTCAGTAATGTTTGCGAAAAACCAAAAGATATTCTAATTTTCCAACACTTCAACTCCTAGTGAATAGGAAGTTATTTCTTTCTCGTAGTAGGATGGAATTTCTGAAACAATCATAGAACCATGGTCCCTCATTTGAATTATTGCATTCTATTAGGGTTTATTGTGTTGTACCAGGACAAAATACTAGTTTTAGAGTCTGGAGATATAAACTATAATTGGTTCTCTTTATATGTGTTTGTGAGTAAGTAATTTCATACTTCTAGGGTTCAGTTTTCTTACCTGTCAAATGAGGGATTTGTGTTATGTTATATCTAATTTTCTAAGGGATACATAGCATTTTATAGCATCAGGAAGTGTTACCTTTCTCCAAAACACCAGATCTATAAAGTTACTTATATATTTATAGTTTAAAAATAAATAAATAAACTGATAAATAAATAATGTTATGTAATCTTTAGTTTCTTTAATTTTGTGTAGTTAGAGCTATATCATGGCCACATAGCAACATGTAAAGTAACTCAATAAGTTACTTTCTTAAACAAGGCTCAGCTTTCTCTCCACAAGAGGCAGAGAAAACCAGTTTCAGGATTTTTTTTAACCTGAAATATAATTGACATATAACATTGTTGAAGTTTAAGGTGTACAACTTGTTGATTTTATACATTTATATGTTGCAAAATAATCACCACCAGCATTAGCTAATACCTTTATAACATCACATAATTATCACTTCTTTTTTTGTGGTGGGAACAATTAAGATCTAGCCTTTTAGCAACTTTGAAATTTATAATACAGTATTATTGACTATTGTCACTATGCTGTGCATTAGATCTCTATAGGATGTATTAATTTATTAGCTCCCAGTTTGCACCCTTAAACAACTTCCCATCTCCCATCTGAGCCCCTGGTAACCACTCTTCTACTCTCTATTTTTCTGAGTTCAACTTTTTTAGATTCCACATAGAAGTGATATCATACAGTATCTGTCTTTCTCAAACTTGTATCAGACATATATATATACACACACACACACACACACACACACACACACACACACATATATATATATATATATATATATATATATATATATATATATGATGGTGGAATATCTATACACATATATATTCCACAACATCTTTATCCATTCATCCGTTGATGGACACTTCAGTTGTTTCCATGTCTTGGTTCTAGTAAATAATTTTGCAATGAACATGGAGGTGAAGACATCTCTTCAAACTCCTATTTTCATTTCCTTTGGATATATATCCAGAAATAGAATCCTGGATCCTATGGTAGTTCTTTTTAAATTTTTTGAGCAGCTTCCATAATGTTTTCCATGGTGGCTAAACCAGGCCTCTTTTATTTGATCTTTTTTTCTTAGTCTGCAAAAATACATAGTGTTGTACAGTCATCTCTTTTGTATATTTTCTCTCTGTCTGTACCTAAGTCTGTACTTCCTTAATTCTTGTAAATTATAGAAAGTCTATTTTTAACATTTTTGTAGGCTTACTACAATTAAGAATCTATGATATCTCTTAGGCATAAAAAAATATAATGATATATTCTCTTTTATCAAAGAACTTCTAATCTTGTAAAGCATCAATTTATCTTTTTATCATAACATTCTTCCCTGTAATGGTTACCAAAGTGCAATGAAAGATATATTTCTATTTTCAGATATAACATTATAAATATTTCAACTTTTTACATATAGTTTAGTCCCTTTTGGTTAATTCCCTAAATCAGCAAGTTCCATCTCTTTTTATTCAGAAAATTATATTGTTAACATATTAAGGTTTACAAATAATTGTTCGTCAGTCTTTTTTTTTTAATGTGTCATCATTTAGACTTTATTTTTGACTGGAGCTGATACTTGAGAGGCCTATTGCTATGTGGTAGGTTTTCCTCTTATGAAACTGGATGACACTTTAATTTCCAATGAGTTCTTTGAGTTTTAACTCATTGTTAATGAAATCTAGCCCGTCTTTTATGTCCTGTGTACCAGTGACCATAAAATGCAAAAGACTATTTTAATTTCTTTCAAAAATTTGTGAGTTTTCTATCTCTTTTGCCATCCTGCATTTCACAAGATAGGGCAGTTTTTATGTTCTCACAGGTAACCTGTTTTCTGGACTGGGTTTGAATTTATACCTTACAAAACACGCTTAAGTTATGTAACTTGAGAAGAAAGAGAAAATGTATTGATTCTTTACAAAAATATGTACACGTCTTTTCTGCTCATAGTAACTCTCAAATAATGTTGCTAACCAAAAGTGTATTACTGCCATTATTTTTTATAGATTCTCTCTTAGTAATATGTCATCATGCTGTATTTCTGAACAGTTTCTGAAATGAGCCAGGTTAAAAAAAAAACGTGTTAACATTTTGTAGCTTGTAATAGTTATAATTAAAAAGATGATGTTCTGGATATGCAAAAATAAAAGTAAGAACTGCCACTCGAGTTGTTGCAAATGGAAGTGCATTTATCTAATGAAAAAAAAATCATTTTTCCTTTATGCACATGCATATCCCTGTATTGCAATGTGTAATTTTCACCAACTCTTGGGCTTCAAACATCATCCTGATGTACCTGTGTATCCAAATTCTGTTCAGAATGAGATCATGATTCACTGACCTCACTTTTATACATAGCTTATGGATTCCACAGCTCACAGCTTGACTGGTTCTTATGCCTAGAACAGTTTGCTTTTCTCTGGTGGCTTAGCAACTCACTGGTGCAGTCGTTGACTTGCCTTTTATCATCTGCTTAAATATGAAAATCTCAGTCTGTACGCAAAATCTCAGCATGCATGGGAACTTTAAATGCAAGCATGAGAATGGAGTATTTACAAAACCTTCAATTTCTGGTAACCTAGTTTTTACATCTTTCTGTAAAACAACATTTTAAAACATAAAATTTATTCTGAATGGACAGGTTAGTGTAGCAATGTCATCAGTACTTAATACTTTAACCAAATGATCAGAAAAAGCAATATATGAATTATAATCACTAAGAAAAACATACGCATTCATGTACAAAACTTTTCAGCTTACAGGATTTAAAAGCAATAAATTTAGGGAAAAGAGAAATTTCAAATTCAAATATCATAATTTTAGCTAGGATTTATAATATCTTAGCTATAAATGTTACCAAAACATGGTAGGGAATTATATTACCCCAATGGTCTTTTATTTTGATAGTGGATAAACCATGATAGATTATATAATCAAGGTATAAGATTATTCAGAAACTAGGCTGCAACAAGGGATGTAATCAAACCCTCTACAGAGTTTGCTTGCTGATTTCTCATTTCTCTGAAGCAATTCAGTTCATTGAGTGTCATTAAGTAAAACGGAACTCAAAAGTCAGATCAATTACAAGAGAGAAATGTTAAGATTTAGAAGTGTCCTAAAATGGGACCCTGGTCCTGATGTTACACTCTATGTCAATTTAGTGTCTTCATTTTAACAGTTGCTCCTCAGCAAACACAAAACATATAATCAACTGGTTTGCTCTTAGGTTTCAGCACAACTCCTGACAATCATTTTACTTCATCCGTGTAGAGCTGAAGGGACTTGCACAGTATACATCGAAGTCTAGAGCCACCTGGAGTTTAATCACATGGATTTTAACTGTTATGTAGGTTTAGCATCTAATCTTTTTAAATCAGTAATTTCTTCTTAAGACTTTACACCAAGCATCATGATTAACGCTGAAGTCTGGGTGTCTATTCCAATTCTCCACATGGGCTCCTATTAAACCAGGTTTTTGTATCTGTCTAAGAGTATGTGTGTACATTATAAACAGTAAATTGTTCTCAGTAGTTGTAAACAGGTGGTAAGAAATTCAAAGTATAGGGATACTGGGACATTAGCCTTTAATGGGACTTCAAAAACAATTTCTACTGAAAATTAACTAGAAAAACCAAAGAAAATGCTTATGTTCTTCACTCTTAGTATTGATCAAGAGAGTTAATGTCATTCAGAGACACTAATTTCCCTGCTATTTCTTTAATCTGATTTATATCTGCTGGTACTTTTGCTTAGATTTCTGGTTCTAAATCTGGCTGTTCATAAATTTCTTTTAGATTGCATTTTGACGTCCACTTATCTAACCTTTATTCTGAAAGGTTCGGCTTCAATATTGGGACACATCAGCATGGGATACCATTTAAATAAGGCAGATGGTTTTTATGCACTTTGAACTTTACAAACTGAAATTCTCAAATACTTATAAGTTTTGAACATGACTTACTCTCTTAGACATTCCCCATGTGTTAACCTTGAAAGTTTGTACTCATCATTTAAGTACTAAGCCAAATACTATTTTTTTCTAAAAACCATTCTTAAAATTTCTATAGCAGACTTAGATGTTTCTTTTATGTTTTCCTTTATTTGAAACACACTGGATTTATAATTTTTAAGTTTTAATATATTACAATTACATATGTGTCCATCTCAGAACAAGATCCTATGGAAGAGATTCTATCTGTGTATGTGTGTCCGTGTTTCACAATTCCAGAATCCAGTGTTCTGCTTGATCAATAAACTTTGACTGAATCAGTGAATGATGGCAGCAAAGCATGCATTCCAGAAATGTGTACCTCTGTTCACTAAATGCCGATAATTTGACTATATATAGATAAATCTATATTTATTAATATATTATATTGTGTATTGTGTGTGCACCATACACAATGTGAGTGAGTACATGCTTAGGCAGATACAATGTGACAAATTATTACTTTTGTATTTGACTGCTTGGAAGTCAGACAGACACCTATGAATATAGCAACAATCATCACCCATCCTTATGAGTCAAACTCCCCCTGACTGCAATTACAGCCTGATTATTGTTACTATAATTACTTTCACATTGTTTCTATAGGTTATGTAATGCTGTTTGGCCATTATGAAATTCTATGGAGAGTTTTCAATGGCAGTATCTCCTGGTAACCTCCACCTACAGAAGACAGTCATGACAGATTTTCAAAGAGTCTGGAGTGAGTCCGACAAGTTGGTTTTTACTGCTTTAAAAAGATGTGCTCTATGATCTCCTGGGGGATATGGTCCAGTGTGGATTCTCTGGCCTCACAAGATAAAACCATTTAACTCTTCAGTCTTTCATCTCAAGCCCTCTGACCCCTTCCTAAACATTCTTCAAAGGTAGTACCAGAATCTTTACCTCATCTGATATTGGCTTTCTATGTTTACAAGCTTCAAGGAACATTTTCAGCAACAGATTAGTATTGACTCCAAAAGTTCATGCCAGGTTGTTGAAACTCTAGTCATGAGAGAGTGTTCTCATGTCAATAATTTATATCCTATTCAGCCTTCTATGAATGGTCAAAAAAACAAAAACCATAAAAACCTCATGATCAATTCCAAGCATATCCACTATTTCATACTGAACTATATTAGCCAAGCCTTCTAATCCTTTCAACATGTGCTCTCTTCCTCCCTAAGTACAGAGTACAAACTATACTGAGACCTGATCATTGGCCTGCAGACAATAAGGGAAAAAATGATGGTGAATTTTGAAGTAACAGATAAATCACTGCATAAAATAGAAACTTCACATGTGTATCACAATATAAATGAATATTTAGCTTCTGATAAAAGTGACATCTCAAATCACTGGAGCAAAAATGGACTCCAAGAAATTGTTTTAGAAAAATTATATAGCAATTAGGAAAATATTAAAATTAAATCTATATCTCACACTATGCACCAAAATAATCTAGATAGAAGAGGAAGCTAAATATAAAAATAAATCATATAATTACCAGAAAAAAAAAACTTTTGGGAAAGACTTTCTAAGTATGATACAAATTTCTGATGCATTAAAGGAAAAGAATGATAATTATGACTAAACTAAAATAACAGTTTCTCTGACAACAAACATGAAGAATCAAAAGGCAGATGATAAATGGAATACACCATTTATAAAAGATCATAAAATGTTAATATGCTTAAAGTATTTAAAATGTGGGAAAAAGAAAAAAAAACCTGGTCAAAAAATAATATTAAATGAGTCTAAGACATAAAAAAGATTAGATTCAACCATAAGTGAAATGCAAAATAAAGTGACACAGAAATATTATTTCTCACCAATTAGGCAAAAATTCAAAAGTTGACAATATACACTTGCAAAACTGTAGACAAAAGAAATTCATATGCATTAATGAAGAGGATGACAAAGATACACAATGTTTTTTTTTTAACAAAATAAAAGTAAACCAGGGCTTCCCTGGTGGTGCAGTGGTTGAGAGTCTGCCTGCTGATGCAGGGGACGCGGGTTTGTGCCCTGGTCCGGGAAGATCACACATGCCGTGGAGCGGCTGTGCCCATGAGACATGGCCACTGAACCTGCGCGTCCGGAGCCTGTGCTCCGCAACGGGAGAGGCCACAACAGTGAGAGGCCCGCCTACCACAAAAAATATAAATAAATAAAATAAAAGTAAACCAGAGTGTGATCTCCAGTATACATTGTTAAGGGGAAAAACTGTCTACAGTAAGCTCTCCTTTGTGTTAAAATAAATAAATAAGTAAACAAAAAAGGAGTGTGGTAGTTTTAAAAAATGCATGCATTTACTTATGTTTGCATAATAAGAATAATTGGAAATGAAGGAATATAACTACCCACTGGGTAGATGGGGCTAACTTGAAGGAGATAAGACAAGAGACACTGCTTGAGGTATACCTGTTAGTACAGTTTTGACTTTGGAATTATAATATGGTTTACATATATAGAAATATCAATCAACAAAGATGGGGGAAAAAAGAGAAAACCTCACTGAACACAAAAATAAAAATACTTAAGTATAATTTCACATAAAATTTTAACCTAACCACAGAGTTTTAAAAAAGAACCAGTTAAGGCAATTAAGTAACTTTCTAACATAGTATTTTAACTATATATCCCTAGCAGGATAGAGTTTGAGGGGAAAAGAAAAAGTACAGCAAAGATATTTTGCACTTTAGTCAGTAAGTTTGTTTTTAGTAGTTTTTGAATTTTGAAACTATATCCTGCTTATTATCAGATCAAACAAATGAGTAATATATTGTTGTCTGGTGGAATCAAGTGTTTCACTATGGGAGAAAAAAGATAAAAATATGAAATGCAAAAAAAGAAAAGAACTTATATTTTTGGATTGGAAAAAGAAATATCATTATCAACACACAATGACATAATATGATATAATCTATATCCTAATAATGAAAACACTAGCATCAATAGTGGCAGATTCTAGACTGGTGCAGGGGAAATATACAGGGCACAATGGAGCATTTTATTGTACCAATAATAAGCGATTAAAAAGATGGAAAGAGTTCCACAATACACAAGCTAGCTTTAAATGTTCCTGTTGGCCACAATTCCTAAATATGGGTGAAGCTTTTATGAAATGTTCGTTTTATTTTTCATGAATGTTTTCTGTGTGTCAGAAATTTTTCAAAATAAATATGTTGAAAACTATAAGAATCCTAAGTAAGTGAATTAAGACAATTCGCATTCACCGATGGAAGGAATGATGTGTCATCATTCTTGCATATTATTTTATAATTAAAGTGCATATTATTCCATTTTTACTGTATTTCTATCTCTAATTACTTGTTTCTCCTTCACTACTTTAGAAATTCTGATGGAATTTTTGGTTCTAAAGTTTCAATTTTTTTTAAACAAAAAAACCAATCCAAACAAAAACAAACATGTAGACAGAGAATAAAATAGTTACTACCAGAGAGGAGGGTGTTGGGTCAGGACAAAATGGGTACAGGAGATCAATCGGTGACAAATGGAAAATAAAGTTTTGGTGGTGAAAAATAAATAAATAAGAAATAAATTTTCAAAATTTGTTCTAGTGTTAATCTTTAATAGTTTTTATTATGCTTGCAGTATATTGTATCTTTAAACTAATCACTGATTTTTATGATATATTATACTTTCTCCATTAACTATGCAAAAATATTTGAGTTTATTCCACTTCCCCTATTATCTCTTCTTCATTCTCCTCCTTTTAGTTTTCCTATTTCTACCTTATAAAAATATATATTTCCACATTTTTCAACTACACATTTATCCACTTTCATCTTTAATTAAATCAAATATATTCATGCTCACCATCACATATTTTGCTTAAGTTTTCTCATCCACTAATGAGTTGCTTGAAACATCTTCTAATATATTAATTGGAAAGGGCTCATAACTACAACTCGCCCTGAGTTATTTGTGTGTGTGTGTGTGTGTGTGTGTGTGTGTGTGTAAAGACTTTCTTTAGAACAATTTATATTGACAACAAAACTCAGAGGGAGATACAGAGATTTCCCATATATCCTCTGCCCTTGCACATGCATAGCCTCCCTCATTATCAACATCGTTCACCACCAGAATGGTATACTTCTTAGACAAAATGAACCTACATTGACACACCATAATCACAAAAAATTCACAGTTTACCTTAGGCTTCAGTCTTGGTGTTATACATTCTATGGGTTTGGACAAATGTATAATGACATGTATCCATCATAATAGTACCATACAGAGTATTTTCACTGCCCTTAAGATCCACTGTGCTTCCCCTATTCATCTCACCCCTTTTCTACCTTTGGCAACTACTGAACTTTTTACTGTCACCTGTGTTTTGCCTTTTTCAGAATGTCATATGGTCAGAATCATACAGTACATAGCCTTTTCAGATAGGCTCCTTTCACTTAGTAATATGAATTTGTCTTCTCCATTCTTTTCATGGTTGATTCGTTAGCTCATTTCTTTTTAGTATTGAATAATACTCCATTGTCTGGATGTACCGTTTATTTATTTATTCACCTACTGAAGTACATATTGGTTGCTTCCACAGTTTGACGTTTATGAATGAAGTTGTTTTAATTTGCTTTTCCCTAATGACCATAAGATGTGGAGAATTTTTGCATATGCTTATTTGCTTTTTTGATGAGTTGTCTGTTAAGGTTTTTTACCATTTTTAAAAACAGAGCTACCATATGATCCCACAATCCCATTCCTAGACATATATATCTGGAAAAAAATAAAAACTCTAATTCACAAAGATACGTACACCCCAATGTTTATAGCCACACTATTTACAATAGCCAAAACGTGGAAGCAATCCAAGTGCCCATCAGTGGATGATTGGCTTAAGAAGTGGTATGTGTATGTGTGTATATATATATATGTGTATATATATATATATATATATATATATATATATATATATATATAAGCACGCGCACACACGCAATGGAATGTAACTCAGCCAAAAAAATAATAAAACCTTGTCATTTACAGTTACATTAGACCTAGAGAATATTATACATAGTGAAGTAAGTCAGACAGAGAAAGTCAAATACTGTATCACTTATATGTGGAACCTAAAAAATAATACAAATGAACCTACATACAAAACTGAAACAGACTCACAGAGATAGAAAACAAACGTATGGTTATCAAAGGAGAGACAGAGGGAGGAGGGACAAATGGGGAGTGTGGGATTAAGAAATATAAGCTACTATACATAAAATTGTTAAGGAACAAGAATTTACTGTATAGCACAGAGAATTATATTCAATATCTTGTAATAACCTACAATGGAATATAATCAGAAAAAAACCAACTGAATCACTGTACTATACACCTGAAACTAGCACAATATTTTAAATCAACTATACTTAAGAAAAAGATTATATAAAAATTTGGTCTATCTTGTTGAAAGTTTCATGTGAGCTTGGGAGAATATGTATTATGCTCTTTGGGGATGAAGTAGTATATAGATGTCAATTATTTCCAGTTTATTTATGGTGTTATTGAATCCAACTAAGTCCTTACAGATCTGTTCATTTCTGATAGAGGGTTGTTGAAATCTCCAACTATGTTAGTGGACTCATCCATTTCTCCCTGCTGTCCTATCAGTTTTTGCCTCATGTAGTTTGATGTTCTATTGTTAGTGCATACATGTTAAGAACTGTTATGTCTTCTTGGATAAATGACTTCTTTATCATTATGCAATGCCATTCTTTATCCCTAACAACTTTCCTTTCTTTGAAGTCTACTCATTCTGCAATTTATATAGCTAATCCTGCTTTCTTTTTATTAGTATTAGCATATTTTTCTCTATCAGTTTACATTTAATCTGTGTGTGTCTTCATATTTAAAATGGATTTCTTGTAAACAACATATAGTTGGGTTGTGTTTTTGATCCACTCTGACAATCTCTGTGTTCTAACTGGTATATTTAGACCAATGATGTTGAAAATGATTATTGATAAAGTTGGATTAATATCTACTGCATTCTTTACTGTTTTCTATTTGTTGCTCCTTTTCTTTTTTCTATTTTTTCTCCTACTCCTTTTCTGTTGCTTCAGTTTGTAATTGAGCATTTTATATGATTCTGTTTTCTCTCCTTTCTTAACATACCAGTTACACTTTTTTTCTTTTACTTTTTTCAGTGTTTTCCCTAGAGCTTGCAATAGGCATTTACAACTAATCCAACTCCACTCTGAAATAACACTATGTGACTTCATGGGTAGTGTGAGTACTTTAATATATATATATATATATATATATATATATATATATATATATATATATATATATATATATATTTATAAAATTGAACACATTGTTGTTATTATCATTTTGAAACAAGCATTTCTTGCTAGTCAGGTCTATTGGCAATAAATTCCCTCAATTTTCTTTGTCTAAGGAAGTCTTTATTTCTCTTTTACTTTTGAAGGATAATGTTGTAGGGTACAGAATTCTAGGTTTGTAGATTGTTTTCTCTCAACAACTGAAGTATTTCATTTCACTCTCTTTTTGCTTGCATGGTTTCTGAGAAGTCAGATATAATTCTTAGCTTTGTTTGGTTTGGTGTCTGATATTAAGTTGGGGAAATTCTCTGTCTTTACTGTTTCAAATATTTCTCCTGTTCCATTCTCTCTTTCCTCTCCTTCTGGTATTCCCACTATGTGTACATTACACCTTTTGTAGTTGTTTCACAGTTCCTAGGTATTCTGTTTTGACTTTTTCAGCCTCTGTTCCCTTGCTTTGCTTTCCAATTTTTAAGCCTTCTATTGATACTCTGTCTACCTCAGAAATTACTTCCTCAGTTGTATCCATTAAAGGCATCCTTCATTTCTGTTGCAGCATTTTTTAACTCTATGATTTCTTTTTGATAGTTTCCTAGGATTTCTATCTCTTTGCTTACATTGCCCTACTGCTATTACATGATTTCTACTTTATCCACTAGAGTTCTTAGTATATTAACCATAATTATTTTAAATTCCTTGTCTGATCATTCCAACATCCTTGCCATGTCTTCATAAGACTGTTGTGAAGACTTAATAAATTAAATTAGAGTAAGTAATTAACTCAATAAATGTAAAATACATGGTAGTTGAAATTTACCCTAGTGCACAAATTTAAACTAAGCCACATGTCTCTTCTAGTAGATGCTTCAAAATTAGTTATACATACAGCTACTCACATGACTTCAAGCTATTACTGAATAAAAACATGTAAAAAATGTTTCTGATTCTCCACTAGAATTATTAAGTGAATTTACTAAGATCACTAGATAGAATCAATATGAAAATAATATCTTATTTCTATATAACAACATCAAACATTTTGAATATGACATTAGGATGATTTAAATTATAATAGCTCTAAAAGTAACTAAGCATTATATAACTATGCATAGCTATAACATATGTTTGTAACATATGTGCATAATAAAACTATATATACATAACTATAATTATGCATAAAAATAACCATGCAAAATATGCATAAAGTCTATACAGAAACACTCTAAATATTAGTGATACATAGTAGAAAAACCTGAATAAAGAGGGTTACCATTTTGGTGAATTGGAATACTCAATTTCAGATTAAAAAGAAGTCAGTTTTCTGTAATTTATCCACAGTTGTTTTCCCTAGTTATTGATATTCTGATTCTAAAGTCTGTATAACAATCTAAAAGAGTGAGAGTAGTCAAAACAAATTTAAGGAAAATAAAGCAGAAGGATTACACTATTGCATATGGAGACATTATGAAGTTATAGTAATTCAGGTAGTGTAGCATTAGCACAAAAACAGAAAGATAGGTCACAGTAATTACACTAAAAGTTCAGGAATCAACCCTAAATGTATGACACATGACTTATGCCAATGGGGTACAAACACTAGAGAGTAAAGACTATATTTTCAACAGATGGTGTGCAGTCAATTGGATTCCCTATGGGGAAAAAAAAACATATAACTTAAAGCTGATTACACACCATACATAAGCAAAATCAAATGAATTGTAAATTTATATATAGCATGTAAAATATTAAAGCCTCTGGAATATGACATATGAGAATATCTTCATGATATTGAGATAGGTTAATTTTTTAAACAGAACAAAAAATACTAATTATAAAGAAAAATGCTGGTAATTTATTTGAAAAATTATAGGACTATCATTTTTAAAACATACAAAAAAGAAAAAAAATGACACAAAGGAAGTGAAAATGCAAGCCACAATGTGGGTGAATGTATTTTTTATAAATACAATATAGAACTTATATCTGTAAATATAAAAATGTTGACCAATTAATAGGTAAAGTCCTACTATCCAGTAGAAACATTGGGGGTTGGGGCTTTAAATAGGCACTTCACAATATAAGAGACACAAGTGGCCAATAAGATAATAAAATTTTGTTCAACCTTGATAGCATCAGTAAAATGCAAATTAAAACCACAATGAGATGTTACCACATCCTACTGGATTTCGTAAAGTTAAAAGACAGACAATAAGCTTTAAAAGGTTATTGGACAAATAACACTCTCATAGATTTCTAGTGGGAGTGCACAAAAATGCAAACATTTTGGAAAAACCCTTTGTCATGATTTACTATTTGTAGACATAGTAGATCCTGTGACACAATTCCACTACCAGGTGCATAATCAACAGTAGCAGGGAACTGTAGAGATGTTTACTAAAACTATATATGTGTACCTATAATTGTGCAGAAAAATAACCATGCAAAATACACATATTTGATTTTATTCATATAACTTTCAAAAACAGGCAAAGTAACTTTGGGTATTATAAGTAATATAATCATTATTTTTGTGGAGAAAGGGAAATGCAATGACCGAGAGTGAGGCATTAGAAGGGTTTCTGAGATGTTGGTAATGTTCTATTTCTATATCTGTTTGATGGCTAAAATGGTATATTTACATTGTTGTAATTCACCAAGTTATGCACTTATGAATTATGCACTTTTCTGTATTTTTCTTATATTTCAAAATAATATTTATTTAAAATATTATTTACTTAGCTACATTTGAGAGTTACTGGATTAGAATACATCTGTCTTGAAATCTTTTTGTTTTGTTTTTTCAAAAGGATGTATAATAGAACCTTTATTCTTTTATTTAAAAATGCATTATACTTTTTAAATTAAATCATTGAGATAATGCTAAGAGATTGTATAATTTCAAAATCAGCAATGGAAAACAGCAAAAAAATATTATCTAACACCCTTAGTTATGTTTAATGCTGCAGAGGAAAATAAAACAACAATGTGATACCACTACATGCCTACTGAAATGACCAAAATCCAGAACACTGTCAAAAGCAAATACTGGCAAGTGTGTGGAGCCACAAAGTCTCATACACTGGTGAAAATGTAAAATGGTACAACCAATTTGGAAGACAGTTTGGTGGCTTCTAACAAAACTAAACATACTCATACCATAAGATCCAGCAATCACACTCCTTGGTATTTACCCAAATGACTTGAAAATGTATGACCATACAAAAACTTGCACATGGATATGTATAGCACCTTCATTAATAATTGCCAAAACTTGTATACAATCAAGATGTTCTTCATCAGATGAATGGATAAATAAATGGTGGTACATCAGGCAATAGAATATTATGCAACACTATAAACAACCCAATCCAAAAATGGGCAGAAGATCTAAATAGACATTTCTCCAAAGAAGACATACAGATGGCCAAAAAACACATGAAAAGATGTTCAACATCACTAATTATTAGAGAAATGCAAATCAAAACTATCATGATGTATCATCTCACACTGGTCAGAATGGCCATCATCAAAAAATCTACAAACAATAAATGCTAGAGAGGGTGTGGAGAAAAGGGAAACTTCACTATGGAGAACAGTATGGAAATTCCTTAAAAAACTAAAAATAGAGCTACTGTATAATCCAGCAATCTCACTCCTGGGCACATATCCAGAGAAAATCATAATTCAGAAAGATACATGCACCCCAATGTTCACGGTAGCACTGTTTACAATAGCCAAGACATGGAAGCAACCTAAATGTCCATCAACAGAGGAATGGATAAAGAAGATGTGGTATATATATACATTGGAATATTACTCAGCCATAAAAAAGAATGAAATAATGCCATTTGTAGCAACATGGATGGACCTAGAGATTGTCATACTGAGTGAAGTAAGTCAGACAGAAAGACAAATATATGATATTGTTTATGTGTGAAATCTAGAAAAATGGTACAATGGTATTTACAAAACAGAAATAGAGTCACAGATATAGAAAACAAACTTATAGTTACCAGGGGGGATGGGAGGAGGGATAAACTGGAAGATTGGGATTGACATATACACAACTACTATATATAAACTATATAACCAATAAGGGCCTACTGTATAGCACAGGGAGCTCTACTCAGTACTCTGTAATGACCTATATGGAAAAAGAATCTAAAAAAGAGTTGATATATGTACATGGATATATGTATATGTATAACTGATTTACTTTACTGTACACCTGAAACTAACACAACATTGTAAATCAACTATACTCCAATAATCTTTTTTAAAAAAATGAGCTATCAAGTCACAAAGAGACATAGAAGAAACTTAAATGCATATTGCTAAGTGAAAGCAGCCAATCTGAAAATGCTGCATACTGTATGATTCCAACTATGACATTCTGGAAAAGGTAAAACTATAGAGGCAGTAAAAAATGAGTGGTTAGCAGGGGTGTAGAGAGAGGGAAGGATGAAAAGGTGGGGCACAGGTGATTTTTAGGGGAGTAAAACTATTTTTTATGGTATTGTAATGGTGGATCCATTCCATTATGTATTTTTCAAAACTCCTAGAATGTACAAACCAAATGTAAACTATAGGCTTTAGTTAAGTATAATGTATCAATATTGGCTTACCAGTTGTAACAAATGTACAGCTCTAATGTGAGATGTTAACAATAGGGAAAACTACGTGGAGAGAAGGGGTGAAGGAGTGATTGAAAACTCTGTACTTTGTACTCAATTTTTTTCTGAAAACCTAAAACTATTCTAAAAATAATAAAGTCCATATGTTATATATATATATATATATATATATATATATATATATATATGACATATAGGGTAGAAAACAAAGTCAGTGTAATTGCATAAATATCAGACAAAATGGGATTTTAAAACACAAAATATTATTAGAGAATAGAAAGATTCATTACATAGTAATAAAATTTTAATTTATCTTCTAAAATTATTTGTACCTAATGAAATTGCTTTGAAAACCAGGGAATAAATACTGTCATACTACAAGATGACTTTACATTTACAGCATTTTAAACGGAGATTTAAAAACATGTTTATTATTTCTTTAAACAATTAAAGACAAAAAATTGATAAATGAAGATATGAAATATAATTTTTAGAATATATAGATTCTGGCACTTCAAAATTAAAGAAAATCTATGATTCTAAAGCCCATGTGGAACATTTTAACCAAAGACTTATAAGACTATACGACAAGGCTCTACAATTTTTTTTTCTTTGTGGTGCACGGGCCTCTCACTGTTGTGGCCTCTCCCCGGCATGTGGGATCTTCCCGGACCGGGGTACGAACCCGTGTCCCCTGCATCGGCAGGTGGACTCTCAACCACTGTGCCACCAGGGAAGCACTAGGCTCTACAATTTTTAAAGACTCAGTATTATACAGATGGATTCCTATGATCAAATAACAATTCAATTAGAAATCAATTAGGAATCAATTATTCATTTGTCTAGAGACTAATAAAGGTTAACTTATGAGTATAAGAAAAATATCATAATTGAAATATAAAGTTCAATTATAAAAATACTGGGCTAAAATAAATAATATTAGAAAAGACATTGAAATTAAATATAGCAGAGGTTAAAGCTATAGTAAAGAATGTTATTAATAATCTTATGCCTATATATTTGAATACTTAACCTAAATTGTTAGGTTCCTAGAAAAAATTAGCTATACTTACTCAAGCAGAAATACAAGTCTGATTATTCTTAGAACAATTAAATAGAAAAATCAGCAGTTTAAAATCTTCTCACAAAGAACACCCCAGGCTAAAATAGTTTCTAAGGTATATTCCTGTGAATTTTCAAGGTCAAAATATTCCACCAAAGAAAGATTATTCAACATGTTATCAGAAGAGGAATACTTCCTATATCTCTTTCATGTGGTAAAATAATCTTGATATCACCACCACATGAGGATATGATGAGAAAGGAAAATTATAGTCCATAAGGATAGTTTAAAAATGCCAATACAATAGTAACAAAACACATCTAGCTGTGGTTTACATATATATCTATATATCTATGCCTATAGAGTGACAATCAATTTGGGTTTATTACAGTAATGGGGAAGTGGCTTAATATAAGAACGTTTTATAAATTTCATTTGGTTCTTCAAGGGATAAATGGAAAGTAATGTAATAATTTCAAAATGATGGAGAAAAATTATTTGCTAAAATTCATCCCAGAAAACATTTGAGAAATGAGAAATAAAATTTGTGAACACAATAAAGGGTACCTTTACAACAAATCCATAACAAATACCATTCTTAAAAGTGGAATAGTAGAAGTGTTCCCTTTGAAATTAGAAGCAAGATTTGTATTTGAGATTGTACTCTGGGAACTAGCCAACCCCTATACAAGAATAAAATCCACAAGGACTAGTAAGGAAGAATCAGAAAGGCCAGTATTCTCTGATTATATAACTGTACAAACAAGCTAAATAATCTAAATATTAATAAACAAATTGTTTTTGTAATTACTACCCCAAACAATTAAAATTATAATTTAAAATGACAATATAATAATATCAAAAGTTAAGATAAAGCTTTTAATATATAAAAACTGTGTATATCCTTATTAGAAAAATTAAAGTATGATTAAAATCAGCAACAAAGGGCTAAATCATAAATGACATACAATATTTATGAATTTTATTTCACATGACTTATTTATTCATTGTGATTTTTTTTAAAAAAACCTCAAATTCAACAGATTTTTTAAAAAAGAATCTTAACAATGAATCTTAAAATGTGCATGAAAAAAGAGCCAAGAATAAATGAATAGTTCTGAAAAAAACAATGCTTGGCTGGAAATGGAGAGGTAGCATTTCTATCTGTTATTAGGAATTATAAACTAAAAGTAATTAAGACCATTTAGTATTGACCCAAGGATAATTAACCAATGGAACTAATAACCCAGAAACAAACCCAGAATATTTGTTTATGATTAAGATGGTAATGCAGATCACTGGGAAAAGAGACTAATCAATATATTCTCTGAGACAACTGGATATCCATAGGGAAAAATGAAAGTGTAGATCTACCTCACACTGTACAGAAAAGTCCACTTTCAATGGATTAAGCAATTACAAATAAAAAGCAAATTAAAAACAAATATGTAGGCTTCCCTGGTGGTGCAATGGTTAAGAATCTGACTGTCAATGTAGGGACACAGGTTCAAGCCCTGGTCCAGGAAGATCCCACATGCCGCAGAGCAGCTAAGCCCATGTGCCACAACTACTGAGCCTGTGCTCTAAAGCCCACGAGCCACAACTACTGAGCCTGCACACTGCAATTACTGAAGCCTGCATGCCTAGAGCCCCTGCTCTGCAGTAAGAGAAGCCACTGCAATGAGAAACCCGTGCACTGCAATGAAGAGTAGCCCCCACTCGCTGCAACTAGAGAAAGTCTGCACTCAGCAACAAAGACCCAACACGGCCAAAAATAAATAAAAATAAAATAAATTTTAAAAAAATATGTATAACACATCTTTAAAATAAGTGTATAGGGAAGTGGTTAAGACTGCCAAAGCCCTAATCATAAACACAAAGACAATTATTCAAACTAATTTAAATGAAAAACCAATTTTAATTAAAACACACATTAAAGAGAATGAAAACATAACCTACATGCTGACAGAAGTTATTTGCAGCATATATGACTCATTCGTCCAGTACACAGAGCTTATTATTAAATTATAATACATCAGTAAATAAATAAAAGACAGCCAAATCGAAATACAGGTAAGTCATGTACCACAATGTTCATTGCAGCTCTATTTACAATAGCCAGGACTTGGAAGCAACCTAAGTGTCCATCGACAGATGAATGGATAAAGAAGATGTGGCACATATATACAATGGAATATTACTCAGCCATAAAAAGAAACAAAACTGAGTTATTTGTAGTGAGGTGGATGGACCTAGAGTCTGTCATACAGAGTGAAGTAAGTCAGAAAGAGAAAAAACAAATACCGTATGCTAACACATATATATGGAATCTATATATAAAAAAAAAAGGTCATGAAGAACCTAGGGGCAAGATGGGAACAAAGACGCAGACCTACTAGAGAATGGACTTGAGGATATGGGGAGGGGGAAGGGTAAGCTGTGACAAAGTGAGAGAGTGGCATGGACATATGTACACTACCAAATGTAAAATAGCTAGCTAGTGGGAAGCAGCCGCATAGCACAGGGAGATCAGCTCGGTGCTTTGTGACCACCCAGAGGGGTGGGATAGGGAGGGTGGGAGGCAGGGAGATGAAAGAGGGAAGAGATATGGGGATATATGTATATGTATAGCTGATTCACTTTGTTATAAAGCAGAGACTAACACAGCATTGTAAAGCAATTATACTCCAATAAAGATGTTAGAAAAAAAAAGAAAGAAAGAAAAACAGGTAAGGAATATGAACAGACATCTTACAAAGAGGACTAGGGTAAGTATTCACATGAAAAACTGTTTAACTACATTGGTAATCATAGAAATGTAAATTTAAATCACAACTAGACAACATTATATATCTACCACATTGGTCAAAATTTAAGTCTGATAATAATACATATTGAAGAGGTTATGGGTCAACTTTTATACACCTGCTAGTGGGAATATTAAATTGACATAACAACTCTAAAAGTTGTAGTTACTTAAAGTATGTCCCCAGCAATTCCATTTCTACTTAAATCATCTGAGCAAACCTATGCACATGCTTCAGGAAACATGCATAAAAATGCTTATAACAGCAAATATGAAGAAAAACTTAATTTGTAGTGTTACCCCTTTTAATTTTAGTAGCTCTTTCATGTGTTCCATTTTCACTTCTTTTATCCTTCATGTTACACAACACAATTTACAAATGTTACCATTTTCTTTTGAATGTACTAATAGTATCAAATAAATTCATATGAAATTTTAAATTTCAGTATGTTTCATGTATTTAGAGCTCTTAAGGCATATTAGAAAGGATCAGACAAATATGCAAAAGCCTACAGTGAATAGTAAAAAGTGATAAATACCATAAAAGAGTAGCAAAGATTTTCCTGTGAAATCTCAGGAAAGGGGAAGGTAATATCAGCCAGAATTTCTTTGTGGAAGAGGTGGGGATATCACACAGGTCTTGAATAATACATGTGATGTTTAGAATATATTTGAAATGGGGGTGCTGAATGCATGTGTAGCAGTTGCAGGAGTGTCTTAAGGAGGGTTTTCAGCTCATCATAATACATCATCTATTGGACCATGCTGTAGATTGTATTGTAATTTTAAAAGGTACAGAACTTTAAAAATTGGAAATTGATTGGATATTTTTATGGAACTTATTATCTTGAGACAAGTCTGTTTTAGTTCATCTTATAAAAATTATTTCCATACAGATGCTGGGAAAAATCTATGCAAATGAATAAATTAGTGAAAATTAATTGAAATTTTCAAAAACTACTGTTGAATCAGACCTGCTTCATTCTTCCAAATGATTTTCCTCATTCTGAAATGTATTTTTAAAGCACCAAATCCTATTTCTTCTTTATTGCTATTTAGTGGTCTCATATTTTTATGTCCTTTGAAACACTATCTTTAACCTCTTTACCACTATCTCAACAAATAGCAGGCATCTTTCCATCATTTACATGTACTTCCTTTATTTCTCTTCTTTTTTTATACATTTTTAATTGAAGTATAATTGATTTAGATATGTTAGTTTCAGCTGTATAGCACACTGATTCAATTATACACACATATATATATACATATATATATTTTTTTCAGATTCTTTTCCCTTATAGGTTATTATAAAATATTGAGTATAGTTCTCTGTGCTATACAGAAGGTCTTTGTTGGTTATCTATTTATGTATAGTAGTGTGTACATGTTAATAACAAACTCCTAATTTATCCTTCCTCCCCTTTCCTTTTTGGTAACCATAAGTTTTTTTCTGGGTCTGTGAGTCTCTTTCTGCTTTGCAAATAAGTTCAGTTATATCTTTTTTTTTTAAGATTCTTCAGATAAGCAATATCACATGATATTTGTCTTTGTCTGGTTTACTTCACTTAGTATGATAATCTCTAGGACCATCCATGTTGCTGCAAATGGCATTATTTCATTATTTTTAATGGCTGAGTAATATTCCATTATATATATATATATATATATATATATATATATATATATATATATATATATATATATATATATATATATATATACCACATTTTCTTTATCCGTTCATCTGTCACTGGACATCTAGGTTACGTCCATGTCTTGACTATTGTAAAAAAATGCTTCAATGAACATGGGAGTGCATGTATGTTTTCAAATTATAGTTTTCTCTGAATATATGCCCAGGAGTGGGATTGCAGGATCATATGGTAACTCTATTTTTAGTTATTTAAGGCAGGGGTCCCCAACCCCCAGGCCACGGACTGGTACCAGGTTGCACAGCAGGAGGTGAGCAGCAGGCGAGCGACTGAAGCTTCACCTGTATTCACAGCTGCTCCCCATCGCTCACATTACTGCCTGAGCTTCGTGTCCTGTCAGATCAGTGGCAGCATTAGATTCTCATTGGAGCGCAAACCTTACTGTGAACTGTGCATGCGAGGGATCTAGGTTGCATGATGATGCTAGAGCTGGGGATTGGCTGCAAATATAGATTATCATTAGCAGAGAGGTTTGACTGCACAGAGACCATAATAAATCAATTGCTTGCAGACTCATATCAAAATCCTATCAGTGAGTGGCAAGTGACAATTAAGCTGCACTAGTGGCAGGTTTATAGTGGCAAGTGAGTTGATGTACTTCAATTGTACAGCTGCATCTGGTAGCAGACGTTAAGTCAGAAACTTTAGTCCATGCGTGGCCCGCCCATTATTTTATTTACCACTTCCATCCACTCCTCTTCCCTTCACTACACACTTGTCTCAGTCATACTTTTAGTAAGCACACAAGCTAACCCTAGCCAAGATGAGTAAAAAACAAATGCCGCTGGAGAGCTTCTTTGAAAAGGGGGAAAGACCCAATGATGAGATAGCAGAAGACTCTTAAGACTGCCAACAAAAAGAAAGCTGCATTTAAAAGAAAATACCAAGAGTCCTACTTAAATTACAGGTTCATTGCAACAGGTGATTCACGTTCTCCAAGCCTGCTTTGTATAATATGTGGTGACTGGCTATCCAACAAAGCCATGAAAACTTCATAACTGCTTCGCCACATGAAGACCAAGCACCCTGCATTAAAAGACAAGGCTTTGAAGTTTTGTAAAAGAATAAAATGTGATCACGAAGAACAGAAGCAATTATTGAAGGCCACAACTTCATCAAATATGTCTGTACAGAGAGCATCATTCTTAGTGGCTAACTGCATTACTAAAGCTAAGAAGCCCTTTACTTTGGTGAAGAGTTGATCCTGCCTGCTGATAAGGATATTTGTTGTGAAATTTTAAGAGAGGCTGCAGTTCAAAAGGTGGCACATGTTCCTCTTTCGGCTAGCACCATAACTAGATGAATTGATGAAATAGCAGAGGATATTGAGGCACAATTGTTAGAGAGGATTAATGAGTCACCATGGTACACATCCAGGTTGGCAAGTCTACCGATGTTGACAACAAGGCAACAATGCTCGTTTTTGTGTGATATATTTTTCAGGAGGATGTGCATGAGGATATGTTATGTGCACTTTTGTTGCCAACCAACACCACAGCTGCAGAACTATTCAAATCTTTGAATGATTACATATCAGAAAAACTGAACTGGTCATTTTGTGTCGGTATATGCACGGACCGAGCGGCTGCCATGACTGAACGGCTTTCCGGTTTCACTACGCGGGCCATAGAGATCACTTCTGAATGTGAGTCTACGCACTGTGTCATCCATAGAGAAACGCTGATTAGCCGAAAAATGTCACCTGAATTTAACACCGTTTTGTAGGATGGGATTAAAAATATCAACCACATTAAAGTACATGCCCTTAACTCACGTCTGTTCATGCAGCTCTGTGAGGAAATGGACACAGAGCATACACGTCTTCTCTTATACACAGAAGTGAGATGGCTTTCTAAAGGTAGATCACCGGCCAGAGTTTTTGTTACAGGAGCTGCTCCAAAGATTTCTTTTAGAAAAACAGTCATCACTGGCAGCACATTTCAGTGACACAGAATGGGTCACAAAAGTTGCTTACTTGTGTGACATAATCAACCTGCTCAGCAAACTCAATCTGTCACTTCAGGGGAGAACGACAACTGTGTTGAAGTTGGCAGATAAAGTGGCTGCATTCAAAGCCAAACTGAAATTGTGAGGGCGACGAGTGAACATTGGGATTTTTGACATGTTTCAAACATTAGCAGAGATTTTGAAAGAGACTGAGCCAGGGCCTTCTTTCTCCCAGCTGGTGCATGATCACCTATCTCAGCTTTCAAATGAGTTTCAGCATTACTTCCCAACCACAAAAGACCCCTGAACAGGGAAGGAATGGATCCACAACTCATTTGTGAATAAGCCAGGTGAATCGACTTTGTCTGTGCTAGAAGAGGATCAACTGCTTGAGCTCGCAAATGACAGTAGCTTTAAAAGTATGTTTGAGACAACTTCAAATCTCCATACGTTCTGATTAAAGTCAAGGTGGAATATCCTGAGATTGCCACAGAAGCACTGAAAAGCTTGCTTCCATCTCTAGCATCCTGTCTTTATGAAGCAGGGTGTTCTGCAGTGACAGTAACCAAAACAAGATTACAGTCTAGACTGGACTTAAGCGACTCACTTTGGTTGTCACTGTCTTCCATCACCCCCAGATGGGACCATCTAGTTGCAGGAATACAAGCTCAGGGCTCCCACTGATTCTGCATTATGGTGAGTTGTATAATTATTTCATTATATATTACAATGTAATAATAATAGAAATAAAGTGTACAATAAATGTAATGTGCTTGAATCATCCTGAAACCATCCCCCACTACCCCCTGGTCTATGGAAAAATTATCTTCCACGAAACCGGTCCCTGGTGCCAAAAAGATTGGGGACCGCTGCTTTAAGGGACCTTTCTACAATTCTCCATAGTGGCTGCACCAATTTACATTCCCACCAACAGTGAAGAGGTGTTCCTTTTTCTCCACACCTTCTCCAGCATGTATTATTTGTAGAATATTGTTTTAAACATCTTTATTGGAGTATAATTGCTTTACAATGGTGTGTTAGTTTCTGCTGTATAACAAAGTGAACCAGCTATACATATACACATATCCCCATATCTCCTCCCTCTTGTATCTCCTTCATACATTCCCTATCCCACCCCTCTAGGTGGACACAAAGCACCAAGCTGATCTCCCTGTGCTATGTGGCTGCTTCCCACTAGCTATCTATTTTACATTTGGTAGTGCATATATGTCCATGCCACTCTCACATTTCATCCCAGCTTACCCTTCCCACTACTGGTATCAAGTCCATTCTCTACGTCTGTGTGTTTATTCCTGTACTACCCCTAGGTTCTTCAGAATTTTTTTTCAGCTTCCATATATATGTGTTAGCATATGGTATTTGTTTTTCTCTTTCTGACTTACTTCACTCTGTATGACAGTCTCTAGGTCCATTCACCTCGCTACAAATAACTAAGTTTCATTTCTTTTTATGGCTAAGTTATATTCCATTGTATATATGTGCCACATATTCTTTATCCATTCATCTGTCGATGGACACTTAGGTTGTTTCCATAACAGAGCATTTAGTAAAGTTTCAGTGCTATACAGGAGGTCATTATTAGTTATCTATTTTATATATAGTAGTGTGTATATGTCAATCCCAATCTTCCAATTTATCCCTTCTCCCCCTTGTCCCTGGTAACCTTAAGTTTGTTTTCTACATCTGTAACTCTATTTATGTTTTGTAGATAAAATCATTTGTACCCTTTTTTTAGATTCCACATATGAACGATATCATATGATATTTGTCTTTCTCTGTCTGACTGCCTTGTTTCTTTTATTTACCAAATTATATTATTTTCTCTTTTGTTAAAGTGATATTTAAGAAGTTTGTGTTTTTTGGTCATTAGTTACCTTCATAATTATACCTTAGGACCCTAAGTTCTCTGTTTTGCTTTTAACTAGTTTGTCACTTTTAAGTGGTCCACTTTAAATCTCACCTATTTCTTATATAAAAATCAATAAGACTATTCTACTTTTTTCTCCATTTAAAAAGTTTTAAGTGCTTTATTTTGTCATAACATACATTTGTGCATTAGTTTTCTACCATCATAGCCATATTTTATTTAGTTTGATATATATATAAATATATAAATGATAAATGCTCACAATAGTTCTTTTGCTAAAGTTTTCCTAGTTCTGTCTTGGTTGCATAAACAACATCCTCTAGTAGATTCCTCAAGAAAGACTTATGGGTACAGAATTCCCTATGCTACAGTATATTTAAGATGTTTCCATAGTCTTGATAGTTGAAGTACAGCTTAGCTAGCTACAAAATATTTATTTATGTTACAATTTCTTTTATTGGGTTCTTGAAAATGTTACTCAATTGTTGAGTGTATTTGCTGATGGATTTGTATGTTGCACTGGAAATGTCTGATGTCATTTGAATTATTTTACCTTTGTACACTATTTGATTTTTACCTGATGGTTGAGAATTTTTCTTTACTCTTGAAATCTAATATTTTCTTCTGGGATGTATATTGGAGATGATTGTTACAGGATAATATCCCCAGGTGGCTCCTGGGTTATTTCAATATCAAGATTTAATTCTTTTATTTCTGGATTTTTTTTTTTTTGGATTATAGTTTCAGACATTAGTTGTGTTCCATTGCTTAATTTTGGCTCCCTCACCCTGCCCACCTATTCAGGGACATTGGTTATACAAATGTTACTCCCTTTAGATCTGGCTTTATTTTTGACCTAATTTTTAGAAACTTTTTTATTATTTTTCTCATTTTATTATCTCTGTTTCTTTCTCTTTTACCTTTATCCAACACCCTTCATAATTTTAGTTTTTATTTGAGTTGTTTGTCTTTTCCTTTCATTGTCTGAGTTCAGTAAACTTTTATTGTGTATGTTTTGTCCATTTCTGTTACGGGTTTTAAAATAATTCCTATTTATTTCCTTTTCCTATATTGCAATGTTTGAAGGAAATATTAGGAAACTTAGTTGTTTTTCTTTTGTATAAATATAAAAATAAAATGTTTATATGTACTACAAATAGAGAAATGTACATGCTTTGAAAAAATACAATTCACTGGGGTTGATGAATAATTTCTTTTTTTCAAAAAAATGTTTTCAATATTGTTAATAGACTTCCAAACACAAATCTGGAGATGGAGCTGTACATACATCATAGGAATAATGACACCTTTATGAGGGTAAAACAATAATAAAAATATCAGTGCACTATCGTAATAGGTAGTCTAACGTCTTGGTCATAAAATTTCTCAAAATAAAATGCTTGCTACTGCAAAGTTTCTGGATTTTCTGAGCTCTAAGAAATGCTTTGTCATTTAACATAGCATGACTTTTAGAAGTGTCCTATTATCTTGGTTTATATGTGAAAGCTACCTTATAAATTAATTGCTTACAATTTACAACTGGATCAGAAAAATACCTCTGTATATTTTTTCCCACATAATAGGTTTTTCACTCTTCATCTAACTCTAATCAGCCATGAAGTGTTTATTGACTAACCTCATATATGTATTATGTTATGATTAGGAAATATCTTCAAATAATTTGCAGTCCCAAAGTGAAGAGAAAAACTATAATTTTAAAACAAGCCCAAAGCACATTACATTGAACTGTATGAGAATAAAAATATTTAAATGAGGAATCACATTTCTTAGAAAAAAGTGGGTAAATAATAATAAAAATAGAAGCAAAAATGAAATTATGTAATAGAATATACATGCAAAGAAATTAAAGTTAAATGTAAAATATGAGAAATATCTTGAAAATGGTAATATGACAATTGTAATACTATTATATTCTACTAATAGAATTAATTAAGTGCAATATGTGCCACAAACTATAACAAGCATTTAATTCTCACAAATACCCTTATGAATGTTGGCATAATTATGCTAATTTATAGATGAACAAATAGCCAAAGGGAGATTAAGTGAATTTCCCAAATACACAACTAATAAATGATGGAGCCAGATTTTAATTCATGCAGTCTAACAGTGAAATCCATGTTTTAAAGAACCATCCTAATTTTTAATTCTCTAGGACTTCAGTTTGCCAAAACATTTTATCTAATATCTAAATTGGAGAGCATTTGTAGGGATAACTTGACATTTAGCAAGACTAATGCTCTTGCAACTAATACCCTTGTCATTTACTGTTTAGAGAACAAATGAGACAATGTTCTGTCTATTATAAACTAGTTTTAGTTAGAGCAATTATTATTCTTCAAAACCATAGGTCATAGTCCTTAAGAAAACATAAAGAAATAAAGAATAATAAACTTCTGAAAAACTTTCTCCTTGTTGAATCCATATTTCATAATGTGACTAGTCTGTCTACTCACACCCCTATGGGGTTTTCTTTCATTTTCCTGCACTTCACTACTAGTGGATATTTAGCTCTTTACCATTATCTTTTTCTTCTTTGTGATTTAATTATTATGAAGACATAAGCATTGAAGTACTTTTTTTTTTTTTCAGTATACAGGCCTCTCACTGTTGTGGCCTCTCTCGTTGTGGAGCACAGGCTCCGGATGTGCAGGCTCAGTGGCCATGGCTCACGGGCCCAGCCGCTCCACGGCACACGGGATCTTCCTGGACCAGTGCACGAACCCGCGTCCCCCTGCACCGGCAGGCGGACTCTCAACCACTGCACCACCAGGGAAGCCCTGAAGTACTTTTAATAAGTACTTTTAATAATATTTTATATAGCATTATCAGAGTGAACATAGTTATCTGATTTCTACACAAGAGAAGAAGGATTACTGAATTTATTTTCTTTAAAAAAACAATTATTTTGTGGGTTTTCAAAAAATATCAGTATTTAGTACATAATATTAATAAGAATCATATGTATTTTTATATGTAGCAAAATATAGTGGTGGTCTTCATTCCAAATATTTCTTAAGAATTTGCACTGAGGTGTATTCAATTTATTGCTATCTAAATGGTATTTCCTGTCACCTCTTTGAACTTATATTCAAGTAATTATATTGGAAAGAAACATTTCTTTACTAATGTATGATATTCATTTGAATATAAAAAATCTGTGTATATTGTATATTATACACAATGCACCATAGTTATTGAATTAATGTACGATATCTGTTTCTATGTTATCTGGTTGATGCCATGTTAAATGTGTGTGTGCGTTTATTTCGCAGTTCATTCTGTCATTCTAGATATTCACCACTGTACTCTATCAGCTATGATTTGGCTCACACCATGGAATCAATCAATGTTTTACAGTTCAATTCACAGATTGTAGAAAGTTCAGTGTACTGTAATATAAAATAAATCTCATAAATGTATTCTGTGAATTTAGATTTTATGGCATGTATATGAAGAGGAAGTTTATTTATAAGGAAAATAGGCATTACAATGTTGTTTTCAAGTGTGATGCTAAAGATTTCCTCTGTGTTCAATGTGATGTTCTCAGAGGATCGTATTATGCTAAACACATGTATTAAATACTCAACAAAATTATAATTTGTTTCACTGCTTTTCTAGATATAATATTGTGACTTGTTAAAACATTTGTAGAGATCAGTAGGAGCCTATGCCATGGAACATAAACTCACAAGTGTAACTAGCTAAACAAACTTATTAGCCAGAGTATACCATTTATTTAAGAAGCAGAGATTATGGAGTTATTTATTTTATTATAAAAAATAATAAATGTGAAAACTGTCATTGTGAAGAATGAAATGCTGTATTCAGTTATTTTATCCTTTTCCAAAAGGAAAAGAAAGGCATGCTAAAAGCTTAAGAAACAAAATAAGACTGCAATTTCTGGCCTGTATAGGCTGAGGTGCATCACTTAGACACAATCCAATACTGTGTAAAATTAGACACTCTTCCAAGACATTATATTCTAGTGATTTCAATAAACTTTCCTATTATGCCCCTAAGCTTATCTCAGCATTTTATTGTTTTATTTTAAAATGTTAATATATCTTTCAACCTTTCAAAAACTCAACTTCCAAAAGTTTTCTATAAAGTAATATTGAATATATATGTATAACCACACTCTCATAAATGAGCCATATGAAAATATACTATTGATATAATATATTACAATGTTAAACTATTACTTTATTTGTTGGATAGAGAAAAATGTAGTAAACAGATATAAAATGTATGTATATAGATATATGCAAAAATGCATCACATAAGATCAATCCATTATACCAAATGTTCATATACTCAAACTCCTTTAATCCTCTTAAAAACCTTTTAAGATGTTACTGTTGTAGGCTGAATAATGTCCCCCTTAAAGATAGCTACCTCCTAATTCCAAGAACCTGTCATTATATTACCTTACATGGCAAAAGTGACTTTGCAGATGTAATTAAGTTAAGGATCTTCTGATGGGAAGGTTATCCAGGTGGTACAAATGTAATCACAAGGTTATTTATGAGGGGGAGTATAAGAGAGTGAGAGTCAGACAAAGAGATGTGATGACAGGAGCAGAGAGAGAGGAAGAGGGAAAGGGAAAGAAGAGAGAGTGGAGAGGGAGAAAGAGAGAAAGAATAAAGAGAGAGACAGAGACAGAAAGAGACACAGAGAGAATTGAAGCTGCTCTCCTAGAAGAAGAAGCTGTAAGCTAAGGAATGCAGGTGGCCTCTAGCAGTTAGAAAGTCAAGGAAATGAATTCTCCCCTAGAGGCTCTAGAAGGAACTCTGCTAACAATTTGATTTTGACTTATGTCCTCCACAACTGTAAGATAATAAATTTGGGTCTTTATCTACTAAATTTGTGGTAATTGGTTACAGCAGCAATGGGAAATTAATAAAGTTATTGTCTATTTAAAGCTATTTTTTACAAAAGTCTAAGAAGTAATGTAACTTGCCCAATGAATCACAATTAATAAATAGTAAATGTAGCATTAGATCCTGTGTCTGACATTCCCTGAAGCCAAACTCTTTTCACGGACTCATAATTTTTAAGTATAATATTTGTTTAGTAAGAACTGGGTCTTAGAACATACTGAAAAGAAAAGGTTCAATAGGAAAGACCATGCCTAATTAACTAATTAATTAACAATTAATTAATTAATTGTAACATTATTATATGACTAGGAATCTATGACTATTCAACATTTACTCTGTGTCATACACCGTGCTAGGTGCTTGGTATATAACAGAGACTAAATAGATGGACTTAACCTGACAAAAACCATATGCCTATCCTGAATAGTTTATTTTTTCCCTTCAGGCAATATGACATAGAAGGAAAAGTTTTAATTTCAAAAAAAAACTAATAAACACAAGTACCTTAAAGACAAAGTCGCTTTTCAGGAGGCTTAGTTTACCCAAAAAGAAGGTTATGGTAAATATATAAGCATGATAAACTGGTTCATCTTTTTAGATTTATTTATATACCCTTGAGCTGAGAAACCAAAAACAGTTGTTTTTCCTTCTGCACAAATATGAAACTAGAATATTTCTTTTTATTATAAATGTAGGAAACTACTTTCTTTGAAAAAGTACAATTCATTGGAATCATACTTCCAAATTATCTAGAAAGAGGGTAATTTCTTTAACAAAGTATGTCTAAGTCTATACATCATTTAGTCTTTTTTTAATTTTCATCTAGGTATCAAGTAAATGGAAAACTTAAAATGTATGAATTTCATTTCCATGATTTTATACATGCTGCAATCTCAAAATGTTTACCCATGGATGGAAAATGCTGCAGACATATGTTTAAGGAACCAATTAATTCACAGAAAAAAGGAGCGGGGGGGGAAGTATTTCTTTTATTTAAAAATTAAAAAAAAATTCATGATGTTGGATCTGTGTGTCAACAATGAAAATAGTTTCAATAGATTTTACTCAAAATACCATTTATGCAATTGTTCCCAATGTACATCAGAGTGACTCACTGAAACTTTGCTCTTTCCATCTCTCACTCTTTAAAAAATATTTCCATTAGTAAAGCTTAAGTATATCTAAGAGAATCAGATCAGTGCATGAGAAAATAAATCAATGGCATCAATGGGAAATTAACTAAATATGTTATCAAATTTTTTAGAGTTGACTTTCTTATTATGTGGAATATTTTCAAGGTAATTCTCACATCAGATCAGATCTCATGTAAAATAACTTATATATTTATATTTAAATAAAATATATGTAGAGAATTATAAAAGTTTTTTAACATGTATAAATATATTTATATCACTTAATATTATTCACAAAATGTTCACAGCAAATATAATGTAAATTTTCTTACTTAAAATCTGTTTTTTTCTAAAATTGAGCCTTAAAATGCAATTTTGTCATTTGAAAAAGTTTTGTTACCATCTCCACCACCACCTGTGGAGAATGGATAGATTGTTAGAATTGAACAGGTCACTTTGAATACGTATTTCAATTCTACAAATGATAGGATGTATACTTTAAGCAATAATGAGGGATTAATCCTGTAAAAGTCAGTAAGGTCTCAAATCAGATCATCTCTTAAATATATATATTATTTTCTAAGAGAAACAGTTTGTGGAGGTGAATAATGTTCTGTTCTTAATTCTGCTATAGTATGTAATACCCTATATGTGGGAGTAGGAACTATGCCTATAAATGAAATTTAACCCATTGTCATATTTCTATTGCATTCTACATATTTTAAATACGAGAAATTTTATATTAAAACAACCATAGCTTTTCCTTACTTTTTTAATTAATAAACTTCATTTTTTGAAGAAGTTTTATTCACAACACAATTATGTGGAAAGTACAGAGAGTTCTCACACATACACAACCTCTCCCACTCTCAACATCCTGAATACAGTGGTCCATTTGTTGCAATGCATGAACAAACACTGATATATCCTTGTCACCCAAAGTCCATAGTTTACATTAGGGTTCACTCAGTGTTGTATATTCTATGAGTTCTGACAAATGTATAACAGCATGTATCCACCATTTATAGAATAGTTTCACCACCTTAAAAAGCCTCTGTACTCTTCCAATTCATTCCTCCCTCCCAACTAACCACTTGCAACCAATGATTAGTGTCTCCATAATTTTGCCTTTTCCAGAATGTCACATAGTGAATCATACAGTATATAGCCTTTTCAGATTGGATTCTTTCACTTAGTAATACACATTTATGTTCCTCCATGACTTTTCATGGCTTAATAGCTCATTTCCTTTTAGTGTTGAATAGTATTTCACTGTCTGAATGTATCACAATTTTTAATTGACTTATCTGCTGAAGGACATCTTGATTGTATACAAAGTTTTGGAAATTATTAATAAAGCTCCTATAAATATCTGGGTGCAAGTTTTTGTGTGGACATGTTTTCAACTCCTTTGGTTTAATACAAAGGAGCATGATTGCTGGATTGTATTGTAAGAATATGTCAAGTTTTGTAAGAAGCTTGCACACTATCTTCCTAAATGAATGTACCAGCAGCAAACGAATGTTCCTGTTGCCCCACATACTTGTCAGCATTTGGCGTTGCCCACATTAGGATTGTAGCCATTCTAACAGGTATGTAGTGATAGCTCATTGTTATAATTTGAAATTCCCTAATGATATGTGATATTGAACATCTTTTCATGTGTTTATTTGTCATCTATAGATTTTCATTTGTTAAAATCTTTAGCTCATTTTTAATGTAGTTGTTTTTTTCTTACTGTTGAGTTTTAATAGTCTTTGTATATTTTGGATAAGAGATCTTTATCAGAGTTGTGTTTTGCAAATACTTTCTCCCAGTCTTTGGCTTGTCTCTTGAGAAAGTATTTGCAGAGCAAAAGTTTTTAATTTTCATGAAGTTCTGTTCATCAATTTTTCCTTCACAGGTCATGCCTTTGATGTCATATCTAAAAAGGCATCACCATACCCAAGCCCATCTAGATTTTCTCTTTTGTTGTCTTCTAACGGCTCTACAGTTTTGCATTTTTCATTTAGCTCTGTGATACATTTATATAAAGTATATTTAAAGTACATTTATAGTCGATTTTATGTACTTTATTAAATATACATAAACTATATTTAAAGTACATTTATATAAATGGTGTTAGGTCGTGTCTAGATTCAATTTTTTACATGTGCATGTTCACTCGTTGTAGGACCATTTCTTGAAAAGACTACCTTTGTTCCATTGTATTGCCCCTACTCCTTTGTCAAAAATCAGTCGACTATATCAACATGGGTCTATTTTGCAGCATTCTATTCTGTTCCATTGATATATTTGTCTATTCTTTTGACTACAGTGTCCTGATTATTGTAGCTTAATAGTTAACCCTTGAAGTCAAGTAGTGTCTGTCCTCAACTTTGTTCTCCTCCTTCAATATTGAGTTAGTTAATCTGGGTTTTTGCTGCTCTATAAAATTAGAATCACTTTGTAAATATCCTCAAAATACTTGCCGGATTTTCATTGGAATTGCATTGACTCTATAAATAAAGTTGAGAAGAATCAATATCTTGGCAATATTGAGTCCTTCCATGCACAACATGTAATATCTCTCCATTTATTTAGTTCTCCCTTGATATATTTAATCAGATTGCTGTAGTTTTTCTCATATAGAACATATATTTTTTTCTTAGAGTTCTACCAAAGATTTTAATTTTTTAAAATTAAAAACTGTGTAGTGCTAATATAAATGGTAATATATTTTTAATTTCAAGTTGTACTTGTTTATTGTGGTATATAAGAAAGTTATTGATTTTCGTATATTAACCTTTTATCCTACAACCTTGCTATATTGCTTATCAGTTCCAGGAAATTTTTTGTCAATAATTTTAAATATTCTATGTAGACAATAACGTCATCCAACAAAGTCTTATTTCTTCCTTTCTAGTCTGTATACCTTTTTTTCTTATTGTATGAGATAGAACTTCCAGGATGATGTTTAAAAACAGGAGTTAGAGGGGACATCCTTGCCTTGTTTTTAATCCGTTTGGGAAAGCTTTGAGTTTTTCAGTATTAAGTATGATATTAGCTGTAGGTGTTTTTGCAAATTTTTAAAATAAGTTGATGAAGTTCTCCTCTATTCCTAGTTTTCTGAAAGCTTTTATCATGAATGGGTTTTGAATTTTGTCAGATACTTTTTCTGCATGTATTGATAAGATCATGTAATTTTTCTTTTTAGCCTGTTGATGTGATGTATAACATTATTTGATTTTCAAATCTGAACTAGATTTGTGTACCTGTGATAATCCTCACTTGATTGTGGGGAATAATTCTTTTTAAATTTTTTTGGATGTGATTTGCTAATATTTTGTTGAGGATTTTTGCATCTATATTGCTGAGAGATATTAGTCTATAGTTTTCTTTTCTTATAATGTCTTTGTTGGTATTAATATTAGGGTTATGCTGGTCTCATAGAATGAGTTAGGAAGTATTTCCTCTTCTTTCCTCTGAAAGTAGTTGTAGACAATTGGAATAATTTATTCCTTAAATATTTGGTGTATTCACAGTGAACCCATCTGGGCTTCATGCTTTCTGTCTTGAAAGGTTATTAATTATTGAGTCAATTATTTAATAGAATAGGTATATTCAGATTGTGTATTTCTTCTTGTGTGATTTTTCTGCAGATTGTATCTCTTAAGGAATTAGTCCATTTTATCTAGGTTGTGAAATACTGATACATGTTACAACATGGATGAAAAATTGAAAGACGTGTGAAAGAAGTTAGCCACAAAAAGCCACAAATTTTATTATTTCATTTACATGAAATATCCAGTATAGACAAATCTAAGAGAAAGAAAGATAGTGACTTTCATAGGCTGAGTGTGGAGGGAATGGGGAGTGACTGCTAATCGATACAGGATTTCTTTTTTGGGTGATGAAAATATTCTGAAATTATGTAAAGGTTATGGTTGCACAATTCTATGAATATACTAAAAGCAAATAAATTTTACACTTTAAAATGGTTAATCTTATGGCCTGTGAATTATATCTCAATAAAAAATAAGCTAAAAGTAGAAAATTAAAATTCATTAATTTTTAAAACTTTGAAATTTATGGCTCATTTTACATCTCTGCATTTTAAAAGTGAATGAAGAGATGATGTGTAAACTTACATAAAAGAATGAGATAGAGGCAGTTTTGTAAATTGAAAAAAAATGAATGTTACCAATAATTCTATATTGAAAACTCATCTGTGGTTCTTACAATTTGTATGGCTCTGAGAAATTCTTTAAGCTCTCTGATTTACACTTTGACCATCAGAGGTATGAAACAATGTTTTACTCACAGGATGGCTATAAACTCTGAAAATTATCAGTTATGAGAAAGCTCTTCAGAAAGCTGTTTTGTCTGACTTATTACAGCTGATATGGATTTAAAGATCCTTTCAGCACACAAACATACAGCATACACCAAAATGATTAGACCATGCTAGTTTCACCACTCAGAGCCAAACCTTAAGCATTTCAAAGGTTTCTGTTCTTTTCAAAAACCTCTGTACTTCTTTAAGCAGATTCACAGTAAAAGTTGAGGCCCTATCACCTGAGTTCTTAAGGTCACAAGTAACTGGAGTTGGCCATCCCATCGACTTCTTCCCAGGCACATTTCATCATGGTCTTTTCACACCCCTCTGATACCATTAATCCTAGCAGCCTAACTCTAAATGGACACCACTCCCTGTGTTAATATTTGCTTCTGTACTCCAGGAGATGCAATTTACATTCTCCTAAGAAATTCTTCATCAGGTTCTTCTCTAGTCACCAAAATGGCAGAGTGGGGGCCTATAGATTTCTTAACCTAACCAACATGTAGCCATGATGTCAATCTCTCTGGTACACGTTCTTAGCCTCTAGGAGTTGTCTCAGAGCTTCCTGATACAGTCCACTCGGAAGGAGACCAACCTCTCTCTCTCTTCTCCTCCCCACCATCTTGTGGTGGTTTAATCTACTTTGATAAATTGAGATACTGTGGAAGCTAAGATGCTATTTGGTGACAATATAGCTTTCCTTCTAACTCCCATAAAGTCATGAATGAAGTATCTATTCCAAATTATCAAACTCTCTCCTTTAAACACAGATATTTAGTGTCTCTTTTCCACTAACCATGAGCCATAACCACCAGTCAACATTCTTTACAGTAATATAAGTTCCTAATCTGGTATACCTTTTTAAATGTATACTAAGTGGCTTATTAACTTATCAGTTGATAAGTCTTTTGGATCAACCAGCATTTAGTAATGTTAGGGATTCCTACTCCAGAGAATAGTGCTACTAACAAGCTTAGCTATCTGAGCAGTCAATGAGACCACTTTCCACCACAGAAGTCTGTGCTTGTGACTCACCATGCCACCAGAAAAAAATCACATGAGGAACCGATTTATTTTGGTTAGGGAAGTACTAAGGATTATTTGTCAGTTCCCTTATACAGAGACTTTGTGAGAGAAATAAAAGAAATTGACATTTATAAGACAGAATTCTTTTTAAAGCAACATTCAAATTCTTAAATGTGATTGCTTTTGGAATATGTTTTTGTCCATCTAAAACTTAACTCCAAAATTAAATACAACTTAATAAAACAAATATATGCACATGCTAAATATAACTAATTGTTTAAAAATGAAGCAGAACAATTCAAGACTTATTCATTGAATATAAAGCATATGGTCACTTGGGAATCTTCCTTTCTGCTGCTGAACATATATTGTAGCACTGCTTTTCAGCACTGATCCAGTTGCTGATAATATTTCCTTATTTTTTTCATTTTTTTCCTTTTTAATTTATTTTTTATTGAAGTACAGTAGATTTACAATGTCATGTTAGTTTCAGGTATACAGCACTGTGATTCAGTTATATATATATATATATAACTTTTTCAGATTATTTTTCTTTATAGGTTGATATAAAATATTGAGTACAGTTCCCTGGGCTATACAGTAGGTGCAACCTACTAATTTATCCCTCTCCCCTTTTGCCTTTGGTAACCATAAGTATGTTTTCTATGTCTGTGAGTCTCTTTCTGTTTGGTAAATAAGTTCAATTGTATCTTTTTTTCAAATTCCACAATTAAGTAATATCATATGATATTTGTCTTTGTCTGGCGACCACTTAGTACGATAACCTTTAGATCCATCCACGTTGCTGTAAATGACTATTTTATTCTTTTTTATGGTTGAGTAATATTTCATCATATATATATATATATATATATATATATATATATATATCACATCTTCCTTATCCACTCATATGTCAGTGGACATTTAGGTTTCTTCCATGTCTTGGCTATTTTAAATAGTGCTGCAATGAACACTGGGTTGCATATATCTTTTTGAATTATGGTTTTCTCCAGATATCTGCTCAGGAGTAGGATTGCAGGATCATAGAGTAACACTATTTTTAGTTTTTTAAGGACTCTTCATACTGTTCTCCATAGTAGCTGTACCAATTTACATTCCCAACAACAGTGTAGAAGGGTTCCCTTTTCTTCACACCCTTGCCAGCATTTATTATTTGTAGACTTTTTGGTGATGTCCATTCTGACCAGTGTGAGGTGATACCTCATTGTCGTTTTGATTTGCATTTCTCTAATAATTAGTGATGTTGAGCACTTTTTCATGTGCCTGTTGGCTATCTGTCTGTCTTCTTTGGAGAAATGTCTATTTAGATCTTCTGCCCATTTTTTGATTTGGTTGTTTGTTTTTTTTTGATATTGAGTTGTATGAGCTGTTTGTATATTTTGGAAATTTACCCCTGTTTGAAAATATTTTCTCCCACTCTGTGGGGTGTCTTTTCATTTTGTTTATAGTTTACTTTGTTGTGAAAAAGATTTTAAGTTTAATTAGGCTCAATTTGTTTATTTTTGTTTTCATTTCCATTACTCTAGGAGATGGATCTGAGAAGATATTGCTGTGATTTACGTCAAAGAATGTTCTGCCTATGTTTTCCTCAAGAAGTTTCGTATCAATCACAGATATTAAGTTATTAGAAATATATTTATATTCCTTAATTATATATAAATTTATATTTCTCAATTATATATACATATAAATTATATAATAAATATTATATATTTTTATATAAATTACATGTATTTATATAATTTGTTTTTGTCCTCAGAAGATAGAAGATTGGAACACATTCTTTCAGTAACATTGAAAGTCACCTTAGGAAAGCTGAAAGGTATTTCAACACTGAATTAACTACCTTGAAGGTACCAGCTGACTTTGGACCTAAGATTTGAATTCCACTTTTTTATACTTATAAGCCAATAAAACCCCCCAAAACAAAAACAACAAATAAAAAACATGACTTTTGGTAAAATAGTTTGTTTTCAATTTCTGGATAGTTTATATGCCAAATTAATCAGAAAACAAAATTGTATTTTGATTTCACAGAGAGAGAAAAACAGAAAACTGACTTATCTTGTAAACATTATGAAAATTCGAGAAGTTGCATGGCTCACTATTCAAATTGTTATCTATGATAATAGACAATGAGTAGATAAATAATAGCTCTTTTAATGTTAAAAGGGCTTTTATGTTATTTAATTTATTACAAAACATTTGAGTTAATGATTTAAAATAACTAGATAATATATAGATAAATGATAGATAACAGAGGCAAATTTGAAATTCTTTTCAAATAAATGATGAAGAATTCTTAGAACAAAGTCCATATAGAGCTCATATCATGAAATAAATGTTAATTTTAACAATTTAAATGCCATTATGAAACATCAAATGAAATTATTATGCTAAAATTATATACAATATAAAATTATGCTACAGAATAAATTTGTAGTCAATTGTAAATATAGATTAATGTAATTATTGTACCATATGTACATATGTCTGAATTAAACGTAGAGCTAATTCTTTTTAAGAAGAACATATAGGGATTTTGCAAATTAAAAATATTAAGTAAATACCTCTACAAAAATTATTTTACTTGGGTTCAGGTACATTAAATTTAAATTATTTGGAAAAGTTCACATCTTGAAAAAGTAAATCTAAAACTGCACTACAGCTACCGTTCATATAAGGTAAGCATTCTGACAATTCCAGGAGAATGAAATAAAGTTAGGTGAAGATTGATTATAGCATGAGCAAGAGTTAAGGTACAGGCAGGTCAAGGTGAGAATGATTGCTGATTATGCATAAGCCTAACAGCATCTTAAGAATACTGACAAAATGTGTTAAGAAAACAAGTTTTAGCACAAGAATGGGTAATATTTTTAGCCTTGGGAGGAAAGCTAATGTCTAAGTTGAAGAGACAGATTGTTAGTGCAGTTGTCAGCATAGTCATCCATCTGGAATTGTTTTTTTCTTGTTATTTTTCAGTTTTCTTATTAAAAAAAATCTCCCTTTGTTGAACAAAATGAAAAGTAACATTCAATTAACATGAATAAGCTTCCAGATTATTTTCTGGCATTAGAATTGTGTCTGACATTTAAGCAAATCATCTGATTAGTCTCTATCTAAAGTCATTAACATGTGAATCAGATTGTAAAGATTTCATATTCCTAATAACAAAATTGGTAAAATTTAATGTGCTTAAAATAAAGAGGTTTATAAGATGCATGAGGGAAGGGATGTGGGAACAGATGTATATGTATGACTGATTCACTTTGTTATAAAGCAGAAACTAATTTAAAAAATAAATAAATAAATAAATAAATAAATAAAATAAATAAAGAGGTTTATAGTCTACAGTTCTTTATAAAATATATGAGTTAATGAGTTAAAGATAACTACATTTGTAAAACAATAAATTAATGTGGCAGAGCTATTGTAAAGATCCAGAGTCTTGGATTTTTAAAAACAGTTATATTTTAAGCCCAAATATAAATAGTTGGTGAAAAGTTGTTTGATTTTTCAATATATTGTGCCTACTTTATATAATGATATGTAATTCAACTCTGTATTTACACACCCATACATACACACAAGATTTAAATGCAGAAACCTCTCCATAATGAAGTTTTGTAATATGAAATTGTAAAGTGGAAATTCTTACTCTTCTATGATGTTTATCAACTGAAAGAATGTTAATTGAAATGTACACAGATTTTGAGTCATTCTTATTTGAGATCAACCCTAAAAGCTGGTTGGAAGTTATGAAAAGGAATGTGAAGTGGAAAACTGAGCCAGACAAGAAATTTTTATAGGTTAGCTTTTGAGCAATGAAGGAAAATTGATGTATAACAAACCAAAGCCTTATAACTCCCTACTGTTAGGGTCTGAAAGCCAGGTGGAAGAACCCAATGAGACCTTCTGCTAAGAGCTAGTTTCTAATATGGGTAGGATTAATGTCACTTGATTCAGTGCATTGGTGGGAAGAGTGAGAAGCATGTATCCAGCAATGTACAAGGACTGAACCTTAAGGTATAACCTTTAAAAAATGTTTTTTGAAAGCTCTATGAATCCCAAAATGGAATGCAGAATGTGAAAAAAGAATTGAACTATTGTAAATGTATGAAAAATTTTCACTGAAGAGGGTGGGGAAACAAGATGCTGACCTAAGTTACTCTGTAAATGAATGAAGCCTGTAAGACTAAAGGCAAAAGAAACTATTCTCTATTGTAGTTGATGATGTTGTTTCCCACAGTAGTACAACTTAAATATTCTTAAATCACTATACATTCTACTGGAATTGAACAGTAATGTAAATAGATGGAAGATGGTGGGAGCCAGTTTTCTCATTATTAAGGTGGGAAGTTATAGAGCAGTAAGGGGAAGAGTCTAGAATGACCCATGTAATTATAGATTAGAGCTGGAGATATCAGAATGTTTACTATAATATAGATAGAGCTGGTAACATATAGGGATATTTATAGATATGTGTATATACATGGGTTAGTATACACACATGTATTTTACTTTGTCACCTCAGAGAGCCTAGAAACATAGTATCAAAAAGCCACACATAGCACCCAGACTTTCCCACTTTTCCAATAAAAGGAATCAGGGTTCCTTGGTAAAATGGTTGATTCCATGTTTAGGCATGAGATATACACAATAAGCCTGGAGCATCTTGCAGTGAAGGAAAGTAAATTCATTAAACAACAACAACAGCAACAACAAAACAAAGCAACAACCAAAGAAAACCCTAAAACCAAAAATAAAAATAAAAAATGAAGACATCACACTGATAGAGATATATGAAAAGGACACAAGAGTCAACTGAAAAATTCCCAATGTGAGCAACAAAATAAATAAAGTACTGTTGGAGTATAATCCAAAATCCAAAATAAATTTCCATTAGCCCATATGAATATGAATAAATATTTGATTAAATGAAGTAATTGGAGAAATTAGAAAAAAATAACTGTGCAGAAGAATTACAAACAACTTCTGTAGATTCTCTACTCTCAAAGAGGTGGAGTATAACTTCCCACCTTTCCAGTGTGGGCTGCACATGGTGACATCCTTCCAAAGAGTTCAGCATGGAAAGATTGAAAAAAATGAGTAACTTTACACTACTGAAACTGAAAAATACCACCTCAGCCAGGTGATCAAGGTTAACATCAGCAGTAATAGGTCATTTTGCTAATATATATCCTGAATATGACATGATGAGGGATGCAGTTAATCTCTGTGGTCTTTCTGCCAAAAACATATAAACTCAGTCTAATCATTAGAAAAGCATCAGACAAATCTCACTTGAGGGACATTCTACAAAATACTTGAGCATTACACCTCAAAATTGCCAAGGTCATCAATAACAAGGAATTTCTGAGAAATTGCCAAAGCCAGAAAAAGCCTAAGGAGACATGCTGACTAAATGTAATGTGGTGTCCTGAATGAGATGCTAAAAAAAAAAAACCTAAGGAAATTTTAATAAAGTATGGATTTTGATTAAGCATAATATATCAAGATTGGCTCATTCATGGTGAGAAATATACCTTACTAATGTATGATGTTAAAAGCGTAGGAAAACTGGGTCTGGGATATGAGGTAACTCTGTACTAACTTCACAATTTTCCTGTAAACCTAAAACTATGCTAAAAGAAAAAAACTAAGTATATTAGAGAGAGGTGGAGGTAGAAGGCAATGGTATTGATGTTTCTCAACAACATAAATATTATATCTGAGAACCATTTATTGGGCAAAGCAATTGTAGCTAACTACCTTCTTACCTTTTGTACCACTTCAATATTGTGCATGAACACACACACACACACACACACACACACACATCCGTTTCTGTTGTAAGGAACATTGTAACTCTAAAATATTCATGACACCAGTCATTTATAATTGAATTAAAACTCGTCTTTCCAACACCAAAAACAAAACTACAAAAGGCAAAAAAAGTACTTTATGGGCAAGGTGATATCCTTTTGGATAAGTCTCTGTACTAATTTTTAAACTACACCTGTAAGATTTTCCCACTAGAATGATGACTGTTTTGTGTGTTTACTTTGAGAATGATTCTAGGAAGAGATAAAGGAGTATTCTGGGTATTATATTCTGTGAAGTGAAAGAAATTACACAATGATGACATGTTCTAAAACAAAGAAGTAAAAGCTGAGTTTAGGTAAAGATGAGGGCTTGGTGGGGTAGGTCTTGCATAGGAAGGGATGAGAGCCACATGGGATTGAAGTAGATCCTAAATCAAGTAGGAGCTAAATTTATATATAGAACAATATGACAGTCATGGAAATTTCTTGTTATTGGTATCAAGCAGTCTTCTGCTTATAATGGTCAAGTGGATATGGAGAGTATTTTCCAAGCTTCTAGCAAAGAAGCATAGCAAGTACTTAGTTGTGTTTGTAGAAGAAGAGAGGTCCTTGTGTCTGGTGATGTTTTATCCATCTGTCTGATTAGCTAATTCAACACCCATGAACAATGTAGAGACTACCTCAGGCAGATCTAATCTCACAATATATTTGTAAAGCTTGTGGAACCTATTTACCAGCAACTCATATTTTTTGTTGCCACAAAAATTCTTCCCAAAGATGACCAGGTAGACCATGCAGTAGAACACCGGTTAGTATAGTCTAGCTAGGTAAATAATTATCTCTTTCCCTCAAGAAAAAAAATTCCCCTTAATCTTCCTATCAATGTAAATTTCTTTTCCAAAACCTTGATTTATCTGGTTTAGAGTATAATTTATATTTTAAAACTATTATAACCCAATGGTAATATAGGACTAGCTAACTTCAAACAACCATAAATGGAAGTTTTTTCTCTGTGTTTTAAGATTTTCAACTACTGAATCTTATTTTTATTTCTGCTAAACAAGTTCAAGACCTCACATTAATGACTAGTCACTGTGCATAGGACTAATTTTGACAGAGAGCCTTTTTTTTATTTCAGTAATTAAAGTCATTTAAAAGTTTTAATTAGAAAGTACACTTTATGGTCAGTAACAGAGGAAGGAAAATGTCACTTCCAGAGAGATTCTTTTCTACAGTGTTCCTACTGTGTCAGAAAATTACAGTATGCCCATTTTTAATTTGGCTCAGTAACAATGGATTTCCACCTACACCTATAATGTTTTCTCTATTTTTTTAAATGCTTGATGCTTCAGTGGAAATATGTGATATGCTGCTGTAATAGTGTTTTGCTATAAAATAGTATTAAATTGGTATAGAGAAGCTCAGGAAATGTTAGAACAGGAGGAGACCAGGAAATTGTCTACAGTTCTATTCTATTGTAGTTAAGGTAGAGTTGGAATTGTGTGGTGTCAGAGTTTGTCTTTTAACTGCAGAGTTGCCTAATTACTTTTTGAGGTCTGTTTACTCTTTTCTTTCTTACTGTCTGGATAATTTAGTTTTCGATTAACTGCTTGGAGAAGCACATTGGCTTTTTTTTTCAAATCTGTCTTTTCTTGAATTTCAGATTCTTAATTCTTCTTTGCAGCATCTTAAAAATAATGCCTAGTAATTTTATATATTGAAAAACAGGAGTGAGGGAGAGGGAGAGAGAAAACCAAGAAACATATGAAAAATGTTCTTACCTCTTTGAGGAGTCAAAAATTGCAAAACTGTGATAGTATTCTCAATAATATTCTTAAACCCCCAAAACACTGAGTGTTAAGGAGGTTTCAAATGTTGAGCATTCTTAAATATGTCACATAAGAATGCATTAGTTATACACTTTGTGCAGGCCTTTGGACAAAAATGTAAACTTTTTAAATTGTGCAAACTTTTGAACCAGCACATTCTCTTCTATTAATCTATTCCTAGCAAAGATCAAGAGATACATTCAAAATTTTAACTGAACAACAAAATATAAGAAATATCTTAATGTTTAAAATATTAGGTAATAGGATGGGATGAAAATATTAAAATGACATAGAAAACAGTCAATGATATGAAAATATATTACCTATAGTTTAAGAGAAGTGTGTTCTGTTAAACAGCATATAGTACCGTGTTCCCCTTTTCAATTCAAAGAAGTTTGTGTATGTTGTGTGTGTGTGTGTGTGTGTGTGTGTGTTTCCTATTTAGAATCTTAGCACCACTCCCTGTCTCTACTGTTCCTACCCTGGCCTCAGCCATCGTCAACCCTCAATCTCCTAAGTCCTCCCTTCTTGCAAAAACTCCTCTTCAATCTATTCACAACACAGCTCTCAAGAGGAATTCATTCAAAAATGAGCCCAGATCATTTCATCCCTTTTTTCATTTTATTTATTTATTTATTTTTTGTGATACGCGGGCCTCTCACTGTTGTGGCCTCTCCCGTTGTGAAGCACAGGCTCCGGACGCGCAGGCTCAGCCGCCATGGCTCACAGGCCCAGCCGCTCCATGGCATGTGGGATCCCCCTGGACCGGGGCATGAACCTGTGTCCCCTGCATTGGCAGACGGGCTCTCAACCACTGAGCCACCAGGGAAGCCCGGAGAGAAAGAGTAGAATGTTGAAAGATTTTGATTGATAAGCAAAATTTTGGATATTTAATTGTTATGTAAAATTGCATCTGGATTTTCATTTTTAAATATACTTTTATGGTTAAAACTAATACTATTTTTTAGATCCTATGTACAATTAGCTAATGCCAGTGTTAAATATCCTTATATGATGCTGGAGAATCATAGTAAACTGATTTCCTTAATGTTATTTGTCGAATGTAAAATAAGCAAATATTTCAAATTCTCCAATTAATGTATCAGTATGAACAACAACACATGCATAGCTACTATGCCTTCTGGCAGAAGCTGAATTTTGTGCCCCCCAAATTCATGTGTTGAAGTCTTAGCCTACAGTACTTCTGAATATGACTCTGTTTGAAGATAGGGCCTTTCAAGAGGTAATTACTCTAGAATGAAGCTGTTAGGGAGAGCCCTAATCTAATCTGACCGGTATTTTTTATAAGAAGAGGGGATTAGGACATACAGAGTGAAACACCAGGGGCACCTGTACACAGAAGGATGAGATAGCAAGAGGGCAGCCATCTGCAAGTCCAAAGAGAGGTCTCAGAGAAAACCATTGCTGCCATTACCTCAGTCTTAAACTTCTAACCTCCAGAATTGTGAGAAAATAAATATCTGTTGTTTAAGACCCCAGTCTGTGATATGTTGTTATGGCAGCCTTACCAAACTAATACATCTCCTTATATAACTACTTTAAGTGAATATTAGGTTTTCTAGCAAGAAGCATTTGTTATTTTTAAAATAATAGAAATATCAAAATACCTATAAATTAGGATGTATTGGAGATGGAGGTTTGAAGACATTGAAAGAGATAATACATCTGGAAATAGTATAATGGTTTATGGTCTTTTAAGCATTCTCTGTTATACAGAATACAGGTCTTCTGCATGTCGTCTCTAGGTTTGTCCATTCAATTGAATAAACACTGTCACTTAGTTTTCAGAAGCCTGCAAAGTGAGTACAACCTTTGTTTTATCCATTCAGCTGCTCTAATGTGGCTTTTAGAAAAGCAACGAAGGGTTTTATTAGATGGATCAATGAAAGTTGAACAAAAGCATCTACTAGGAAAGTTAACACTAATATTTGGCAAAAATGGAAAAAAATCTAAAAATTGCTGTACTTTGCATATTGTTTCCTAACATTGGGTCACAAAATGTTTTAAATAAAAACTATTTCTTCTGTGATTTTTGGCCACTTTTTAAATAGGTTATATATTTCTTACTATTAAGTTTAAAATATATTTTAGGTACAAATCCTTTGCCAGATATATGATTTGTAAATATGTCCTAGTCTGTAGCTTATCTTTTCTATTATTTTAACAATATCATTTACATACTAAATTTTAAAAATTTTTATGAAGTCCCATTTATTTTTTTTCTTTTATAGACTGTGCTGTCAGTATCACATCCAAGAACTCCTTGCTTAACCTCCAAGCTCAACAGCATTATACATAAAAGAAGCCAGTTTCAAAAGTTTGCCTACTGTATAATTTCATTTGCATGATATTCTTAAGACAGAACTATAGTGACAGAGAACAGATTAGTGGTTGCAGAGATGGGTAATGGGGTGACAATGAAAGATTAGCATGAGGACTTTTATGGGGTGATGGAACTGTTCTGTATTCTGATTGTGATGGTGATTAAACAAATTTGTGCATGGTTAAGGCTCATGCAACTGCATGATTCTCCCTGAAATGTCAGTTTTACTGTATCTTAAATAAAAACACAAAAATAAATGAATAAAATTTAAAAAATAAAAAATTTACCACAGTATATTTCATGGTAGATATTCCTTAAAAATATATGAACAATTAGCAAGAAGGAACAGTGGTGATAAATTAAAATAAAATTGATTAGGTCACAGACTCACAAAAAGGCACCAGTTAAGACAGTTTTCATTCTCAGAGCTCAACTGGGTGTCATATATTATAAGTTCAATCATAAATTTATGAAATTTATGTATAAAATATAAATACTAAACACTTTGCTATTGCCTCACACAGTGTAGCTAATAGAAATATTAATAAGGCAGGAGGTAGTACTGGCATCAGAGTTTCTTAATTATTTTCCTTAAGAAACAACAATAAGAACAAATGTACAAGACAATGAGTAGAAGAAAAAAGAATCCTAAAAATGTGAGCTGGGACATAATCATCCCATATGACAGTAATTAAGTGGTCAGGACTTATTCTCTTCATTTATTTCATAATTGGCTAGAAATCAAACTTATTGCTAAGTAAGACCTAAGAGAACCTTGCTTTATAAAGTGGGTATATAGGGAATATTGTAGCTGGTTCCTGTGTATTCAGCAACTCACAGATTCTTGGGAAAGAGCATCATACAGTCAACCTTTATTTGTTTGTTTCTCTAGCTATTTATTTATTCAATACCGACTTAATCAACCATTAACCTGGATTAGACATAAAATTATTTTTCCTTACTGCCATTTGAGATCTTTGCTTTTTCCCTTTACCTGTGTTTTGGTTTTAACAAGTAATTGAGTCAGTGAATCTCTGCTGAAAACCCCTAAGTGTTAACGAACTTATTTCTTAAAGGAGTACATGAACACATATCCTTCAATTTTTTTTTTTTCCCAACTGCTGCCAGGTGGTTGCTATCAATAAGGAGATATTTTTACTAAAGACTCAACTGAATTTTTAAGGTTAAAAAAGGCTACATTCGGGCTTCCCTTGTGGCGCAGTGGTTGAGAGTCCACCTGCCGATGCAGGGGACATGGGTTCCTGCCCTGGTCTGGGAGGATCCCACGTGCTGCAGAGCGGCTGGGCCCATGAGCCATGGCCACTAAGCCTGCGCGTCCGCAGCCTGTGTTCTGCAATGGGAGTGGCCACAACAGTGAGAGGCCTGCATACTGCGAAAAAAAAAAAAAAGGCTACATTCTTAACTACAACAAAAGAAAATAGACAGAAAAGCTTTCAAGGATAAAATAACAGAAGGAAGAAAGTTCTAAAATAAAGTTCTAAATAAAATAAAATAAAATAAAATAAAATAATTATTAAAATTAAAAAAAAATTAAAAATTAAAATAAAAAAATTAAAAAGTAGTTAAAAAAACGAAAGAAAGAAGGAAAGAAAGAAGAGAGTAACCAAACCAATAAACAAATCCACCAGTGATAACAAGGGCTAAAAACTATACAAAGAACAAACAAAACAGGGACAGACACATCCCTAGGATAAATGGTAAAATCAAAGTTATACAGACAAAATCCCACAAAGAAGCATACACATGCACACTCACAAAAAGAGAAAAAGGAAAATTATTTATATATATATATATATATATATATATATATATATATATATATATATATATATATATATAATTTTCTTTTTTTGTGACATCTTTGTCTGGTTTTGCTATCAGGGTGATGGTGGCCTTGTAGAATGAGTTTGGGAGTATTCCCCCCTCTGCTATATTTTGGAAGAGTTTGAGAACTATAGGTGTTAACTATTCTCTAAATGTTTGATAGAATTTACCTGTGAATCCATCTGGTCCTGGGCTTTTATTTGTTGGAAGATTTTTAATCACTGTTTCAATTTCATTGCTTATGATTGTTCTGTTTCTATTTACTATTTCTTCCTGGTTCAGTCTCAGAAGGTTGTGTTTTCCTAAGAATTTGTCCATTTCTTCCATGTTGTCCATTTTATTGGCATATAGTAATTGGCTTTAGCAATCTCTCGTGATCCCTTGTATTTCTGCAGTGTCAGTTATTACTTCTTTTTCATTTCTAATTCTATTGATTTGAGTCTTATCCCTTTTTTTCTTGATGGGTCTGGCTAATGTTTTATCCATTTTGTTTATCTTCTCAAAGAACTGTAGAAATACAGATCTGCAGTTCTTTGAGAAAAGAATATATGATTCTCTTTATATATATATATATACACACACACATATATATATACATATATATGTATATATATATATATTTACATATATATATATATATACATATATATATATGTATATATATATATATATATATATATATATATATATATAAAGGAAGAGAGCAAGCAAATCATTAAACAAATCTACCAGTGATGATAAGCTCTAAATACCAAACTAAGATAAAGATAATCCAGAAACAAATTTGATGCAGAAAGCAAACCCCAAGTCTACAGTTGCTCCCAGACTCCACCACCTCAATTTGGGGATGATTCTTTGTCTATTCAGGTATTCCACAGATGCAGGGTACATCAAGTTGATTGTGGAGATTTAATCTGCTGCTCCTGAGGCTGCTGGGAGAGATTTCCCTTTCTCTTCCTTGTTCGCACAGCTCCCAGGGTTCAGCTTTGGATTTGGCCCCGCCTCTGTGTGTAGGTCACCTGAGGGCGTCTGTTCTTCCCCGAGACAGGAGGGGGTTAAAGGAGCAACTGATTCGAGGGCTCTGGCTCACTCAGGCTTGGGGGAGGGAAGGGTACAGAATGCGGAGTGAATCTGCAGTAGCAGAGGCCAGGGTGACCTTGCACCTGCCTGAGGTGTGCAGTGTGTTCTCCTGGGGAACTTGTCCCTGGATCTCGGGACCCTGGCAGTGGTGGGCTGCACAGGCTTCTGGGAGGGGAGGTGTGGATAGTGACCTGTGCTTGCACACAAGCTTTTTGGTGCCTGCAACAGCAGCCTTAGCATTTCATGCCCATCTCTCATGTCCGCGCTGATAGTCGTGGCTTGCACCCATCTCTGGAGCTCATTTAGGCAGTGCTCTGAATCCCCTCTCCTCGTGCACCCTGAAACAATTGTCTCTTGCCTTTTAGGCAGCTCCAGACTTTTTCCCCCGGCTCCCTCCCGGCTAGCTGTGGCACGCCAGCCCCTTCAGGCTGTGTTCACGCTGCCAACCCCAGTCCTCTCCCTGGGATCTGACCTCGGAAACCTGAGCCTCAGCTCCCAGCCCCCACCTGCCCCAGCGGGTAAGCAGACAAGCCTCTCGGGCTGGTGAGCGCTGGTCGGCACTGATCCCCTGTGCAGGAATCTCTCTGCTTTGCCCTCTGCACCCCTATTGCTGGGCTCTCCTGCTTGGCTCCAAAGCTTCCCCCCACCTCCCTCCATTTCCGCCAGTGAAGGGGCTTCCTATTGTGTGGAAATTTTTCCTCTTTCACAACTCCCTCCCAGAGGTGCAGATCCAGTCCCTATTCTTTTGTCTCTGTTTTTTCTTTTTTCTTTTGCCCTACCCAGGTACGTGGGGAGTTTCTTGCTTTTTGGGAATTCTGAGGTCTGCCAGCATTCAGTAGGTGTTCTGTAGGAGTTGTTCCACATGTAGATGCATTTTTTATGTATTTGTGTGGAGGAAGGTGATCTCCATGTCCTCCTCTGCCATCTTGAAGGTCCTCAGATTCAGTATGTCTTTTAATGTAATAAGGTTTTTTCCAGACACCAACGTAAGAAATTGGTCACTTTTGTATTTTCCAGTTTTGTCAAAACTGCAGTACTTAAAATAAGTGGGAAAATACTTTTGATTTAAAAGGATTGGGTGCTAAAGAGAAAAAGACAAAAGATCAAGGTTGAAGGGATTGGGTGTTTTTTTGTTTGTTTTCCCCTCTACTGGAATAGCAAGGAACTATTTTCTAGAAGATAATACTTAGACTGAAACTTGAAAAATGAGTAGGATCCTATGATATGAAGTGTTGAAGTAAGATCATCCTAGAAGAAAACAGTATACCTAAACCCTAGGTGTGAAAATCTTTTATATTTAAAAAAAGAAAGTCTTTTTGGCTTGATTTTAGTGCCTGTGGGTGATAGTAATAGGAAATGAGGTAGATAATTAGGGTTAGATCATGGATGGTCATCACAAGTAGTTTGAATAGAAAAATGTGAAGATAAATGTATAATTTAAATATATAATCGTTCTTAAATAAAATCATTTCAGATTATGTTTCCATTAAAAGAAACCCAATGACTGAAGAAGTTATATTAACATGACAGAAAGTGTTTTATAGATGGGACAAAATGAGACAAAATGATGGAAATAGATTAATTGATAAAATAAAGCCCAAAGGAAGCAATATATTTGCATAAATTAAATCCCTATAGAGTAACATAAGCAGACCTGCAATGAGAATTTAGATGAGTTTTTCTACAATAATTTTTGCTCCAAATTCTAATGCACAATCCTCTTTTTATATGTTCCACAACTAATGATAATAGAAATGCTTTTTTCTACGTGATATGGAACTTAATGTTTGTTTGTTTTTAAGACGGAATGATTTTTAAATTTTGTTGTCGTAGTGAATATTTTGAAGAACTATAAACATCAAGTTGAATGCTAACCAGCAATCAGCACTAGTAGATCTTATTTCACTCTGCATTAAAAATATAAAGATTTCAGTAGTTCCTATTCGGAGATAATGTTTATTATTCCACTGTTTACTTTTAATGTCAAGCAGGTTAGGTCAGATGTGGTCTAAAAAAAGTTCAAACTTTGCTCCAAAGAATATTATGTACAGAAATGTTAATTCTGCAACTTTCACAGAGACCCAATACATATAACCCATTCATGTTTGTGAACAACTATACATTTTTTAAATTATGCAGACTATTTTCATATTGGTCCTTCTACTCCTCTTCTTGTCTCATTCACATAACAAACATCATTAACAGTATTTAGGGAATGGAAGACATAATGACAAAAGACCTAAACAAGGAGTCAGCAGTCTGAATTATTGTACTAATGCATCTTTCTTTAATAGTTGAGCATGAGAAAGTCATTGAGAATCAGAAACTTCAGGGGTGAAACAAAAATTATCATGGTCAAGAGAAATAGCAGGAACCTTGTAATCAGAGAGAACTTTTTGTTTGTTTCTAAAGTATTAACTTTGCACCTTAACAGCTGTAAGACCTTGGATGGTTATTTTGAGCTCGGGTGGCCTCAGACTGCAGTGGCTTAAAGCAGGGTTTCAGTTCCCGGCCAGTGATTGAAGTCGGGTCTTGGAGGTGAGAGCACCAAATCCTAGCCACTAGACCAGGGGTCAGTGACAAGGCTCTGGCCCTATGGGTTTGCAGAAAAAGAATTCCCAAAAAGACGGAAAGTAGTGAAACAAGTAAAGTATTTATTAAGAGAAAAAAAGAATACACGTGGATAGACACACGGGCGGGCTCAGAGAGAGAGTCATGCCCTAATGGCAGTTTGAATCACTGTTATGGGGCATTTTTTCCAGGTTTCCTTTGGCCAATCATTTTGATTTGCCTTGTTCAAGTCTGTATTTGGTATATCTCAGGATCCTCCCCTGTGTGTTCATGCATCTCTTAGCCAAGATAGATTCTACCTAAGAGGCCTATGGGTAAGTGAGCATTACTTGACATCCCCTCCCCTTTGACATCCAAGGAGCCTTTCTGCACATGTGTAGTTGGGTGGTCTCCTGACTTCGAGAATGAGGAATATGTGGTGTCTTATCTTCTACCTGGGCAGGATCCAGCCTCCTCTCTCGATTGTCCTGTTATTCCTGTCGCTGAGTTATCAGTCCACAAGGAACAAACTCAAACAGTTTGCCCAGAAGGCCCATCTGTCTCCTGCCTCAATTTTACCTCCATAAACTATGCTTTCTTCACCAGGAGAACAAGGATAAGAATGTATTCTACACATATTTGATATAATGTGTGATAAAGTGCAATGTAACTTTAAAATAAACATGTTCAAATAGTTTACCCTTCCTTGGACAGTGAAGATTCCTTTAAATGAGAGGCCAGAAATAATAACATTAAAACCCACAGCAAATGCCTCAATACAAAAACCAAAAGCCAAAAACAAAAAAACAGCTATTAGATTTCTACAAATACACTCCAATAAACTGCTTATTTTCCATTTTTTACTTCTATGCCAGTTATCAATTGCCTCTCAGCTCCAAATCCACCCTTCTTTTCTCTGCTTTGTGATACTGGAGCTGAATCCTTTAAATGTTTCCTTTGTCTGCTGCCACAATGTTAGATTCTGTCAGGAGAGGGCAGTGAAGGGACACTTCAAAAGGAAGGGGCTTCTCTTCCTGTTCCTGTTTTCCTGTTTTGGGGTTTTTTTTTCTACAATGTATTGCTCATCTAGTGGCTTCCCAGGAAATCCCACAGGCAGCCCTGTGGATGCTTCACACTGAGTTTCACCAGCACCCACCTTGGGGTTTCTTGCCTGTTAACCCTGACCTACAGAACATCTCAAAACTTTCACCTTCCAGTGAACCAGGGCCCCACCCTCTGCAATGTGTGTGTGTGTGTGTGTGTGTGTGTGTGTGTAGGGAGCTCCTTTCTTTCAAGTTTGCTTCTTTCTTTAATATTCTTCAGTCCTACAGATAGTGGCTGCTCCCTACCTCTACTATTCCTAAGTTCTTTAGAGTTCTCTCTAACCTCTTCACACTTGATAAATGGAATATTTCCTGCCATATCAGTAAACAAAGGCTGTCACAGTCATCAACATTTTCAGCCCTCCAACGTGAGCTGGTGAACCCTGAGGAAACTCAGGATATGAAAACACAGGATGCTGGCCCCAGATAGCTGAGATGCATATCAAAGGAATGATTCCCATAAGTCCAGACCTCTTGCATCTTCCCATACATAGAAAAGGGCTAAATTCCTTAACTTGGGATACCTGGTTTTCTTTAATTAACAATAATCATTTGATGTTCAGACTACCTGCCCTTTGTTACAAAACTTCTATAAAACCTGGTTCCTCCTCTCACCTCCCCGGAGCAGTTTCTCAGAGTTGTCTGAAACGCTGTCTCCCTGGCTGCAGTCCTCATTTTGCCCCAAATAAAACAACTCACAACTCTCACATTGTGCATTTTTTTAAGTCAACATAGTTAATCTCCTGTTACTAGTTAATGATTCTTTTTTGTTGTTGTTCTTTTATGTGCATTTTTCCCCTTCGCTATTGTTTTTATTTGAAGTATAGTTGATTTACAATGTTGTGTTAATTACTGTTATATAGCAAATTGATTCATTTTTACATATATATATATATATATATATATATATATATATATATATATATTCTTTTTTTATATTCTTTTCCATTACGGTTTATCATAAGATATTGACTATAATTCCCTGTGCTATACAGCAAGACCTTGTTGTTTATCAATTCTACATATAAAAGCTTACATCTGCTAACCCCAAACTCCCACTCCATCCCTCCTCCAACTCCTTCCCCCTTGGCAACCACCAGTGTTTTCTCTATGTTTATTATTCTGTTTCTGTTTCATAGATGGGTTCATTTGTGCCATATTTTAGATTCCTATTTAATAATTCTTTATATTAAAATTCCCCTCTTCAGATTATTGGTATGATTTCTGACTCTTGCATGGACCCTGACTGATGCACCTTTCCTTACTCAAGATTAAAGATATCAAGTGTAATTTAGATTTGTTATTCTGGACTAAGTCACTTGAAAACACATACCATTTTATAAATCTCTGATTATGGTTCTTGCAACTGTATGCAGCTTCAAAGAAACTGAATTTCACTGGATAAAAATGAATTTGAAGTTTGTAACAGATTTCAAAAACATTTCACAATACATTGCAAAACAGCAGCGGAATATAAAATCTTGGAATGACTTGGAAACACAAAGAAAACAGGGAAGAGTGTACATAAAGAAGAAAAGTTCTGTTAGAGTTGAAGTCTCAGTACTGGTCTTAATATAATTTTTTTTAGTTTTTTTCTGTTTAATTTTCAGAGGATACATGAATAAACTTAGTAATTTTCACATATAGCTAGTATGTGTGTGTGCATCTATATATAGATAGATAGATAGATAGATACACACACACAGACACCCACGTGTAAGTTAGATCTTATTCCTATTTTCGGGTTCTCTACCATACTCTCTAAACCTCTTGACAAACAAATAAAATATCCTTTAAACTGATTTATAATCTTTCAAATTTGTGTTCCACAGTAATTTTCCATATGCTTCTCATCCTGCATAGAAATTATTTCCCCTTGAATTATTTCATCCTGCTCACTAAATTCTAAACCAATTTAATTATTATTATTTTATCTCTTATGGCACTAACATAAGAAGTTGATAAATTAATTTTCTGCTTCTAAAATGGAGAAAATCGGCTATATTACTCTGTTTTAAGCGTCTGGAAAGTATTTAGTATAAGTATACATACTTATTGATAACAAATGCAATGACTTAACTTCCGGGCAGCTTCCCCTGTACCGGAACCACAGTGGATTGTCAATCACTGTGCAGTGTTCATGAACACTAGCAATTACAAAGGCAAATTTTATTTCCACTTTAGGTTAGTCTACTCCTTTAAACTCAATTTTATTTAATGTATTTTGGCTAGTATTTTGATTTATGTATTTAAATATAAATATCAGGATATAATAATTTGCTCAACCTTGTTTTAGGATTTAAGAAGATTCAAGGTGAATTTTACCTGGGCATATTCTCTGAGTTCCAAATTATTTTTTTCCACTAAGAGTAATAGAGTGTTCACATGGGGAAAAGGGGGTATGGTTTTATCCTAAAGTATCTCTCGACATGAAAATATTCTCTGACAGCTCAATAGATCATTTTAAAGAATAGGTTTTACTTCTTGACCAGGGTTCTGACTCTCTTGTAAAGTCCTGGAATACACATGATTCAAAGTTTTATATATATGTACATATATATTGGATGTATACTGAAACAACTTAATATTCCCCAAGGATATGTTTTCTTTTGTTTATTGACTAATAGTCAATGTACAAAAGATTATATAAAGCACTAAAAAATAATTTTTAACATTTTCAAGAATATTTTTAAACCGAGATACAGTTATATAATAGAAATTGTTTTAAAGAATTTATATTCACATGGAAATGTGTTCATAGAATATACAGTTAAAATTATATAAAACTAGCTATTATATGATTAAATACATTTTAAATAACAGTAGATATTTAGAAGGATAATCACCAAAACTCATAACAATTATCTCTGTGAGATGGTATTACAGGGCAAGGAAGTGAAAGTGAATTCATTTGCTTTTATATACTCATGCTTTTTTTCTAGTGTTTTCTACTTGAAATGTAATACAGTTATAAAAAAAGAAAATAAAAATTGTTTCAATTTGAAATAAAATTAAAAATGATGCCAATACCTATAGATTTCTGTTATATGTTATTTTCTTATACCATGTTCTCAAAGAAGTAATCAATGATATTCATTTTTAAAACAGACTCATAGCCAGTGTGTTTAATCAATTATAGATATCATTTGTATTTTTATGATTTTGTGGCAACAATATCTTATTTATATTGTTATATATAGTAATTTATATTTATAAAAATTTCCTACAAATTTAGTAGATAATGTATCATTTTCTTTCTCTTGGTTTCTTGGCTTTAATAATTCTTGAGAATTTTTCCTTGATATTTATGCAAATGTTTTGACTATATGCACAGCATTAGAGTAGATACTGAGGGATATTAATACATATCCATGAAACAGTTTCTATCTCCTAAAATTTTGTAGGATAGCTAAAATATATAATTCCTCACATACCATACAGCAAGATCTAAGTAATAAAGAAAAATTGATTCAAACAACAGTACAATAGTTGTAGGTATCATGAAAAATTAAAAAATGAGTTGACATCTAAGGTGGGTATGGTGGGATTTCCTTGGATGGTGTTATGGGTAGATGTCCTTACATGAAGAGAAAATGGAAGAACAAACATGAGGAGGCAAAAAGTCAACTGCTGCATTTGGAGCAATGAAAATACGTCAGTTTTGCTATAGCTAACTGTAGGAGCTAGTAAAAAGGCTGGAAACAGGGTCTTGGATGCTAACTCAGTGGTTTGCACTTTATCTCCAAGTCAGTGAGGATGCCTTGGAAGACAATGGGAAATGTTATGATCAAAACAGAGTTCCTGGAATATCAGTCAGATGCTGGTATACAGGACAAACTGGAGGAGGGAGGAAAAAAGCAGAGCTGGGGAGATGCATTAGAAGACTTTGTTGGTATTCCAGGAATTCCTGAGTACCTAGACTATGATATAAACAGTACAAATGAAAAGTGAAAGCATATAAATGAACGATATAAGTGAAGACTGCACAAAGCTTGACAGTAAGTTGGATGTGAGGAAGGAAGGAAGGTATCAAAAATAACTATCCATGTTGGATAAACAGGAATATGGAAGAACAGAAATATTGGAGGAAAAGCTAGTTTAGGGGACAGAAATGTAATTTAGTATTAGCCATGTTAAATTTAACATGCTTGCAAAATGGCCAGAGTCAAGGTACAAGTAAAAATTACTGATTTGAGCTGGGAATAGAGGCAAAGACCAGAAATGTCAATTGAGAAATGATCTTGCTTTACTCAGGTTTCCTGGCACTGATGGTGAAAAGTAGTGGGATGCAGCCTGACCACAGGTTTTTTGTTTTAATGGATTTTTATCAGTGTGATCAATGTGTATAACATATAAATAAGTTTTAATTATATAAATAGTAAATTTATATATTTATATAGAAAGTATCTTGAAGAATCACCTTCTCATAGGTTTTTCAATTTTATTTATGAAATAAAATGCCAAACAATAAAAGAATAGAAGCAATTTCAGAATTGAAGACAACTCCCAATATATCCCAACTAAAGCATACATTTTCCCTCGAGATCATACTGCTTTAACGAAAATAAAATGTTCTAATTAATTGTAGTCTCATGTAGTGACAATGATAAATATACTCCAGTGCAAATTCCAAACTTCAGATGCTTAAAATACAGACAATTATGCAATATTTTCTGCTATGCTGTTATTTTTTGGAAAAGTTAATGTTAAATTTGGCTCTTGCCTAAATTGCTTCTATGAGAAACAAAAATAAAAAGAAAATTGAGAAGAGTTATTCATGGATATTATAATAATCACATTGCTGCATCTCAATATTCCTATTTTTATTATTGAATAACCCTTCTTGGAATGATACTGAATAAATAATCAGGCACATGCTCTAACTTTCTTACTACATCTTTATTGTTTAATAATCCTTACTTGTATGAAATATTCATTTTTAAATGCTCATATATTAAATTTTATTTAAGTGTACTTTAGAGAAAAGTTATCAAGCCAAAGAGTAAGATTAGAACTCTAATTTTAGTTCAGATTAATAAAATATCATAGTTTACTGATAAGAGAAATTAACCTAATAAACAACATAAAAAAGATCAATTTTTAACAAAGATCTAAGGCAAAACATGGAAGTTGTAAAAAAAAAATTAGGAACTCAGAAGAGCTACTATTGCAACACAATATTTTTAGAAAAAGGTATTTCCCAATAAGAATACAACAGTGTGAAAAGAAATCTTACCACCTAGAAATAGCAAACTTTAATATTTTCATAAATAGCTATGAAGGTATCAACATTCATGGAAATACCAGGATACAGATTTGTATAAGTTCATTCAAACTCTAATATATATTTTCCTCTAACTCTCTATTTCCCATTAAAAACATATATAATACCACATGAATATCAGTATACACAGAGAGAATTTTAGTGTCTACATGCTTCATATAATTTCTCTAGGGACAATAAATGACAGTAAATTAAAAAAACACTCAAACTGATTCCTAATAAAAAGTATTAAATGCAGAATAAATATGATCCAGTAATATTATCACCATCATCAGGATAATTTCATTTTTCTGGGTTGACATTTGGGTTGTTTCATTTATTTTATTGAAGTATAGTTGATTTACAATATTAAATTAGTTTCAGGTGTATAACATAGAGGTTCACTATTTTTATAGATTATAATCTATTTAAAGTTGTTACAAAATAATGGCTATAATTCCCTGTGCTGTCAAATATATCTTTGTTGCTTAACTATTTTCTACATAGTAGTTTGTATCTCTTAATCTCATACCCTATCTTGTCCCTTCCTCCTTCCCTCTCCCCACTGGAATCCACTAGATTTTCTATATCTGTGAGTCTGTTTCTGTTTTGCTATATACATTCGTTTTATTTTTAGATTCCACAAGAAAGTGATAACATGCAGTATTTGTCTTTCTCTGTCTGACTTATTTCACTAAGCATAATACTGTATAGGTCCACCCACAATGTTGCAAATGGCAGAAGTTTATTCTTTTGATTCTTTCTTCTGAGTAACATTCCATTGTGTGTGTATATATATATATAATGTGTGTGTGTGTGTGTATATATATATATATATATATATACCATATCTTCTTTATCCATTCATCTGTCTATGGAAAGTTGGGTTGCTTCCATATCTTGAGTATTGTAAAGAATACTGCTATAAACATTGGGGTGCATGTATCTTTTCAAACACTATAGTGTTTTGGGGGGTTTTGTTTTATTTTTTTGGATATATACCCAGGAGTGGAATTGCAGGGTCATATGATATTACCATTTTTATTTTTTTGAGGAACCTCCATTCTGATTTCCATAGTGTCTGCAGCAATTTGCATTCCCACTAACCATGTACAAGTGTTCCATTTTCTCCACACCCTAGTCAGCTTTCATTCTTTGTAGTCTTTTTGATTATAGTCATTCTGTGAGGTTATATCTCATTGTTTTCATTTGCATTTCTATAATAGTTGGCAGTGTTGAGCACCTTTTCATGTGCTTGTTAGCTATCTGTATGCCTACTTTGGAAAATGTCTATTCAAGTCTTCTGCCAATTTTTTAATTGGGTTGTTCTTTTGATATTGAGTTGTAAGAGCTGTTTATATATTTGGATATTAACCTCTTATTGGTCATATCATTTACAAAGTTTTCTCCCACTCTTTTCATTCTCTTGATGGTTTCCTCTGCTGTGCAAAAGCTTCTAAGTTTAATTAGGTCCCATTTGTTTATTTTTGCTTTTATTTCTTGTGCCTTAGGAGACGGATCCAAAAAAATATTCCTTTCATATATTTCAAAGAGTGTTCTGTCTGTGTTGTCTTCAATTTATCATTTTTCAAGGATAAGACCTTTACCTCCTTAGTTGAATTTGTTGCTGGGTATTTTATTCATTTTGCTGTGATTTTAAAAGGGATTTGTGTGTGTGTCTGTGTGTCTGTGTGTCTGTGTTACGTGGGCCTCTCACGGCTGTGGCCTATCCCACTGCGGAGCACAGGCTCCGGATGCACAGGCCTGGCGGCCATGGCTCACAGGCCCAGCTGCTCTGTGGCATGTGGGATCCCCCGGACCAGGGCACGAACCCACATCCCCCACATCGGCAGGCAGACTCCCAACAACTGCACCACCAGGGAAGCCCTAAATGGGATTGTTTTTTACTTTTACTCTCTGATATTTATTAGTGTTTAGAAGTGCAACAGATTTCCGTATATTAATCTTGTATCCTGCAACTTAGCTGAATTCATTTATTAGTTCTAAGAGTTTTTTGGTGGAGACTTTAGGTTTTTCTATATGTAGTATCATGTCATTTCTAAATAGTAAAAGTTTTTCTTTTTCTTTTCCAATTTGAATGCATGTATTTATTTTTCTTTTCTGATTGGTGTGGCTAGGACTTTCATTACTATGTTAAATAGAAGTGGTGAGAGTGGGCATCTTTCTCTTGTTCCTGAATTAAGAGGAAGACTTTCAACTTTTTACCATTTTGTTTGATATTATCTGTGGGTTTGTCATAAATGTCCTTCATTATGTTGAGATATGTTCCCTTTATATCCACTTTGATGAAAGTTTTTATCATGAATGGATGTTGAATTTTCTCAAATTCTTTTTCTACATCTATTGAGATGATCATGTGATTTTTATCCTTCCCTTTGTTAATGTGGTGTATCATATTGGTTGATTTGTGAATATCAAACCATCTTTGCATCTCTGGAATAAATCCCACTTGATCATGGTGTATAATCCTTTCTATGTATTGTTGGAATCAGTTTGCTAATATTTTGTTGAGGATTTTGTATCTATATTTATCAAAGATATTTGCCTATAATTTTATTATTTTTTTGGTAGCATTTTGTGGTTTTGGTATCAGGATAATGGTGGCCTCATAGAACGAATTTGGGAGTGTTCCATCCTCTTCAGTGTTCTGAAATAGCTTGAGAAGGAGAGATATTAACTCTTTATATGTTTGGTAGAATTTCCCTGTGAAGTGGTCTGGTTTTGAACTTTTGTTTGTTGTGAGTTATTCAACTACAAATTCAATTTCACTATTAGTGATAAGTCTGTTCAAATTGTCTGTTTCTTCTGGATTCAGTCTTAGCAGGTTGTATGTGTCTAGAAATTTGTCAATTTCTTTTAGTTTGTCCAATTTGTTGGCATATAACTGTTTGCAGTATTCTTTTATGATTTTCGTATCTCTGTGATATTCGTGGTTATTTCTCCTCTTTTATTTCTTATTTTGTTTATTTGGATCCTCTCTCTTTTCTTCTTGGTGAACCTGGCTAGGTTTATCAATTTTGTTTATTTAAAAAAAAAAGGCTCTTGATTTCACTGATGTTTTCTATTGTTTTTGGTCACTATTTTATTATTTCCTCTCTGATCTTTTCCTTTCCTTCCTTCTTCTGACTTAGGGCTTTGTTTGTTCTTCTTTTTCTACTTATTTTAGGTGGTAGGTTAGGTTGTTTATTTGAAATTTGTCTTGTTTCTTGAGGTATGCTGTATTACTATAAACTTCCCTCTTAGAACTGCTTTTGCTGCATCCCATAGATTATGGAAAGTTGTGTTTCCATTTTCATATGTCTCAAGGTATTTCCTGATTTTCTCTTTGATTTCTTCATTCACCCATTGGTTTCTTTAGTAGCATTTTGTTTAATCTCCACGTGTATATGCTTTTCCCAATCTTCATCCTATAATTAATTTCTAGTTTCATATTGTTATGGTAAAAAAATGCTTGATATAATTTCTATACTCTTAAATTGGTTGAGATTTGTTTTGTGGCTTAGCATGTGATCTACCCTGGAGAATGGTCCATGCTTATTTGAAAAGAATGCATATTCTGCTATTTTGGGATGAAATGTCTTGTAAATATATATTAAATACAATTTGTCTGTTCTGTCATTTAAGACCCCTGCTGCCTCATTGATTTTCAGTCTGGAAGATCTCTCTATTGATGTATGTGATGTATGTATGTTAAAATCCCCCACTATTACTGTATTATTGTCAATTTCTCCTTTTATGTTTGTTAATGTTTGCTTTTTATATTTAGGTGCTCTTGTACTGGATGCATATACACTAGTTGTTGTGAATCCTCTTCTTGTATTTATCTTTTTATCATTATATAATTTCTTCTTTGTCTTTAGTTATAGCCTTGTTTTAAAGTCTATTTTATCTCATATGAGTATTGCTACCAGAGTAGGATTTTCATTTTCCTATAGAGTCTTACTTCTTTTCCAATTAGAGGATACCCTTTAACATTTCTTTCAGGGTAGGGTTAGTACTGATGAACTCTTTCAGTTTTTGCTAGTCTGGGAAGTTCTTTATCTCTCCTTTGGTTCTAAATAATAATCTTGTTTGGTACAGTATTCTAGGTTGCAGGTTCTTCCCTTTCAGCACTTTGAATATATCATGCCACACCCTTCTTGTCTGCAAAGTTTCTGCAGAAAAGTCAGCTGATAATCTTATGGGAGTTACCTTGTATATGACTCTGTTTTTCTCATGATCCATTTAAACATCTCTTTAACTTTTGCCATTTTAATTATGTCTTTTTAAAAATTTTATTGAAATATAATTGATTTACAATGCTGTGTTTAGTATCTGTTGTACAGCAAAGTGACTCAATTATATATATATATATATATATATATATATATATATATATTCTTTTTCATATTCTTTTCTATTATGGTTTATCACAGGATATTGAATATAGTTCCCTGTGCTATACAGTAGAACCTTGTTGTTTATCCATCCTATATATAACAGTTTACATCTGCTAATCCCAAACTCCAAATACTTCCCATAATTATAATATGTCTTGATGTGGTCTGTTTGGGTTCATCTTATTTAGAACCCCCTGTGCTTCCTGTACCGGAATATCTGTTTTCTTCTTCAGGTTTGGGAAGTTTTCAGCCATACTTTTTCAAATATATTTTCAATCCCTTTCTCTCTCTCTTCTCCTTCTGAGACCCCTATAATGTAAATGTTGGTACTTTTAATGTTATTCCGGATCTTTCAAACTGCTCTCATTTTTAAAATTTGTTTTTCTTTCTGCTGTTCTGATTGGGTGATTTCCATTATTCTATATTCCAGATCACATATGCATTCTTCTGTGTCACTTAGTCTACTATTCACTCCATCCAGTTTTTGTTTGTTTGTTTGTTTGTTTTCAGCTACTGAATTCTTCATTTCTAACTGGGTCTTTTTAAAATTTTCTAGTTCCTTGTTAAAATTCTCACTGTGTTCATTTACTCTTTTCACTAATTCAATTAGCATTCTGATTACAAATGTTTTTAATTTTTTATCTCTTAAATTGTTTATTCTGTTTCATGATTTATTGTTTTAAGTTTCTAAAATAATTTTATTGGAGCATACTTGATTTACAATGTTGTGTTAGTTTCAGGCATACAGCAAAGTGAATCAGTTATACATATACATATATCCATTCTTTTTGTTTGTTTTAGATTCTTTTCCCATATAGGCCATTATAGAGTACTGAGTAGAGTGCTTTGTGCTATACAGTAGGTCCTTATTAGATATCTATTTTATATATAGTAGTGTGACCTTCCAATTTATCCCTCACCCTACTTAAGGGGCTTTCTATTGCTCTTTCAGTTGAGACCAGTTCCTCTGTCTTTTCATTTTGCTTAACTTTCTCTATCTCTACAAATTTAGGTGAAATAGTTACCTATTACTATGTTGAAAGGGTGTCCTTATGTGGGAGCACCCCTATACAGATTGCTTGTGCCCAATGTCTTTGGTTAGAGAGCTAGATTTGATATGGATGCAAGTCACATCTTTCCTCAGGGTTTATTGGCAGCTATCACCTTGGTAGGAGGTGGGGCTGGAGATAGAGGAGCTAGGGTTAGAGCTGAGTGTGCTGCTCAGTGGCCATCATCACCCTATGTGGGGGTGGGGTTGGATTCCAAGTTGTTGGGGCAGAAGCCCTGTGGGTCAGTTCCAAGCTGACTCTATTCTCTTTAAGTGTGCTTTCCTCTCTCCCAGCACTGATATCCTTGCCCCAGAGGGGAGCAATGCTGAAGCAAGTGGGGCATGTACAGGCTCTCAGCTCATGATGGAGCATGGGCTGCAGTGGTTTGGCTGGAGACAGATGTCCAAGCTGCCTCCTATGCACTGCCTGCACATGCACCAGAAATTGTTGCCCTTGCCCTGCTCAGATACAGTCTTGAGTCTGAGTCTTTTTTTGCCCCTCACAACTGACCATTCACCCCAGCCTCTGCCTCTCCATCCCTGTTGTGGATCCACACTGCAGGGCAGTCAGAGTCCACATAGGCTCTTGGTGTGTCTCTGGGCACTGGCTGTGGTGGACCAGCTGTCATCATGTTTTCAGGCTGTGTCTGATGTGCTGCATGAGTACTTCCCAACAATGTCCTCCCTTCCTCCCCCAGATGTCACTCTAGATATGAGTCATCTCTGTTTCCTACAGCCGAGATATTTACAACCAGGTGATGTATTTTCCACTTGAAAGCATGGGATTATAAAACATATTCACAGAATTTTAAAAGAATGTATTCAATATTTATATTTCTTATATTAAACATTTGTCTAGGTTTTAAGAGAGAAACCAGCGAGATGGGAAGAGACAGAAAAAAGCAAAGTCTAAGGCAAAGAGAAACAGGAATGCCAAGGGAGGGAAGGAAATTTCAATCTTATAAATCAGTATTAAAATGGGAGAAATAACTCTATAAAAGATAGGGAATCAATATAAAAATATGCTTCTGCTTCTTGAGGACTTTTCATTTTTTTAATGGCCAGCTGATGTGGAAGTAGAGAAGGCTACAATGTATGGATGAAAGGCACAAATGGGGATTTTTCTACGTTGATCTATAGGTTTCTTCCAGTATTGATTTTTATTTCTGAAATTCTTATTATGAGTGCATAGTGGGTCCAATTATACCTGTGTGAAATGTCCCAAGATTATTTCACAGCAGCTGGCACTGAAAAGTGAGGTGAAATGAAATGTACAAAAAATAAAGATGGGAGTCCCTGACCTAGATGTGGAGATATATGTCAGTTTGGTTAGACAGAGCCCAAGACTACATGTCCTTTGGGTAAGTCATATAGGTAAGAACTTGGAGAAAATTAGGTTTCTAATATAACTGCCTTGATCCATCTAGAAGTTCTATTTAATCTATGAGGTAGTTTGTGAAATCATGATCTGTCTGACAAGAATGAGAAAGACAAAGAAAAACTTAAGTGCTCCAGAAATCGAGAATGTCTTATAGCAATGAAGATAGAAAGCAGAAAGTTTAAGACTGAGGTCTGGATTGGAATGTATCACTACATTTAACCACTACATGGATATAAGTCATCTAGAGTAAATAATTTCATTTTAAATAATCCTAGGGGAGAGATTATTATATTTAATATTTTTTTACAAAAAATATGAATCAAGAAATAGTGAAAATTAAAATGAATATATATTATATTACTGTTAGTAAGGCCACTATTGAATAAACAGTACTTGATACCAAGACTCTCCTATGATTTTTTAAAGGAATATTTCATTTAATCTCACAGTCTTGTAATCTTATCTCCATCACTCAAATATTTAAATTAAGCTATAAAGATTGAGAAGTTGTTTGTGTTGTACCTTTATAAAAATTAGAACAGGTTGAATACATTGTAATCAGTCTAATATTTTTTGGTATTTCGAAGAGTATTGTTCAGGATTTGGGAGAGATTCTAAATCTGTTTGCAGATACTAAGAAGTAAGCAAACAATAGTTGTTACTCTTTAAGAACAGGTATTATATTATACCATAGCTATACTGTATATGTGATATGCTTGACTTTGCAATATATGTGTGTATATTGCATACAAAATAATTCATAAAATGATAATACAGAAAAATAAGGAAAAAGTTTTGATAAAATAATACAACCCTATTTATTCCAGCTCTAAAGATCTGGCTCTTTGAGTCAGAAAGATAGTTATGACTGGGTAGGACAGGCATCTGCTATCTAATGGAAGAGGACTTCCACCACCCTGCTTTCTTTCACCTATGATCTCCCTCTTTTGCCCCATGTGTTAAGAGAGGAAACAATTTCTTTTTCCACCTAAGCCAAAGAGATCAGACAACCTCAGAAAATTCACATATTGAATAAGCAGATGATGAAAGATCACTCCCCTTTTGGTCAGTGAGTTTTGAACAGATTTGAAGGGTAAAGTATGAGCACACACTGTATGCTTTGTGCCTGAGATATATTATCACTTAATCTTCAATGTAAATTCTAAGGATAGCTGTCTACATTTTACAATTAAGGAAACTGAGGCTTAGGGAAATAATATAATTGCCTAAAATAACCAAACCGTTGAATTGGAGAGTCAGTTCTTGAATTTGTGTCTCTCTGACTCAAAAGTTGTTATGGTATTATTACTATACTATTATGACATTCAGTGAGGTATTAATTGAAACAAAGGCTAAAAATGGAATTAATTGTAAAGCAACTTCTGTTGTTCCTAGTGATAATCATTTGGCTTAATCTATTTTTTCCAGTACATTTTTTTTAAGGTTCTAATAAATTTTTTAATTAGTTTCTGCTTTATAACAAAGTGAATCAGTCATACATATACATCTGTTCCCACATCCCTTCCCTCATGCATCTCCCTCCCTCCCAACCTCCCCATCCCACCCCTCCAGGAGTTCACAAAGCACCGAGCTGATCTCCCTGTGCTCTGCGGCTGCTTCCCACTATCTATCTACCTAACGTTTGGTAGTGTATATATGTCCATGCCTCTCTTTCGCTTTGTCACAGCTTACCCTTCCCCCTCCCCATATCCTCGAGTCCATTCTCAAGTACGTCTGTGTCTTTATTCCCGTTTTACCCCTAGGTTCTTCATGACATTTTTTTTTTTAATTCCGTATATATGTGTTAGCATACGGTATTTGTCTTTCTCTTTCTGACTTACTTCACTCTGTATGACAGACTCTAGGTCTATCCACCTCATTACAAATAGCTCAGTTTCGTTTCTTTTTATGGCTGAGTAATATTCCATTGTATATATGTGCCACATCTTCTTTATCCATTCATCCGATGATGGACACTTAGGTTGTTTCCAGCTCCGGGCTATTGTGAATAGAGCTGCAATGAACATTTTGGTACATGTCTCTTATTGAATTATGGTTTTCTCAGGGTATATGCCTAGTAGTGAGATTGCTGGGTCATATGGTAGTTCTATTTTTAGTTTTTTAGGAACCTCCATACTGTTCTCCATAGTGGCTGTACCAATTCACATTCCCACCAGCAGTGCAAGAGTGTTCCCTTTTCTCCACACCCTCTCCAGCATTTATTGTTTCTAGATTTCTTGATGATGGCCATTCTGACTGGTGTGAGATGATATCTCATTGTAGTTTTGATTTGTATTTCTCTAATGATTAATGATGTTGAGAATTCTTTCATGTGTTTCTTGGCAGTCTGTATATCTTCTTTGGAGAAATGCCTATTTAAGTCTTCTGCCCATTTTTGGATTGGGTTTTTTGTTTTTTTGCTATTGAGCTGCATGAGCTGCTTATAAATTTTGGAGATTAATCCTTTGTCAGTTGCTTCATTTGCAAATATTTTCTCCCATTCTGAGGGTTGTCTTTTGGTCTTGTTTATGGTTTCCTTTGCTGTGCAAAAGCTTTGAAGTTTCATTAGGTCCCATTTGTTTATCTTTGTTTTTATTTCCATTTCTCTAGGAGGTGGGTCCAAAAGGATCTTGCTGTGATTTATGTCATAGAGTGTTCTGCCTATGTTTTCCTCTAAGAGTTTGATAGTTTCTGGCCTTATATTTAAGTCTTTAATCCATTTTGAGCTTATTTTTGTGTATGGTGTTAGGGAATGATCTAATCTCAAACTTTTACATGTCCCTGTCCAGTTTTCCCAGCACCACTTATTGAAGAGGCTGTCCTTTCTCCACTGTACATTCCTGCCTCCTTTATCAAAGATAAGTTGGCCATATGTGCATGGGTTTATCTCTGGGCTTTCTATCCTGATCCACTGATCTATCTTTCTGTTTTTATGCCAGTACCACACTGTCTAAATTACTGTAGCTTTGTAGTATAGTCTGAAGTCAGGGAGCCTGATTCTTCCAGCTCCGTTTTTCATTCTCAAGATTGCTTTGGCTATTCGGGGTCTTTTGTTTTTCCAAACAAATTTTGAAATGTTTTGTTCTAGTTCTGTGAAAAATGCCAGTGGTAGTTTGATAGGGATTGCATTGAATCTGTAGATTGCTTTGGGTAGTAGAGTCATTTTCACAATATTGATTCTTCCAATCCAGGAGCATGGTATATCTCTCCATCTATTTGTATCATCTTTAATTTCTTTCATCAGTGTCTTATAATTTTCTGCATACAAGTCTTTTGTCTCCTTAGGTAGGTTTATTCCTAGATATTTTATTCTTTTTGTTGCAATGGTAAATGGGTGTGTTTTCTTGATTTCATTTTCAGATTTTTCATCATTAGTGTACAGGAATGCCAGAGATTTCTGTACATTAATTTTGTATCCTGCTACTTTACCAAATTCATTGATTAGCTCTAGTAGTTTTTCAGTAGCATCTTTAGGATTCTCTATGTATAGTATCATGTCATCTGCAAACAGTGACAGCTTTACTTCTTCTTTTCCAATTTGGATTCCTTTTATTTCCTTTTCTTCTCTGATTGCTGTGGCTAAAACTTCCAAAACTATGTTGAATAAGAGTGGTGAGAGTGGGCAGCCTTGTCTTGTTCCTGATCTTAGTGGAAATGGTTTCAGTTTTTCACCATTGAGGACAATGTTGGCTGTGGGTTTGTCATATATGGCCTTTATTATGTTGAGGAAAGTTCCCTCTATGCCTACTTTCTGCAGGGTTTTTATCATAAATGGGTGTTGAATTTTGTCATAAGCTTTCTCTGCATCTATTGAGATGATCATATGGTTTTTCTCCTTCAACTTGTTAATATGGTGTATCACATTGATTGATTTGTGTATATTGAAGAATCCTTGCATTCCTGGAATAAACCCCACTTGATCATGCTGTATGATCCTTTTAATGTGCTGTTGGATTCTGTTTCCTAGTATTTTGTTGAGGATTTTTGCATCTATGTTCATCAGTGATACTGGCCTGTAGTATTCTTTCTTTGTGACATCCTTGCCTGGTTTTGGTATCAAGGTGATGGTGGCCTCGTAGAATGAGTTTGGGAGTGTTCCTTCCTCTGATATTGTTTGGAAGAGTTTGAGAAGGATGGGTGTTAGCTCTTATCTAAATGTTTGATAGAATTCACCTGTGAAGCCATCTGGCCCTGGGCTTTTGTTTGATGGAAGATTATTTTTTTTTTTTTTTTTTTTTTTTGCTGTACGCGGGCCTCTCACTGTTGTGGCCTCTCCCGTTGCGGAGCACAGGCTCCGGACGCACAGGCTCAGCGGCCATGGCTCACGGGCCCAGCCGCTCCGCGGCATATGGGATCCTCCCAGACCGGGGCACGAACCCGTGTCCCCTGCATCGGCAGGCGGACTCTCAACCACTGCGCCACCAGGGAGGCCCTGATGGAAGATTTTTAATCACAGTTTCAATTTCAGTGCTTGTGATTGGTCTATTCATATTTTCTATTTCTTCCTGAGTCAGTCTTGGCAGCTTGTGCATTTCTAAGAATTTGTACATTTCTTCCAGGTTGTCCATTTTATTGGCATAGTGTTGCTTATAGTAATCTCTCATGATCTTTTGTATTTCTGCAGTGTCAGTTGTTACTTCTCCTTTTTCATTTCTAATTCTATTGATTTGAGTCTTCTCCCTTCTTTTCCTGATGAGTCTGGCTAATGGTTTGTCAATTTTGTTTATCTTCTCAAAGAACCAGCTTTTAGTTTGGTAGATCTTTGCTGTCGTTTCCTTCATTTCTTTTTTCATTTATTTCTGATCTGATCTTTATGATTTCTTTCCTTCTGCTAACTTTGGGGGGTTTTTGTTCTTCTTTCTCTAATTGCTTTAGGTGCAGGGTCAGGTTGTTTACTCGAGATGTTTCCTGTTTCTTAAGGTGGGATTGTATTGCTATAAACTTCCCCCTTAGAACTGCTTTTGCTGCATCCCATAGGTTTTGGGTCGTCGTGTCTCCATTGTCTTTTGTTTCTAGGTATTTTTTAATTTCCTCTTTGATTTCTTCAGTGATCACTTCGTTATTGAGTAGTGTATTGTTTAGCCTCCATGTGTTTGTATTTTTTACAGATCTTTTCCTGTAATTGATGTCTAGTCTCATAGCATTGTGGTCGGAAAAGATACTTGATACAATTTCAGTTTTCTTAAATTTACCAAGGCTTGATTTGTGACCCAAGATATGATCTATCCTGGAGAATGTTCCATGAGCACTTGAGAAAAATGTGTATTCTGTTGTTTTTGGATGGAATGTCCTATAAATATCAATTAAGTCCATCTTGTTTAATGTATCATTTAAAGCTTGTGTTTCCTTATTTATTTTCATTTTGGATGATCTGTCCATTGGTGAAAGTGAGGTGTTAAAGTCCCCTAATATGAGTGTGTTACTGTCGATTTCTCCTTTTATGGCTGTTAGTATTTGCCTTATGTATTGAGGTGCTCCTATGTTTGGTGCATAAATATTTACAATTGTTATATCTTCTTCTTGGATCGATCCCTTTATCGTTATGTAGTGTCCTTCTTTGTCTCTTCTAATAGTCTTTATTTTAAAGTCTATTTTGTCTGATATGAGAATTGCTACTCCAGCTTTCTTTTGATTTTCATTTGCATGGAATATCGTTTTCCATCCCCTTACTTTCAATCTGTATGTGTCTCTATGTCTGAAGTGGGTCTCTTTTAGACAGCATATATATGGGTCTTGTTTTTGTATCCATTCAGCCACTCTGTGTCTTTTGGTGGGAGCATTTAGTCCATTTACATTTAAGGTAATTATTGATATGTATGTTCCTATTCCCATTTCCTTAATTGCTTTGGGTTCGTTATTGTAGGTATATTCCTTCTGTTGTGTTTCTTGCCTAGAGAAGTTCCTTTAGCATTTGTTGTAAAGCTGGTTTGGTGGTGCTGAACTCTCTCAGCTTTTGCTTGTCTGTAAAGGTTTTAATTTCTCCATCAAATCTGAATGAGATCCTTGCTGGGTAGAGTAATCTTGGTTGCAGGTTTCTGTCCTTCATCAGTTTAAGTATGTCCTGCCACTCCCTTCTGGCTGGTAGAGTTTCTGCTGAGAGATCAGCTGTTAACCTGATGGGGATTCCCTTCTGTGTTATTTGTTTTTTTTACCTTGCTGCTTTTAATATGATTTCTTTGTGTTTAATTTTTGACAGTTGGACTAATATGTGTCTTGGCGTATTTCTCTTTGGATTTATTCTGTATGGGACTCTCTGTGCCTCCTGGACTTGATTAACTATTTCCTTTCCCATATTAGGGAAGTTTTCAACTATAATCTCTTCAAATATTTTCTCAGTCCCTTTCTTTTTCTCTTCTTCTTCTGGAACCCCTATAATTCGAATGTTGGTGCGTTTAATGTTGTCCCAGAGGTCTTTAAGACTGTCCTCAGTTCTTTTCATTCTTTTTTCTTTATTTTGCTCTGCATCAGTTATTTCCACTATTTTATCTTCCACCTCACTTATCCGTTCTTCTGCCTCAGTTATTCTGCTATTGATCCCATCTAGAGTATTTTTCATTTCATTTGTGTTTTTAATCGATGCTTGATTCATCTTTAGTTCTTCTAGGTCCTTGTTAACTGTTTCTTGCATTTTGTCTATTCTATTTCCAAGATTATGGATCTTGTAAATAGAATCTTGGATCAGCTTTACTATCATTATTCTGAATTCTTTTTCTGGTAGACTGCCTATTACCTCTTCATTTGTTAGGTCTGGTAGGTTTTTATCTTGCTCCTTCACCTGCTGTGTGTTTTTCTGTCTTCTCATTTTGCTTATGTTACTGTGTTTGGGGTCTCCTTTTTGCAGGCTGCAGATTCGTAGTTCCTGTTGTTTTTGGTGTCTGTCCGCAGTGGCTAAGGTTGTTTCAGTAGGTTGTGTAGGCTTCGTGGTGGGGGGGACTAATGCCTGTGTTCTGGTGGTTGAGGCTCAATCTTGTCTTTCTGGTGGACAGGTCCACGTCTGGTGGTGTGTTTTGGGGTGCCTATGGCCTTATTATGTTTTTAGGTAGCCTCTCTGCTAATGGGTGGGGTTGTGTTCCTGCCTTGCTAGTTGCTTAGCATAGGGTGACCAGCACTGTAGCTTGCTGGTCGTTGACTGAAGCTGGGTGCTGGTGTTGAGATGGAGATCTCTGGGAGATTTTCGCTGCTTGATATTAAGTGGAGCTGGGAGGTCTCTTGTGGACCCGTGTCCTGAAGTTGGCTCTCCCACTTCAGAGGCACAGCACTGACTCCTGGTTGCAGCACCAAGAGCCTTTCATCCAGCTGGCTCAGAATAACAGGGATTAAAAGTAGAAAGAAAGAATTGGTAGAAGAAAGAAAGAGAGAGGGAAAGAAAGGAAGAAGGGTAGAAAAGAAGGAAGAAAGAAAGAAAGGAGGGAGGGAGGAAGGATGGAAAGAAAGAAGGAAAGAAAGGAGGGAGGGAGGGAGGAATGAAAGCAAAAGGAAGAGTGAATGGAAGAAGGGTGGGAGGGATGGAGGAAGGAAAGAAAGAAAGAAAGACAGGAGGGAGGGAGGGAGGAAGGAAAGAAAAAGAAAGTGGAAAGAAGAAGGGTGGGAGGGAGGGAGGAAAGAAAAAGAAAGAAGGAAAGGAGGAGCGGAGGGAGGGAGGGAGGAAGGGAAGGTAGGAAAAAAAGAAAGAGCAGGTAAAGTAAAATAGAATAAAGTATGACATATAGTAGCGTTATTAAAATTAAAAAGTAATTATTGGAAAAAAAAAACGGACCGATAGAACCCTGGGACATATGGTGGAAGCAAAGCTATACAGAGAGAATCTTACACAGAAGATTACACATACACATTCACAAAAAGAGAGCAGGGGGAAAAATCAAAAATCTTGCTCTCCAAGTCCACCTCCTCAATTTGGGATAATTTGTTGTAAAAAGAGGAAAAGGGGTGAAAGTCTTAAATCTTGTCCTCAAAGTCCACTTCCTCAATTTCGGATGATTCGCTGTCCATTCATGCACTCCACAGACACAGGGCACATCAAATGGACCATGGAGCTTTAATACGCTGCCTCCGTGGCTGCACAGAGAGATTTCCCTGTCTCTTCTCTGCTCTCACAGCTCCCGGGTCTCAGCCTTGGACCTGGCCCCACCTCTGCGCATAGGTAGCTGGAGGGCGTCCGTTCTTCGCTCAGACAGGACGGGTTTAAAGAAGCCGCTGATTCGGGGGCTCTGGCTCACTCAGGCAGAGGGGAGGGAGGGGCGCGCAGTGTGGGGCGGGCCTGCGGCGGCAGAGGCCGGCGTGACGTTGCAGCAGCCTGTGGCGCTCTGTGCGCTTTCCTGGGAAAGCCGTCCCCGGGTCCCGGGACCCCGGCAGTGGCGGGGTGCACAGGCCCCCCGGAAGGTGGGGCGGACTGTGACCCGCACTCGCACACAGGCCCGGCGGCGGCGGCGGCGGCGGCAGCGGCGGCAGCCCCAGCGTCCCACGCCCATCTCTGAGGTCCGCGCCTTACCTGCGGCTCGCGCCTGTCTCCAGCGCTTCCCCAAGCAGCCCTCTTAATGCCCTCTCCTCGCGCACCAGGAAACAAAAGGGAAAAAAGTCTCTTGCCTCTTCGGCAGCTCCAGACCCTTTCCCCAGACTCCCTCCGGGCTAGCCGTGGTGCACTAACCCCTTCAGGCTCTCTTCCTGCTGCCAGTCCCAGCCCTCTCCCTGTGCTCCAACTGAAACCCGATACCCAAGCCTCAGCTCCCAGCCCCGCCCGCCCCAGCGGCCGAGCAGACAAGCCTCTCGGGCTGGTGTGTGCCTGAGGGCACCGGTCCTCTGTGCCAGAATCTCTCTGCTTTGCCCTCCGCACCCCTGTTGCTGTGTTCTCCTCCGCTACTCCGAAGCTTTCCCCCTCCGCCACCTGCAGTCTCCGCCCGCGAAGGGGCTTGTAGTGTGTAGAAACCTTCCCTCCTTCACGGCTCCCTCCCACTGGTGCAGGTCCCGTCCCTATCCTTTTGTCTCTGTTTATTCTTTTTTTCTTTTGCCCTACCCAGGTATGTGGGGAGTTTCTTGCCTTTTGGGGGGTCTGAGGTCTTCTGTCAGCGTTCAGTAGGTGTTCTGTAGGAGTTGTTCCACGTGTAGATGAATTTCTGATGTATCTGTCGGGAGGAAGGTGATCTCCGCGTCTTACTCTTCCGCCATCTTCCTCCGGGCCCCCCTCCAATACATTTTTACAGTCGAAGAATTTTTTAACTTTATTAGAATTCCAGTTCTAGAAAATATTTGAGAATAATAAGCTGGAAACTACTACTTGTAATGACATAAGATATTAATATTTATTGATTTTTCCCCGATAACTCACCATCAGTGCTGCTTAATGAACAATAGAGAAACTGGATGAGTTCATCCAATATTCAAATGATATCAATTTTTCTACAGTGGGATCTTTAAGGAACTCCAAGTCACTGTAACTATATATCATTACTGCATATCAGGCAAAGAAGTTCCAACTTAGCACAGCCAATGCATCACAAATGTGCCTTCAGGTCACTGTCCTCGGCCATGACAGCGGTATGAATCAGGGTGATGCTGCCACAGAAGGAAAATGCTTGGAAAAAAGTGTTTCATTCTCAAAATTAGTGTACTTGTTCATGGTACATGGAGTCTTGCTGATAAAGCAGCTTCTAGCCTCTCACACTCTCTCTCCCTTTTTTTTCGTTTTTGTATTGGTTTTTACTCTAACGATGCCCTATGAGATATAAATATTATATCTCTGTTTGTAATCAAATGCCAAGGAAATTCATTATTTATTCTCTTGGACAAAAGTGACAACAATACAAGTGTGTTTCAGAGACTGGGGTCTAGAGTTAGGCATTGGTAATCTCAAGCAATTATCTGTGATATTTGAGATAATATGAACTGGGGACTTCAGAGATTTTCAGGATGATTGAAAATTTAAGCTGAATTTATATATTTTATATATATGTATGTATATACATATATATAAAATTTTATATATGTATATATATATAATTATATATATGTATGTGCATATATATATAATTATATATATATGTATGTACATACATATATATAAAATTATATATATATGTATGTACATACATATATATAAAATTATATATATATATATGTATATACATACATATATATAAAATTAGAGTGAGCAACCATCCTTAAGGGGTTTCCTGGGACACATGACTTTCAGTCTTCAAACTAGGACAGTCCTGGGCAAAGCTGGATGGTTGGTCACGTTATTACTGATTAGAACTAATTAACAAAGCTTTTCATTTGGTGGACCAAATATGATGGTAAATACATTATTTTCTGTGTATTTAGCATTTACAAATATTAATTGGTCCATGTTGATTTGCTGGTTCTGTAGGAGAAGAAGTATCTCCCTAGCTTCTGGGAGGCCAACTGGACTTCTAAATAAATACTTGCTATAGCTAGCATTCACACAAGGTTCCAAAGACTTCCAACTTCAATGGGGCTATGATTCTCCTGGGCAGTTTCTTGCACTGCTACACCCTTATTTTAGGGTTGTGAGAGAAATATGGATTTCAGTTGATTTAACTTCTTGTAGCATCCTTCCCTGTCTCCTCTAATCTCCTTAGGAAACTTGCTGAATCCACTTTTCAAGTGATGTTAATAGTAAACAATAATAATGGCTCTTTTTTGAACTTATATGTTTGATTTGTTATTCATTTCTACAGGTATATTTAAGAATAGTTAATTCATCTGGTTTGTCACTAATCTGAATTTAAATGTGATTTATATCTTTCTCACCCCAAATTACAATGAAACAATATGAAACAAGCAAAGTGCAGAATGGCAAACTAAACTAAATTAATGTCAACCAACCAACTAAAGAAACACAGCTTCCCCACACTGCCCCTTATCACTTCTTCATAACTTCTCTCTTGTTCTCCTTCCACAGACCAGATTCTTGAAAGAACTATCAATATTATTTTGCAGGTAGATCTTCTAACCATAAAATGCAACTCTTTTTTTTTTTGCCTTACTTGTTATAATCTTTCGCCATTTCTCTATCAAAGCATGAGATTTCTCTTTTGTTGTCAAATTCAGTGGACACAAATTTGAATGAAAGAAGAAAATAAAGCAGACACCATCAACTAACTTGCTGCAAAACTAATTTCATCAGAATTGCAATTGAAACAAATTATTTAAGATGTAGATAATCAGTCATCAAAGAAAAATCTCATAGGTTCATCTGTAATAAAATAAAGGAAAACACTCCTTCTAGGGCACTCAAATTTGGAAATATGAATGGAAAACTTATGTTGAACTAAAAGTAGCCTGAAGGCAAAATACAGTACACTTGAAGAGCTTAATGAGGTGTGCTTTCCTCATTTTTAAAAATCACAGTTTAAACAACCACTGAGTAAGTCTGGTTTGGAAATCTACCTCCTTAAGAGTTCCCAAATCTTCCTGAAAGCACTTTTTTGAGAAAAAAAACTGGTATAGCTCAAAAGAACAGAGACTAATAATACTCTCAAAGTTTGTTTTGCAGGATATTTTAAGTGGCTGCAAAGATTTGGGGAAAAATAAAATTAAGGGATCAGTTTCAAAATTAGAGCCCTTTAGCATTTTCCAAAACTGGGTCATCTACATTACAGTATAGAAAAAGAAAACAAAAATTCAAACGAAGAAAATTCTAGTTTTGAAGGTAAAAGCCATACTACTTTAGAAGTAACTGTTTGTCCCTAAATATAAATATTAAAGAGGCAATGTCTTCAAATGTTTTCTTTGTTCTAATAAAATTACAGAAAATTCACTCCTTGTAATGAACAAAATAAAAAAAAACATAGCCACAGAACACTAAAAATATCCATGTATATTAAACTGAAGAATAAAGTAATACTTAATTGTCAGTCTCTTTTTTGCAACATATGACAAAATAGGCATTTCATTCTTTGAGGAAACAATCCTTTTCTGTGATTACGGATAATGATATACCTATTGACTCAATGGAATGCTTACTAAGTTATTCAAAGGCAGATGTGATGTACTGTTTCTGCCTCATACACACACACGTACACACGCACTGCTCATTGCCATGAAAATGCTGAAGTGACCTCAGACTGTAGTAGACAGAATAATAGCCCCCCTAAAATGCATATGACCTAATCTCCAGAGACTGAACATGTTACCTTACATGCCAAAAAAGATTTTGCAATTATGATTTAGTTAAGGATTATGGGGAAATTATCCTGAATTATCTGAGTGAACCCACTGTAATCACAGTGGTCTTTGTAAGATGAAAACAGGATTGTCAGAGTCAGAAAAAGGAGCTATGCCAAAGGAAGCAGAGGCTGGAATGAAAGACTGAAGATGGAGGAAAGGCCATAAGCCAAAGGATATAAGCAGCCTCTAAAACCTGAAAAAGACAAGGAACACACTCTCCACTAGAACCTCTAGAAAGAACGCAGCCCTGCTATCCTCTTGATTTTAGCCCCATAAGATTCCTCTCTGACTTCTGACCTCAAGAACTGTAAGATAATAAATTTGTGTTATTTTAAGCCCCTAAGTTTATGATAATCTGTTAAAGCAGCAATAGGAAGCTAATACAAATATAAAATACATAGTATTGTTGAAAAGAAGACCAAAATAGATTTTTTATATAGAACTGTGCAGATCTTTTGAGGAAGTTTTCTAGTTTCCATTTTTGATAATATTACTTATGAAAAAAAAGTTTCTTTCTTTTACAGTTTTCCTATATCAGGTCTCATGTAAAATGTGAAAAAGTTTTGAAAAATTAGTTGATAATTTGTGCCTACAATGTATTTTATGAAACTAGTATTTAAAATAGCCATAAATAAGCATTAATGCATTATCTTCACAAATATCAATATTTTCTTATTTAAAAGTTCAGATTCAAAAATATTTGAAATGGTTTATAAACAGGAAAATATAATATATAACATATCCCTATGGCTAGTTAATATATGGCTAGTTAAATGTATGTCAAAAATAAACGGCTATTTTAACAAAATGAGAGAAAATAAAACACTAGACTTTTTAAATGAAATTTAATTACGGATACTGTTGATTGTGTCTGTTGCCCTGATATTTGTTATTTATTACTAAAATAACTATTTACTGAGAATTGATGATTACCCAGTTAGGTCTTAATTTATATTAAGAAAGTGGGCTCTTTGGTTTTTCACTTGGTCTCAAAACCATCTACAATCTTTACAGTAATGATTGTAATTTATGTTCAGGCAAAGCCTCACATTTAATACCCAGGGAAGAAAATTATGGCATGAAATATGCATAACCTATTCAGTAGATAACTCCCACTATAATCAATTGACTACAGTAACATTGAGTATCTAAAACCAGAAGTCTACACAGGCGTTCTAATACTTGGCTGTAAATATCCATTGACATTTCCACAATAGATTATTTATCTCAGTTGCTATCACTACATTGCATTAAAAATTGGAACAACTCTTGATATAGTGATAAGGATTTTCTGGAAGGTGTTATTAGGATGCATTCTCTTTATTCATTGAAATTGATTTTTTTACATACTATTAGATGCAAAGCAGGTTTAAAACTTTAAGGATCTCAATTCTACTAACTCTTTTTGAAAGTAATTTCTTCTATTTATTGATCCTATAATGTGATTTAAGAAAGTTCTTCAGGTCTATGTATTACTTGATCTTTTCCTCCTATTTCTCAGAAATGCACCTCAGATATACTGAAGTTAACTTTTCTTTGCTAACTAAATTTAAACTTTCTGGATTTTGAACCTTCTAAGAAACACTGCATATGTAAAATATATCCTATCCTGTTTAGACCATCACAAATTTATCTAAGTCAGTTTTAGTCTTGAATATTTAAATAGCTTTCAAAATATCATTTCCTTCATATATCTCCCAAATCTCAGAAAGCTATTTTAGACCAATTAGACTCTTCTATCATCCTCAATAATCTGAATGTAGATTTATTATATTTCTTCTGATCTAACTTCAAGGAAAATAAAGTTAACTGGTAAAATACTTTAGAAATTTCCTCTCTATAAAAATCATATTATCTATTAAAGGAGTGACATTTGGCTAAAATTTGATGCTGCATATATACAAGTGGTTTGATAAAATAGGTGAACCTGAACACAGATAATTTAAAAATGGAGAAAAGAGAAATGATAAAACCCAATGACACCACAAGATGTGCCAAATGATTAGCAGAGGAGATAAAAATTGATCAACCAGAAGTTCTTCAAAGGGATACTCTATTTAGAATTGCCCGGGAAATATTTCAAAACAGCAAAATTGTGTGTTCCCCATATGTTGTGGAAACAATCAGATATTGGGGGGATTACACTAATATAGACCTCAAAATTTTTCAGATAAAATACAGCACACATTCATTAAGTAGGAATCTAGCATCTTTAAAATGTAAGACAATTTAAAAAAATAAAATAAAATACCAATTATTGCCAAAGGTGTAGAAGTGTGGGAGAGAGTGTTATTTTGGTTTCTAAGATGACTTATTGAAGATCTGTTAGGCATTTTGTGGGAAAGGGCCAGGAATGATAATATTTTAACTATGCCCAGAACAGTTAAGGAAACTGTAAGTCTTTCCTGCTCCAATTATAATCTTGAACCCATTAGAAACATGGATTCAGATAAACGGATCTATCCTCAAGTGTGGATTATATAGTACATTGGTGCATTGAGTGTGTAAAAGAATACATGACTTTATTTGTTAAGTTTTAAATGCACATGCCCCTTTGACTAAACAATTACACTCTTAGATAAATACATACCATAGAGAAACTCTTGCACCTGTGAATAAGGAGAAAATTTTAAAATGCAAAAAAAGTCCACATCAACATCATTTATATTGGAGGAAAACTGGAAATAACCTAAATGCCCTCAACAGGGGTGTAGGTAACCTGTGGTATGTTCAGAAAAATGGAATCATAGGGCAAAATGAAAATGAATAACTTATAGGTACATATATCAACATAAAAGAGTTACACATACAGAAGGTAGAATTAAAATCATATAGAACATACATAAAGATTAAAAAATTGAAATATTTTATATGTTGTTTAATACATAAATATATTTTAAAACATAAAAAATGAAAAACACACAATTAATGATTTGTATACTTCTTAGGAAGGATGTGCAATGGTATCACCAGCAGGAAGGCATGTGCAGTGTACATTAACAATAATTATAGTATTTTTTCCAAAACTTAGATTTCCCTGTCTTAGATTCCACAGCTTAGATGTCCAAATTAAATTCAATAAGATTTCAATTAACCTTTCTTCTAGGCTGGTTTGCAATTCAGTTTCAGTCATTGCAGCCATCATTCTTCTTAAGGTTTGCAGCAGAATCTGTTAGAAAGGCAAAAAGTCTCCAGACAAAAGCACAGTCCATTACCTGCGCAACCTTACCTTTTATTACTCTCCTCTTGCTTACTCAGGTCCTGACATGTAGTCCTTATATATATTCCTCGAATCTACCAGGGAAAACCCTGCTGAAGGGACTTTGCAGTTGAGGTTCTCTCTACCTAGAGACATCTTGTCCTAGAGAGAGCCCCATGACTGCCTAGCTCACCTATTTCAAGTCTTTGTTCCCCTTAGAGAAACTTTCTCTTATCAATCTGCTAAAATGTTGATTCCCCACACTGATGCTCCCTAACACTTTTTACTCTTTTAACTTTTTTTTCACTGAACTTACCATCTTCTAATATACTACATAGTTTACTGATTGGTTTATTTTCTGTCCCAGCCCTTTAGGACTATAGAAGACATTTTTGTCCATTTTTCTTATTGCTGCAACATATGCTACGTATTTGGTATATTTTTTGAAATGAAATGAAGGTCTTCCGACTCAAGTCCTTCATGCCTGATACTTAGATGTATGTTCTAGAAGCCAAGAGACTAGACATTTTTCGGTTTCATTGCTCTCATGTTTGGCAAGCCGAAAGGAAATGAGTGTGAAGACTCAGAAAGCCAAGTGCACAGAACCCAGTCTTCCATGGTGTCTCATGTAGCCTCCTCACCGCATTTTAAAAAATCTACTGGGATTCTTCCAATAAGCCTTGCACCTGTTCTTCCTATCTCTTATGTATTCAACCATCAGTTTCTGTTTTAGATATTCTGGTCTCACCTTACACCTCAAATTCTTCTCCAACCTCCTGAAATGAATTGAATTGAACCTCTTTGATAAAATTTCCTATAGTGAGCTTTAGGAAAACAATAAAACCTTCTACATTTGTCCTAACTGCACAACTCTCTACTAAAAGTGGTGGACAATGACATGCAATCTTTTTGCAATGAGGAAAAATAAAATGCTGAAGGGGAAAAATCTTCAATTAGCTATCATTTTATATTACAGTAACATAGAGAGTGCCACAATTGGTTGCTATTATGGTCTTAGTCTTTAAAAGTGACTTTTTTGCTTATTTTCATTAAAAATGTAGCTGTAATTATTTTTCTGACAATCACCATGAATTTTGAAAATATGTACACACTCCACTGTACCTTACCTTTGTGCATGAAGAATATATTTTCATGCGGGGTCAGAGACTGCAGTTTCTGAATGAACCAAAACTTGGCTTTATTAGCTCAGTTGTTTCAACAACTTAGCTGATTACCCACATAAAACTATGTTAAGCTTCCTAAACTATATAGAATTAAGCAAAACAAAGCCAGAATATCTCAAAACTAAAAGGTGAAAATCCTAATCATATGTGTCAATATAAATATTAAAAGAATAACAACTGCCAATATTCAAGGAATGTTATAGAGAATAGCTTAATTTCAGAGGAAAATCTACAATTTGCATGATAATGATATGCGAAACAAATGTCATTTCTATTTTAGTTGCAAATTTAATTACTTCTATACAATAAAAAAATAAAAGGTTTAAATTCAATTACATGCTTTGCTCATTGTTTTTATGCTATACTAGATATCTTAACAGTAAGAGAATATTTGAAATCATCACTGCAGTGTTCTGCTTTTGTTTCAGCGTATTGATTATCCATTTAGGAGGAGGAAAAGCTAAAGCATGCTGATTCTAGTAGCTTCCCAATCAATCGATTATCCAGAGTTCATTTCACTTAATTATAGGTTATAAAACAGAGAAAAGTAAATGACTTTTCCTGCTTTTATTATTTGTTCAAATTTTCCATGAATTTTAGTCTTTTTTCCCAAAGGAAAAAGGTTATACTCATTTTTAGTGAAATTTTTTTAGTTCTGTCAATCGCTTGATATATCTAATATGGGATTCTGACAGGAAAATATGCATTATTTCAAGAGATAAAAAACAAGTTAGGTACTATGATAAATGTATATTACTTCTAGGCAGTTCAATCATATTATCGAAGTGTTTTCTAAAACAGAGGCTTAGAAACTCTAACATTGTAGCCCCATTTTCCTTCCATGTGCTGTCAGGGGAAGATTAACAATTTGAGACCTGTAGTGAAAATTATGTGGTCAAGTAGTTAGGGGAATGTAAAGTAGAAGCCGGGATCATATTTTAATAAAAAGGAAAGTCAGTCAGGCTAAATTTGAAGTTTTAGTGGGAAAGGGAAAATTAATATACTTATATTTAATAAAAGGTCATGGTTAAAAGACACTTCAAAAGTTGTTTTTAATATTTATAGGGGTTTATTTGAAACTGTATATAAACATTAACAATCCCTCACCTAAGTTTACATCACAAGGAATTAGTACTTACCTGGTACTTGGCATAAAAGCAGACATATAGACAAGTAGGGCAGAATAGGTAGCCCAGAAATAAATCTAAGCCTCTACAGTTAACTGTCTTTTACAAGGGTTCCAAGAACACACAATGGGGAAAAGACAGTCTCTTTAATAAATGGTGTTGGGGAAACTGGGTATCCATGTGCAGAAGAACTAAATTTGGCTCTTATCTCACATCATACACAGAAATCAACTCAATATGTATTAAAGACTTAATTGTAATTCCTGAAGCCATATAACTACCAGAAAAAATATAAGGAAAAATTTCTTGACATTGGTCTGAGGGATGATTTTTTTGGCATGACACCAAAAGCACAGGAGACAAAAGCAAAAATAGACAAGTAGGACTACATCGAAGTAAAAACTTCCACACAGCAAAGGAAATCACTAACAGAGTGAAAAGGCAGAATGAGATAAACTTACAGAATGGGAAAAAATATTTGCAAACTGTCTCTGATAAAGGGTTAATATCCAAAATATATAAAGAACTCATACAATTAAATAGCAAAATACCAAAACCAAAAACAAATAACCTACTTAAAAATAAGGAAAAAACCTGCAAAGACATTTCTCCAAAGAAGACATACAAATGGCCATCATGTATATGAAAACATGCTCAACTTCACTAATTATCAGGGAATTGCAAATCCAAACCACATGAGATATTATCTCATACCTGTTAGAATGGCTATTATCAAAAAAGACAAAAGATAATAAGTATTGATAAAAATGTGGAGAAAAGTAAACCCTTGTACACAGTTGATAGGATTGTAAAGTGGCACAGCCATTATGGAAAACAGTATGGAGTTTCCTCAAAAAATTAGGAATGTAACTGCTGGTAGAGTAATTCCTCTTCTGGGCTTATATTCAATGTAAATTTAATCAGTATCTTGAAGAGATATTTGCACTCCCACGTTCACTGCAACACTATTCACAATAGCCAAGATATGGAAACAACCTAAATGGCCATCAAATGAACCTAGAGGACATTATACTAAATAAAATAAACCAGATGCAGAAAGATAATATTGCATGATTTCACTGATTTCACTTATATGTGGAGTCTAAAATAGTTGAACTCATAGAAGCAGAGAGTAGAAAGGTAGTTGTCAGGGGCTAGGGGGAAAGGGAAATGGGGAGATGTGTGTCAAGGAGTACAAAGTTCCAGTGACACAAGATGAAGTTCTGGAGAACAAAGTATAGCAATGTGACTTTAGTTAGCAATATTGTTTTGTATTCTAGAAATCTGCTAAGAGGGTTGAGCCTAAGTGTTTTCACCTTTCCTCCCAAAAAGAAGAAAAAAGAAAAGAAAATGTAAGGTGATATATATGTTAATTTTGGTGATTACATTACAATATATATATATATCAAAATATCAACTTATATAACTTAAATATACACAATTTTTATTTGTCAGTTATAGTATGGTAGGTAGGCCTAATTTATATTACAGTCTATTTTTGTTTTACTATTTGTGAGCTAAGGAATTTTTTTTTACATTTTAAAAAGGAATAATGTGTCCATAATTAGACTCATTTATATGTGGTCAATTGATTTGAGAAAATATGCAATAGCAAGTCACAAGTGATTTTAGAATATATGATTTATGACATAATTGATTATACATGTGTTAAAAGACAAAACACAATCAATACTTCTCACTATAAGCAAAAAAGTAACTCAAAATTGATCAGAGACCCATATGTAAAATTGTAAAATTTCTAGGAGAAAATGCAGGAGGAAATTTTTTTGACCTTGCATTTAGAAAATTTTCTCAGATATGATACCAAAGGAATGATCCATAAAAGAAAATAGTAAATTGGACTTCAATAAAACTAAGAACTCTTGTTCTTCAAAACACAATGTTAAGAAAGTGAAAAGAGCGGGGCAGGGGGTGGTGATGGTGGTGGTGGGATGAACTGGGAGATGGGGATTGACATATATACACTAATATGTATAAAATAGATAACTAATAAGAGCCTGCTGTATAAAAAATAAATAAAATGAAATTCAAAAAAAGGAAAGTGAAAAGAAAAGCTGGAGATTGTGAGAAAACATTTGCAAATCATCTGTATGATAAATAAATTGACCCGAGAGTAAATTAACATTCTCAAAATTCAATAATAAGAAAACAAATAGCCCAATAAAATGGGCAACAATTTGATGAATTTATTACCACATAAGGGCATGAAATAATCTCTAATTAGTCATTAGAGAAATCCAAGTTAAACCATAGTTAGATACCACCACAGGCCTTTTAAAAGCTCATAAAAACAAACAAAAAACAAGTTGCAATACCAATTGCTATCAAAAATAACCTGGAGAGGAGGTTCCTTAAAAAACTAAAAATAGAACTACCATATGACCCAGCAATCCCACTACTGGGCATATACCTGGAGAAAACCATAATTCACAAACAGTCATGTACCACAGTGTTCATTGCTGCACTATTTACAATGTTACAGCAGCCACAAAATAACAGCAAATAAAAACTAATACATTTATTTTTGTGCTAATTTCCATCTTAAAGTTTTTGTCCAGGGAACCCAAACTGTGACAGACACAGTTGTCAGAAGTTCTGGAATCACAACTCACATCTTCACAAATAGAGGTGAAAGGATCCTTCTCTACCACTAAACTAATTTTTAGGGAATTTTTCTGTGGTTTTCTGTTTTTATTTCTTTCCTCTGTTAGAAAATTAGTCTCAGAACTGGATCATTTGACATATCAGAGGGAATCAGAGCACTTTGTCTCATGTACCTACTCCTTATGCCATCCGAGCAGGTACTAAGACAAATAGACCCCCAAAACCATATGAGTGAGCAGGATACAAATCAGCCATATATTACTCAGAGAAGGAGAGAAGAATGAGGGTTGTGTAGACAAAATGAATGTCCATTGGTACATCTTTTCCCACAACAAATCCCCATATCAGATTACAAACCATAAAGTAGTGGCCATCACTTAATAGTAATTTCTTATACTGGGGCACCTATTTAATACTAGGAAAATCCCAATATAACTTTGCCTAATTTCATTAATTTTAATTTTAGTTAAAATAACATAACCTGATAAATCTGATTACTTGTTATGGATTGATTTGTGTTCCCCCAAAATTCATATGGTGAGCTCCTGACCCCCAGTACCTGAAAATGTGACTTTGTTTGGAAATAACTCCTTTAAAGAGGTAATAATATTAAAATGAGGTAATTAGGGTGGGCCCTAATCCAATATGACCAATAATCTTATAGAAAGAGGAGATTAAGACACAGACATAGACAAGGGGAAAATCATGTGAAGGCAGTGGAAGAAGGTGGCCATCTACAAGCCAAGGGGAGAGGCCTCAGAGTGAAACCAACCGTCTTGATCTTGGACTTCAAGCCTCCAGGATTGTGAAGAAATACATTTTTGTTGTTTAAGCCAGTGATCCCCAAGCTTTTTGGCACCAGGAACCAGTTTCATGGATGACAATTTTTCCACAGACAGGGGCAGGGGTGGTTCAGGCAGTAATGCGAGTGATGGGGAGCAATGGGGAGCAGCAGATGAAGCTTTGCTCGCTTGCCCACCATTCACCTTCTGCTGTGCGGCCTAGTTCCTAACAGGTCGCAGACCATTACCGGTCTGCTGCCTGGGTGGTGGGGACCCCTGGTTTAAGCCACTGTCTGTGGTATTTGTTATGGCAGCCTTAGAAAACTAATTCATTACTGGAAGACAATATTTTCAATATATCAAATGTAAATGCAAACAATAATTTACAAATAAGTAAAAGTAATTATTAACAATGTCTAGCGTGTTTTCATGTATAATATCTCATGAGTAATATTAAGATACATATTCTGATTTATATGGATATTTATAAATGTTTCAATAGCTTTGCTTTCTAAGGCAAAGTGTTTATTATAAGAAAAAATTTATCATATTCATTGAATTTGTACAAATTAATGATTGATTTATATGTATGAATATAACCATTTTAGAATTCACTCAACTAGAAAACTCCTGCTCGTCTTCTGTATAATCAAATATTGCATTAATAATGTTGAATTATAACAGTTAATCAAAATTACTAACATTTAACCTTACATTTCTATCATGATGTAAATAGGGAATTGTAACTGTATTTTTTTGTTATTTTTAATGAATTAAGGAATAGTACTTGATGATAAAATTAACTTCAGTTAAGTGTGCTGATTGATATACGTGAAGCTATTATGAGCATTATAGAGATGAAATAATATTGAAGGAAAGAAATGCCCTAAATGTTCAGAAAGAGACTGTGGTAGTTATGTTTTTTTCCAACAAAATTAAAACCTTGCTTTTTTAAACCACTGGAAATGTTGGACTCCTTTGTTAACTAGCCCATTCAAACTAACACATATTATCAGTGATGAGCCATTGACAAAACAAAATCTAAACTATGTGATGTTATATGAACGTCTTTTGGCTAGCAGCATGGAAATTATCACCTGATGTTGGAAAGATGGTAATCCATTATATGTAAACAGCACTTTTGGGCATAAAATTGTTGCTTTATATTACATATGAAGTAGACCATAAACCATAAAGCCTGTAGCTCTAGGGGAAAAGTTGGCAATCAGAATAATAATAGCAGCATATAATAGTTGGTTTCATTTAGTAAGATATTGCAAGAAAGGTATGAGTTCAAAATAATTGATGGACTTCAATTTCTGGTCAGAATGTAGGAGGTAGGGACAGATTATTGCTCCCACCAGTAAAAGATAGATTAAAAGACTTAAAAAATGTATACGTATGTGTATCAAAACTTTTTAGTTTGAAATGTCCTCTTTTTCTCTAACAGTACTTTTTAAAAACTGTTAATAATTTTGGACATAGAGAAAAATTTTGAGAACAGTCAAATAACAAATATATTATTTAGATCCCTGAAATGTTAATATTTTAAATTAGTTTAATGTCCTACATATATACACACATTTAGATTTTCTAATGTTATCTCAGGATTAAGTTATGCAGTTTTGGAAACAATAATGTGCAAGTGATGTTACACTCTGTTAAAAGTGTGTCATGCAAGGAAACTGGTGGTATTTATAGGAGCACTGATGTTAATTTTATTCACAAGACTGAGGTAGGGCCTGGGAGCTTTCTTTAATGGAGAGTTACTATTTGTTTTTTTTTTTTTTTTTTGTAATTCATAATTATCTTTGGGGAGATACTTTAATACTGTATATATATAGTATTCTTCAAACTTTCACCTATTAGTTTTAGCATTCATAATGATTCTTGTCTAAAAAATATTATAATGTTTTTGAAATAATGATGTCTTTAAAAAATTTCTTATTTATTTTTTTGCCTTTCTACTTTGAGGGAGGTCTTTCTTTTCTCAATATTTCTTTATATCATGATGGACTCAGAGCTTTCTAATTTATTCAATGAGCCGTAATCCTTTAGTCATGGCCCAATTGCCCCGTATTGAAGGGAATACCCTTCAAGCTGGTTCCTTTGTCTTTAGGCTTGTCCCTTTCATTCCTTCAGCACTTTTATACTTTCTAGACAATAAGGTACTCTAGATTCATTTTGAACTTTTGCTATTCTAGCCCTAGAATCAGGTATTTTCTCAAGGAGTCCTAGTTGTTTTTAGCAAGTGTGATACATATCAACCGTGATTTGGGCATAAGTTGAGTTTGTGAACACTAGAAAATCATTGTTTCAGACTAACTACCTAATATATACACAAACACATATATATCTAGAGGCATACTTATGCATGTGCATACATACATACATGGATATATGTGCAAATACAGATGCATCTGTATCTATTTATAGATATATCCATATCAAAAACTATATGAATCTATATTTATGCCTATATACATCTATATCTGAATATGTATCAGTACATGTTTCTGCATAAACACATGAGCTCACACTGGACACCTCCCAGTCCAATCCAATAGCAGAGCCTCATTCTATCCTTTTGTCCTGTTCTATATTTATAACTTCCATATGCACAGTGACAAGCCAAGCTCCAATTATCCACAATATATTTACATAATTGCTCAATCACTGAATACCCAAAAAGTAGTTCCAGAATTTCTTACTATGTCTCTGTGAAAGATGAAGCTAGTATCTATAGAGTTCAATATTTTTAGAGGTCTTTTTTCTTAGCCTCAGGTAATATCATCCATGTGTTATTTATTTATTTAAATAATTTTTAAATTTTTATTTATGGCTGCGTTGGGTCTTTGTTGCTGCGTGTGGGCTTTCTCTAGTTGCAGTGAGCAGGGGCTACTCTTCATTGCAGTGCTCATTGTGGTGGCTTCTCTTGCTGAGGAGCACAGGCTATAGGCATGCAGGCTTCAGTAGTTGTGGCATGTGGGCTCAGTAGTTGTGACTCACAAGCTCTAGAGCACAGGCTCAGTAGTTGTGGCGCACAGGTTTAGTTGCTCAATGGCATGTGTGATCTTCCCAGCCCAGGGCTTGAACCAGTGTCCCCTGCATTGGCAGGTGGATTCTTAACCACTGTGCCACCAGGAAAGTCTCATTCAAATGTTGCTTAAAAATCATTTGGGCTACTGTTCTCCCATGAATTTCATGGTGGTTATGTTATTTATTTGAAATATGATTTGCTTCATTTTTTCTGTTTGTATTCTATTTTGCATTTTCCACTCCTTCATTTATTTTCTTTTAAATTTTTTTTGTGAACATTACAGGTGCTAAAGTCATTATTCTACAGAAAGATATATTTTCTCAGTAATTCTTAAGATAGAGAAAAAGAATCTTATTGCTCCTGAAAATATTAATATGAACATTAATTTGGATGAATATATTAATAAGTGAAGTAAATAATTTTCCTATTAAGCATATTACCTAATATAAGAGAGGTTCTGTGATAATATAGTTTAAGAACTAATCATATTTAAGCACTTCATTCCAAACCCTAGCCCTCACCCCATGACGACCATATGTCAGATTTTCTCCCTTTGGTAGTTTTAAAAATAGAAGTGTTCAGGTATTTTGTCTATTCTCAAAATATTGTTAGGTTCTCTCTACACAGTTATATAATTCAGTAGTTTCTCATTTCCATCTATCACATTCTTAAAATCTAAATCTAAATGATTAAAGACAAACACAATGGGGAATAATCAAATAAATTTCTATAGCAAAAAAAGGAAATAGAATAACTATTAAAGGATAACTAAAATCATGAAGAAAGAATTTATAGTCTAAATAACATGAAATCTGCTCCTTGGCTGAGTGAGTAAAGTGGTGCTTTGCTTCAGGAATCTCAATTATTGGCCTTTTTTGGTTAAAGTAAATGAAGAGAGGATGTAGAAAGTATTTCATCCAATTGACATTTTTTAAAAATGTATTTTCCCACTTTCACACTATCATAGAGCAAATATTAACTAATTCAAAACACAAATAATGAATAAATATGGAAGATTGTAAGTTTTTGATGAAATCCAAAGAAAGAAAAGTTAAAATTAGCTCATATGACTGGACTGAATTACAATAATTATAGTATCCATATCAATAGTAATAACTTAAAAGGAATTGTCAAATTGCTTCTTGATTTATGAGCACCATTTAATTAAATCAGATTTTGCTAGAGCTATGAGGAATTATACAGCAAAAGCAAGTAATACTATGCTTTCTTGAAAATATATATAAACACTGGGAGAAAATTAGCCCAAAATTACACACCTGAGGTAAACACAAATCTTATTTTCTAAATCTTCAATCAGTTCAGACATTTTTATTAATTCATTTCCCACACATATTTATTGAGCACCTACCTTGTACTGGATATATAGTAGTTAGCAAAACATAAAAATCCTTCCCCTCATGACAATAGTTTACTGAGGCTATGGCGGTGATAGTAAGAATTTTTAAAAATAATATTTACATTACATGATATGTTAGATAATAAGTCCTTTGAGCAAAATTAAGAAGGATGAGAGGATAAGAAAATGTTTGGAGAACTGGTTATAATTTTAAGTTTTGTGTTTAAAGCAAGTACGTTAGTTAGGTAGGCTAAGTTGCAGTAAAATAAATAAATAAATAAATAAATAAATAAAAAGCTCTTAAACTTTAATTAGTTTAGCATATAAATGTGTCTTTTTAACTCCTGCAAATTCTTCTGTAGATATGGCAGCTCATTATGGCAACTTCCTCCTAAGCAGTGATACAGGGATCTGAATTCTAGGTCCATCATAACAAATAAGACTTTGATTATTGCTGGAATGGGGATGATCAATTGGGCATATTGGTTATGACTTTATCACTGCCCAACTGTAACTAGATAGGGTACTATATGACTAATTTTGGCTGGTGACTATGAGAAGAAATAAAGAGTGTCATGTATATAGGTAATCATCTCACAGAGGTAAGAAAAGATGGAAACTTAAATACTTATGGACACTAATGGCATCACCACAATGCTTTACTGGGAAGGTGACGTTTAAGTAAAGACTTGAGAGAAGTGAGGAATTAATCTATTTATATTTAACCTATCTGTATATATGAAAAAATCAGAGAGAAGGAAGAACAAATTCACATGGCCAGGGAAGCTGCATGCTGAGCTGGATTAATGAAACATTATGAGGAATATTATGCTTAGAGATAAGGCTGGGCCTCCTCTGAGATAAGAGAAGGTAAAAATCCTCTCCAAATTAGAATAATGGTAGATGTAATAATCACACTTCTGATTCCTTATAGCGCTTGCAGATGTTGCAGAACATTCAGGGGTAACATGGTATCCTAGGACACCAAGAATCTGAATTATATGCCCCAAAGTGGAAAAGAAGCACCAGAGCCCCAAAGATTTATGGAAGGTCAATTTTATTATGGTATCCAGGTTAGCCAAAGACAAGAGAGACCTCTCCTGTTTATGAACTGCAATATTTTGGCTAAATAGGTGGATTATTGGTCAGAAACTTAGTCATAAATGAAATTCTATGTCTTATTTGTTAAAAGGGTTACCAACTTAAGTCATATATTAAAATTACACTGATTGGCTTCAAACAATGGGAACAAAAGCTGGATGTAGGAGTCTGGTCATAAAGTCTGCCATGGAGACTAAGTGTCTATATGGTTATGTCTTTACACAAAAACAAATTCCCCTTGATCACTTTATACAATGTTTCAATTAAGAATTGTGTACCTACATAATTGTGTTAGTGGGGGCAGAGTGAAGTATCACTTGGAATCCTACTAAGCCCAGGTTTGTGTCCCTGGACTCTTCACACAATCAACATGGAAATCAATGCCTTTTACCTAAGTCAATCTACATTGATGACTTTCTATGCCCAGCTTCCCTGATCATGGGTAATCTATAATTACTTTTCCAAATGATGAATTTCTGAGTCAAAAATTATGCCTCTTATAAAGCTTTTAATTCATGTGCCAAAATTCCTTTCAGAGAGACTGTATTATATGATATTCCAGTCCTATCTGGGGTTTGGAAGAAAAAAATCATGCCAATTTTATAAGTGAAAAGTTATATCTTTTTAACAAACATACCACTTTGACAATAAAAATCTAATTATTGGAAATGTTTGATAAAGATGTCTTTACTTCACATTCCCTTATGATTCTCCATAAGCAATATAGTCAGTGTACAATCATATATAGTCAGCTTGCAGATTTCTTAGGTTTGAACCTTGGCTCCACGATTTACTGTCTGTGAGATCTTGGGCAAATAATTCAACTCAGTGCATCAGTTTCTCATCTGTATTACAGTACAACACTACGGCCAACATCAAAAGGCTATTTTGGGGAATTAATTGAGATAATGTGTTTAACAATTTAGTAGAGTGTTCTCAAAAATATGCATTGGAAAAATGTTAATGATTATTTTATACAAGTTTTGCAAAAAGAAAACGCAGCAAAACTATGTCAATTTTTGAAGTAAAAAAAAAGCAAATGTGAAGAATTCATGCAGAATCTTTTAAATTATGTCCTTTCCTGCAAATTAATTGGAAGGTTTCTATTTAAAAATAATTTTGGGGATTCCCTGGTGGCACAGTGGTTAAGAATCCGCGTTCCACTGCAGGGGCATGGGTTCGAGCCCTGGTCCTGGAAGATTCCACATGCCGCAGAGCAACTAAAGCCTGTGTGCCACAGCTACTGAGCCTGCACTCTAGAGCCCATGAGCCACAACTACTGAAGCCCGCACGCCTAGAGCCAGTGCTCTGCAACAAGAGAAGCCACCGCAGTGAGAAGCCCATGCACCACAACGAAAAGCAACCCCCGCTCGATTCAACTAGAGAAAAGCCCACACACAGCAACGAAGACCCAACACAGCCAAAAATAAATAAATAAAATAAATAAATTAAAAAAAATAATAATTTTTAAAAACTATTTTTTAATTCACTATAAAACTTAAGGTATTCTACTTTGGGCATCTTTTCATGTAAAAGTATTTACTGTTTATGTGATTTTTTATAACAGCCAAATTTAAATGTGCTTTCTGATTTTGTGCCAGAGGACAATGAACTTCATACTACTTTTAGTACAGCTCTCAAATTGATTGCTAAAATGAAAGGAAGTGGTGAAAACCCACTTACATTGTTTGGCAAATGCATGCTGTCTCTGTAGATGAAATAACTCATTTTACTGAATAATACTCCCCTTGCCAGGCCCTCACTTACTCTGTGGAGGTCAATCAAGGACTCTTCAAAGGGGCAGGTACCATTTTGAACACTATGACAGTTGTTTTGTTCCTTTTCATAACATGCCTATAAGTACACTTATGGGTTTAAATTATTATTTGTGATATGCTGAAATTAATATTTATGGACAAATAATTATGAATTTCTTTGGTCATTGTCATTGGCAATAACTTTGAAGTATTAATGCTAAAAACAGCATAACTTTTCATTTAAAACATAATCAAAAACCAACTGAGATACTATGAAAAGTTTTGAAAAAAGAAAATCATTTTTAAAAATAATAACTTGGTAGATTCATGTGTTAACTTTCTTAGAATTAAACTTATTATGTCCTTGACATTCCAAACATTCAGGGGCTCAAATCTGTAGACTGCTAACAAGCAAAAGTAGAGTTGAGTAAAAGGCTCATTTTGTTAAATATATGTACCATATGTCTTAGTTCAAATTGATGTTATATCACGAGAGAAAATCTTAATAAATGTGAAGTGTTTAGCTGCAAGTAAACGTATTAAGCCTCATAGACTTCCCAGTGACAGAGGTCTATCTGTTGAATTTCACCAGTGGTTTGTATAAAGATTTCCATACATTTCTCTACAATTAGTATTGATTTGATGCTTTACAATTTACAAAGTTATGTTAACATGCATTGTCATTTAACCTGAAAGGAAGACAATGAAATAAGTAATTTGGCAAATTCTCCAATTGATGTAGCTGAATTCTAAAGAGCTCTATGAAGTTTCCCAAGGCCAACACCTTGAAGGCATTACATATTGCCTTATTGAAGGCATTACAACAAACCAATCAGCTACTCTAATAAAATCAGCCCTCTCCACACCATTGCCAATATCATCTTTTAAAACATGTATCACATCATATCTCTGCTCCAACAGTTTCTATCTCACTCAGATTCAAATAGAAAATCCTTACCACTCCCTGTACATTTCACGTAAACCAATTATCTGTCTCTATAATTGCTTGTACATTCCTTTAGCTCTGTCCTCTGCTCAGATCATGCTGGTCACCTTTCTGGCCCTCAAATAGAATAAGCATGCTGATGTTTTATAATCTTTGCACTTACTGTTTCCTCTACCTGGAACATTTTTCCCCAGATAGTCACATACTCACTTCTTCACTTTATTTTGGTCTCTTTTTAAATGTTACCACCATAGAGAGGACTTCTATGATCACCCTATATAAAATAACCTTGTAATTTTACTCCTATCCACCTTTGATTTTCTTCATAGTGTGTATCACTGATTGCTCATTATTATATAATTACATTCAGCAGTCTAGATTACTTTTGTATTACAGACTTCTGGTTCCTCAGGAAGGCAAATGCCCTTATTGGAAATGAATGTTTAGCTCATCTGTTGGTTCTTATGTTCTCATTTATTTTACTAGAATAGTTTCAAAAATTTAAATGTCCAAAACGTGGTGACAGTGTTGACACAATTCATACAAGGGCCATTGTGACTTAAACACTGTATCACCACCATGAACCAAAAGCATCATACATTTATTGTTCATACATTAGAATTATTTCAAAGGCTGAGTATTTTTAGGCTTAGTTCTTATCTGATCATGAATATCGTGAGTTGCCAATGGGGACATATTGACTGTTCTATCTCATGGACCATACATATTTGAACCTGATATGGATGCCAACCTAATTCATACCTGGTGAACCAAATACTAAGATTAAGTCTTAGTTCAATTGCTACTGAAGCATCTTATGAGATATACTTCCATCTACAGTTATCCAGCTCGTACCCTAGCAAGGCCTTATTTCTCCTTATCCACACATTGGTTTGCATCTTTATTCTAAATGTTACAAGCTCTAGCCCTTTCAAGGTTTCATTTTAGTTACACACACACACACACACACACACACACACAGAGGGAGAATTCCAGACCTTCTATCTGACTGGCCATGAAATATTTGGCCTTAAGTTTTCCTGGTAACACTCCTTTATGTTCAAACTACTAATCACTTACTATCCATAGTTTAGAGGGAGGTACAATTAATTTTTCCAATATTATATCTATGGAAAACGTGAATAGTAACTTCTTATGTGAAAGAAATTTAAAACATATTTTGCTCTGTCCCTACTTTTGATTCTGTGGAAGTTTCAAAGAAAAAAAAAAGACTCCAACCACAGATTTGATTAAATTGTTTAAAAGAAATATATAATAGAGAAGATCACCCAATCTCTGCTTATAGCCATAACCTAAGTTATAAGCTCAATTACTCCAAATAAATAGTTCTTCTAGGTACTTAATTAGGACTTAGTATCTAAACAACCAAATAATTTCCCCAAATAAATAAGAAAAGGAAGGCAGCTCTATACCTTTGGTGCTCTAGGGTGACACTATGAAAAAAAATTTCTTTATTTAATTATGCTAAAATGTCTTTGGAGCTAGGTGTAATAGAAGTGACATACATTTGAATGATAGAATGACACAATGTGAAAAGTTGTAAAATACATACAATATGCAAAAAACACATTCAACTCCTACTCTCCAATTCAAAATAATAATTAAACTACAAATCTTCTATCTCAAAGCATAATTATTTTCCCAGTATTTACAGGGATGTGTTACTTTTAGTAATATAATAGAGGCACACTTTGTATTTATTCTTCTTCTCTGTGTCTCACAGGGGCAATGCAGCAGACAGTGTCATTGCCCTTCCAAACTCCTTTAGAAAACCACCTATAAGTTCTCTGCACTTTTCTCCTAATGGTTGGCACCTGCAATCATATACATAGGTTTGTCTTTTACTCCTGGAACCCTTTCTCCCTCAACAAGAGAGAGCTGGGAGTGCCTGAGAGTATATGCCCACTCAGGTATCAATGACTTACTGGCAAGTGAATCTGAAATCCTAATTCACTTTCTAGAAGTTGGAAGAGCTCTAAGATGTGTTTTATGCTACAGAGTTCCTATGAAATCAGGCTGGGGTTGGGAATTATTCTTGATTCCTTACCCCTTTCTATCTATTGCTATAAATATTGATATTCATGTGATGAAGGTGTTTTACATAAATATTTCAAAGGAGAGAATGATAAAGGAAATGGAATAAATGTAAACAGTTGATGAATTTTAGTAAAAGGGATATGAGCATTCACTGAGTTTTCTCTCTATGTTTGAGGTTATATTAACTTAAAAAGCAACATAATTTTATACCATTAACTTTAAGATACCTGTAGTGGAAGTTCTGATAATATCAAATTTAGTTATTATTCATTTTCAAACACTGGAATTCTGAACCTTTTGTGATGTATTGATTACACAGTTAAGTTTCAAATGACACTTTTTCGTTTATCTTTTCAAAGGAAACCTATGTGCTCCAAATATACTGCAAATGTAAAATACTTCAATATATATTCAGTTAATATCAAAATTAATGGATAACAATAAAGATTTGAAAACATCAAATAGCAGTTCCAATAGTGAGTACAGCCTTTCTATATATATATATATATAGAGAGAGAGAGAGAGAGAGAAATCACCCCTTTTAGTTAAACTTATTATCACTTTGGAAGTTTTAGCAACTTTTCTCATGGTATGAGATTTTGCTCTTTTTGTTTCAAAATTGACTATTTATTTAAAGAAAAGTGAATGTTTTTAGTAGTTCAAGACATAGGGACCAAAAGAAATCCCTTCAAAAAAGGTTGTGTGTACAGTTATGTAGTTATGCAACTTAGAAGGAAAAAAGTAGGATAACTAGGATAACTGGATTTATACCACCATTAATCTGAACTGACATTGCCTTTGCTGGTAAAACAAAGGTCAATTTCTCTGAAATGAACCATGTTCTTCTATTCATTGTTTCTAAAATATGATTTTTTGCACATTTTTATTTTACTTGTTCAAAAACATATCTTATGTGATTATTAAAAAAAAAAAAAACAAAAAAAAACGAATTGCTCTTTTCTATGTCTAGCCCCAGGACAATGATTAGATAAAATTCCTTCTTCAGGAATTAAAATTTATTTTAAATTAGTATATCAAAAATCACAATAACCAAGTGGTCTTAAGTAGGTTTCTATCTCAAAAACTTTGCCATGTTTTACGTAATAATATACACGTGTGAACATTGCTTAAATCAAGACTGTGGGATACATTTTAAAAAGCAAAGTTAAATATACAGATGTTTAAAAATAATATAAGAATGGATAGCATTCAACTTATCACTATCTGAATACATTATTATATATGACCCAACCTTATAAATCAATGACTTTAAGCCATTGTTTGACCACCTCTCACTGGCATTCTTACAAACAAAGCCACTCCCCCTGCAACAAGTTAAGATGTTATTTCTGTATTCATTTGGCTCAGTAGTCTGAAAGGCACTCCTCTCTTTACTGCATCATAGTTCTTGATGTTTCCTGTTATGGACTGAACTGTGTAACTCAAAAATTCATATGCTGAAGTCCTAACCCCCAGTACCTCAAAATGTGACCTTACTTGGAAATAGGGTCATTGCAGATGTAATTAGTTAAACATACTATAGTAGAGAGGACCCCTAATCCAATATTATTGGTGTCTTCACAAAAAGGGGAAATTTGGACACAGACAACACATGGGGAGAATACCATGTAAAGACTGGATTTATGCTGCTACAAGCCAAGCAATGACCAGAAGTTAAGAAAGATTTCTGAAATATATACTTCTTTCCTCATTCCCTGAGAGGGAGCATGACTGCTGACATGTTGATCTTGGACTTCTGGGCTCTAAGAATGTGAGAAAATAAAGTTCTCTTAGTTAAGCCACAGAGTTTGTGGTAGTCTGTTATGGCAGCCCTAGGAAACTAACACCAGTGTTCATATCAACACTGACAAACCCTGTTCTAGTGATCCATTTGGATGTACTCTCCTGTATGAATTTCAATTGTTTCATTCCATAAAGTATTGATATTCACATACCACCCTCCTTTATCATATCAGCGGTATTGGTTGTTATTTCTTGTCTTTAATTTCTTATTTTGTTTATTTGGGTCCTCTCTCTTATCTTCTTGGTGAACCTGGCTAGAGCTTTGTCAATTTTGTTTATACTTTCAAAAAACCAGCTCTTGGTTTTATTGATCTTTTTTATTGTTTTTCAATCTCTGCATTATTTATTTCCTCTCTGATTTTTATTATTTCCTTCCTTCTGCTGACTCTGGGCTTTGTTTGGTTTTCTGTTTCAGATTTTTTTTTTTTTTGGTGGTAGGTTAGATTGTTTACTTGAGATTTTCCTTGTTTCTTGAGGAAGGCCTGTAACACTACGAACTTCCCTCTTAGACCTGCTTTTGCTGCATCCCATAGATTTTGGAAAGTTGTGTTCTCATTTTCATTTGTCTCAAGGTTTTTTCTGAATTCTTCTTTGATATCATCGATTCATTGGTTTGTTTTTTGATTTGTTTTTTATTTGCGGAACGTGGGCCTCTCACCGCTGTGGCCTCTCCCGTTGCGGAGCACAGGCTCTGGAAACACAGGCTCAGTGGCCATGGCTCATGGGCCCAGCTGCTCTGCGGTATGTGGGATCCTCCCGGACCAGGGCAGGAACCCGCGTCCCCTACATTGGTAGGCAGACTCTCAACCAGTGTACCACCAGGGAAGCCTCATTGGTTTTATAGTAGCATGTTGTTTAGTCTCTACATGTTTGCTCTTTTCTCATTTTTCTTTCTGTAGTTGATTTTTAGTTTCATAACCTTGTGGTTGGAAAAGATGCTTGATATAATTTCTATCCTCTTGACTGAGGCTTGTTTTATGGCATAGCATGTGGTCTATCCAGGAGAACTTTCCATGTATGCTTGAAAAGAATGTGTATTCTGCTTTTTGGGAATGTAGTGTCCTGTAGATATCAATTAAGTCCAACTGGTTTATGTATCATTTAGGACTTATGCTGTCTTCTTGCTTTTCTGTCTGGATGATCTGTCCATTGATGTAAGTGGGGTGTTATAGTCACCTACTACTATTGTCAATTTTTCCCTTTATGCCTGTCAATATTTGTGTTATCTATTTAGGTGTTCATATATTGGGTACATATATGTTAATAGTGTAATATCCTCTTCTTGTATTGATCCCTTTATCATTATATAATGCCCTTCTTTGTCTTTCATCACAGCCTTTGTTTTAAAGTCTATTTTGTGTGATATGAATATTGCTACCCCTGCTTTCTTGTCACTTCCATTTTCATAAAATATATTTTTCCATCCCCTCACTTTCAGTCCATGTGTGTCTTTTGCCCTGAAGTGAGTGAGTCTCTTGTAGGCAGCGTATATGGGACTTATTTTTTCATCCAATCAGCCTCACTCTCTCTCTCTCTCTCTCTCTCTCTCTCTCTCTCTCTCTCTCTCTCTCTATATATATATATATATATATATATATATATATATATATATATATATATATATATATATATGTTGGCCATGCTGTGTGGCTTGAGAGATCTTAGTTCCCAACCAGGGATTAAACCCAGGCCATAATAATGAAAGTGCCAAGTCCTAACCACTGGACCACCAGGGAACTCCCCACTCTATCTTTTGATTGAAGCATTTCGTCCATTTACATTTGAAGTAGTTTTTGCTTGTCTGAGAAATTATTTATTTCTCTTTCTATTCTATTCTTTCTGGGTAGAGTATCTTAGATTGCAGGTTTTTCCCTTTCAGGACTTTGAATATATCATGTCACTCCCTTCTGGCTGGCAAAGTTTCTGCAGAGAGATCAGCTAATAGACTTATGGGGTTTTCCTTGCAAATGACTCTTTGTTTTTCTCTTGCTGCCTTTAGAAATTTCTCTTTCTCTTTAACTTTTGCCATTTTAATTATGATATATCTTGGTGTGGTTCTGTTTACTGTCATTTTTGGGGGGGACACTCTGTGTTTCCTGTACCTGAATATCTGTTTTCTTCTTTAGGTTTGGGAAGTTTTCAGCCATAATTTCCTCAAATATATTTTTGATCATCTCTCTCTCTTCTCCTCCTGGAATAGCTATTACATATAGGTTGACATGTTTTATATTATATTGCTTTTATTTATTTATTTTTTCATTTGTTTTCTGTCTGCTATTCTGATTGGGTGATTTCCAATATTCTATCTTCCAGATCACTTATTCATGTCATTTAGTCAGTTATTCATGCTTCTAGATTGCTTTTTCTCTCAGAAAATCAATTATATGTTTTTGATTGGTTCATCTTTATAGTTTCTAGTTCCTTGTTACAGTGATCTGCATTTATATTGATAATCTTTCTTAATTCAGTTAACATTTTTGTTACTACCTTTTTGAATATGGGGTCTGATAGGTTGGTGATGTCTGTTTCATTATTCTTATTATTTATTATTTCAGGGGATTTCTCTTTCTCTTTTAATTGAGAGTAGTTCCTCTGCCTTTTCATCTTGCTTCCTCTGTCTCTATGAATTTAGGAGAAACAGTTATCTATTGTGGTCTTGAAGGAGTGCTTTTATGTGGGAGTGTCCCTGTGTAGATTGTGTGTAACCAATGTCTTTGGTGAGAGGGCTGGTTTTGATATGGATGCCAACTACATCCTTCCTCAGGGTGTGCTGGCTGCTATCACTTTGATAAGGCATGTGGTTGGTGTTGGAGTATCTAAAACCTGTGTAGGATGTGAGGTGGGACTTCCTCTCTGTTTCATGGCTGTCACCACCCTATCAGAGGTGGAGGGTGCTCTACAGTTGTTGAAGTAGAAGTCCAGACGATTGGGCTCGATTAGGCCCCATTCCCCTTGGTTGCTGCCCTGCTCCAAACGAGGGTTATAGAGGTCTGAGGTGCTGACTGTGTAGGCATCCATGGCTGTGCCACTCAGACACAGCTCAAGGTTGTGTCTCTGCCCCTGCTGTGGTCATCCAAGATCTACTGTTAGACTGTGGCATGGAGTAGGCAGTGCCAGAATGTGGCTAGGCTGTGGCTAGGGGACAGGGCATTGTGGCTGCAGGAACTGAGGAAGATGCACTGCAGCCAGAGATCTGGGCTGCTTCTATGGCAGTCTTCTTCCAGGACCTGTCTGCTCCAGATCCATTGCCAACCTGTGGCATGGAGTAGGGGGGACTGGAGGGGTTACTTGGCTGGGAGATGGACCATGGCCATCATTTCATGGTGTTTCCCAAGATGCATCCCAAGTAAGCAATGGTTGCCACGGCCTCATCTTGACCACCTCCCAGGCTGTCTCTGTGTAGCTAGATGGAGTATTTTCCCAGGGCCCAGATGGCCCAGGTCCTGCACATATCTGTGGTGTGGAATGAGCAGGGCCATGACCTAGGGTTGTGTGTTCACCCTGCTGGGATTGGGGAATACAGTGAGGTGTCATCTTGCCCTGTTTGTTGGCAAGATGGTACCTGCACACTCTTCAAGAGTAGTCTAGGCTTCTCTGTCCTCTATCTGTCCTAGCAGTTCTCCCAGCAGCAAAGGAGGCTTGTCTTCTCCCCATTGGACCCCAGGACTGGGATGCCCAGTCTGTGACTTGATAGGTTCACTTGCCAGGGAAAGGGTCTGGTCTTCCATGTAGACCTTTTCTTCTTTTCAAATCCCTCCCAGTGGTGGAGGCCCTGACCCTATGCCTTTTTTCAGTCCTATCAGGTTACATGGAAATCTTTCTTGCAGCTTTAGTTGTATAGGAGTTCTTCTGCCAGTTAGTTTTCCATAAAAATTGTGCCAAAGTAGATGTATTTTTGATGGGTTTGTGTTTGTGGGGGGGGAGGTTAGCTCCACATCCTCCTCCTCCATCATCTTGATCCAATCTCCTATTTTTAAATTTTTGAGGAATCTCCATACTGTTTTCATAGTGGCTGTACCAAATTACATTCCCACCAACAGTGCACAAGAGTTCCATTTTCTCCACATCCTCACCAACACTTTTTTTTTTTGCTTTTTTGATAACCATTTTGACAGGTGTGAGGTAATACCTCATTAATTTTTTACTTGCATTTTGCTAAGTACTTATGTTGAGCATGTTTTCACGTATGCATTGGACATTTATATAACTTCTTTGGAAAAAATATCTCCTTTATTGTATTCTTTATTTCATTTTTGCTTTTGTTTTGTTTTTTGCTGTTGAGTTGCTTGAGTTCTTTTATATTTTGGATATTAACCCCTTATAGGATACATGATTTGCAAGTGTTGTCTCCTACTCTGTTGGTTGCCTTTTTATTTTGTTGATGGCTTCCTTTGTTGTATAGATGCTCTTTAGTTTGACATAGTCCCATTTGTTTATTTCTGCTTTTGTTGCTTTTAGTTTTAGATTCAAAAAATTGCCAAGACCTATGTTAAGGAGCCCACCACCTAGGTTTTCTTCTAGAAGTTTTATGGTTTCAGGCCTTTCATTCAAGTCTTTGATCTATTTTTAGTTACTTTTTGTGTATGATGTAGGAATGAAGTCCAGTTTCATTCTTTTGCTTGTGGCCCTCCAGTTTTCCCAACACCATTTATTGAAGAGATGGTCTTTTCTCCATTGTACATTCTTGGCTCCTTTGTTGTAAATTAATTGACCATATATGCATGGGCTTATTTCTGGGCTCTCTATTCTGTTCCATTGAGCAATATGTTTCTTTTTATGCCAGTACCATACTGTTTTAATTACTGTAGTAGAGTTTGAAATTGCGGAATGTGATGCCTCCAGCTTTGTTGTTCTTTCTCAAGATTGCTTTGGCTATTCAGAGTCTGTTGTGGTTTCATACAAGTTTTAAGATTGTTCTATTTCTGTGAAAAATGCCATTGGAATTTTGATAAGGACTGCATTGAATTTGTAGATTGCTTTGGGTAGCAAAGACACTTTAACTATATTAATTCTTCCAACCCATAAGCACAGTATATTTTCTCATTTACTTGTTTCGAGTTCTTTCCTTAATATTTTGTAGTTTTCAGTATACAGGTCTTTAACCTTTGTTAAATTTACTAGGTATTTTATTCTTTCTGATGCAATTGTAAATGGGATTGTTTTTCTTTTTTTTTTTTTCTTTCTTTTTTTTTTTTTTTTTTGCAGTACGCGGGCCTCTCCCTGTTGTGACCTCTCTCGTTGTGGAGCACAGGCTCCAGATGCGCAGGCTCAGTGGCCATGGCTCACGGGGCTAGCCGCTCCGTGGCATGTGGGATCTTCCTGGACTGGGGCCCAAACCAGTGTCCCCTGCATCAGCAGGTAGACTCTCAACCACTGCACCACCAGAGAAGCCCCGGGATTGTTTTTCTTAATTTCTTTTTTGATAGTTTATTAGTGTATAGAAATGCAACAGATTTTCATATATTGATGTTTTATCCTACAACATTACTGAACTTGTTTATTAGTTCTAACAGTTTTTGGTTGTCTACGTATAATGTCTTTTGCAAATAGTCGCAGTTTTACTTTTTACCTTCCAATTTGGATATATTTTATTTCTTTTTATTGGCTAATTACTCTCACTATGACTTTCAATACTGTGTTGAATAACAGTTGCAAGAGTGAGCATCCTTGTCTTGCTCATAATCTTAGAAGAAAAGCTTTTAGCTTTTCACTGTACAATTTATCATTATATTCCTCTTTAATTCTTTGAATATATTATCCACTAGTTCTTTAAACATATTTATAATAGTGTCTTTGAAGCTTTTTTATTTGAAAGTAGTACCCGCTCAGAATTAATTCTTATTACCTGATTTTTTTTTTTTTGGTATGAGTTATAATTTATTCTTTCTGTGTATCTCTATTTAATTTTGGTTGAATATTGGATATTTTAGGTAATGTATTCTAGCAAATGTAAATTATATTTTCTTTTTTGTTTGCTTGTTTGTTTTAGTAACATGTAATTAAATTGTTCAGTCTTTGTCCTTCACTGTGTGCTGCTATTGTATTGATATCTCTGCCCAATTCTTTTTTTTTTCCCCTTCTTATTTATTTATTTATTTTGCTTATATTTACCTTTCAGCCTAGTTCCTTAGGATTTTTTCTGGTGTAGATATAACGTAATGGTCAGCCAATGATTTTAGTAGAAGTTGTGGTCAAACACTCCAAGTGTGTAAGTCTTCCAGCTGCTGCTGATTGATCTGTACATGGGTTGGGGAATACATTTAAATTTGCAATCAGTTTTCAAGTTTCCTCCAGCTTTCACATTTTTGTTTCAGTGTATTTGCACAATTTCTTTGCCATCCAGGAATGTGTGGAGACCTAATTTCAGGACTTCCTCTAGTGTTTCAATTCCAGAGTTTCCTTGATGATGGTTTACTACTTGCCCCAAAGCAAGACTGAAAACATAGGCTATCAAATCTATTATTTTATCCTACACATTTCTAATTTTTATTATGCAAAACCATACTTTTTTTCTCACCCCTTGTCCTAAATCAACATCATCCTCTCTGGAACTAAAGCTACTGCTTTTCATGGCTAGCACCAGGTTGGTAAAGCTACAGTTCGCACCAACTGAGTTACAGTGTGGCAATGTGGATAGTAGTAGCTCTAGATAAGAAGGCACAGATTCCTGTATGTCTTAGAAATTCTAGCAAGTTTTCAAGAATAAATTCTTCTCCATTTGCTGTCTGCTATTGGTCAATTTCCAATGCCCTGAAATTGTTGTTTTTGAGAATTTTGTACAGTTTTTATTTGTGAAAGGGAATTGCCATTTTCATGTCCCCACTGCCACCAGAACTAGTATCTTATTCTGCACCATCCAAATACACTTTATACTGTACCAAAATGTTAAAATAATAATTGTTTATTCAGACTCCAAAAGGTTAATAAATCACATAAATATGAATTTCTTTGAGTCTCCCACAGCACTTGAAATATATTAATTATAATTAAATTCCATATTAGAGTTGAATAAGTTAAAATTCAGGTTAAATTTCATGACTCTTACTGGTGATAATATAATGGTTAAATTTCAGAGCTATCACTTAAACATAGGTTATCTGTTTTCTCCTGCTGTTTATTCTTATTTGAAATTAAGTTAATTTACAGAATACTTAGGGTAGAGTCTGCGTCTCACTTGAAATTTAATTTTAATTTATGTGATACTCAATGCATATGCATTTGTAGATATAGATATATTTTTATTTTATAAAGTAGTAAATTGATCTGAAAATTTAGTTCAAGAATCAAATAAAATTTTATGTTTTCTGACACTTTTGTAAATGTCCATTTATTGCATGTTTCTTATTAAACATTCTCTCAGTTTCAGTAGGAAATTCAACTTGAATCTAACCCTCACTTCAATTCACTTTCTTAGGATCTAATTGATCCATTCTCCTCTAATATTTTGTCCTCTCTCTCTTTTTCTTTTACTGTCCTTTCCGACTCTGTGTGTGTGTGTTGTGCTGTCATATGCATGTGTTTGTCTCAAATGCTACTTTATTAAAGCAGTTTGATTGTTGTAATAATATTGTTTTAAAAGTATATTTTATTTTAGAGCTTGAGCTGTACACAATCACTTAACATATCTTAATACTGGATCTGTTAGCCCACACACATACATATGTCTTCTAAAGTTATGATTAGGCCATTTTAAAAGACTCTGTATTTTTTAAAAAAGTATTATAGGTTAATATTTCATTGATTGAAAGAGTTCCTAAGAGCGCTTTCATGATACAATTTGGATACTCTTTTATCTTTTTATCTTAGTAATCCAAACAAATTCAACCCTCCACACCTGAAATCTAAAGAATAAAGTTAAATTACCCTATGTTTTGGATGAGGGAAGAATGAAGATATTCAGAGCAATTAGAGTTGTCAGCACTTCAAAACAACTATTTGGAAAACAGAATAGACCTTGGGTGCTGGTTCATCTGGATGTCAATGGTATGGTGGTTTGAAAGGGGAATTAATGTGTGTTTTGAAGCTAATTAAGGCACAGTTGTTAAATGTCACATCTGTTGTTAATAAAGCATATGTTTTTAAGATTTAATCTTGCACAGATCTGGCATCTTTCACCAATATCTGTTTATATTTGTATCTGGGGCGATTTGATCCTTTTGTGGCTTATTAGAATTTGATACTCATGGCTAGATGAGAAGAGAGAAACTTTAAAATATTTTAAGGGGGACATTTTAAAAATAGGTTATATATGATGACTCAAAAACTACTTATTAATATTTGTGTCTTAAAATTATAGTGTTAAAAAATATTCTAAGAATTAGAAAATATTTAGATCATTAGATAAGTAGATATTCTGGGGCAAAGAATTTGAGATCATTTTACTTACAAAATTTAGTTTTGATTTTTGATAAATATTTTTTATCTCTGTGTATCTATTTAACATGGATTTGACTTTATGTAGTGTTGGCTTTCAAGTGAATGAGAATTAACAATATGAATCATACACAAAATTAAATGCATACAAGTTCAGTTGGAATATATAAATGTTATAGAAGTTTTCCTGAAAATTTTAAGTGAAGACCCATTTTTTAGGGCAACAAAATTTTGTTTATGTCCTATTAATATTATCCTTCATTGTTAGAAGATAATTTGCCTTGTTTTAATATCTGCAATCTAGAAAGGTAAAGCAAGAAGGAAACTAAAATCCTCTACTTGACCTCTTTTCACATCTAATTTGAGAGCATTGTTTCTGTGGAGATAACTGTCTCCATGGTTACTGGTTACACAGAATTTTTAAATGTTTTAACAATTTAGAGGGTCCCATGGGGTTGTTGCTTTGCATTTCAGCAAATAAGGGCATTCGTCCTTTGAGACTGCACCTCTGAAATAATAAGTGCGAATTAGATGTGTGGACGTGCACTGTAATGCCACTTCTTAATGTGCATATCTGGGCGATTATCCCGTGATAGACTCTGTCCCTAAAATTGTAATTTGTCAAAGTAATTGCCTACTAATAGGTAGAACTGGATTCAAGTGTCTGGACTGATCAATATCACCGTGCTGTCCAGATAAAATAGAGACAACTCTCCAGTTGGGGGGATTGGTCTTGTTATCTTTGAATATGGCAAGAAATGTCATAATCACGGGAAAAGCAGAAGTGTCACTGACGAAAATCAGAGACTACTTTATAAAGGATAAACATTTATACAAATAGTCTAAAGCCTGCCTTCAATGAATACAACTCTGGGTTTCTTTATTTTGGAAGACAACAGCTGGAGAGGGAGGAGGTGGTAAAGCATTCACTATCACACATTTTAACATCTTGATCATCTCATTCAACATATATTTTTTCCTAAAATAATCCATTCCTGAAGAAGCCAATTCTATATGCATAAATTTATATGCTGTATAAAGGTGGTACTACATGTTTGATGTTAGAATTGTGGATTTTTTTCCCAACTGTTAAAATGTTTCATCAAGTCTGAAGATTTTAGTTGTTTAAACCATATAAGTGATTAGCCCATATAAAAATCTGTCTTTCATTCCCCTTCGGTATAGTTGAATTGTGAAATTTTGAGCATTTGATGTTAATAATAATAAGCCAGAAATTATTCAATTTTAGTATACTTTTTTTCAGTTACACATATTTTAACCAATTTATTTGGGACTAACTACTGGCTATATCTGTATTACAATGATAGACCACAGTAACAAACTGAAAGAAATAGAGCATGGAAGTAATCCTCTGGAATGTTGGTATTTTGTGTGAGAAGATTTATTCTATGCTCTGTTGCACCCATCCTCAGAGTCAGTCAAGTTAATTCAAGAGCTTTGTGTCACATAATTAAAAAAACATATTTTCCCTATTAAAATTTAGCATTTAGTTACTTTAATCCCAAAGATGGGTCCTGGCTTCTTTTTTCTCCCCTTCTAAAAATTACAGAGTCATATTTTAATATAAATTTGTTTTACATGGAAATATTGGCAAAGTTTAGTAAAATAATTTTTACTATTTTTAATGTTTTAAATACAGAAAAATATAAAAGGATAAAAGCAAATCAACAAAATCCCATAACTCACTGAAAGCTACTGTTACAATTTGGTATGTATGCTCTTTTCTGCTTTGTTTTGTAATATGAAAATCATTATTTGACTTATGATATGTTCTTATGAAAAAATTAAGTAGTCATTAGAAATGATGTCCATAAAATTACTCATTAAATAAAAAATTACCTTCAAACAAATTATGTTAAAAATACAAAACTATACAGAATTAGAAAAAAGCATGTATATGCATATAATTCTTGCATAATTTAAAAGTACTTCCACAATCATTTTTATATTTTCTTTATCATGTACTTAGAACACATTGCTTATTTTTGTTCCCATTAGTTTCAGTATAACTAATTTAGGCTAGGAGACTTTATTGAGGGAAAAAAAAGCCTGTGTAAAATATCAAATTTACCATGCAAATATATCTGACCCAATAAAAATGTAAAGTGACATTGCATTTATCTGAAAGTACAGAAAATAAAAAGAAAATATTTCAAGAATAAAGACCATGTTATACTAATGATTTCTTATGTTCCTCAACCTACAGTATTACGAGATTAATCTAGAGAAGATAAATAAGTTTATAAAAAATTTCAAAATGTTTGTGTTCATACTTTTAATCTAATTTTTAAAAACTAATTTCTTAAAAATTTGGAAAGCCATCAGAGATATTTGTGCAGAAATGCCCATCTCAAATACATTTAAATAACAAAAACAGCAAACATCTCAAATACCCACTTATCTGTCTATGATATTTTGGTGCATCATTTGATTTCTCTCTAAGATGACATGAAATCCACTGCTGGGAGATTCTAAAAAATGCATTTGCCAACTAGGATATACTATATAAATATTAGTTGTAGTTATTGCTATAGTTTTACTGCACTCAGGCAGATGTAATCTCTGGATCAAAATGAAAGTACTTAAACACACTGAATGCAGACAGTATATTTTGCCAGATGATTTATATTGTTTTGCAAGGACTGCTGTCCTGTTCTCATATGATCAATTCTTCTATCTTTGTCACATTTTCTATTGTCCATTCTTTTTTCCAGTCCTCTCTTCTATGCCTTTCTTTTTGTTTATTCTCAATTCTTTCCCATCCTTTCCCTTCCTTTTTCTGTCATTTATAACCAACCATCCAGGGATATATGTGACAATTAAATTTTATATTAAATTTATAGTGGAAATCTAAGCCACTAACTAAGTTTTGCTTTTTTCTATCCTCTATTGCCTCCCCATAAATTCTATTGGTATGTGTACAAAGTAAATATACCTTCTTCATAAGTCAGTACACACAATATATTAAACACATTTTTGTTTACATATTGCATGTGTGTATAAAATTTCATAATAACAATATTTTGCAGTTACAGTTATGGCTTTGGTTCTGCTACTAACTAGATTTCAACTTTGGATGAAGTCTATCACATAGGTGAGACTAATTTACTTATTTTTAATATAATAAGTTTGGAATAAATATTCTCGAAAGTATGATAATGTTTTATACAGCTGTTCTCTATGATTTTGGTAGAAGACATCTGTAAAATTGAGTTAATTTTGTAAATTGATAAGTCAGGTATTATTGGTAAATAAAATTAGATAAAAATATAGAATGCAATCCAGAGCTTAGATACAAGGCTTATTCTCTGTATACATTGTTATACCACTTGCTAATATGTATATTCAAATAGGTAATTTTCATATGTTAACAATAATGTCCATTTCTTCCTCTTCCTAATATTTCACACAAGTCTTTTCTCTATCAACATATCTATTATGTATTAGATAAGATGGTATATGATAGACATATGATGATAAAAAGTCATGATATATTTGTTCACTCATTCAGTAAATATTCGAGAGTTTGATATGGTCCAGGCACTTTGTGAAGCCCTGGGAATAGAATAAACAAGACAGACAGGTCTCCCCAGTCATAGAGAGCACTCTCTAATATACATAAATGAAAGAAAATAAATAAATAGCAAATTACAGTGTGTTTTAAAATAGCCTAAAGAAGACGTTATAAAAAAGAATAAGAGGGAAGACTTTCTAGAAATCACTTTTTGGGCAATTCCTTTATTAAGGAGCTCCCTGATAATGATGGACATAAATCAGTAAAGATATAACTCCAATACCATATGATAACTGTCTTGGGTGAGGAACATGCACCATTCATTATGAGCACCCAGGATAAACGTGTACTCTGGGCAGAGGTAGAGACTGAAGCAAGGAAGGCTTCCTGGATGAAATAAGACATGAGCTAAATTCTGAGGTATAAGTCCATGTTTACAGGATAAGAAAAATGAAGGGAAAGGTGGTATAAGGAGATAAAAAAAAAGAAAGTATCAAGTGTATAGAAACAGAGCTGTAATAAAAGACTGGTCTTATTAGAAATCGTAATTATTCATATTTTGGCAAGTTTGTTTTAAGTTACTCATATTAATTGTCTTCTCTATTTCTACCATGAGAGACATAGCACCGCATTTATTTTATGTAATTACAACATAAAGCTTCGTTGTACTGTTTAAAACAACCTTAAATAGCAGAAACACATCAGCCTTCTTATTTTATTTGTTAGCAGTGTGACATTTGAATCATTTCTATCTCAGGTTAATGGTGATAATTCTGTTTCTAGGCCAATATCAGTTTGTTTGATTCAGTCAAAAGGAGTCGGGTAAGCAGCCTTTGTTCTTGTTTTTCTTCTCTGATATTCTCTTAATCCCAACCACTTATAATTTATGGCACAGACTTAGATAGCTACTCACAGAGGCTTTATCTATAAATTCTCTTTTGAACTGCTCCTATCATTAATCACAGGTAGGATATGTGCTTTTTGGTTCTTTTAAACCTTACAACTGAGAACTTAAGCATCAGATAAACAGAAGAGGAACTAATTTTTATTTTTCTTCATTTATTTGCAAAAAAAATTGTCTCTTTATAAACTATTCCTAAAAATGAAAGCTCCAAAGAAAGGTAAATATCCTTATAGGAAGATAATAGAATTTTTATATATATATCATCCAAAGTTCCTAGGAGGCCTTCTCTATACCATCTATTAGTGACATCAGTAATGTCATCCTAGGGATCTGAAGGGCAGAGATGAAATAACCTCATTTTAAATAAAAGGGACATTTCTAAAATACAACAAATATACTAACGCTTGACCTAGAGTTCCCAAAATATATCAAGCCATACTTCCTTCTTACTCTTTCTATGTTTCTTTTTACATCCACATCAAAAATATATACACTTGTGAAATTTAGGTATGTATGTGTAATTATTATAGTATATAACTAAAAATATTTCATCAAGCATTTAAAATCTACTTTATTAAGACACAATTTATATACAACTTTAATTTTTATTCCCGTTTTAATTGTCCAGTTTAATTATAAAATTTAATTGTGCATTTTGATGACTTTTGAGAAGTATATACACCTATATTACTACCACCACAACCAAGATACAGAATATTTTGGGGTGATGGAAATGTTCTAACAGTAATTTTTGAAGATTTTATAATCTAAAGCCAAATAGATCTCTGCTAAAGGAGTCATGATCTTAATATTTAATGTAATATGTAACTAATTAATATGTAAGGGATATGTAATGATAATATTATGTAAGATATCTGAGGGCAAAGTTTTTTCATCAGATTTGTTTAATGCCATCTCTGCCAGTAACATATGCTAGGTGATCAATACATTTATGTTGAATAGATAAACTAGGAATGAATTAGTTACCTGGATAACTGTGTTTACTCATTACTGCTATTCATAGTCTTTCAAATTTCTCACTACCTTCAATTATAATAATTAAAAACTTCAATTTTATAAAATATCTCCTACTTGAATTTTCATTTGATTGTGTTATAGGAAATATATTTTGCAATAAGGAATAAAAAAATATCAACATTAACAAAGCATTGTGCTAAATTTAATATGGCTTATAAATATATATAATTTAACCATTTTATTCTAACTAAATGTTGTCCCTTTAATCTTAGTGTCATTTTGTTTTTATAATATTATTTTTATCTAACTAATCAAAGAAATGTCATTCGATAAACTACCTAACTCTAATTATACATTTGTTCAGTTTTATAATGTTAATGAATATACCAGTTTTTATGGCTGTAGAGCTATTAGCATAAGTGATGTCATTTGGGCCCATTCAGTTCCTCCTGTCCTTCCACTAACCCTACCTAGGGCTGTACTGTGTAGTAAATCTCTTCTCAGTCATCCAGGGCTTTTAGCTAATAGATATTTTTTAATGATCTTTAGGTCTAGCTAGCCTCTATGCTCTGTTAGTCTCCAAATGATGAAGACGTTGGCTGATGTATTCCCAGTACTCACGAGACTAGTTACCCATTCATAAATCTTGACTTAGCAAGGCACTTCCTGTTTTCAAGCACATAACTCATACCCTAGGTTAACTATAAAATTGTCCCAGTGGCCCCTCAGTGCAGAACGCAGCTGTGAATGCATCTGGATTGTAAACTACCCAATCTTACCCTGTAAGTAAGTTACCTTGTAATAAACTGACCCATTGATTACATGGAGCTGTCTGCCGCGTTCTTTGGTCTCAAGATACCTTCTCAGTTCTGTGGGCACTTTTTGTTCCCGCCATCCACCAACAACAATTAATACAAACATATCATTTTGAAACGTTGAAAACAATAGGTCTTTGAAAAACAGTGACCCAACTTGAAATCCCTGACCAGACGATTTTTTCCCAGATATTAAAGATTGTTATATTGTAAGCAAACTTCATCATCTAGACATAAGCATTTGTCTTTGATGATGGTAACATATTAAAAAGCAACAATTCAAACTGTTCAAAATCCTACAGAAAAGTTCTTTTCGTTCCTGGAAAGTTGCAGTTCCCCATGACAACAGTAATTTTCAGTGCTTGGAAAATTTATTTGACATACTCGGGTCAGGAGCTGTTATTACCAGTAACAGCAGGTGCTTCTAATTTCATAACAGCAGAAAACGTCTCACCGATTATGATTGTTATACAATTCTAGACAATAGATATTTTCATTCTTTAGTAACACCATTCTCTTCACAGAATAGCCTATTTCATCCTTTTATAACCATTCTTCTCATGAAATTGCACATTCTTTTCTTTCCTACAGCATATATTCTAGATAGTTCTCTCCCATTCACCTTTGGCCCTTCCCACAAGGTCTGGTTTTTCTGGTAGCCATGACATTGCTCAGCTCTACTATACCAGATTCTGCTTCTCTACCAGCTTCTCCACCACTTACATCTGAGTTCAGATGCTCGCCTAGCAGCCTCCAGCTTTCCATGCTATGCTATGTATTCATTTCAGTTAGAGGGTATGCCTGGCCAAGTTTCTTTGTGACAGAAAGCAAAATGAAACAACTATCATCAGAAAAATTAACAAAAAAGCATAATTATAGGTTAATTATGTATTTAATGGGTATCCTGTAATGGCAATGGATGGTATATTCTTTCCTGAAAGAAAAAAAAATAAACAAGCTCAACTACAGATGCAGGTGGTTTCAAAAATTGTGAAGGAAAATAATTTCTTTTGGATTGAAATACAAGCCAATTCCTTTAGAAACTGTAACCCTGGAATAATAATTGGAATAATTTTAATAGAAGTATCTTAAAGATCATTCTCTAGTCCTTACTGATGTGCAACGCAGTTTAGAGGCACCCAGCAATAGCAGCTAAACTTCACTTCACTGGGAAATCTCTATAGAAATGCAGGTGTTCCCAGCATTCACTTTCAGAGTATATTCAACTGAAGAGGTGAGTCATAGATCTATGTAAAACTCCTGTCCTTACTCCATGGTTGTGAAGGATGTAATACAGTTGATCAGTCTAATGAATAAAGTGAGTATTGATGTTCACAAAAAATCTTTTCATGTTCAACAAAGACAAAAATAGCGATACTAATTATTATAATAACTTTAGTCCAAACCAGCTACATTTTGTTAAACAGGCCTCAGATACTCAAAATGTATATGAAATATACAGAAAGATATGAAGACTTTTTTTTAATGCAAATTATTACGTTTCAAATGCCGAGAGATAGAGAGAGAGAGAGAGAGAGAGAGAGAGAGAGAGAGAGAGAGATGCTGGTGCTTTTATCCCATATCTATTCTTTCATCAGTCATTGCTAGTGTTGTCATTTCATTACGTGGTAATGAACAGTAATTCGTTAAAAACTACAATATATAATTTTTTGGTTAAAGACTTGGGTACTTACTAAAGTTTATCTTACTTCTATGAAAAAAAATCTATGGTTGGAGAAATGTGAAACTAATATAGATAATCAAGAGTTAAGAGTAATATACAAAATGGAAGAATTTATTTCGTAGTAAGAAATTTGGTGCCAGAAAAATAAAAGACTGTAAAGCAATAAATTTGGCCACAGGAATGTTAAGATTTCTTAAAAAGACAGTTGAGAGTGTGATTATTAGGTTCAAAATATTTTCTATCTACCACTTGCACTTTAGAGGATCAAGTAAATGATGGGAAGACCTCCTTTGTACCTAGAGCCGAGATTCACACATAGTGGGTGGTAAGCATATTTCGTGGAGGCTAAATGACTCAATAAACCTATAAATAGTATAAAAAGTACTTGAAAAAATATAGATAAGCCATTATTTGTTCATTAAGGAACAAGTTGTGCCACACTAATTTGTGTTTCATTTTAGATAGTGTTATTGATTATACAGTAGCTTGCATTTTGAAAAGAGAACCCCAAGTTAAAAAATTCTACAATTAACTTGAGTTCAACCTTTGAAAAACTAAAGCTTTAATCTGGACAAACTTTGCTTGTTATATTCACTGATGGCCTTTCCTTGACAGTTTCCTACTAAATTGTTTTACTAGTATCATAGGTGATAATATAAAATGTAAGATTATCATAGATGTGATTAATATAGAATAAGAAGGAGTTATTATGTAGACTGGTAGATTTATGTTTAAAGTTGTTCAGTAGACTAAAATAATAGGAGGAAAGTTTAATCTTAATAAAATAAAGTTTATGAATTTGATTTTTAAAACTTAGTCACACAGATTGTGTATGGGAAGAAGTGATTTATTAGAAACCCTTGTGAAAGACATTAGTGGAAATTAAGTTGAATTGAAGCCATATAAGCAGCATTAATGTAAATTCAGTATAAGTCTAATGCAAGTTAGATTTTCTTAATCAATATATAAAGCCTAGGTTATTGACATATATTATTCACACATATGTATATAGATTGACACTTAAGTCTGCATATGATCTCTTAGTCTTCCACATAACATTCAATATGAGACTATTTGTCATGTTCCTTAGATTTCACAACTGTTCACTTTAATAAGTAATATGTTTGTGAGATACTTCTAGGGAAAAACAAGTTTATTCTTCCCAAATATGTTTCTAATTATCTCACATTTTACTTATATAAATGCCTAACTAGATAATTTCAAATACAGACCAACACAAATAATAGTTAAAATATAGTAGGAGTTTGAGGTTATTTTATGACATTAACAAATATTTTAGCTTAACTTACTATATGCTGGGTGAGGTACTGAAATCACATTTAAACGCTCAAGTATGTTTTCAAAATATTCCATTTAATTCAATTCTAGCATAAAAATGATATGGACAATGAGTAATATAGATATAGATATGTTGATATACATATTTGTGTAAATGTTTTTTATAGTATCAGAATTGTATACCATAGATATGTTTAGGTAGAATCTTAGAAGCCACAAAGTAGTATCCAATTAAATATGTTAAACACACAATATCAGTTTTAAGTATTTATCTCTAAATTTTAATTCTAGAAAAATCATTAAATACAGTTATAATAATATAGTTGGTAATTGATGAATTGTTAATAGTGGTTGCAAGTTTTTTTTTTCTTTCCATTTATTCTAAGGATTTTTAAAGTCTATATATTTCCACCGTTGATCATGAATAATTCCATTTTTATTTTAAGTTTGACTTTCCTCCATCCGTAATGCAGAACAAGGGAAATGTAGAAGGCTGAGGACTGAGTCCTAGTACACTACAGTGTTGAGAATTAGGAGGAACCGGCAAATGAGAAAGAAAACCACACAGTGAATTAGAAGTTAAACCAGGAGAGTGTGATATTGTTTGCCAATAAAAGAGCTTCGAGAAGGAAAGATTGAACTATTATTACAAATGCTGCTAAATCAAGTTAGATGTGGACTGATAATTGACCAATAGATGTAGAAAAGTGGAAATCAGTTTCTGTGAAATGACAGGGAGAAACGCTTGATCTTTCAAGAAAGAATGAATAGGGAATGGAGGAATGGGGTAGTATTGGAGCTGGGCTTTTTAAAGGGAAGAAGCCAAAGCATGTTTGTATGCTGACCATATTGATCCAGAAAGCATGGAGAAAATTCGTGATGTGGGAAAGAGAGAAAAATCACTGGGGTGTTGCATTTAAAAACAAGAGTATTGTATCTTGTGCAAAAAAAATGGAAGGATTGCTTTTGATAGGAACTTGGACAGTTCATCCATAATAATAAATGAGAAGTTGGATATGACTACAAACAGAAGTGAATTAATTGCTAGATGTGGTAATGAGTCTCTGAAAAACTCTCTTCTAACTTCTTTTTTTTTTTTTTTCCATTGTGGAATAGGAAGCAAAAATATCAGCCAAGCAACAGAATGGGAAAAAAAGATGATGAAAGTTTGAAGAAAGGAGAAAATAAAGGGAAGGTATAAAATTATCTTGGAGAGTAGGGACTAGGAAAATGTCATGATTCCCGGGCAGTATCAGGATTTAAAGGATTACAATTCAGTATGGTCTTATATTTTACTCTAGTCACTTTCAGCTGCAGGAACTCATGTGTGCATAGGGAGGATGGGATGAAATTACATTTGTGGCAGAAAAAAACAGGAAAAGGATACATTGAGTTGAATTTAAGTTGTTACTGCAAATTCATTTTCCCAAACTATAAAAAAATCTAGATATTAAAAATCTGGTCTTATATTTATTCTACTTTGTTCTGTCAAGACACATGGAATATACAGTATCAGGGAATCAATTCATGAAATAGGAGACAGTATAGTGCAGTGTGGTACAGAGGAAAGAAGTAAAATATCCGAGTTGTGAGCAAACACTGGGTAGTTAAATAAATCTAGAATGAATCATAGCTTCAAAACTATTCTGGGAACATGGATACTTTACTTAAATTCCCTCATTCACAGTTTCTTTAGTTTTTTTTTTTTCTTGAATTATAAGTTTGGTGTGAAAGTTTAATGAGATGATGTATGCAAAGTATTTAGCAATGCTTTTGCTGAGATTAAGTCATCAATTATGTATGGTGTATCACGATTAGGATTATTTCTCCACGAGCAATCACATTTTTTCTGCTTACAGCCATTTTACTTACACATTTGCTATATATTCTCCCAATCACCACATGTCTTCACTACAAAATTGCCTTGATTAACATTTCACCCATGACTTCATTTCACCCATGACTAGCTGGCCCTTGCTCTTTTCACATTTTTGGTTAAATTCATCCTGGGGACATTCAGATGTTATTTTCTAATAGAGTAACAAAGGTTAGAGGACTTTTTCCTGATTTAGCCATTCTGAAACACAAAATGTCACCTAAAAATTAATTTCTCAAAAAACTCATCAAGGTAAAATTTCTCTGTACATTTTAAATACACATATTTATTAAATGAGTTTATCTCATCTTATCCAGATTTTTCACTTTTTCACATTCTATATGAAATTTATATGACTAATTTCAGGTATAAAATTATATAAAATCATTCATTAAAATTTTGAAAGTAGATGTCAGTAAAGTTATTGTTCATTGATAGATTCAACCAATCAACCTATATGTTAATAAAAATATGTCTGATAGTCTACCACCTGAAAGTGATATTTGTAGATTTTGACAAATGGGATCATATTCATTTTAATTAAAGTTATTTTCATATTGTAGAATATTCTGAATAATTTGAATAACATCAGGATATTGCTGATTTAAAATTACATGTCGGGGCTTCCCTGGTGGCGCAGTGGTTGAGAGTCCACCTGCCAATGCAGGGGACACGGGTTCGTGCCCCAGTCCAGGAAGATCCCACATGCCACAGAGCAGCTAGGCCCATGAGCCATGGCCACTGAGCCCGCGCATCTGGAGCCTGTGCTCCGCAACGGGAGAGGCCACAACAGTGAGAGGCCTGCGTACCACAAAAATAAAATAAAATAAAATAAAATTACATGTCATTTGATTTTTTCAGTTACCTATGAGGCTGGATAAAATCTATTTTATTTATTTTTTATTTACAAAAATATTCTAAGACTCTCTGATCCTCCCAGAGGATTTTATTCTATCAGTTCTGTCCAAAGCCAGCATCATATCTAAGAGTGCTACTAGCACCATCTGCTCCCTCTTCCAGTGTACTGTGAGAGGAGATGCAGTATCTCCAAGCTCTGGAACTTGAGGTAGATAATGGCAAAGGACTTTGTTCAGGAAAAGGTGGTAGGAAAGCAATATGGGGATGATAAGAAGCAGGCAGATGCAGGTTATATTTATCCTCATCAAGAGAGCTGAGCACCATGGGTCAAATGAGGAGAGTTAGGCCTTACATCTGATCCCCTTGAGAAAGCAAAGTAGATTAAAGAAAGGATACCTACAGGCTCAGGCAGGCACATAATATTATTTCTGGGAAAACATATCCCTTTTTCCTAGAAAAACAAACACCCACCCTCCAAAACCCAACCTCTGATCTCATATGCTTGCAATTATTTTTCAGTTAAAAATATAAGAACTTTAAAAAAAATGTTATGTTAGAAATAAAAAGCTTAACCTTAAAACTTTCCATTTCTAAAAATCCTGTTTTAATTGGAAGGGGATGGTAGGGGGTGGAAGATGCTGCTATAACTGGAAATGCAAAGACTATGTGCAACGGGGGAGTTAAGCCACTTGGAAAAGTTCTTTGTGAGCTGTACAGTCTTACTTAGATCGCATTTGTTTATTTCACCTCTATGTTGACAAAAAAATAGTGACAGTAGAGTTTCAGGTCCTGCCTAACTGTATGGAGGTTCAGCTTCATGGGAGCTCTGTCTATAAGCATCTATGAAGTAATTAAACTATAATAAATTGTCACCCTTGTGAAAATCTATAATGTTTACAAACTCTTTCTCCTACTGGTACTTAAAATGCTTTATTAATTATGTAATTAAGACTGACAATTCTGAAATTACAAAACACTTGGTACATACTTCAAAACCATTAGGAGACTGTTATTCAGGGTATTTTCGGACTTCTTTAAAACTTTCTTTTCTAAGACCTTTTATTTTCTTTTACTGATCTTGAGAATGGACTTGATACATAATCTTTTATTATGAAAACTTTCTATAAGTTAATTTTTGATAGTTACCTTAATACAACACATTCATGAATATGAGTAAGTCAAAAATTGTCCTCATTTTTATGTTTCAAATTAATTTTTCTCAAAGCCCCACTGATCAATATTGCATTTAACATGATTTTAAAGTTTTTTTTTTTTTTTTTTTTTTTTTTTTTTAGTATTCAGTTTAATTTACCCATACATTGGCCTAACATCAAGTTTGTGTCCACTTCCATATGTTCAAACACATGATCTACCCCAGACCCTTTTTCCTCTGATGTTCCAGAAATTTTCATTCCAGGCCTTTGACCAGGCCAAGCCATTTGCTGCTGCCCAGGAGTGTGTATATATTCTCAGCTCAGGCCACTACTTCTTCCTTGCAAAGTAGATGACCAGGTGCACTGCTCTCAGTTCTGCCCATTGGGAAGATTTTCCCACTCCAATGTCTTTTAAGGCCATACCTGAGTGTGACTATGAGGCAGTTGTACGTTTTCAGCTTGCTCACACATACCAATCAACTCATCCATAACCTAGCTTGGGCTTTTCTTTATTCTTCAGCTAGACAGATGAAACACCCCAGATGACAATAGCTTCAAGCCCTGGGTGCAGCTGTGTGGAGGCCTTGACTACCAACTCATGCAGCTTACTCATGTCCTCTCATCCTGTTCATGCTTGATCCCAATTTTACCATTTCCATCTGCCACAGGCTCATTAGACTTGGCAGGTCATCAGTTCCCAGTGCAGAATGGGTCATTTGGAAGCATAGTCATTTGGTGTCCCACGGTCAAATGTTCTATCTACAAAGGTCACATTTTGCAGTTATTTGTGAGGTATTGCTAGTCTCATAAGCTAGAATTATTCCTCAGAGTTTCCTTGCTTTTTGTGACCTTTTATATTTCTGAAGAGCACAGGTCACTTATATTGTAGAATGTTCTTTATTGATATTTCTTCATGATTAGATTTAGGTTTTACTATTTAGGCAGGAATAGTATTAAAATGATGTGTTCTTCTCAGTGTATCACATCAGGAGGCAAAAATGATACTGATTTGTCCTCAAAGTTGGTGATGTTAAATATAATCACTCGGTTAAGATTTGACACCATCATTCTTTAGCACTTTTTAACTTTCTCTCCACCTAAACTAGCCATGGATTCAGTGTATTCTTAAAGAAACCTTGTTTCCTTTTGGAGCTGAATGGTATTCAAAGACCAATATCTGCATGGTCTTGCAAATCTTAGGTATGGTCATCTATGGGATAGCTATGTCATTGATTTTAGGCCCTCTCATCAGAAAAATCCAGAAAACAAATGGGTGTTATAGGGAACTGTGAGTTCTGAAATTTTACTCTACTTGAAAACTAAGTTAAACTAAGAAGTTAGCCTGCATGGGTTCATAGATGCAGGCAGAAAACACAAGATACATGGATTAGAGAACTTTATTCCTCATGGCACAGTGGGCATTAAGAGCTTCCTGTACCCATCAGTTCCTCTTCCCTCCAACCCCCTCGGGGTGATTTGGAGGTGGGTCCAAGTGGATACTGTGCACACAGTTGGTTTTATGTCACAACTGATGAAACATGAGCTAAGGGAAACTCCCAATATTATAAGGCAGTTGGTAGCAAATCTGCCCACATTTGGCCCTGAGTGAGTCTTTACTACCCTGATCAGAGGGAGCCTGGGAGGCCTTATGTTTATCCCTCCAGAGTGAATGCTATAAAAACATTCTTGGAAAGCTATCTGGAGCAAATGATTTTAATACTTTTTCTTAGAAAATGGGCAAAAATGCACAAGAGTCATAGAGAACTGTCTACCATCAAATGTGTGTGTGTCGTGTGTGTGTGTGTGTGTGTAATGAGTTTGTACAGAGAACTCTAATTCCAATCACAGAGTACATTCTAGCCTTTTCTCTTTCTATATTTGTATCTTTTCTGGTTCCTATTATTTTCAGTATATTTACTTATTATTTAATACCTTGAATATACAGATAATAGTTTCACATTTGCCAACCTATATTACAGAAAAAAGTAAAGGTACTAAATAAAATTCAACAGTTCTTTTTATAGATCTTTTAAAGGAATATTTACATAGTTTTACTGCATGCATCTTAAATGTATAGTCTAATGTTTTGATGAGTACATATACCTTTGTACCCCACACACTAGCAATAAATAGAATGTTTCATCACTCCAGAAAGTTCTCTCATACTCATTCTTAGTAACCTACCTCCACCTTTTTCCGAATATTTTTACCACATGTTATTTGTATCTGTTCTAGAACATCACATAAAGGAATAATATCATATGTACATTTCTCTTCTGATTTTTTCACTCAGTGTAATACCTGTGAGAGTCTACAAATGTTTACATGCATCAGAAGTTTATTCCTTTCCATTGCTGAGTGGCATCTCATTCCTTTGTATGAAAATAGCACAATTTGATTATCTATTCTCTTGTAGATAGATATTTGGCTTATTTGTGTTGTTTTTTTCTTTTTTTCTCTTTTTTTTGGTATCTGAATAAAGCTGTTATGAGCATTCATGTATTAGCCTTTTTATAGACATATATCTTATATTTCTGGGGCAAAATCCTAACAGTGAAATTGTACTTAACAAAAGATATTTGATTTCTTGATATTTCTATCTCATCTCAGTTATTACTTTTCTTTTCTGCTTTTCCTTCAAACTTTTTGGTACATATAATTCAGAATGACAAGTAAACAATAAAACATATATTAACATATTTTAACATATTAAAGTTTGCTCTGAATAGAGGAATAAGCAAAGAGCTATGAAAATAAAAGGAAAAGGTTTAATAATTGTGAGTTAAAGAATTAGGAAAGACATTGTGGAGTAGTTAGCAATGGGAGATATGTACTGATGAGTGCAGACATTTTTACATGTATGGGAAAGTGTGTTAGAAGAGTCTTCCATCTTTAAATAACAGAATGAACAGAAGTCTGGGGCATGTAAGACCATAGTATATTTAGAAAGACAGTGTTTTAGGGTAGGAATGCATACTTTAGAAGAATGAGGTTATAGATTATGGTGAAAAGATATATGGAGACTAGATTTGTAGATCTTGAAACATCATTTTTCATACTTTCAACACTGTTATTTCCACAAGCAGGGTTTTCTTTTCTTTTTCCCTTGCTTTTGTCTCATGGTGAACTAATTCCCCCAAAATATAATCAGTACTCTCACAAACAAAATGAGCTATTTTCTAGTCATGAAATATTCTTTTTCTGTTAGATTTGAATAATAAGTCTATATTAATAAATAACTCTAAAATATGTTGTTCTGAATATGTAGATTTCTGCCTACTAACTGCAGTATGCATACATGTATATCTCTATCCTATGTCCTATTTGCTTAGTGTATACAAAACATGTTATGTGTTTATATGTTATTTGCAGTAATATCTACTGAATCACATGAAAACCAATGCCTATGGACATATTGCTTATCCTTGTTAATCACAAAGCATAAACTTTTAAAAATGTTATTTTGGAAATTTAACTTTGAAAAATATGTAATATTACGATGCCCTTATTATGTGAGGCTTATGGTTTTGTATTCAGTGTTGCTTAGGAAAGAGCTTAAACTCAGTTATCACAAAACCATGTTCCTCCAGTACTTAAAATATTGTGTGGGCAAAAAGTTAAGTTCCAAATGGTTTCTCTCTTAAATTTTCTCAATCTGAATTGTTTATTTCTGTTTATATGCAATACCTTCCTTGTTTGTCTAATTTGTCTCAAACCCCAATCATTTTTATCAACTCCTCTGAAGTTTTCTTTCCCCAGACAAATTCTTAAAGGTCGCTCTGTAATATTTCACACATATATCCACAGATACATTAGTCCAGATGTATTTCATGCTAAACAAACTATATATATATAGCTTTAAATCCCAAATACTTCTTCTCCAAAACGTTTTCCTTTAGCTAATGTCCAATTTCTTAAACCTCCTTCTCATCTCATCTTCTTAAGACAGTATAATGTCATACATTTATGTACAACTATTTAAATAGCCTTTTTTTTTTCACCAAGCACTTTTACTTGAAAGTTTTGTCATGTCTCTAATCAGGTTCACCCATCAGCTAATTGTGCTCCAGAAGAGCAAAAAGAAAAACTATTGGTCAAATTGACTTACCTAATATATTTCATCTATCAATGAATTAAAAATAGAGTGTGGAGGGGGCTTTCCTGGTGGCGCAGTGGTTGAGAGACTGCCTGCCAATGCAGGGGACACGGGTATGAGCCCTGGTCTGGGAAGATCCCACATGCTGTGGAGCGGCTGGACCCGTGAGCCACAATTACTGAGCCTGCGCATCTGGAGCCTATGCTCCACAACAAGAGAGGCCACGATAATGAGAGGCCCGCACACTGTGATGAAGAGTGGCCCCCGCTTGCCACAACTAGAGAAACCCCTCACACAGAAACGAAGACTCAACACAGCCATAAATAAAAATAAATAAATTAAAAAAATAGAGTGTTGACTATAAATAACAATTGACTGACCATTGTTTCAGAATTCAATGGGTTTTTTGTTGTTGTTGTTGTTTTCTTTTTTCTTTTTTTTTTTTTTTTTTGGTACACGTGCCTGTCACTGCTGTGGCCTCTCCCGTTGTGGAGCACAAGCTCTGGATGTGCAAGCTCAGCGGTCATGGTTCACGGGCCCAGCCACTCCACGGCATGTGGGATCTTCCCGGACCAGGGCACGAACCCATGTCCCCTGCATTGGCAGGCGGACTCTCAAGCACTGCACCACCAGGGAAGCTCCAGAATTCAACGTTTTTAGAGTGCTTTATTCACACAGCCTTATAGCAGTTGCATTACTGATCTTAAATAAGCACATTTTCATTTTGAAGGGCAGGACATTAAGAAAAAAAGGTGAAAATGCTAAGTGAAAGTAAGAAACTTTCTGAAAGCCTTTAAGGAGAAATATCCACAATGAATTACTAAACTTTAATTTTAAACACTAGTGAATCTGAAATTGTTGCTTTTATGACAGGCTCCTTGCAGGTTTCTATTTCCATTGACAGCTATACTTTAGTGATCATGTAACTATTTGCTACTTCCATAAAGCTCCTGTTTAGCCATGATAACATGTTGTTTCAATTTTCCAGCACAAAATCACATATAATGTTCTGTTCAGTCATTTACAATACCCCTTTTAAGGGTCATAAGAATCAGAAAGTAGACAGGATTGAAAAGGGTGAACCCAAGGCATAGATTATTTTATTAAACAAAAATAATTTTAAGCCATTTTAAATCCATTTCCTCTATTATGCTCTCTTTTAAAGTTAACTGGCAATATTCCTACACTTTATAGTGTAATTGAAACAACTGCTGAAATATTAAAAGTGATGATATCTTTAGAATATTTTCTGTTTATGTGTAATAATTTAATAGCCTCCTAAATAGCAATATGAAACACTAGCCCTCTTTTATTTGTGAATGCATTAAATGTTTGTGCAAAATTCAATGTTATATAATATAGGCAGAAATTAAAATGCATGCATATGTTTGAATTTTGAAAAGTTGACTGAAATAAATAAGTGAAATGAAATAATCTTTAGAAAAACCAATACATGAAAAAGCACAATTTAAGAAACTGATATTTGAGTAGATATGGAAATATTTACAAATAAAATAGTTTAAACAATGTAACTGTGATAATCCTGCTAGGTATTTAAGGCACAACCTCCAATGTATAGGATTGAAATAAAAATACCAGAAGAGTTTATGCAAACCTTAGGCTATTCTGGGGCAGTGTCTAGACAGAGTATCTTATATAGTCTCAGGACTTGTATCATAAAAATTTGTAAGGGCACAAATCATACAGTGTGCCACTGGTCTAATCCAGCTGATGTTCATTTCTTTGTACACACACCTGTGACAATTTCTTGACTTCCTTACCTAGGTTAGTTTAAATTTTCCCCTGCCTGTTTTCTTCTTATTTTTCCCTCTTTTTCTGGCTTAGTTCTTCTTCTATCACATCTTTTTTTAAGAAAAACTCACTTCCACCTTCTAACCTCCCATTGCTGTTTCTCTCCTGACAATGGAGAGGTACCTTCCCTCCATCAGTATTAGCACCTGTATTCTTTGCTAATTAAACAGCCACTTTTTGGTTTCCATAAATTTTCCCTAGTGATCTGTTGTTCTCTATTGCCTAAACAAAACATAAATCTTGAGTCTAGTGTGAGAGGCATACAGTAAAATTCTGGAAATATTAGGAAAGTTCTTTTGCATTTTTCCAAATATTAACCTGGTCTAGATTATTGCATTCATGTTTATATTTTAATTATCTATTTAGTTACCACCTCTTCTTTATCCTTTTTATCCTTAAATTTTAAATCATTATTTTTTAGTTCACAAAGAGTACCCCTGAATTTCTTCAACTCTCAGCTTGGTAATAATTACTGATACCTGTGAATAATACCAACAAACTGCATTAATTTATACATAGTCACATTCTGTTGTCAAACTGCATATTAATAGGAAGTGAATATAGCATTCATAAATATAGCATATTATATTATATAGCATTAATATAACACATTAATAGGAAGTGAATTAGCATTATTTGAAAGATTATGGTAGATACTTAAGCAAATCAACTCACTTTATTATATATAAATAATGTAAGATTCTTGGAAAACCAGAGAGTGAGAAAAATTCTGACCTGCGTTTGATAAGATCCTGACAGTTTTCATTGATGAGAAAGAAATGAACCCAGCCTTGTAAAGTGGGTAATAGTTTGGCAACAGGTAGCATAAATTATTTAGGACCACTCCAGAAAGCTGAAATAATGTGGACACTGACTTTTGTGTCAAGTTTGCAGGAGTATGGGAAACAGCTGATTTAGTTTTATTAAAGTCTATCGCCAAGTATGGGGGCATTGAAATGATAAATTAGTAAAGCAGATTTTTGCAAGAATTTTCAGGGAATATACCTGTTTTTCCATTAATTAGGATACACTCAATAAAGAAAACTTAATAGAAAAAACATTGGTGCATGACAATGGATATAACAATACTCTGTTGGAAAGTAGAGATATGGATGTATGTAGTTGGAAAAAAATGCAAGAAATCGGAAGAGAAGTTTAATTTCTGTTATGGGACTTGCTCAAATCATTAACTTAGGTTCCGTTTCTTCAACGCTAAAATCGAGATGATATCAGTACGTTCTGATTACTTTGTAGATATGTGATAAGGATGAAAATATCACATACATATGCATGCTTTTTTTGTAAAGCTACTAAAAACAATAAAACCCTATGTGGAGAGAAGGAGTTTCAATGGTCTAGAAATGGTTGTAGATCACAGAGACTACTAATCTTTCCTTCTTCTAGTGGATCAGTACCCAAAGGATTTCCACAAATGATTAAAAGTCAAACTATGTAATATATAAATGAATAATAATAATAAAAAGCAGGTGATTCACAACCAAGAAAAAGAACAGGTCTTTTAAGCATTAGGTGTTTAACATCAACTACCACGAAGAAATAAAAATTAAAACAAAGGTTTCTCTTTAACCTACTAATTAGGCGAGATCAGTAATGTTGAAAATACATAACACTGTAAGAATGTAGAAAAACAAAGACTTACATTGCTTATGAAAGGTGTGAATCAATATAAGCCAGGGATCCCACCATTTAAGTAACTGCACAAGAAACTGTGGACCATCCTCTGGAATCTGGACTAGATTCAGAAGTAGGAGAATTTCCTTCTCTGTTTCTTTTAAGCTTTTAATATGTGCATTTGTCAATTGTATAACAAAATAATATTTTAATTAGAAAAAGTTAGGTGGTATAAATATCTGAAATTACTATAATGTAACATTTTGTTTTGTTTCATTTTGTTCTTCTTAATAGAATATATGCAGGCCATTCTACTTCTTTTATTTGATCTGATTCACTATGTGGTGGTTTTCTCTGTGAGTCCAGTCCCATTAATTTGAGCTTCATAGCAATCATCTCTTCCTACTTTTATTACTGGTCATTTTGAACCTCACTGTTGGTTTGATGAATTCTGCCTAAGAGGGAGATAATTCTAGCACTAAGTTTAATTCACCCACCTCCACTCCCTACTCAGTGGGGAAAATACCACAGTTTCTGACAAGAAGCAATCATAAGTGACAATATCAGTTAGCTTAATTATCATGACTGTTGTGTGCTGTGATGCAAATTAGAGATATCAACTTTAGCAACATGCTGAGTTTATCTTTAGTAATTCTTTACATGTTAAGATGAATCCAGATATCAAAATATCCATGGATCAATGAAAACATAATTTATCAGATGCATTTGATCCTACTTAAAAATTACTTATAATTTGGCAAATAATTCTAATCACAATCCTTTACTAGCTTTACTACGGTCTTTCTAATATCTAAGTTAAATAATTGCACAATAATTTGCTTTCTTCTAAGTCACTGGGTGTTTTGCTTGCTCTTTTTAAAATTGTTTGATAGAAATAATCCATTTTATATTTTTATTTTCTTTTAATTTATGAATATTTCTGCATACATTTTAATCCTACAAATGAGCAAGACAGGGAAGTTGAGGACAACAGGGGAGTATATAACTTTTCCTATGTTTTGTTGATATGGGCCTTGAACACAGGTTTTTTGTTTTCGTGTCAAGGTTCTGAGGCAACACAGTTTTCTATATACTTTGAAGGCAATGTATTTGCTTAGAAATGTTAAGATATATAAAAATGACATTTATCTGTACTAAGGACTTAGAGTAGATGCTGTCAGTGCTTAGTACATATCTCCTTGGTTCTTATTATTTCTGGGTATGTGGGCTGAAATACCAACTGGTAGCAGCTGCATCCCATTGTGTGAAGGCTTTTTCGGCAGCTGGACCCATTTGTCCATACAAGTGGAAAGCCAAAATTGTTGTGGAATTAAAACCACACAACCCAACCAATGACAGACATTAATTGGTAAGTAAATACCCTGGCTTCTTTGGGTGAAATAACTGAAGAGTGTGTTCTATGCCAGCTTTCCAAGTCCCTAGTGGGATAAAACTTTTGTTGTCCCCAGTGGTAACTTGCATAGCAATGCAAATTTATTGATGATCTTCCCCCTTCATCCAATCACAATCTCACTCTTGTGTCAGGGTTTCCAGAGATCATCTCTGAATTAAATTATTCACACTTATTTTTTTAAAAAGTAAACACCCCAAGATTTAGACTGTTTTTAATTCAGTTGTCAGAAAATTAATATGATTCAAGGAGATTAAGAATTCTAAGAATGAAATGTTAGTAAAGTACAGAATATTGAAAAAGGTAACAAACAGTAGAGATAAACAGAGAGGACCCAATTAATCAGTCGTCTTTAACATCTTTAAAGCTTGTTGAGTACCAGTAAGCTGCAAAGAGGACCAAATCATGAGCTCATGAGGAAGAACCCATTACTTCATTCTTCATTGTACGTAATTATCACTGCCTGTAATTCTCTTTATTTTTCTTTTTTATGAAACCACGTGGAAGAATAGAAAGAAAAAAATCAATGAAATATTTGAAGAAAATAGAGGAGAACGTAGAGATTACCAAGAAAGTGGCATGCCGTATATGCAGCATTCTGACTTAAACATGGCCCTTAGATCATTTTGTTAAGGTGAGACTTCATTTAAAACATACTTGCAAATATACCATTTTCCAAACTAGATAGTTTGCAGTATTAAAGCTGATATTTCCTTGCTAAGTTACTTCTGGATGATTTGTTTTGAATTATTTTTATGTTATAGGTTTTTGCTCACCTACACCATGTCCTTCCTATATATTCGGCTCATTGAGGTGCATGTTATTGGATTTTGAATTTCACAGGCAGAAAAAAATGTAACTATTGCTCTACCCTTACTTCCATACATACTTCCACTTCTTTAAACTAAATGAACTTTCTTTAGCTATTTAATGAAGGAAGGGATGACATTCAATTATGACAATTTAGTAGAATGACAACACAAAGTAACATGTAAGACTCTGAAATCCTGTGGAGATATTTCAGTTATAAAACTAAGCTTATTATAAGAAGTGCATGGAAGATTCTTCTAAGTAAATGTATTTCCCCCCAAAAGACTGAAAGTGAAAAGATCTGAAAAATACAAATTGCTGCAAGAACCAATTTGTCACACTTTTCTGTATAGAGATCCATCTCTACACAGGGCTGCTCACCCTACTCCCTGTTGAGATAGAAAGCAAAGTTATGTGTAATAGTGTTCCCAGTACTCAAGAGTACAAAATGTTTTATCAGGAGCTGTAGGAGGGAATGATAACCTTGTAAAATCCTGCTCTATAATCTTCCCAGGTTGTTAAAATCCTTACTTTTCAAGAGTCAAGAACCTTGCCTAAGGTTTATCTGATAGCATTTCTGACAGGAAAAGTATGCAAACTGTAATGTATTTCCGTGGAAAATTACAGAACAGTAGCAAACTGTCTAGAAAAAGCGTTTGCAAGCTAAAATTCCAAAGTCGTATGTCAGGCAATCAAAAAATAGGTGGCAGAGAATGTTTAGTTCAGAGTCATGTACAGAACTAGAGTACCTAAAGATGAGTATCTTTACTATCTGTAGCTTGTGACAAAAGAGGTCACCTAAGGAAAAACTTGAGTGCTGAAGATCTCAGGTTCCATTGGTCTCCAATATTATGACTGGTACCTTTAAGTGGAGAGGAGACCATGTTCTTGTTTCTTCAACTTTTAATTTACAGGAATAGGATTATGGATTATATAGATTTATAAAAAACAGTGCATGGATGACTAAAAACTTACAGTGAGAGAAAAAAATGTATTTCTATGTAAATTAATATAGAAAATATTCAAAAGGAAAGAGGAAAGGCAATTTGATTCAGTATAAACAGAGAAAAAACTAAGAGAGAAAGGGGAGCAATTATATAATTGAAAAACGAATTGTTTTATAGCAGATATCACAACTCCACAATTGTACTCTTGCTATTAAAGAGAGAAAGTAGACTGGTAATTGCACCACTCGGTTCTGTAACCATATGAGAAACACCTGGGCAAACGTTGTGATAATTTCCTCTAGCTCATGAGAAAAACATCATTTATCTATAAAGAATAACAAAAGATACTTTTATATTTCTCTATACACAGGGAAAGTACTTAGCTGTAATTATAAGGATGCCTCATTATTATTTTTCAATATTTGATAATTATATGCAGTTTCAAGCAGTGAATGGAGCTGTACCCTCATAATTTAGTGAAATTAGATAGCAGTAATTAGGTTTTAATACAAAAAATATATAACTGCAGGAAAGTAAACAACCTTTACTGAAGTAATGGAGGTTGACTTATAATGTAGTATATTACAGATTTAGCAAATCAAATCTGTAATAACCTATATTCCAAAACACTTTATTTTTAATTCAATATTTTCTGGCTCAATTCTAAATTTTGATGTATTGACATATTTATGCACCTAGAATTTTGTTATATATCTTTGAAAATGGAATCTAATATTTGGGTTTAAGAAGAGTATTATAATGAATTCTAGTAGTCATGTTTTTGAGCCAGTAAATTTGCATAATTTTATTGCTTTTCTTGAGTATATCATATTGCTTATCTCTACTGGTTTTAACAACTTCTAATAGGCTGATGTTGATGAGATCTAGTATATTTTGGGGAAGCTTTGTAGAGGAGATAAGAAATGTTTTCTTCATAGGTCTGAATATAGGGAGTGGAGGGTGTCATTTATTTATTCATTGACTCATTCCTAATGACTTCAAGATAATATTTCAACAACTATTTATACTTATTTACATTTTGCCAATTCTGGACAGTGTTCAGAAGTCACTTCCTCAAGCTGCTCAGAGCATAATGGGAAGTAAAGATATGTAAAGAAATACATATATATATATGCATATGTTTGCATGTATGTACATATGTATACATATACACACACACTCCATGATGGATACTGAAATGAAATCCTCTACCAAGTGGGAAAAGCACAGAAATGAATATGGCATACTTGGGGCACATAGGAAACACCAGGATTGAAGCAGGAAAAGTTAGAAAGAGTCAGACTGTAAAGAGATTTAAATTATGTACCCAGAGGTTTTGATTTCATTTATCGATGATAAGGAGAAGTAGAAGCTTTTTAAATAGGATGACAATAGAAATATATTTGTGTTTTACTGCAGAAGAGAGTATGGAATGGAGTGGAAGAAGCCCATGGGAAGGATTTAAGGTCTGTTCAAATAGTCTGTCTAGGCTGAACAAAATTTTAATCTCACCAAAAATAATGATGGTTGATGAGAAGTGTACAGAAAGGATTCCAGGGAACATGGATGCTGCTTACTACCTTTGTACAAATAAAATGATAGGAAGAAAGGGAACAAAAATAGAGGTGGGAGTAGGATGGTGGAAACCTAGTAACAGATGTTTATTCTTTTAATTTTTCTTCACTCTTCTAGGTAATGTCAAGCAAACCCTATTCTCTCTCTCTCTCCATCTGCTCACTTTCTCTGTCTCTGACTCTGTCTTTTATTTTATTTTCTGTCTAAGGAAGAAAGCAAAATACAACTTCAAAGTTGAAACAGGAAAATATGAGCTTTAATGTTCCTGCTGCATTTAGAAATACCACTATTAAATCCACTAGCACTTCACTTTTTTGTTTGTTTGTTGTATTCCTTGTTTGTTTGATTTTTCTTGTAGAATCAAGGGTCAAATTATTTTTATTCATGTGGACCCTTATTTTATGTGTGTGTGTGTGTTTACTCAGGATGTGAAGTATTTCATCAAAAAATATTGAAACGAGAATCACTTTAAAATTTAGATGCAAAATTCAGTAGGGTGTCCTTGGAATAAATAAATGTTTAGAAGTCCAAATGAAGTACAGAGTCTTTTGTAAATCTCATATTGGATTCAAAATACAGCTAGAAGTTATTTTACTGTGGTGATAGTCTAATATGTTATTTTCTCCTTGTTTTTAAATAAATAGCTCCAGAAGAGATTTTGGAACTCTCATTTTGTGCTCTGGGCTGCCTATTATCCAGCTGCCTCATCAATTGTAACTGCTTAGGATGGTATTGCTAGTTTTGTGGTAGTTGCTCCATGATAGCTGGCAGAGGTAGTTCCTAATGTGTATTTAATTAGACCACTTAAAAATTTTAAAAGTTTGCCTAAATTACAAAAATTAATATTTGAGTTTTGTTTCAAATTCACCATAAGGTGATTTTGTTATAACACATATTTTTAAAATACTAGGTTAAGGGTGGAGTCAAGATGGTGGTGGGGGAAGATATGGAATTCATGTCTCCCTACACCTAGGGTGCCTGCTGGGCACTGGTGGGGGACCTCGACACCCAAGGAGATGGGAGGAACCCCTGAATGACCGGGTAGGATGAGGGGGTAGTGAGGGGGGATGAGAAGTGGAACCCAGACAGGACTAGTGCACTGAGGGGTGGATGGGAGGGAGGAGGTGTTCCCACACCTGGGGGGACCCTAGGGGTTTCAGATGATCAGGGTGAAGTGTGCCTAGCATCTCCCCTGCCCAATCAAGCTCCAGGATGCCTGCAGGTCTCCTGGGCCAGGTCCTCCACCCTCCAAGGCCCCTTCTGGGCCACGTGGGTCCTAGGGGTGTAGGAGAGAGGCAGGGGGAGAAGAAGAGAGGACAGCAGGCGGGGGCCTCCAAGACCAGAGGATTAGGGGAGGCGAGGTTGGTATTTCCCCCACCCACTCAGGCCCTGGGAAGCCTGCTGAGCTTCTGGAACTGGTCTCCTGACTTCTGGGGTCCCCTCCAGCCATGTGGGTCCCAGGGGCTTAGGAAGGAGGGGGAAGAAGAAGAAGAGAGGACAACTGGGAGGGGCTGTCTGGGATCGGAGAATCAGGGGTGAATGCGCGTGGCATTTACCCTACCCTTCTGGGCCCAGTAAGCATGCTGGGGTCCTGGACCTGGTCCTCTGCCCTCCAAGGCTAAAGACTCCCCTGGGTCCCTCCTGCTGCAGCCCCACCTGCTGAACTGAGCCTAAGCCCCTAGCCCTGACACCCCCAGGGCCTTTTCCCAACATGTGGGTCTTAAGCATAGGCCCTGACCACCACCTAAACCCCACCTCTGCCTAAACCGCACCCCCCATAGAAAGGGCCTTTTCTGGCTCTTTTTTTTTTTCCTTTTTCTCCTCGTTTTTACAATTGTGGCTCTGTTTTAATTTCCAGTTGTTGTTTCATCTATATTTTTATTTTTTTATTCTTTCTAACATATCTGTTAGCTTTCCAATCTAATTTTATTTTTTACTCTCTGTTATTGCTCTGCTCCTTTTTTCTTTATTTTTTTTCTTTTGCTGCCCCAAACGGCTTGTGGGATCTTGGTTCATGAGCCAGAGGTTGGGCCAGAGCTCCTGTGGTGGGAGCTCTGAAACCCAACCACTGGATTAACAGAGAAACTCAGACCCCAAGGAATATGTATTGTAGTGAAGCCTCCCGGAGCTCCTCATCTCGGCACTAGGACCCAGCTCTACCCAACAGCTTACAAACTCTAGTGCTGGAAGTCTCAGGCCAAACAACCAGTAAAACAGTAATAAAATCCCACCAATTAAAAAAAAGAGAGAGAGAGAGAGACAACAAAAAAATATGTCACAGACGAAGGAGCAAGGTAAAAACCTATAAGACCAAATAAATCAAGAGGAAGTAGGCAATCTACCTGAAAAAGAATTTAGAGTAATGATAGTAAAGATGATACAGAATCTCAGAAATAGAATGGAGGCATGGATTGAGAAAACAGAAGAAATGTTTAACAAAGATCTAGAAGACCTAAAGAACAAACAAACAGAGATGAACAACGCAATAACTGATATGAAAAATACAACAGAAAAAATCAATAACAGTATACTTGAGGCAGAAGAATGAATAAGTGAGCTGGAAGACAGAATGGTGGAAAAAACCTCCAAAGAGCAGAATAAAGAAAAAAGAATGAAAAGAATTGAAGCCAATCTCAGAGACCTCTGGGACAACACTAAATGCACCAACATTCGAATGATAGGGGTTCCAGAAGAAGAGGAGAAAAATAAAAGGTCTGAGAAAATATTTGAAGAGATTATAGTGGAAACTTCCCTAACATGGGAAAGGAAATAGGCACCCAAGTCCAGGAAGCACAGAGAGTCCCATACAGGATAAACACTAGGAGAAACTCACCAAGACACATATTAATCAACTAACAAAAATTAAATTCAAAGAAAAAATATTAAAAGCAGCAAGGGAAAAACAAAAAAATAACATACAAAGGAATCCCCATAAGGTTATCAGCTGATTTTTCAACAGAAACTCTGCAGGCCAGAAGGGGGTGGCAGGATATACTTAAAGTGATAAAAAAAAAAAAAAAACTACAACCAAGATTACTTTCACCAACAAGGATCTCATTCAGATTCGATGGAGAAATCAAAAGCCAAGAGAATTTAGTACCACCAAACCAGCTCTACAAACAATGCTAAAGGAACTTCTCTAGGTGGGAAACAAAAGAGAAAATGATTCACGAAAACAAACCCAAAATAATTGAGAAAATGGTAATAGGAACATACATATCAATAATTACCTTAAATGTAAATAGATTAAATGCTCCAACAAAAAGACACAGGCTTGCTGAATGGATACATAAAAAAGACCACATATATGCTGTCTACAAGAGACCCACTTCAGACCTAAGGACACATACAGGCTGAAAGTGAAGGGATGGAAAAAGATATTCCATGCAAATGGAAATCAAAAGAAACCTGGAGTAGCAATATTCATATCAGATAAAATAGACTTTAAAATAAAGACTGTTACAAGAGATAAGGAAGGACACTACATAATGATCAAGGGATCAATCCAAGAAGAAGGTATAACAAATATAAATATTATGCACCTAACATGGGAGCACCACAATATCTAAGGCCAATGCTAACCACCATAAAAGGGGAAATCAACAGTAACACAATAAGAATAGGGGACTGACTTTAACACCCTACTTACACCAATGGACAGGTCATCCAAACAGAAAATAAATATGGAAACATAAGCTTTAAATGACACAGTAGACCAGATAGATGTAATTGATGTTTATAGGACATTCCACCCAAAAGTGGTGGAATACACTTTCTTCTCAAGTGAACATGGAACATTCTCCAAGATAGATCACATCTTAGGTCACAAATCAAGCCCTGAAAAATTTAAGAAAATTGAATCATATCAAGCATCTTTTCTGAGCATAACACTATAAGACTAGATATCAGTTACAGGGAAAAAACTGTAAAAAACACAAAAACATGGAGGCTAAATACTGCACTACTAAATATTCAAGAGATCACTGAAGAATTCAAACAAGAAATATAAAAATACATGGAAAAAAATGGCAATGAAAACACAATGATCCAAAACCTATGCGATGCATCAAAAGCAGTTCTAAGAGGGAAGCTCATAGCAATTCAATCTCACCTCAAGAAACAAGAAAAATCTCAAATAAACAATTTAACAATGCACCTAAAGCAACTAGAGAGAGAAGCACAAAGAAAACCCAAAGTCAGTAGAAGGAAAGAAATCATAAAGTTCAGAGCAGAAATAAATGAAATAGAAATGAAGAAAATAATAGCAAAGATCAATAAAACTAAACATTCGTTCTTTGAGAAGATAAACAAAATTGATAAACCTTTAGCTAGACTCATCAAGAATAAAAGAGAGAGGATGTAACTCAGTAGACTTAGAAATGAAAAAGGAGAAATCACAACTGACACCCCAGAAATACAAAGGATTATAAGAGACTACTACAAAAAATTATATGCCAATAAATAGACAACCATGAAGAAATGGACAAATTCTTGGACAGGTACAATTTTCCAAGACTGAACCAGGAAGAATGAGAAAATATAAACAGATCTATAACAAGTAATGACACTGAAACTGTAATTACAAATCTTCAAACAAACAAAAGTCCAGGACCAGATAGCTTCATAGGCAAATTCTATCAAACATTTAGAGAAGAGCTAACACCCATTCTTCTCATATTCTTCCAAAAAATTGCAGAGGGAGAAATACTCCCAAATACATTCTACACAGCCACCATCACCTTGATACCAAAATCAGACAAAGATATCACAAAAAAAAGAAAATTACAGACCAATTTCACTGATAAATATATATGCAAAAATCTTCTACAAAATACTAGGAAACAGAATCCAACAGCACATTAAAAGTATCAAACACCATGATCAAGTGGATTTATCCCAGGAATGCAAGGATTCTTCAATATATGCAAATCATACAATGTGATACACCATATTAACAAATTAAGGAATAAAATCCATATGATCATCTCAATAGATGCAGGAAAAGCTTTTGACAAAATTCAACACCCATTTATGATTAAAACTCTCCAGAAAATGGGCATAGAGGGAAACTACCTCAACATAATAAAGGCCATATTGACAAACCCATAGCAAGCATCATACTCAATGGTGAAAAACTGAAATCATTTCCACTAAGATCAGGAACAAGATGAGGATGTCCATTCTCTCCACTCTTATTCAACATAGTTTTGGAAGTCCTATCCATGGCAATCAGAGAAGAAAAAGAAATAAAAAGAATACAAATTGGAAAAGAAGCAATAAAACTGTCATTGTTTGCAGATGGCATGATACTATACATAGATAATCCTTAAGATGCCACCAGAAAACTACTAGAGCTAATCAGTGAATTTGGTAAAGTTGCAGGACACAAAATTAATGCACAGAAATCTCTTGCATTCCTATACACTAACAACAAAAGATCAGAAAGAGAAATTAAGGAAACAATCCCATTCACCACTGCAACAAAAAGAATAAAATACCTAGGGATAAATCTATCTAAGGAGGTAAAATACTTGTACTTAGAAAACTATAAAAAACTGATGAAAGAAATCAAAGATGACATAAACAGATGGAGAAATATAGCATGTTCTTGGAGTGGAAGATCAACATTGTGAAAATGACTATACTACCGAAAGCAATCTACAGATTCATTGTTATCGCTATCAAACTGCCAATGGCATTCTTCACAGAATTAGAACAAAAAATTTTTTTTTTTTTTTTTTTTTTTTTGCGTTACGCGGGCCTCTCACTGTTGTGGCCTCTCCCGTTGTGGAGCACAGGCTCCGGATGCGCAGGCTCAGCGGCCATGGCCTACGGGCCCAGCCGCTCCACGGCATGTGGGATCCTCCCAGACCGGGGCACGAACCCGTGTCCCCTGCATCGGCAGGCGGACTCTCAACCACTGCGCCACCAGGGAAGCCCAGAACAAAAAATTTTAAAGTTCATTTGGAAATACAAAAGACCCAAAATAGTCAAAGCAATCCTGAGAACAAAAAATGGGGTTGTAGGAATCAGGCTCCCTGACCCCAAACTATACTACAAAGCAACGGTAATCAAGACAGTATGGTATTGGCACAAAAACAGAAATATAGATCAATGGTACAGGATAGAAAGCCCAGAGATAAACTTACACACATATGGTCACCTAATCTATGACAAAGGAGGCAAGAACATACAGTGGAAAAAAGACTGCCTCTTCAGTAAGTGGTGCTGGGAAAACTGGACAGCTACATGTAAAAGAATGAAATTAGAACACTACTTAACAGCATACACAAAAATAATCTCCAAATGAATTAAAGACTTAAATGTAAGGCAAGACATTATAAAACTCATAGAGGAAAACATAGGAAAAGCACTCTTTGACCTAAATCACAACAAGATCTTTTTTGACCCACTTCCTACAGTAATGAAAATAAAAACAGTAATACACAAATGGGACCTAATGAAACATAAAAGCTTTTGCACAGCAAAGGAAACCATAAATAAGATGAAAAGACAACCCTCAGAATGGGATAAAATATTTTCAAATGAAGCAACAGACAAAGGATTAATCTCCAAAATATACAAACAGCTCATGGGACTCAATATCTAAAAGCAAACAACCAATCCAAAAATGGGCAGAAGACCTAAATAGACATTTCTCCAAAGAAGATATACAGATTGCCAACAAACACCTGAATGGATGCTCAACATCACTAGTCATTAGAGAAATGCAAATCAAAACTACAATGAGGTATCATCTCACACTGGCCAGAATGGCCACCATCAAAAAATCTACAAACAATAAATGCTGGAGAGGATGTGGAGAAAAGGGAACCCTCTTGCACTGTTGGTAGGGATGTAAATTGATACACCCACTATGGAGAACAGTACGGAGTTTCCTTAAAAAAACTAAAAATAGAACTACCATACGACCCAGGAATCCCACTACTGGGCATATACCCTGAGAAAACCGTAATTCAAAAGGACACATGTACCCCAGTGTTCACTGCAGCACTCTTTACAATAGCCAGGACATGGAAAGAACCTAAATGTCCAAAACTAGATGAATGGAAAAAGAAGATGTGGTATATATATACACAATGGAATATTACTCAGCCATAAGAAGGAATGAAATTGGATCATGTATAGAGATGCTGATGGACCTAGAGTCTTTCATATAGAGTGAAGCAATCCAGAAAGAGAAAAACAAATATCGTATATTATCACATGTATGTGGAATCTAGAAAAATGGTACATATGAACCTATTTTTAGGGCAGGAATAAAGATGCAGATGTAGAGAACAGACATGTGGACACAGCAGGTGAAGGGGACTGTGGGATAAATTGGGAGATTAGGTTTGATACAAATACACTACCATGTGTAAAATAGATAGCTAGTGGGAGCCTGCTTTATAGCACAGGGAGCTCAGCTCAGTGTTCTGTGATGAACTAGATGAGGGGAGGATGTGGGGGAGGGAGGTCCAAGAGGGAGTGTATATAGGTATACATATAGCTGATTCATTTCATTGTATAGCAGAAACTAATACAACATTGTAAAGCAATTGTACTGCAGTAAAAGAAAAGAATAAAGGGAAAAAATACTAATAGGTTATACATATATACCCATTATTATTTTTCTATAGGCTGAGTGAGAAAGAGAAATTAAAGAGTAGGAAAGAGACAACTAAAGTATTGTATAAAATTTGATTGTGTGTGTGTTTGTGCTTGTGTACCTGTGTGTTAACAAGTTACTTATCTATTTCCTTTCTATGGAATTTTATATTTTTTTAATCAAATTAAATTACCAAAACTGCTGCTAGGCTCTTTCCTGTATATGTCCATTTGTGCATGTGAACAAGTGTTTCTCCAGTGTATATTCAGGAATTACTGACTCATAACGTATGGGTATTTAAATTTCTATTAGGTCATTTTAAGTTACTCCTTAAAGTAACTGTTCCAATTTACATTACCACTAGAAATGAATATACAGTATACATTTTCTGCACCCTAGCTAAATGTTGGGTTAATATCATTTTCCTTTCACTCTAGAGCCATCTGTTATTCCTGTTCTGATGTAAATGATTTACAAACTACAGTTATATTATTTTAGTCATTAGCCTTTAATTGGTAACATGTATATATTTAAACAAGTCTGAATTCATTCTTATCTTTAGTGGAGTCCTGAATAAGGCAAGTTATTCTCATTAGATTCTTATTCAGATTTTCACTTCCATCTGAAAAGCTTATTCCTAAATTCCGAGGTAGTATTTTGTCTATAATTTTAATTATAAATACACACACACACACACACACACACACACACACACACACATATATATATATATATATATATATATATATACACAATCTTATCACAATCATATTTTGGGCATTGGCCAGAATGTCATGTTGATTTACTTTTTCATTATATTTTGCTACACATTGTTTTCTCTTTGAAGTACATTGTTTATATTTTTCCCCTACATATTCTGGACTTCAAACTTTTCATTTAATGGATCTAACAGTAGTAAAAGTTTTTGAAAGTTACATATAACTTTATATTTAATTTCTTTTAGGTTCATTAACTTGTTGGATATAAAGATCAAATTTCAATTTCCCCTTAGAATTTTGAGGCTATTACTCACTGACATTTGCCATCTATTGTTGTTAATAATTAGTCTTCTCTCAGTTTATAATTCTGTTTCCTTAGCTTTCTTTTTCATTTACCAAACTTTTCCTTAATGAACTTCAATTTTAAAGCAATGTGTATCAATGTTAGTCTTTAATTCTGCTCAGAAGTATCATTCATGCTGAGGATTCAGGCCTTATTACATTTCAGGAAAATTCTTGGATAGTACCTAAAAACCAATTTTCCCTCATTATATAGATTAGCATTTAAATGAAGAGTGAAGGCAATATTCATTGCAGAACTGTTTACAAAGTCGAGACATGGGAACAACCTAAGTGTCCACAGACAGATGAACGGATAAAGAAGATGTGGTACATATACACAATGGAATATTACTCAGACATAAAAGAATGACATAACGCCTTTTGCAGCAACATGGGTGAACCTAGAAATTATCATACTAAGTGCAGTAAGACAGAGAAATACACATATTATGTGATATCACTTATATGTGGAATCTATACAAATGAACTTATTTACAAAACAGAAATAGACCCCCAGACATAGAAAACAAACTTATGTTTACCAAAGGGGAAAGGGGAGATGACAAATTAGGATTTGGGGATTAAAATATACCCACGACTATATATAAAATAGATAACCAGCAAGGACATCCTGTATAGTGCAGGGAACTATACTCAATATCTATTAATAACCTATAATGGAAAAGAATCTAAAAAGAATTTATGTATTACTTGAAAAAGAATTTATACATATACATATATATATATATATATATATATATATATATATATATATATATATATATATACATAACTGAGTCATTTTTCTATACACCTGAAACTAACATAACATTGTAAATCAACTTTATTTCAATAAATTGTTTTAAAAGTAAATGAAGAGTGAAGGCTAAAAATGAAAAGATAATTCATTTAATCAAGAATTATTCTCAGCAAAGAAATGAGCACAATTTTAGTTTATGCAGGAACTTAATAATTCCTACAGACTGTAATAGCAGAGGTTTTATTTCAAACTTTCACATCTATTTAGCATTTGCTAGTAAGAATACTATGTCATAAAAATTTTTTAAAGAATAGGAAAAACAGCATACAATTTATTAGAGTGTCTTAGCTTGAGTTTATTTCAGAAATCAGAATCTAAATCTAGGGATTGCTGGCTTTGAGAAATTGATCCCAGAAACCAAGAATGGAAAGCCTGGGAAGAATGAAACAGAAAAGAAAGGAAAGCCAATCTAAAGGTGAATAATGAGTTAGTTAGTTTCTTCTGTGAGAAACCAGGGATCAATGTGGCTGGGGATAGCCTAAGGAAGCTTTTATAATGCTTTTCAGTATTGTTCCTCTGAGACACAAATGAGGGGAACACGTACCTAATGTTTTTTGCTGCTCATTAATCAAAGGTTGGCCCAGAGTTGTTACATCTTTCAAACTTCCAGGTTTGAGTATACAAATATTTCCCCAGTTTAGACATTTGAATAGGTTCAATAGACACCACAGAGCAAATTCATCTAAAGATTTTATTTGAAGACAAATGATATGGTTCAGCATGAAAAGAAGAGTGCAGGCAGGGCCAGAAGTTCCAGAGGCACTCCATGCACAAGCTCCACAGAGGACCTTATTCACACATGACAACACTATCCCTCCAACTCAAGCCTCCAATATCTGTGTCAGCAATCTTGGCTTCAGGAGAACTCAAAACAGAAGCTCCTAGTGAGAGTATTAAATAACCCTCTGGTCACTTAATCAAGAAAAGCTGACTTAACGGATTAGGCCAGATGCTCTAAATTATACTTTTGAATAAACTAGAACATTAAATGTATGATCCTCCACCACATTAATTCAATGCAGAGATATAGGTTAAAAGCCAATGAAGGAGTAAACCTGAATTATGATAGATTTCTATTTCTTAACAGTAAAGTGGGGTTCTGACATTGTCACTGATGGTCCCAGGCTAGCTGAGTCTCTTCCACCTCCTAGAGGTAATGAAAATAAAAACAAATGGGACTGGGCTTCGCTGGTGGCGCAGTGGTTGAGAATCCACCTACCAATGCTGGGGACACAGGTTCGTGCCCCGGTCTGGGAAGATCCCACATGCCACGGAGCAGCTGGGCCCGTGACCCATGGCTGCTGAGCCTGTGTGGCCAGAACCTGTGCTCCACAACGGGAGAGGCCACAACAGTGAGAGGCCCGCATACCCCCCAAAAAAGAAAGAAAGAAAGAAAAACAAATGGGACCTAATTAAAGCTTTTGCACAGAAAAAGGAACTATAAACAAAACAAAAAGACAGCCTACAGAATGGCAGAAAATATTTGCAAATGAAGCAACCAACAAGGAATTAATCTCCAAAATATACAAACAGCTCATGCAGCTCAATGTCAAGAAAACAAACAACCCAATGAAAAAATGGGCAAAAGAGCTAAATAGACATTTCTCCAAAGAAGATATAAGGCATATAAAGCACATGTGCCAAAAAACACATGAAAAGATATTCAACATCACTAATTATTAGATAAATGCAAATGAAATTACAATGAGGAATCACCTCAAACCAGGCAGAATGGCCATGATCAAAAAATCTACAAACAATAAATGCTGGAGAGGGTGTGGAGAAAAGGGAACCCTCCTGCACTGTTGGTGGAAATGTAAATTGATACAACCATTATGGAGGTTCCTTAAAAAACTAAAAATAGAGCTACCATATGATCCTACAATCCCACTTCTGGGCCTATATCAGGAGAAAACCATAATTCGAAAAGATACATGTGTCCCAGTGTTCATTGCAGCACTATTTACAATAGCTCCAACATGGAAGCAACCTAAATGTACATCGATAGAGGAATGGATAAAGAAGATGTGGTACATATATACAATGGATTACTCAGCCATAATAAAAATGAACAAAATAATGTCATTTGAAGCAACATGGATGGACCCAGAGATTGTCATACTGAGTAAAGTAAGTCAGACCAAGAAGGACAAATATATGATATCACTTATATGTGGAATCTAAAAAAATGATACAAATGAACTTATTTACAAAACAGAAAGAGTCCCAGATGTAGAAAACAAACTTATGGTTACCAGGGGGGAAAGGGCGGGTGGGGGGTGAGGGATAAATTGGGAGATTGGGATTGACATGTACACACTACTATATGTAAAATAGATAACTAATAAGAACCTACTGTATAGCACAGGGAACCCTACTCAATATTCTGTAATGGCCCATATGGGAAAAGAATCTAAGAAAGAGTGGATATATGTATATTTAGAACTAATTCAATTTGCTCTACAACAGAAACTAACACAACATTTTATATCATCTATACTCCAATAAAACTTAAAAAAATAAAATAAAGTCACTGGTCAATGTGGCAGATGATAGGAAATGTGATGAATCACAAAAGTACACACATGCCTTTAATCAGTCATTTAAACATGTCTTGCTACAGCTCGTTATGGAAAGGCAAATGTATTAAGTGCCTAAATGGAGGAAAGCAAGAAATATCTGTGAAGAAGACTGAAGGCTACCATTATTCCTATATATAATATTAAAAAAAAATTATAATCCTCTGTTAAAATGTTTTACCAATTGTGGTAAGCAGAATAATTGCTCCTCCAAATGTATTAGGTCCAAATACCTGTAACATGAAAATAATTTCATGAGGAAAAAGTGTCTCTGCACACATGATTAGATGAGGACACTGAGATGAAAAGATTCCCTGGATTTTCTGGGTGGACCCTAAATGCAGTCACAAGTGGGGGAGTTAAAACACATTCTGTGCAAGAGCGGAAGGCATTGTGATAATGGAGGCAGATTGGAATGAATGATGTGGTCACAGTCTAGGAATGCAGGCAGCTACCAGATGCTGGAAGAGGCAAGCAATGGATTTTCTCTTAGAGCCTCCTGGGTGAATATGGCCCTGCTGACACCTTGATTTCAACACAGTGAAAATGATTTTGGACATTTGCCTTCCAGAACTGTGAAAGAATACATTTCAGTTGTTTTAAGTCACCATTTGTGGTAGGTTGTTACAGAAGCTGCAGGAAACTAATTTACTAATTCTTTTCTAAAATATCTTGCTAATTAATTTATCTCTGTGTGACTCAATCAGTTATCAAGAAACAAGTACCTGTGAATCACAAACAAGGTTAGAAAGTCGACTAATAACTTCATCTGAGATCATTTCTCTCTTACTCTTGTTTAAAGGTAACCATTGTTCCAGATGTTATGAGTATAGTTTTCTTTTGTCTGTTTTAATCTCTATTTAAATAGAATAATTCAAAAATATATTACTGTGTCTGGATTCTTTTATTCAATATTAGGTTTATGAGGTTCATCAATGTGAATTTTTATTTCTGTATAACATTTGTATTATTGAGGCACCATAATTTATTTAAACATTCTGTAATGATAGAGTTTTATGGGTCTTTTTGTTTGCTTGTTTTGGCTGTTATAAATAGTGTTTTATGAATGTTCTTGTATAGTCTTTAGATATGCACACACTTATATTTCTTCTTGATATCTGCCTAGGAGTGGAATGGCTTGGTCACTGACTGTGTGCATATTAAAAACATTTATGACAAATATTTTTCCAAGTCACTTTACCAATTTACATAACATCCCCCTCAAACCTCTCTCAGCAACATGTGAGCATTCCAGTTGTTCCACAACTTCACCAACATTTGTTAGAGTGCTATTCTTGAACATGCTTGGAGTTCTTATGACTTTTTGAAACCATGGTTTATTTTTGTTGTTGTTCCTTCGTTATTTTCCTTTGATAAAATTTCCTTTGAAATTTTAATTTCAAACAGTGTGTTTTCCTTACTTGTAGTCAACTTTCATGTGAGATTCCAGTTACACACATTTTAAACTTTCTCACTTTATTTCCTACGTTTCTAACCCTCTTCTGTATTATCTGTATTTTTGTTTCTTTTTGACTTTTATGAATATTTATTTCTTACATATTACCAATTCTCTAATCCTATTTTTGGTTCTCTTTACCTTGCTAATAAATCCATCCATTCAGTTCTTAATAGTGGATATTTTAATTTACTATTTTATATTTGGTATTTGACTCCTTTTAACTGCTTTCAAATTTCTTCTGAATTTATTAATACTGCATTTTATTTATCTATCATGATAAAGTTATTTTAATGTCTGTGCCTGATTACTCCTATATATATTACTCCTATAACTCCTATTACTCTTATAACATTATCCTTGTGCATTGTGTGTACGGTTTGATGTCTCTCACAGTTTTCTTTTATGTCATGTTTCCACCTTGGATACCTAGTTATATTTGATTGAGTGCTGAGAATTCTTTATAACGAATTAGAGAAAAACATAAGCTAAAGATGTTATTATCTTCTGTTGAAGAGATCTGACTCTCTTTCTTGTAGGAATCTAGTGCAATTAGCAAATTTTGATGATTAACCTAATCCAATTTTAGGGATTGAGATAACTAAAAGTTGGGCTTTCAGTCACGGTAATAGTATCTTCAATTAGTGTTTACCCTTACTGCTAGAGTGGGTTGTTTATAATCCTCATCTCCCCCAAATTCTGGATTCCAGTTTTGTTTAATCAATAGACCCAAAAGCTCATCACCGGATTTGATTAGATTCTTAGATATCTGTGCTGGATTGGGATAGACCCCTTGTATTAATTTTGTATTGCTGCTGTAACACATTACCACAAAGTTGGTGGTTAAAACACACACACATGTGTACTAAGTGTTCTAGAGGTTGGAAGTCTAAAATGGGTTTCACTGGGCTAAAATCAAGGTATCAGCTTGGGTGTTTCCTTCTGGGGACTCTAGCGAATAAGTCAATTGTTTTTCTTTTTCTGCCTTCCCCAGCCCACCTGAAGCACTTGGCTCATAGACCCTCCTCAAATTTGAAAGCCAGCAACAGATCATCTTCAAATTTCTCTCCACTCTGACACTGGTTACATCTCATCTTCTTCTCTAACTCTCTTGCTTCCATTTACTGCTTATAATGACGTTTGTGATTACATTACCCCCATATAATCCAGGATAATATCCCCCATTTAAGATCATTTACTTCTGAAAAGTCCCTTTTGCCATGTAACATATTTGTGTGTTTTCAGAATTAGGATGTGGACATTTTTGAAGTGCCACTATTCCGCCTAACTTACTCTTACAGGGAAATTAAACATAAACTGTGTTTGTCATTCTGTTTTCCTCTTTAAGGTCTTCTAAAATTATTTAATGTCTTATTACCAATCCAATAGATTTAAACAGACTTAAAAATATTTCTTTTGGGTTTTATATTTTTACAAAAAAATATATTTTTATATAATAAAATATGATATGAATTATATATTAATATTTTATATAATAAAATTTAACATATATTTTTCAAATATTTGTCAATTATTAATTTACTTGTTTTCTTATTATTGATTTATAAGAATTATTTTAAAATTAAAAGAATAAGAATTACAAGAATTCTTTTAAAATTAAAATTATGTCTTTGCCAGAAACGTATTGAAAAAAATTTCCCAGAATGTTCTCTGAATTTTAGTTTTATTAAAATGTCTTTCTAAGACACAATTTTTAAAAGTTTATGGTTCATTGGTTCATATTTTTTTATGGATATTAGGTATACGTCACTTTAGGGTTGAAGTATTAAAAAGCATTGTGTGATTTTTTTCATATTTTCTTCTCCAGCAGAAGAAAATGCTGGAGGCATGTGTTGGCCTGGAAGTATTACTAGAGGGAAATCTCCTTGTCAGCCATGCCTCAGGTTCCAAAGGGGCTGGAATAAGCCCACCTGCTGACCTGCGTAACACAAAGAAGATATAGATTTGGTGTTTTAAAAACCACTGGTACTTTTTTATGGTGTGGGAAACGTATCTGTTTTGTTGCTGTTTTTCCTTTACAGTATCATATCCTGATACATACAGAATTTCACTCCAGTTTTAATTTTCCAGGCATGTTCCACCAAGACCTGGATATCGAGTATAGAGTAAATGTCTCTGCTGTTATTTAGTTACTTTGCATTCATCCTTCCCTAGGACAATTACTCAGCTTCTTTCCCTGATAATCGCATTTTTATTGCTGGGCTCATTTCCTCAAGTTTGTGTCTCAACATTGACAACAATTCAGTTTCTACTGTAATCCAGGTAGCTTCATTTCAGCCAAAAGCTAAGAATGAAAATCACATCTCAAGTACTTTTACAGTTTTAAGTCTTTAGCTGCCGAAATATAAGTATGGCCCAAGATAATCTCAGTCAGTTCCACTTAAACTATAAGAATCCTCAAGGAACCTTCTACCACTGAATAAGTCCCCTTGCTATTGAATATTATGGATCAGTAGAATGCTTTTAAACTCAGTATGGAATACCCACAACTGGATTTATGGAGTTTCACCTTCTGCCCCAGAAAGAAAGGTTACATTCCCAGTGAGTTTTGAAGAATGATTTGGTCTGACAGAAAAAGCCCAGGAGCATTTTGACTAGGAAGTTCCCTCTCAAGAAAGCCTTCTCTGGGCTTCCCTTGTGGTGCAGTGGTTGGGAGTCCGCCTGCCAATGCAGGGGACACGGGTTCATGCCCTGGTCCGGGAAGATCCCACATGCCGCGGAGCGGCTAGGCCCGTGGGCCATGGCCGCTGGGCCTGAGCGTCCAGAGCCTGTGCTCCGCAACGGGAGAGGCCACAACACTGAGAGGCCCG